>NC_086447.1:123224673-123824673 GCF_028390025.1 Pseudophryne corroboree
GATGATTAAGAATATAATTGGAATGAAGAATAATCAATATTTCTTTAAAATTCCCTAAATAAATTGCCCCAATCTTCACTGGCAATATATGCTGGAGCTCATGGATCATACACTGCCACAGTGTTGCAATTAGGCTGTGGTGTAATGGCACTTTTAGAAGAAATATTCATCCTAAATTATGTAAATAGCGAAGGTGTCTTGGAATTTCTAACAAGGAACTGTCTCTGTAGTCATTATCTCTTTAAAGAAATTGCTCAGTCTCTACTCTCTAAAACGACTCAATGTCTCTTTAATAATCATCCAAACGACTGTTTATTAATTGTCCCAACAAATAAAGTCTTGTACTTTCTGCACTGTGGTTGAACAGAGGTTATTCTATGTGGTTCTCACTCATAAGCCTGTCCGCACCGCTCCTCTATGCGGTCGTTAGCGGTGTGCATCGTAACAGAAAATAGGAGTCACTCACACTCCTGCAGTCCACACCAACAACAGTCTTTGTACTCACTCGGAACCTTTCAGGTTATTCCGCTCTTTCACTGGTCTCTCTCAGCAGTTCAACTCTTTCAAGATGGTCGCTGCATCTGCGCCTCTGCACTGGCTGTGTAGGGTTACTAGCTGCAACGTCTCATGCCTGCTCTCCCCGTTCTCTTCACCAACTGTCAGCACCCCACTGCCTTAGCTCTGCAGCGCTGCTCTCCACCAGCCTGCATTACCACCTGGCTTTCATCATACAGCTGTCCTTCTCCGCTCCTCGATACATGCTTCACTTCAACTCGCCTGTTCATGCTTCCTTCTCACACAAGGCTCCGCTTGCTCTCTGCTCGCCATCCAATCAGATCCTGCCATATCACAGGACAGGACACATGACCGGCTCTCGTTAACTCCTGCTGTGCCCGGCAATCACGCTCCCAGGTTTGCAACCACAGTCCACACACAATTTAAAGGAGCACACAAAATTTTCTTCTGGGGGCCACAATTTTCTTCTGGGGGCCACAAACTGGATTTTTAAAGTAGAGCGCCCGATAAAAAGTCGGATCCAGATGTTTTGCCCATGTTAAGTATACAACTCGACCAATGTAATGGAGTTCGATATTGCAAGTCGGACACATAACAGCTCTAAAACTCTCAAAGAATTTAGAATGTTTTTTTTGCCGAGTTGGTTATGAAAACGTTGGAAATCAATTATAAGTACACTTTTATAGCACATTTGCAATAAAAAGGCAAACAAAACTTTGATCTACAAAAATAGTCTATGTAGTGTACATGTAATTTTTACACATTTTGCATAGGAAATGTGTCTGATAAACAAATAGATGTATTAGGATGCACAAGCAGCTTATGCTGATTTAAATTATATGTGGAATGGCTATATTTAGTGTGTAATTGTGACTGTATCAGCATACCAAATTATGTTACAGTGTTTGGCTGGAATACACTGTAGCATAACATTTTGTATGCAGATTTAGTTGCTATTACACACAGAATATAGGCTTGCAGCATATAATTTTAAACAGCAAGAGCTGCATGTGCGTCCTATTCCCACAGTTTTGTTTTAGAAGCAAAATTATGCGAATAAGACGTACAAGCAGCTCCTGCTGTTTCAAATGTATGCAGCATGCCTATAGTCTGTGTGTTATAGCAACTGTATCTGCATAGAAAATTTTGTGCTACAGTGTATTCCAGCCAAACACTAACACAATTTGGTATGCTGATACAGTCGCAATTACACACTGTATATATAGTAACATAGTTTCTGAGGTTGAAAAAAGACAATTTGTCCATCGAGTTCAACGTATTTGTGGTCTCCTACGCTGTATTATTTTTAGGACTAATTTTGTCTGTTGCTAATGTTGGCCGTTGCGTTTATTCCTTTTTGTAAAAAAAAATAACTATAGTGCGTGACTATGCACCATAACCCTGTATATCCTTACACATCTGGTATTTATATAGCCCATTCTTAAAAGTATTGCCCGAGTCTGCCATTACTACTCTCTCAGGCAGGGAATTTCAAACACGTATTGTCCTTACTGTGAAGAAACCTTTACGTCTCTGTGTGCGAAATCTCCTCTCCTCTAACCTAAGCAGGTTGATCTTACCAAAAAATGATCCCCCGCAAGCTCTGTGTATTGTCCCCTTATATGTTTGTAAAGGTTGATCATGTCCCCTCTTAATATCATCTTTTCCAGTGTAAACATGCCTAGCCTTGCAAGCCTTTCCTCGTATTCCAGCGTCTCCATCCACTTAATTAGTTTAGTCGCCCACCTCTGAACCTTTTCTAGTTCCAGGATATCCTTTTTGTAGTATGGTGCCCACAATTGTGCACAGTATTCAAGATGTGGCCTCACTAGGGATTTATATAACGGGAGTATAACACTCTCATCCCTTGCATCAATTCCCCGCTTTATACATGCTAATACAGGGGTGGGGAACCTCAGGCCCGAGGGCCGTATAAGGCCCGCAGAGCCACTTGATCCGGCCCGGCCAGGCTCACCTAGCCGGGCGCCCGCTGAGATTTTATTACTAGTGGGCGCCTGGCTTCTTACCCTCAGTAGCAGCCGGAGGCAGGAGCTCACTCCTGAGCTCCGGCTTCTGGCTCTGGCAGTGTGCGTGTGCTGCTGTGCGGTATTATGGGAGAGATGTCATGACTTCTCTCCCATAGTTCTGAGGAGTGGCCAGGCAGAGGGCAATGGTCCGGAAACAGGAGCTGGGCTGGTGAGTATTGTAGTTTTTTTTTCTTTTAATGTGTGTGTGTGTGTGTGTGTGTGTGTGTAAGCGTTGCTACTAAAAGGCATATCTAATGGGGCATAACAACTGACTGGAGGCATATCTAATGGGGCATAACAACTGACTGGAGGCATATCTAATGGGACATAACAAGTGACGGGGCATATCTAATAGGGCATAACAAGTGACAGGGGGCATACTTACTAGGGGCATATCTACTGGGGCATAACAACTGACTGGGGGTACATCTACTGGGGGCATAACTACTGACTGGGGGCATAACTACTGACTGGGGGCATATCTACTGGGGCATAACTACTGGGGGCATATCTACTGGGGACAGGCTCATTTTTAAGTTGATCATTTTTGTATGGCCCCCGAAGGATTTTATAAATATCCAAATGGCCCTTGGTAGAAAAAAAGGTTCCCCACCCCTGTGCTAATACCTTGTTAGCCTTCTTTGCTGCAATCCTACTTTGGGTACTGCTGCTTAGTTTGCGATCTGTGTGAACACCTAAGTCTTTTTCCAGTACAGAATCCCTAATTTTACCCCATTTAGTATGTAGGTGTTATTTTTGTTCTTGCTACCAAAGTGCGTTACCTTACAGTTGTCTGTATTGAAGCTCATTCTCCATTTTGCTGCCCATTCTTCCAGTTTAACTAAGTCATTCTGAAGAAACTCAGCATCTCCCTTCGTATTTATAACCTTACACAATTTGGTATCGTCTGCCAAAATAGACACCACTAAGATTCGTAATTTCCGAAAAAAGGTCAAAGTTCAATCACGAATGACATCGACAGTGTAAAACTGCAACTTTTTGAATTGATTACGATGGATTTACTAAGCTGTCGTATTCGGGTTTTTCTTTTCTTCCGATGTCGATGTCATTCGTTTTTTTTTACCTATTTTTACGGCAGTGATTAGCAAAACACTGCCGTTTTTTTTTACAATCAATCTCGGCCGGATCTGTGTGATCCGTGCTGGGGTTCTTATTTTTTTTTTTTTAATTAAACAATGTAAAATCCCAAAAAAAAATGCGTGGGGTCCCCCCTCCTAAGCATAACCAGCCTCGGGCTCTTTGAGCCGATCCTGGTTGCAGAAATATGGGGAAAAAAATGACAGGGGTTCCCCCATATTTAAGCAACCAGCATCGGGCTCTGCGCCTGGTCCTAGTCCCAAAAATACGGGGGACAAAAAGAGTAGGGGTCCCCCGTATTTTTAAAACCAGCACCGGGCTCCACTAGCTGGACAGATAATGCCACAGCCGGGGGTCACTTTTATATAGTGCCCTGCGGCCGTGGCATCAAAAATCCAACTAGTCACTCCTGGCCGGGGTACCCTGGGGGAGTGGGGACCCCTTCAATCAAGGGGTCCCCCCCCCCAGCCACCCAAGGGCCAGGGGTGAAGCCCGAGGCTGTCCCCCCCCCATCCAATGGGCTGCGGATGGGGAGGCTGATAGCCTTTGTTGTAAAAGAAAAGATATTGTTTTTAGTAGCAGTACTACAAGGCCCAGCAAGCCTCCCCCGCATGCTGGTACTTGGAGAACCACAAGTACCAGCATGCGACGGAAAAACGGGCCCGCTGGTACCTGTAGTACTACTACTAAAAAAATACCCAAAAAAAGACAAGACACACACACCGTGAAAGTATAATTTTATTACATACATACACACATACATACATACTTACCTTAAGTTCCCACGCAGGTCGGTCCTCTTCTCCAGTAGAATCCAAGGGGTACCTGTTGAAGAAATTATACTCACGAGATCCAGGGGTCCAGGCTCCTCGGGAAATCCAGGGGTAATCCACGTACTTGACAAAAAAAACAAAACGGTGTCCCGACCACGAACTGAAAGGGGACCCATGTTTGCACATGGGTCACCTTTCCACGAATGCCAGAAAGCCACTTTGACTTCTGTCTAAGTGGGTTTCTTCAGCCAATCAGGGAGTGCCACGTTGTAGCACTCTCCTGATCAGCTGTGTGCTCCTGTCCTCACTGACAGGCAGCACACGGCAGTGTTACAATGTAGCGCCTATGCGCTACATTGTAACCAATGATGGGAACTTTCAGCTCAGCGGTGACGTCACTTTAGGTCAACCGCAGGGCAGAAAGTTCCCATCATTGGTTACAATGTAGCGCATAGGCGCTACATTGTAACACTGCCGTGTGCCGCCTGTCAGTGAGGACAGGAGCACACAGCTGATCAGGAGAGTGCTACAACGTGGCACTCCCTGATTGGCTGAAGAAACCCACTTAGACAGAAGTCAAAGTGGCTTTCTGGCATTCGTGGAAAGGTGACCCATGTGCAAACATGGGTCCCCTTTCAGTTCGTGGTCGGGACACCGTTTTGTTTTTTTTGTCAAGTACGTGGATTACCCCTGGATTTCCCGAGGAGCCTGGACCCCTGGATCTCGTGAGTATAATTTCTTCAACAGGTACCCCTTGGATTCTACTGGAGAAGAGGACCGACCTGCGTGGGAACTTAAGGTAAGTATGTATGT
Organism: Pseudophryne corroboree; assembly: GCF_028390025.1. Classification (NCBI taxonomy): domain Eukaryota; kingdom Metazoa; phylum Chordata; class Amphibia; order Anura; family Myobatrachidae; genus Pseudophryne; species Pseudophryne corroboree. The sequence goes on from NC_086447.1 coordinate 123,229,901, forward strand.
ATGTGTGTATGTATGTAATAAAATTATACTTTCACGGTGTGTGTGTCTTGTCTTTTTTTGGGTATTTTTTTAGTAGTAGTACTACAGGTACCAGCGGGCCCGTTTTTCCGTCGCATGCTGGTACTTGTGGTTCTCCAAGTACCAGCATGCGGGGGAGGCTTGCTGGGCCTTGTAGTACTGCTACTAAAAACAATATCTTTTCTTTTACAACAAAGGCTATCAGCCTCCCCATCCGCAGCCCATTGGATGGGGGGGGACAGCCTCGGGCTTCACCCCTGGCCCTTGGGTGGCTGGGGGGGGGGACCCCTTGATTGAAGGGGTCCCCACTCCCCCAGGGTACCCCGGCCAGGGGTGACTAGTTGGATTTTTGATGCCACGGCCGCAGGGCACTATATCAAAGTGACCCCCGGCTGTGGCATTATCTGTCCAGCTAGTGGAGCCCGGTGCTGGTTTTAAAAATACGGGGGACCCCTACTCTTTTTGTCCCCCGTATTTTTGGGACCAGGGCCAGGCGCAGAGCCCGATGCTGGTTGCTTAAATATGGGGGAACCCCTGTCATTTTTCCCCCCATATTTCTGCAACCAGGATCGGCTCAAAGAGCCCGAGGCTGGTTATGCTTAGGAGGGGGGACCCCACGCAATTTTTTTTTGAAAAAATAAGCACTTTCCCACCCCTTCCCACTGATATACATGCACGGATCTCATGGATCCGTGCATGCCTATCCAATCACGAATAAAAAAAGCAGGTCTGTTTTTTTTTAGCACTTTTTTACGAGTTGTAATTTTTCACGGCAGTGTTTGTTCTTTTTTTGCTTTGCACTTCTTAGTAAATGACCGAGATTCATACTTAAACAGCCGCGTTTTGACCGATGGTGTATTCATTCGTAATTTTTTACCTGAACTTGCAAAAAATTACGAATGCCCTCATCACTGCCGTGATTAGTGTTTAGTAAATGACCGAGATTGACCGAGATGACACTTTGATGAAAAAACGGCATCTCGGTCAAAATCGGGAGCTTAGTAAATATACCCCCATGCTCTCTAAATCTACTGCTGGATCGTGAATGAAAATGTTGAACAATAGTGGTCCAAGTACGGACCCTTGTGGCACACCACTTAGTACTTCAGTACAATTTGAAAAAGTTCCATTCACCACAATGTGCTGCTCCCTATGGGGGTAATTCCAAGTTGATCGCAGCAGGACGTTTTTTAGCAGATGGGCAAAACCATGTGCACTGCAGGGGAGGCAGATATAACATGTGCAGAGAGAGTTAGATTTGGGTGGGTTATTTTATTTTTGTGCAGGGTAAATACTGGCTGCTTTATTTTTACACTGCAAATTAGATTGCAGATTGCACACACCACACCCAAATCTAACTCTCTCTGCACATGTTAAATCTGCCTCCCCTGCAGTGCACATGGTTTTGCCCATCTGCTAACAAAAGTCCTGCTGCGATCAACTTGGAATTACCCCCATTTATCAAACCAATTTCTGACCCAAGGGCATATTGTGCTCCCTAGCTCTAGTTCTTGTAACTTATAGATAAGTCTCATGTGTGGTATTGTGTCGAAAGTAGTGATGAGCGGGTTCAGTTTCTCGGAATCCGAACCCCCCCGAACTTCACCCATTTTACACGGTTCCGAGGCAGACTCGGATCCTCCCGTATGGCTTGGTTAACCCGAGCGCGCCCGAACGTCATCATCCCGCTGTCGGATTCTCATGAGATTCGTATTCTATATAAGGAGCCGCGCGTCGCCGCCATTTTCACTCGTGCATTGGAGATGATAGGGAGAGGACGTGCAGCGTTCTCTCAGTTTCTGTGTTCAGTGTGCGGCAAATATCTGTGCTCAGTGTGCTGCAAATATCTGTGCTCAGTGTGCTGAAAATATCTACGTTCTCTGCCTGAAAAATGCTCCATATCTGTGCTGCATTGTAGTATAGGAGGACAGTGCAGAATTTTGCTGACCAGTGACCACCAGTATTATATAGCAGTACGGTACAGTAGACCACTGCTCTACCTACCTCTGTGTCGTCAAGTATACTATCCAGCCATACCTGTGGTGCATTTTAGTTGTGCGCAGTATATATAGTAGGAGGACAGTGCAGAATTTTGCTGACCACCAGTATATAATATATAGCAGTATGGTACAGTAGGCCACTGCTCTACCTACCTCTGTGTCATCAAGTATACTATCCATCCATACCTGTGGTGCATTTAGTTGTGCGTAGTGTTATATAGTAGGAGGACAGTGCAGAATTTTGCTGACCACCAGTATATAATATATAGCAGTACGGTACAGTAGGCCACTGCTCTACCTACCTCTGTGTCGTCAAGTATACTATCCATCCATACCTGTGGTGCATTTTAGTTGTGCGCAGTATTATATAGTAGGAGGACAGTGCAGAATTTTGCTGACCACCAGTATATAATATATAGCAGTACGGTACAGTAGTCCACTTCTCTACCTACCTCTGTGTCGTCAAGTATACTATCCATCCATACCTGTGGTGCATTTTAGTTGTGCGCAGTATTATATAGTAGGAGGACAGTGCAGAATTTTGCTGACCACCAGTATATAATATATAGCAGTACGGTACAGTGGGCCATTGATATTGATATATTACTGGCATATAATTCCACACATTAAAAAAGGGAGAACAAAAATGTGGAGGGTAAAATAGGGAAAGATCAAGATCCACTTCCACCTCGTGCTGAAGCTGCTGCCACTAGTCATGGCCGAGATGATGAAATGCCATCAACGTCGTCTGCCAAGGCCGATGCTCAATGTCATAGTAGAGAGCATGTAAAATCCAAAAAACAAAAGTTCAGTAAAATGACCCAAAAATCAAAATTAAATACGTCTGATGAGAAGCGTAAACTTGCCAATATGCCATTTACGACACGAAGTGGCAAGGAACGGCTGAGGCCCTGTCCTATGTTCATGGCTAGTGGTTCAGCTTCAAATGAGGATGGAAGCACTCATCCTCTCGCTAGAAAAATGAAAAGACTTAAGCTGGCAAAAGCACAGCAAAGAACTGTGCGTTCTTCTAAATCACAAATCCCCAAGGAGAGTCCAATTGTATCGGTTGCGATGCCTGACCTTCCCAACACTGGACGGGAAGAGGTGGCGCCTTCCACCATTTGCACGCCCCCTGCAAGTGCTGGAAGGAGCACCAGCATGTCCAGTTCCTGATAGTCAAATTGAAGATGTCACTGTTGAAGTACACCAGGATAAGAATATGGGTGTTGCTAGCGCTGAGGAGTAAATTGACAAGGAGGATTCTGATGGTGAGGTGGTTTGTTTAAGTCAGGCACCCGGGGAGACACCTGTTGTCCGTGTGACGAATATGGCCATTGACATGCCTGGTCAAATTACAAAAAAAAATCACCTCGTCGGTGTGGAATTATTTTAACAGAAATGCAGACAACATTTGTCAAGCCGTGTGTTGCCTTTGTCAAGCTGTAATAAGTAGGGGTAAGGACGTTAACCACCTTGGAACATCCTCCCTTATACGTCACCTGGAGCGCATTCATCACAAGTCATTGACAAGTTCAAAAACTTTGGGTGACAGCGGAAGCAGTCCACTGACAACTAAATCCCTTCCTCTTGTAACCAAGCTCCTGCAAACCACACCACCAACTCCCTCAGTGTCAATTTCCTCCTTACACAGGAAAGCCAACAGTCCTGCAGGCCATGTCACTGGCAAGTTTGACAAGTCCTCTCCTGCCTGGGATTCCTCAGATGCATCCTTGAGTGTAACGCCTACTGCTGCTGGCACTGCTGTTGTTGCTGCTGGGAGTCGATAGTCATCCCAGAGTGGAAGTCGGAAGACCACTTGTACTACTTCCAGTAAGCAATTGACTGTCCAACAGTCCTTTGCGAGGAAGATGAAATATCACAGCAGTCATCATGCTGCAAAGCACATAACTCAGGCCTGGGTGGTGTTAAACGTGTGTCCGGTATCCACCGTTAATTCACAGGGAGTTAGAGAATTTATTGAGTTAGTGCGTCCCCGGTACCAAATACCATCTAGGTTCCACTTCTCTAGGCAGGCGATACCAAAAATGTACACAGACCTCAGAAAAAGAGTCACCAGTGTCCTAAAAATGCAGTTGTACCCAATGTCCACTTAACCACAGACATGTGGACAAGTGGAGCAGGGCAGACTCAGGACTACATGACTGTGACAGCCCACTGGGTAGATGTATTGCCTCCCGCAGCAAGAACAGCAGCGGCGGCACCAGTAGCAGCATCTTGCAAATGCCAACTCATTCCAAGGCAGGCTACGCTTTGTATCACCGCTTTCCAAGGGAGGCACACAGCTGACAACCTCTTACGGAAACTGAGGAATATCATCGCAGATTGGCTTACCCCAATTGGACTCTCTTAGGGATTTGTGACATCGGACAACGCCACCAATATTGTGCGTGCATTACATGTGGGCAAATTCCAGCACGTCCCATGTTTTGCACATACATTGAATTTGGTGTGCAAAATTATTTAAAAAATGACAGGGGCGTGCAAGAGATGCTGTCGGTGGCCCGAAGAATTGCGGGCCACTTTCGGCATTCAGCCACCGCCAGCAAACACTCCTGAACCTGCCTCGCCATCATCTGAAGCAAGAGGTGGTAACGAGGTGGAATTCAACCCTCTATATGCTTCAGAGGATGGAGGAGCAGCAAAAGGCCATTCAAGCCTATACAGCTACCTACGATATAGGCAAAGGAGGGGGAATGCACCTGACTCAAGCGCAGTGGAGAATGATTTCAACGTTGTGCAAGGTTCTGCAACCTTTTGAACTTGCCACACGTGAAGTCAGTTCAGACACTGCCAGCCTGAGTCAGGTCATTCCCCTCATCAGGCTTTTGCAGAAGAAGCTGGAGACATTGAAGGAGGAGCTAAAACAGAGCGATTCCGCTAGGCATGTGGGACTTGTGGATGGAGCCCTTAATTCGCTTAACCAGGATTCACGGGTGGTCAATCTGTTGAAATCAGAGCACTACATTTTGGCCACCGTGCTCGATCCTAGATTTAAAACCTACGTTGTATCTCTCTTTCCGGCAGACACAAGTTTGCAGAGGTTCAAAGACCTGCTGGTGAGACACTTCTCAAGTCAAGCGGAACGTGACCCGTCAACAGCTACTCCTTCACATTCTCCCACAACTGGGGCTGCGAGGAAAAGGCTAAGAATTCCGAGCCCACCCGCTGGCGGTGATGCAGGGCAGTGTGGAGCGAGTGCTGACATCAGGTCCGGACTGAAGGAACTGCCAACGATTACTGACATGTAGTCTACTGTCACTGCATATAATTCTGTCACCATTGAAAGAATGGTGGAGGATTATATGAGTGACCGCATCCAAGTAGGCACGTCAGACAGTCCGTACGTATACTGGCAGGAAAAAGAGGCAATTTGGAGGCCCTTGCAGAAACTGACTTTATGTTACCTAAGTTGCCCCCCCCCCCTCCAGTGTGTACTCCGAAAGAGTGTTTAGTGCAGCTGCTCACCTTGTCAGCAATCGGCGTACGAGGTTACTTCCAGAAGATGTGGAGAAGATGATGTTCATCAAAATTAATTATAATCAATTCCTCCGTCGAGACATTCACCAGCAATTGCCTCCAGAAAGTACACAGGGACCTGAGATGGTAGATTCCAGTGGGGACGAATTAATAATCTGTGATGAGGGGGATGTACACAGTGAAAGGGGTGTGGAATGCATGTCCTGTTTATATAACATAAGGGTGGGTGGGAGGGCTCAAGGACAATTCCATCTTGCACCTCTTTTTTCTTTAATTTATCTTTGCATCATGTGCTGTTTGGGGACTATTTTTTGAAGTGCCATCCTGTCTGACACTGCAGTGCCACTCCTAGATGGGTCAGGTGTTTGTGTCGGCCACTTGGGTCGCTTAGCTTAGCCATTTAGCGACCTTGGTGCACCTCTTTTTTTCTTTGCATCATGTGCTGTTTGGGGCCTATTTTTTAAATCTGCCATCCTGACTGACACTGCAGTGCCACTCCTAGATGGGCCAGGTGTTTGTGTCGGCCACTTGGGTCGCTTAACTTAGCCATCCAGCGACCTTGATGCACCTCTTTTTTTCTTTGCATGATGTGCTGTTTGGGGACTATTTTTTAAATCTGCCATCCTGTCTGACACTGCAGTGCCACTCCTAGATGGGCCAGGTGTTTGTGTCGGCCACTTGGGTCGCTTAGCTTAGCCATCCAGTGACCTTGGTGCGCCTCTTTTTTTCTTTGCATCATGTGCTGTTTGAGGACTATTTTTTAAATCTGCCATCCTGTCTGACACTGCAGTGCCACTCCTAGATGGGCCAGGTGTTTCTGTCGGCCACTTGGGTCGCTTAGCTTAGTCATCCAGCGACCTCGGTGCAAATTTTAGGACTAAAAATAATATTGTGAGGTGTCCAGAATAGACTGGAAATGAGTGGAAATTATGGTTATTGAGGTTAATAATACTATGGGATCAAAATGACCCCCAAATTCTATGATTTAAGCTGTTTTTGAGGGTTTTTTGCCAAAACGTGTCCAAATCCAAAACACGGCCGCGGAACCGAATCCAAAACCAAAACACAAAACCCGAAAAATTTCCGGTGCACATCATTAGTCGAAAGTCTAAAAAGATTACAAGATTTGCACTAACTGTTTCATAAAAGCCTAGTAAGTTTGTTTGACATAATCTATCCTTCACAAATCCATGTTGGTTCCTAATAATAACCTTATTGGCTTCAATGAACTTCTGTATACTTTCCCTTAGCATACCTTCCAGTACGGGTGTAGTATGGTATGCCGGCGGTCGGGCTCCCGGTGACCAGCATACCGGCGCCGGGAGCCTGACTGCCGGCATACCGACAGTGTGGCAAGCGCAAATGAGCCCCTTGCGGGCTCGCTGCGCTCGCCACGCTGCAGGCACGGTGGCGCGCTACGTGCGCCACGCTATTTTATTCTCCCTCCAGGGGGGTCATGGACCCCCACGAGGGAGAATAAGTGTCGGTATGCCGGCTTTCGGGATTCCGGCGCCGGTATACTGTGCGCCCGGATCCCGACAGCCGGCATACTGAAGACCACCCTTACAGTACTTTCCCCACTATAGATGTAAAACTAACTGGTCTATAATTACCCGGTTCAGCTTTACTACTCTTTATGAATATCGGCACTCCATTCGCTATATGCCAGTCTTTGAGAAACATACCTGATGTAAGTGAGTCATTGAAGATCAAAAATAGCAGTCTTGCTAGTTCAGAGTGAAGCTCCATGAGAACCCTTGGGTGAATTCCGTCGGGACCAGGTGATTTATTAATCTTAATTTTTGTAAATCGGTCACAGACTACCTCCTCACTTAAATAAGCACTTAGCAGTGAGACATTGGCCCTCATTCCGAGTTGTTCGCTCGGTATTTTTCATCGCATCGCAGTGAAAATCCGCTTAGTACGCATGCGCAATGTTCGCACTGCGACTGCGCCAAGTAACTTTACTATGAAGATAGTATTTTTACTCACGGCTTTTTCTTCGCTCCGGCGATCGTAATGTGATTGACAGGAAATGGGTGTTACTGGGCGGAAACACGGCGTTTCAGGGGCGTGTGGCTGAAAACGCTACCGTTTCCGGAAAAAACGCAGGAGTGGCCGGGGAAACGGTGGGAGTGCCTGGGCGAACGCTGGGTGTGTTTGTGACGTCAACCAGGAACGACAAGCACTGAACTGATCGCACAGGCAGAGTAAGTCTGGAGCTACTCTGAAACTGCTAAGTAGTTAGTAATCGCAATATTGCGAATACATCGGTCGCAATTTTAAGAAGCTAAGATTCACTCCCAGTAGGCGGCGGCTTAGCGTGTGTAACTCTGCTAAATTCGCCTTGCGACCGATCAACTCGGAATGAGGGCCATTATCTTCTGGTCCTCTCTAGTGAATACCGATGAGAAAAACTCATTTAATTTTACCGCTATGTCATTATCGTTTTTGATTAAGACTCCCAGTTTGTCCTTTAAACGGCCTATACTCCCCTTTTTTATATATAATATTTTTATTGAAATATCATCAAAGTGGTACAAATAAATAAAACAAAACATTACAGAAACAGGAGTATACGAATCAGGGTCTTCCCGTACATATGTGTTTAGAAAGAACAGCCAACAATCCACAAAGAGTAAAACTGCAAATATTATACACAATACTATTATCGAAGCTCAAAAGTCATGCCAGAGTGACAAGTAAAAAGTGACACTGCATAAACATGTAACATATTCCTGCACAGATTATTTGAATATTTGAAGCCTGGGAGTTATCAGGAGAAAGCAATCGGTGGTTCACCCACAGCAGTTTTAGTTAGGTACCATATGGTATTCTTTAATCTATGGTGGAGTTATTGCCTGACAAAGAGAAGTAGTGTATCGATATATGATTCCCACATTGTGAAGAATCGTTCCACTTTTTTTTCTTTGTACAAGTGTTTCCACCCAATCCATTTTAAAGATAAAGTTGAGCTTGGATAGAAACAGAGGAATTTCTGGAGGTGTACTATCCAACCAACCCTGGAGTATAGTTTTCCTTCCCGCTGCGCTCAGTGCAAGTAAAAGTTTTTTGCTTTCGGGAGTAATTCGTTGGGCAGGGACGATTACACCCAGGATTGCCCATTCTGGAGTGAAAAGAACATGGTTTATAAGTTTGGCTTCCGCGTATCTGCGAATAAGGTGCCAAAAATACTTGACCGTGGGGCAAGCCCATAAACAATGAAAGATATCAGCTTCTCTTGATGGCAGTGCAAGCAGGTATGGATCTCCGAGTTGCCCATATGATAGCGTCTGAGCGGTGTTAGATAAGTGTTATGGACGGAACAGTTCCATATTCATGCTGGCTGAAAGGGTTTTCTGGGAATATAGTAGAGCTTTCTCCAGGGTTGGTATCGATAGAGTCGGAAAGTAATGTAACCATTTTGACATAACCCCCTGTGTTTTAGCATTATCTATAATGTCCCTCAAGAGATTGTAATGAATCGATATAGCTCTAAGTTAAGGGGCAGAATGGTCAGGAGGGAATCTAGAGAGTTTTTCCAGTCTGTGATAGAGAAATGTTGCAATACATGTGATGCATAAAACTAGCCATTTAGTCGACCACAATAGGGGATTTGACCGTATTTGATCCGAGACGTCGTGATCATGTAAATGAAGAAAACAAGTAAGATCACAGCTTATTAAAAAGTTTTGTTCTAAGGACGTGTCAGTGTAATCCGAAGATTTAAAAATCCAGTCCCGCAGGTGTCGTAGTAACGCTGCATGATTATAGGTAATATTATCAGGGAAATTTATTCCACCATTGTGTTTTGGTTGGTGGAGTTTCTTTAAAGCGATTCTAGCTCTGGCACTTTTCCAGATAAACTTACGAAGTATTATTTATTATTATTATTATTATTATTATTATTTTATTACCAGTTATTTATATAGCGCACACATATTCCGCAGTGCTGTACAGAGAATATTTGCTCATTCACATCAGTCCCTATCCCAGTGGAGCTTACAATCTATATTCCCTATCATATGTACACACAGACACATTCACGCTAGGGTTAATTTTTGTTGGGAGCCAAATAACCTACCAGTATATTTTGGGAGGAAACCGGAGTACCCGGAGGAAACCCATGCAAGTACGGGGAGAATATACAAATTCTGCTCAGTTAGGGCCATGGTGGCAATCGAACCCATGACCTCAGTGCTGTGAAGCCGTAATGCTAATGTCATGACTGAGGTTTTTGTGAACCCGGTGTAGTGAAGTCTGTGCGGGCGACTGGAGGATTATGTGAATACTACCACTGACCTGGTTTGGAAATGTTGTGGACTCGAGTATTCTTCTGATGACTGGGAAGAGGAACCGCGGCAGAGATGGCCGAATCTAGGCTCTCCTCATACAGGATTAGGTCGGCAGACAGGAAGCACGTGGGGGCGCTGAAGGTCTCCTGAAAGACAGAACTGGAAAGGCGCTGATGAATCAGTGAAGAATACCAGGTTCAACTGTGCTAAAGGGCACGGGGTACTTGGAGACACTGAGGTGCTTGTAGACACTGAGGTGCTTGAGGACACTGAGGTGTTTGAGGACACTGAGGTGCTTGAGGACACTGAGGTGCTTGAGGACACTGAGGTGCTTGAGGACACTGAGGTGCTTGAGGACACTGAGGTGCTTGAGGATACTGAGGTGCTTGAGGACACTGAGGTGCTTGGGGACACTGAGGTGCTTGGGGACACTGAGGTGCTTGGGAACACTGAGGTGCGTAGAGGCACTGGGATGCGTGGAGGCACGGAGGTACTAAGGCACGGAGGTGCTGAGGCACGGAGGTACTGATGCACGGAGGTGCTGAAAGCACGGAGGTACTAAGGCACGGAGGTGCTGGAAGCACGGAGGTACTGAGGCACGGAGGTGCTGGAAGCACGGAGGTACTGAGGCACGGAGGTGCTGGAAGCACGGAGGTACTGAGGCACGGAGGTGCTGGAAGAACGGAGGTACTGAGGCACGGAGATGCTGAGGCACGGAGGTACTGAGGCACGGAGGTGCTGGAAGCACGGAGGTACTGAGGCACGGAGGTGCTGGAAGAACGGAGGTACTGAGGCACGGAGATGCTGAGGCACGGAGGTACTGAGGCACGGAGGTGCTGGAAGCATGGAGGTACTGAGGCACGGAGGTACTGAGGCACGGCGGTACTGAGGCATGGAGGTACTGAGGCACGGAGATGATGAGGCACTGAGGTACTGGAAGCACGGAGATGCTGAGGCACGAGGTACTGAGCTCTGGAGATCCCAACTACAACAGTAGTAAAACTGAAACACGACTTCTGTGGTTTTCAGTGGAGAACACGGAATTCAGTACTGTGCCTTTAAGACGAAACATTGCAGCTGTGCCTTTACTTTGAGACTCAGGGAAAATGATGAAATCAAATGGCAACACACAAGTAAACCAAACGGTAACAAGGGAACAGAGTTCCCACAGGAACTTAGGTACAAAGGTTACCTTAAGGGAGCTCAGCATAAGACTCACACAAGGCTGTATGTGACATGAGGAACTGGCCCAGATTCCAACTCAGCCTCCTGATTTATACTTCCTGGTCCCTGATGATTGGTGGGCAGGATTAGGTGATGTAGAGAGTCTCAGGCTGGCAGAGGATTGGACAACTCTGGGTCAGGTGAAGTCACTGTCATGTGACTACTCTAGAGGAGGCTGTGAAGTGCAGCGAGGCCTAGCAGGCCGAGAGAACACTGAAGCCTGAACTTCAGATTACTGAATTCAGCCTCACACAGGAGATCACCACAGGTGGAGCTAATTAACTATTACCTCTCAGGCAGAGAACTCAGGAAAACTGACAAGCTGTTTAACTCCGTGAGTGAAAAGACACAGGATCCAGGACAGATGGCAGGGGTAAGTCACCAAATATAAAACCTACAGTCAGGATTGTGACAGTATCCCCCTCTTCAAGGGTGGACTCCGGACACCCATCTTGAATCTTAGAGGAATTTGAGAAATTCATACAGAAGAATTTAGGACCTTCGTTGATGCAGATTCCAAAGGTTTAGGACTAAATTCTTTAACTACAGCGTTACTGAAAGTCTGTAAGTCATGGAACACAGGATCATTACTCTCAAAGAGCATGTTGGCCCACTCCAAAGCTCTTCCTCTGAATGCCAGGAACAGATATCGAGTAACGTTGGAAAGAGTTACTGCACCTGAAGGATCAGACTCCATCCGAGAGAGAAATTGTTCAACCAGAGCGGCATATTGCAATAAATCTCCATCAAAGTAAATAGGTGGAAAACCATCAGACGAAAGCTTAGAGGATGAAACTGAAGAAAGCTTTGGCTGGACGAGTAGGACTGGATTGGATCCGAGGATACTTGGATTGGCTGGAGCCAAAGGAGACGGACCAGGCTGGTCCTGGAGTATTGCTGGACCGGCTGGAACCGGGACGGACTGACCAGGCGGAGCCTGGAGTATTGATGGACCGGCTGGAACCGGAACGGACTCGCCAAGCTGGGCCTGGAGTATTGCTGGACCGGCTGGAACCGGGATGGACTGACCAGGCAGGGCCTGGAGTATTGCTGGACCGGCTGGAACCGGGACGGGCTGAGCCCTTTCTTCACAGGGCTGGGATGAGGCAAGAGCCCCCACTTCACGGGGCTGGGCTGAGGCAAGAGCCCCCACTTCACGGGGCTGGGCTGAGGCAAGAGCCCCCTCTTCACGGGGCTGGGCTGAGGCAAGAGCCCCCACTTCACGGGGCTGGGCTGAGGCAAGAGCCCCCACTTCACGGGGCTGGGCTGAGGCAAGAGCCCCCTCTTCACGGGGCTGGGCTGAGGCAAGAGCCCCCTCTTCACGGGGCTGGGCTGAGGCAAGAGCCCCCTCTTCACGGGGCTGGGCTGAGGCAAGAGCCCCCTCTTCACGGGGCTGGGCTGAGGCAAGAGCCCCCTCTTCACAGGGCTGGGCAGCACTCTGTAGACTCTCTGGCTGGGCAGCACTCTGTAGACTCTCTGGCTGGGCAGCACTCTGTAGACTCTCTGGCTGGGCAGCACTCTGTAGACTCTCTGGCTGGGCAGCACTCTGTAGACTCTCTGGCTGGGCAGCACTCTGTAGACTCTCTGGCTGGGCAGCACTCTGTAGACTCTCTGGCTGGGCAGCACTCTGTAGACTCTCTGGCTGGGCAGCACTCTGTAGAATCTCTGGCTGGGCAGCACTCTGTAGAATCTCTGGCTGGGCAGCACTCTGTAGAATCTCTGGCTGGGCAGCACTCTGTAGAATCTCTGGCTGGGCAGCACCCTGTAGACTCTCTGGGGCTGGGCGCTCTGAACCCCTCACTGGGGCTGGACGCTCTGAAGACGCCCCTCCTGGGGCTGGACGCTCTGAAGACGCCCCTCCTGGGGCTGGACGCTCTGAAGACGCCCCTCCTGGGGCTGTGGACACGGACTCCTCTGTGACTGTAAATGGCTTGAACATTCTTCTCTGGACACCCAACTTGGGATAAGGTCTTTTAACCACCGGACCCCAGTCATAAATTTGAGTTTCTCTCAGAAGAGTAGCCTTCTTGATACCCCCGTCAGCAGCAGATGGATCGGATACTGTGGATGACTTGTAGACATGAGCACTATGATACTGAGATTTGTCACTATTACCTGGCTTGCGAAGAATACAGTCTTTAACAAAATGACCAGAATTTCCACAGTAAAGACAGAGATGTAGCTCCTTACGCCGCTGACGTTCAGCTTCAGAGAGCTTGGGCCGTGGATAGCTCTGATGAAAAACTTTCCCTTGCGCAGAGGAAGAGACTCTATTAACTGAATGGGACAAAACAGGATCAACAACGTTGGTAGTATTCCTAAGGAGATCAGGCATCACAGAGAGAATACTAGGCAAAAGTTCTTGTAACTGTAGTAACATCTGGTAGAAAATCTGCAGTTGGTCAGGAGTCTTAGAGCAGAAGGTCATAGAATCTCTGGAGGACGAATTCCGCTGCAGACACTGTGCCAATCGATGCTGAGTCGACTCCAGACCTCCCAAGCGTCCTGCAATATTGCTTAGGAGGTCATGCGTCAGACAAACACTTTCGGCCGGGTCCATGTGGCCAGTTCCTACTGTCATGACTGAGGTTTTTGTGAACCCGGTGTAGTGAAGTCTGTGCGGGCGACTGGAGGATTATGTGAATACTAGCACTGACCTGGTTTGGAAATGTTGTGGACTCGAGTATTCTTCCGATGACTGGGAAGAGGAACCGCGGCAGAGATGGCCGAATCTAGGCTCTCCTCATACTGGATTAGGTCGGCAGACAGGAAGCACGTGGGGGCGCTGAAGGTCTCCTGAAAGACAGAACTGGAAAGGCGCTGATGAATCAGTGAAGAATACCAGGTTCAACTGTGCTAAAGGGCACGGGGTACTTGGAGACACTGAGGTGCTTGGAGACACTGAGGTGTTTGAGGACACTGAGGTGCTTGAGGACACTGAGGTGCTTGAGGACACTGAGGTGCTTGAGGATACTGAGGTGCTTGAGGACACTGAGGTGCTTGGGGACACTGAGGTGCTTGGGGACACTGAGGTGCTTGGGAACACTGAGGTGCGTAGAGGCACTGGGATGCGTGGAGGCACGGAGGTACTAAGGCACGGAGGTGCTGAGGCACGGAGGTACTGAGGCACGGAGGTGCTGAAAGCACGGAGGTACTAAGGCACGGAGGTGCTGGAAGCACGGAGGTACTGAGGCACGGAGGTGCTGGAAGCACGGAGGTACTGAGGCACGGAGGTGCTGGAAGCACGGAGGTACTGAGGCACGGAGGTGCTGGAAGAACGGAGGTACTGAGGCACGGAGATGCTGAGGCACGGAGGTGCTGGAAGAACGGAGGTACTGAGGCACGGAGATGCTGAGGCACGGAGGTACTGAGGCACGGAGGTGCTGGAAGCATGGAGGTACTGAGGCACGGAGGTACTGAGGCACGGAGGTACTGAGGCACAGAGATGATGAGGCACTGAGGTACTGGAAGCACGGAGATGCTGAGGCACGAGGTACTGAGCTCTGGAGATCCCAACTACAACAGTAGTAAAACTGAAACAGACCAAACGGTAACAAGGGAACAGAGTTCCCACAGGAACTTAGGTACAAAGGTTACCTTAAGGGAGCTCAGCATAAGACTCACACAAGGCTGTATGTGACATGAGGAACTGGCCCAGATTCCAACTCAGCCTCCTGATTTATACTTCCTGGTCCCTGATGATTGGTGGGCAGGATTAGGTGATGTAGAGAGTCTCAGGCTGGCAGAGGATTGGACAACTCTGGGTCAGGTGAAGTCACTGTCATGTGACTACTCTAGAGGAGGCTGTGAAGTGCAGCGAGGCCTAGCAGGCCGAGAGAACACTGAAGCCTGAACTTCAGATTACTGAATTCAGCCTCACACAGGAGATCACCACAGGTGGAGCTAATTAACTATTACCTCTCAGGCAGAGAACTCAGGAAAACTGACAAGCTGTTTAACTCCGTGAGTGAAAAGACACAGGATCCAGGACAGATGGCAGGGGTAAGTCACCAAATATAAAACCTACAGTCAGGATTGTGACAGCTAACCATTCACCATCCGTACTACCATCCGTACTGCCATTGAGTTCATAAGGAGAGAATCAACTTTAGTCAAAAATATTGGCAACAATTGAATGGGGTACAACAGATGCGGGATTGCCATCATCTTTAGGAGGTTAGCTCTACCCAAAAAGGATAGCGTTAAACGGTCCCAGGATTTAACATCCTCACTGAGCACGGCAATCACCCTTTTAACATTTAAGCTATATAATGAATTCAGATTGCGGGGCAATAATATACCTGGAAATCGCCTAACCCAACAGGGATGTTCCGACCATATTACCCATGCGGTGGATTTGTCCATATTGATATATAGGCCTGAGATTGAGCTAAAGAGGCTAATTTTGTCTGGATTACCTATGTAAAGGAGAATGTCATCAGCGAACGCTGAGAGCTTAATTTCCTGACGTCCTAATTTAATGCCGTGAAAAGATTGGTCATTCAAAAGGGATCGTAATAGTGGGTTTAGGGCCAGATTAAATAATAAAGGGGACAGCGGGCAGCCCTGCCGAGTGCCCCTACCCAACTGGAAGCGAGGTCCTACAATACCATTAAGCAACAAAGATCCCGAAGGATTGTGTTAAAGGTAATGAAGTAAGTCAATAAACCCTATGTCAAAGTCCCGTTTCTCCAGTACCGTGAACAAGTGCGACCATAAAATCATATGAAATGCCTTATGTATATCAAGGCTTAAAAGCATATTCACAACATCGGGCGTATTAGTTGCCATAGCAACTGCCGCTATCACCGTTCTAATTGCATTAATGGCATGTCGACCCTGGACAAATCCCAATTGTTGGTCCATCAGTAGGTGGGGAAGAATAGTTTGAAGAAGCGAGGCCATAATTAAACTCTGCTTTAATTTTTTGCTGTTGATATATTTAAAAAAATTGGGGGGTTTGATATGCTTTCCTTTGCTACTTTCAGTTTCTACTTTAGCCACTCATTTCTTTTTTGCATATTTTGTTGCAATCCTTATAGTGCTGGAATAACTCTGCATTCCCGTCTGATTTCTATTTTTTGAATGCTTGCCTTTTTATCGGTTTGGAATTTTTAGACCTTTGTTTGCTGCCCATGGGAATACATTTGCGAGTATTATTAACGAGCAGTGATTTTAATACTTCCCATTTTTCCGTAGTATTTTTTCCTTGAAACAAAATGTCCCATTCAATGTCCCTTAAAGCTACCATCATCATGTTAAAGTTGGCTTTGCTAAAGTTTAGAGTCCTAATTGAGCCAATATAGGTCTGCTTATGAAAACTGATATTGAATGTGACCATATTGTGGTCGCTGTTTCCCATGTGTTACCCCACTATAATATTTGATATCAATTGCCCATTGTTAGTTAATACCAGGTCTAAGATTGCATTGCACCTAGTTGCTTCCTCAATTAATTGAAGTAAGTAGTTATCATTTAGTGTGTTTAAAAACATATTACCCCTAGCAGTATCACATGAATCATTTGTCCAATTTATCTCTGGATAATTAAAATCTCCCATCACTATTACGTCTCCTACTCCTGCTGATTTTTCAGTTTGCTTCAGTAACATTTCCTCATCAGTCACATTAATATCAGGTGGCTTGTAGCATAGCCCCAATACTATCTTTTTTGTATCCTTTCCCCTACATGCAATTTCTACCCATAACATTTCAACAGACTTTAATGTCCCCTCGTGAATATCTTCCCATACTGTAAATCAGGTTTTAAAAACGGGTTTACGTAAAGACAGACCCCTCCACCCCGTTTATTTAATCTATCTCTCCTGAACAGTATATAACCCTCTAGATTGACTGTACAACCATGAGATTCATCCCACCAAGTTTCACTTCTAGTTCCCCCTTTTTACTTGTAGGACTTCTAGCATTTACATTCATACAATTAAGATAAGTATGTCCCCTTGTGCTAGGAACATAATTTCCTATATGCAGTAATGATGACCCATAATCGTCGTTAGTGTTTTGGCAATACCCTTGTTAGTATCCATGTTAATATCCTTGCCAGCTGCTCAACCTTCCCCCCCTTCTCCACCCCCATTTCGTTCACTACCTCCATCCTCACTATTCTCACTACATGACCCATAGTTTCTAGCTAAACCCTCCCCCAAGGCATCTAGTTTAAAAACTCCCCCAACCTTCTAACCATCCTTCCCCCTAGCACTGCTGCCCCCTCATTCAGGTGCAATCCATCGCAACAAAAAAGATGGCACCTGTTCCAGGAACACAAACCCCTCTTTCCTACACCAGTCTCTAAACCACACATGTACCTCCCTAATCTCCCTCTGCCTCCCTGGGCTAGCGTGTGGCACGGGTAATATTTCGGAGAATATTACCTTAGATGTCCTTGCCTTTAGTTTCTGGCCTAAGTCCCTATAATCTTTCTTAAGGGCATCCCACCTACTACTAACTTTGTGGTTGGTGCCAACGTGCACCAAGACTGCCAGGTCTTTCCCAGCCCCTCCCAAAAAAATTTCTAACCGGTCCGCGATGTGCCATACCTGAGCACCCAGGAGACAACAGACTGTACAGTGATCATGGTCCCGGTAGCAGTTTACCCTATCTGTCGTCCTGATAATAGAATCCCCTACCACCAGAATCTGACTAGCTACCTCACTTTCTCTGACGTCCTAGTGGATGCTGGGAACTCCGTAAGGACCATGGGGAATAGACGGGCTCCGCAGGAGACTGGGCACTCTAAAAGAAAGATTAGGTACTATCTGGTGTGCACTGGCTCATCCCACTATGACCCTCCTCCAGACCTCAGTTAGATTTCTGTGCCCGGCCGAGCTGGATGCACACTAGGGGCTCTCCTGAGCTCCTAGAAAGAAAGTTTATTTTAGGTTTTTTATTTTACAGTGAGACCTGCTGGCAACAGACTCACTGCATCGAGGGACTAAGGGGAGAAGAAGCGAACCTACCTGCTTGCAGCTAGCTTGGGCTTCTTAGGCTACTGGACACCATTAGCTCCAGAGGGATCGACCGCATGGAACTGGCCTTGGTGTTCGTTCCCGGAGCCGCGCCGCCGTCCCCCTTACAGAGCCAGAAGCAAGAAGAGGTCCGGAAAATCGGCGGCAGAAGACTTCGGTCTTCACCAAGGTAGCGCACAGCACTGCAGCTGTGCGCCATTGCTCCTCATGCACACTTCACACTCCGGTCACTGAGGGTACAGGGCGCTGGGGGGGGGCGCCCTGAGGGCAATATATGACACCTTGGCTGGCAAATCTACATCATATATAGTCCTAGAGGCTATATAGATGTAAAATTACCCCTGCCAGTATTCCAGAAAAAGCGGGAGAAAATCAGTTGAAAAAGGGGCGGGGCTTCTCCCTCAGCACACTGGAGCCATTTTCTCTTCACAGTGCAGCTGGAAGACAGCTCCCCAGGCTCTCCCCTGTAGTTTTCAGGCTCAAAGGGTTAAAAAGAGAGGGGGGGCACAAAATTTAGGCGCAATATTGTATATACAAGCAGCTATTGGGAAAAATTCACTCAATATAGTGTTAATCCCAAAATTATATAGCGCTCTGGTGTGTGCTGGCATACTCTCTCTCTGTCTCCCCAAAGGGCTGTGTGGGGTCCTGTCCTCAGTCAGAGCATTCCCTGTGTGTGTGTGCGGTGTGTCGGTACGGCTGTGTCGACACGTTTGATGAGGAGGCTTATGTGATGGCAGAGCAGATGCCGATAAATGTGATGTCGCCCCCTGTGGGGCCGAAACCAGAGTGGATGGATAGGTGGAAGGTATAAACCGAAAGTGTCAACTCCTTACATAAAAGGCTGGATGACGTAACAGCTATGGGACAGCCGGCTTCTCAGCCCGCGCCTGCCCAGACGTCTCAAAGGCCATCAGGGGCTCAAAAACGCCCGCTCCCTCAGATGGCAGACACAGATGTCGACACGGAGTCTGACTCCAGTGTCGACGAGGTTGAGACATATACACAATCCACTAGGAACATCCGTCACATGATCCCGGCAATAAAAAATGTGTTACACATTTCTGACATTAACCCAAGTACCACTAAAAAAGGGTTTTATGTTTGGGGAGAAAAAGCAGGCAGTGTTTTGTTCCCCCATCAAATGAGTGAATGAAGTGTGAAAAAGCGTGGGTTCCCCCGATAAGAAACTGGTAATTTCTAAAAAGTTACTGATGGCGTACCCTTTCCCGCCAGAGGATAAGTTACGCTGGGAGATTTCCCCTAGGGTGGATAAGGCGCTCACACGTTTGTCAAAAAAGGTGGCACTGCCGTCTTAGGATACGGCCACTTTGAAGGTACCTGCTGATAAAAAGCAGGAGGCTATCCTGAAGTCTGTATTTACACACTCAGGTACTAGACTGAGACCTGCAGATAGTGCTGCTGCAGCGTGGTCTGTAACCCTGTCAAACAGGGATACTATTTTGCGAACATAAGACGTCGTCTTATATATGAGGGATGCACAGAGGGATATTTTGCCGGCTGGCATCCAGAATTAATGCAATGTCCATTCTGTCAGGAGGGTATTAGAGACCCGACACTGGACAGGTGATGCTGACTTTAAAAGGCACATAGAGCCTTATAAGGGTGAGGAATTGTTTAGGGATGGTCTCTGGGACCTCGTATCCACAGCAACAGCTGGAGAGAAAAAAAAAAAAATTTTACCTCAGGTTTCCTCACAGCCTAAGAAAGCACTGTATTATCAGGTACAGTCCTTTCGGCTTCAGAAAAGCAAGCGGGTCAAAGGCGCTTCCTTTCTGCACAGAGACGAGGGAAGAGGGAAAAAGCTGCACCAGTCAGCCAGTTCCCAGAATCAAAATTCTTCCCCCGCTTCCTCTGAGTCCACCGCATGACGCGGGGGCTCCACAGGCGTAGCCAGGTACGGTGGGGGGCCGCCTCAAAAATTTCAGCGATCAGTGGGCTCGCTCACAGGTGGATCCCTGGATCCTTCAAGTAGTATCTCAGGGGTACAAGCTAGAATTCGAGGCGTCTCCCCCCCCCGCCGTTTCCTCAAATCTGCCTTGCCGACAACTCCCTCAGGCAGGGAGGCTGTGCTAGAGGCAATTCACAAGCTGTATTCCCAGCAGGTGATAGTCAAGGTGCCCCTACAAGGAAGGGGTTACTATTCCACACTGTTTGTGGTACCGAAACCGGACGGTTCGGTGAGACCCATTTTAAATTTGAAATCCTTGAACACATACATAAAAAAATTCAAGTTCAAGATGGAATCGCTCAGGGCGGTTATTGCAAGCCTGGAGGAGGGGGATTACATGGTATCCCTGGACATCAAGGATGCTTACCTACATGTCCCCATTTACCATCCTCACCATGAGTACCTCAGATTTGTGGTAAAGGATTGCCATTACCAATTCCAAACACTGCCGTTTGGACTGTCCACGGCACCGAGGGTCTTTACCAAGGTAATGGCAGAAATGATGATACTCCTTCGAAAAAAGGGAGTTTTAATTATCCCGTACTTGGACGATCTCCTTATAAAGGCGAGGTCCAAGGAGCAGTTGTTGGTCGGAGTAGCACTATCTCGGGAAGTGCTACAACAGCACGGATGGATTCTATACATTCCAAAGTCACAGCTGGTTCCTACCACACGCCTACTGTTCCTGGGGATGGTTCTGGACACAGAACTGAAAAAAGTGTTTCTCCCGCAGGAGAAAGCCAAGGAGCTGTCATCTCTAGTCAGAGACCTCCTGAAACCAAAACAGGTATCGGTGCATCACTGCACACGAGCCCTGGGAAAAATGGTAGCTTCTTACGAAGCAAAATTCCATTCGGCAGGTTCCATGCAAGAACCTTTCAGTGGGACCCCTTGGACAAGTGGTCGGGATCGCATCTTCAGATGCATCGGCTGATAACCCTGTCTCCAAGGACCAGGGTATCTCTACTGTGGTGGCTGCAGAGTGCTCATCTTCAAGAGGGCCGCAGATTCGGCATACAGGACTGGGTCCTGGTAACCACGGATGCCAGCCTTCGAGGCTGGGGGGCAGTCACACAGGGAAGAAATTTCCAAGGACTTTGGTCAAGTCAGGAGTCGTCCCTACACATAAATATTCTGGAACTGAGGGCCATTTACAATGCCCTAAGTCTGGCAAGGCATCTGCTTCAAAACCAGCCGGTACTGATCCAATCAGACAACATCACGGCAGTCGCCCATGTAAACCGACAGGGCGGCACAAGAAGCAGGATGGCGATGGCAGAAGCCACAAGGATTCTCCGATGGGCGGAAAATCACGTCTTAGCACTGTCAGCAGTGTTCATTCCGGGAGTGGACAACTGGGAAGCAGACTTCCTCAGCAGACACGACCTACACCCGGGAGAGTGGGGACTTCATCCAGAAGTCTTCCAACTGTTGGTAAACCGTTGGGAAAGGCCACAGGTGGACATGATGGCATCCCGCCTAAACAAAAAACTAGATATTGCGCCAGGTCAAGGGACCCTCAGGCAATAGCTGTGGACGCTCTAGTGACACCGTGGGTGTACCAGTCGGTTTATGTATTCCCTCCTCTGCCTCTCATACCAAAGGTACTGAGAATAATAAGAAAACGAGGAGTAAGAACGATACTCGTGGTTCCGGATGGGCCAAGAAGAGCTTGGTACCCAGAACTTCAAGAAATGATATCAGAGGACCCATGGCCTCTACCGCTCAGACAGGATCTGCTACAGCAGGGGCCCTGTCTGTTCCAAGACTTACCGTGGCTGCGTTTGACGGCATGGCGGTTGAATTCCGGATCCTAAAGGAAAAGGGCATTCCGGAAGAAGTCATTCCTACGCTGATAAAAGCCAGGAAAGAAGTAACCGCAAACCATTTTCACCGTATTTGGCGAAAATATGTTGCGTGGTGTGAGGCCAGGAAGGCCCCAACAGAGGAATTTCAGCTGGGTCGTTTTCTGCACTTCCTACAGTCAGGGGTGACTATGGGCCTAAAATTGGGTTCCATTAAGGTCCAGATTTCGGCTCTGTCGATTTTCTTCCAGAAAGAACTGGCTTCACTGCCTGGAGTTCAGACATTTGTAAAGGGAGTGCTACATATTCAGCCCCCTTTTGTGCCTCCTGTGGCACCTTGGGATCTCAACGTGGTGTTGAGTTTCTTAAAATCACATTGGTTTGAGCCACTTAAAACTGTGGATTTGAAATATCTCACGTGGAAAGTGGTCATGTTATTGGCCTTGGCTTCGGCCAGGCGTGTGTCAGAATTGGCGGCTTTGTCATGTAAAAGCCCTTATCTGATTTTCCATATGGATAGGGCAGAATTGAGGACTCGTCCCCAGTTTCTCCCTAAGGTGGTATCAGCTTTTCACTTGAACCAACCTATTGTAGTGCCTGCAGCTACTAGGGACTTGGAAGATTCCAAGTTACTGGACGTAGTCAGGGCCTTAAAAATTTATATTTCCAGGACGGCTGGAGTCAGGAAAACTGACTCGCTTTTTATCCTGTAGGCACCCAACAAAATAGGTGCTCCTGCTTCTAAGCAGAATATTGCTCGCTGAATTTGTAACACAATTCAGCTGGAGCATTCTGCGGCTGGATTGCCGCATCCTAAATCAGTAAAAGCCCATTCCACGAGGAAAGTGGGCTCATCTTGGGCGGCTGCCCGAGGGGTCTCGGCTTTACAATTTTGCTGAGCTGCAACTTGGTCAGGGGCAAACACGTTTGCTAAATTCTACAAAATTGATACCCTGGCTGAGAAGGACCTTGAGTTCTCTCATTCGGTGCTGCAGAGTCATCCGCACTCTCCCGCCCGTTTGGGAGCTTTGGTATAATCCCCATGGTCCTTACGGAGTTCCCAGCATCCACTAGGACGTCAGAGAAAATAAGATTTTACTCACCGGTAAATCTATTTCTCGTAGTTCGTAGTGGATGCTGGGCGCCCATCCCAAGTGCGGATTGTCTGCAATACTTGTATGTAGTTATTGCCTAACTAAGGGTTATTGTTGAGCCATCTGTTGAGAGGCTCAGTTATATTTCATACTGTTAACTGGGTGTAGTATCACGAGTTATACGGTGTGATTGGTGTGGCTGGTATGAGTCTTACCCGGATTCAAAATCCTTCCTTATTGTGTCAGCTCTTCCGGGCACAGTATCCTAACTGAGGTCTGGAGGAGGGTCACAGTGGGAGGAGCCAGTGCACACCAGATAGTACCTAATCTTTCTTTTAGAGTGCCCAGTCTCCTGCGGAGCCCGTCTATTCCCCATTGTCCTTACGGAGTTCCCAGCATCCACTACGGACTACGAGAAATAGATTTACCGGTGAGTAAAATCTTATTTTCTTTTGTCCCATCTGTACCGGAGGGACCGCTCCTCTGGTTGCTAGAGGGAACAGTCTCCTCCAGCTCCGTCATTTCCTCACTACCATCCTCTGAATCTTTGTCCAATCAGGCATATTTATTGGGGTTTGGTAGTTCAGAGATGTCGTGCCTCTCCCTCTTTTTCTTCCTTCTAACTGTGTCCCAGATCATTTAAATCAGCATAAACTGCTTGTGCGTCCTGGAGGACTGGGGTTTATTTAGGATGTGTGTTGCTTTAATCATGGGACTTTTGGGGGCCAATGGGTGATTTTTTCTGACACCGTGGTCCTCCTATACTAAAAGACGCAGTCCGGTTGGTCCAAAAATATCGGACATTTTCTAGTGACACCTTGGATCTGATACGCAGAAGCCAGGAAATAGATGCACGCCATCACATTGTCCAAGTTCCAGGAAATAGATGCACATTTGTAATTTCTGATGTGGTTCGATAATCTCCCGGACAGCATTATTGGCTCCAGTTACAGCCATATTTCCCTAAAAAAAATATATACTGTATATATAAACTTCTGCACTTATTGTGACACTGGTCTTTTCTATGTACTCTGAAAGGCTATAATATGCTAAGGTAAAAATGAAAACACAATTGTAATTTAAACCTCACAACCCTATTTTGTTAACCCTCATTCTAGTCAATTTCATTCTGTTGACTTGTAAAGCTTTATATGGATCATGTAGTTCATTTTCAACAGGAAAAACAAAACTCCATTAGGCGCAGTGTAATGCCTGAACTCCCTCTGTAGAGCTAAATTGGTACCAGCTCTTCTCTCTCTGCCACAGAGAACAGGTATCCATAGGAACCGAGTGTAGAAGACGGAATGACGGAAACAAGATCAATACAATGACACAATGGGTACAGAGCAAGAAAACTATAGTGATAATAAAGGTAATGTTCTTGGTATTAGATAGGGTACAGCTTAAAATCAGAGAAACACGCAAGCAGTATTATTGATATAATTTTACAGATTAAATTGGTGTAACACGGAGAAACATTGTCTACAACAGAGAAAATGAAAAACTCCTTGAGTTTCCATTTTATTCTTTTGGTTACTTGACATCTTTAGTTTGGACTTGCAGAGAGGCGTTTATTTCCTAACAGGCAATGGTTTGATTATTAAAATATGAACTTCCCTAAAATATGAATATACTAACATTTTATTATCAAATTCTAATATCACACAAAATCTTGAATCAAATCTGAACCAAATAGAAGGTCAAACAATGCAATTAAAATAACATTAACAGCCTTTCAGATTTTGGGTTTGGCAGTCTGATGTTTGACTGGTCATTATGAGCTGTTTCAGATGTATACACTATGGGAATGTAAGTCCAGGGGTGAATTTAATTGTTCTTGAGTGCGAGTAAGTAATGGGCACCCAAAAGACTATTTTCAGTTGTTCTATATATGGGTGTGAGTGCCGCAGGTACTCTTTACTTATCTTGATTGTCAAACCCAAATGCACAAGATTTAGATGCATAAAGTGGCTAAACCTGTGCAAAGTACTCAGGGGGGTGCACTGGATAAATGGTAGTTTGGGCATCCAACTTTGGGCATATTTCTGTTCGCAGCCTCCTCAGGAGGGTAGGCACAGAAATAACGGGCACCCGCTCGTGACTTTTGTCAAAACTATTGCATAGCTTCTGTTGGGTGCCTATTACTTAAGGTCACCTAAAAGCAACTGAATTGCCCCCAAATTTTGGAGACAAAATTATGCTTTGTTTTCCAACAGATAATACTCGTAGATAGTATTAAATTACTCCCTACCTTATTCCTAATGCACTCACAACCTAATTTAATCAGAGATACAATACAACAAACAATTCAGTGCATAACTGCAGCAGTACAAAAAACAAGACTACCTAATATGTGAATGCTTTAAGAACACAAAGGCAGAACTTTAAAATATATGCCACAATGCTTATTTAATAAAAATGGCAATAGAAAAATCTACATAGATAAATAAAAATGTAAAAAAAAATCTTAAAAATACTAGAGATGAGCGCCTGAAATTTTTCGGGTTTTGTGTTTTGGTTTTGGGTTCGGTTCCGCGGCCGTGTTTTGGGTTCGAACGCGTTTTGGCAAAACCTCACCGAATTTTTTTTGTCGGATTCGGGTGTGTTTTGGATTCGGGTGTTTTTTTCAAAAAACACTAAAAAACAGCTTAAATCATAGAATTTGGGGGTCATTTTGATCCCAAAGTATTATTAACCTCAAAAACCATAATTTACACTCATTTTCAGTCTATTCTGAATACCTCACACCTCACAATATTATTTTTAGTCCTAAAATTTGCACCGAGGTCGCTGTGTGAGTAAGATAAGCGACCCTAGTGGCCGACACAAACACCGGGCCCATCTAGGAGTGGCACTGCAGTGTCACGCAGGATGTCCCTTCCAAAAAACCCTCCCCAAACAGCACATGACGCAAAGAAAAAAAGAGGCGCAATGAGGTAGCTGTGTGAGTAAGATTAGCGACCCTAGTGGCCGACACAAACACCGGGCCCATCTAGGAGTGGCACTGCAGTGTCACGCAGGATGGCCCTTCCAAAAAACCCTCCCCAAACAGCACATGACGCAAAGAAAAAAAGAGGCGCAATGAGGTAGCTGTGTGAGTAAGATTAGCGACCCTAGTGGCCGACACAAACACCGGGCCCATCTAGGAGTGGCACTGCAGTGTCACGCAGGATGTCCCTTCCAAAAAACCCTCCCCAAACAGCACATGACGCAAAGAAAAAAAGAGGCGCAATGAGGTAGCTGTGTGAGTAAGATTAGCGACCCTAGTGGCCGACACAAACACCGGGCCCATCTAGGAGTGGCACTGCAGTGTCACGCAGGATGGCCCTTCCAAAAAACCCTCCCCAAACAGCACATGACGCAAAGAAAAAAAGAGGCGCAATGAGGTAGCTGTGTGAGTAAGATTAGCGACCCTAGTGGCCGACACAAACACCGGGCCCATCGAGGAGTGGCACTGCAGTGTCACGCAGGATGGCCCTTCCAAAAAACCCTCCCCAAACAGCACATGACGCAAAGAAAAAAAGAGGCGCAATGAGGTAGCTGTGTGAGTAAGATTAGCGACCCTAGTGGCCGACACAAACACCGGGCCCATCTAGGAGTGGCACTGCAGTGTCACGCAGGATGTCCCTTCCAAAAAACCCTCCCCAAACAGCACATGACGCAAAGAAAAAAAGAGGCGCAATGAGGTAGCTGTGTGAGTAAGATTAGCGACCCTAGTGGCCGACACAAACACCGGGCCCATCTAGGAGTGGCACTGCAGTGTCACGCAGGATGTCCCTTCCAAAAAACCCTCCCCAAACAGCACATGACGCAAAGAAAAAAAGAGGCGCAATGAGGTAGCTGACTGTGTGAGTAAGATTAGCGACCCTAGTGGCCGACACAAACACCGGGCCCATCTAGGAGTGGCACTGCAGTGTCACGCAGGATGTCCCTTCCAAAAAAACCCTCCCCAATCAGCACATGATGCAAAGAAAAAGAAAAGAAAAAAGAGGTGCAAGATGGAATTGTCCTTGGGCCCTCCCACCCACCCTTATGTTGTATAAACAAAACAGGACATGCACACTTTAACCAACCCATCATTTCAGTGACAGGGTCTGCCACACGACTGTGACTGATATGACGGGTTGGTTTGGACCCCCCCCAAAAAAGAAGCAATTAATCTCTCCTTGCACAAACTGGCTCTACAGAGGCAAGATGTCCACCTCATCTTCACCCTCCGATATATCACCGTGTACATCCCCCTCCTCACAGATTATCAATTCGTCCCCACTGGAATCCACCATCTCAGCTCCCTGTGTACTTTGTGGAGGCAATTGCTGCTGGTCAATGTCTCCGCGGAGGAATTGATTATAATTCATTTTAATGAACATCATCTTCTCCACATTTTCTGGATGTAACCTCGTACGCCGATTGCTGACAAGGTGAGCGGCGGCACTAAACACTCTTTCGGAGTACACACTTGTGGGAGGGCAACTTAGGTAGAATAAAGCCAGTTTGTGCAAGGGCCTCCAAATTGCCTCTTTTTCCTGCCAGTATAAGTACGGACTGTGTGACGTGCCTACTTGGATGCGGTCACTCATATAATCCTCCACCATTCTATCAATGTTGAGAGAATCATATGCAGTGACAGTAGACGACATGTCCGTAATCGTTGTCAGGTCCTTCAGTCCGGACCAGATGTCAGCATCAGCAGTCGCTCCAGACTGCCCTGCATCACCGCCAGCGGGTGGGCTCGGAATTCTGAGCCTTTTCCTCGCACCCCCAGTTGCGGAAGAATGTGAAGGAGGAGATGTTGACAGGTCGCGTTCCGCTTGACTTGACAATTTTGTCACCAGCAGGTCTTTCAACCCCAGCAGACCTGTGTCTGCCGGAAAGAGAGATCCAAGGTAGGCTTTAAATCTAGGATCGAGCACGGTGGCCAAAATGTAGTGCTCTGATTTCAACAGATTGACCACCCGTGAATCCTTGTTAAGCGAATTAAGGGCTGCATCCACAAGTCCCACATGCCTAGCGGAATCGCTCCCTTTTAGCTCCTTCTTCAATGCCTCCAGCTTCTTCTGCAAAAGCCTGATGAGGGGAATGACCTGACTCAGGCTGGCAGTGTCTGAACTGACTTCACGTGTGGCAAGTTCAAAGGGCATCAGAACCTTGCACAACGTTGAAATCATTCTCCACTGCACTTGAGACAGGTGCATTCCACCTACTATATCGTGCTCAATTGTATAGGCTTGAATGGCCTTTTGCTGCTCCTCCAACCTCTGAAGCATATAGAGGGTTGAATTCCACCTCGTTACCACTTCTTGCTTCAGATGATGGCAGGGCAGGTTCAGTAGTTTTTGGTGGTGCTCCAGTTTTCTGTACGTGGTGCCTGTACGCCGAAAGTGTCCCGCAATTCTTCTGGCCACCGACAGCATCTCTTGCACGCCCCTGTCGTTTTTTAAAAAATTCTGCACCACCAAATTCAAGGTATGTGCAAAACATGGGACGTGCTGGAATTGGCCCAGATTTAATGCACACACAATATTGCTGGCGTTGTCCGATGCCACAAATCCACAGGAGAGTCCAATTGGGGTAAGCCATTCCGCGATGATCTTCCTCAGTTGCCGTAAGAGGTTTTCAGCTGTGTGCGTATTCTGGAAAGCGGTGATACAAAGCGTAGCCTGCCTAGGAAAGAGTTGGCGTTTGCGAGATGCTGCTACTGGTGCCGCCGCTGCTGTTCTTGCGGCGGGAGTCCATACATCTACCCAGTGGGCTGTCACAGTCATATAGTCCTGACCCTGCCCTGCTCCATTTGTCCACATGTCCGTGGTTAAGTGGACATTGGGTACAGCTGCATTTTTTAGGACACTGGTGACTCTTTTTCTGAGGTCTGTGTACATTTTCGGTATCGCCTGCCTAGAGAAATGGAACCTAGATGGTATTTGGTACCGGGGACACAGTACCTCCAACAAGTCTCTAGTTGGCTCTGCAGTAATGATGGATACCGGAACCACGTTTCTCACCACCCAGGATGCCAAGGCCTCAGTTATCCGCTTTGCAGTAGGATGACTGCTGTGATATTTCATCTTCCTCGCAAAGGACTGTTGAACAGTCAATTGCTTACTGGAAGTAGTACAAGTGGGCTTACGACTTCCCCTCTGGGATGACCATCGACTCCCAGCGGCAACAACAGCAGCGCCAGCAGCAGTAGGCGTTACACGCAAGGATGCATCGGAGGAATCCCAGGCAGGAGAGGACTCGTCAGAATTGCCAGTGACATGGCCTGCAGGACTATTGGCATTCCTGGGGAAGGAGGAAATTGACACTGAGGGAGTTGGTGGGGTGGTTTGCGTGAGCTTGGTTACAAGAGGAAGGGATTTACTGGTCAGTGGACTGCTTCCGCTGTCACCCAAAGTTTTTGAACTTGTCACTGACTTATTATGAATGCGCTGCAGGTGACGTATAAGGGAGGATGTTCCGAGGTGGTTAACGTCCTTACCCCTACTTATTACAGCTTGACAAAGGGAACACACGGCTTGACACCTGTTGTCCGCATTTCTGGTGAAATACCTCCACACCGAAGAGCTGATTTTTTTGGTATTTTCACCTGGCATGTCAACGGCCATATTCCTCCCACGGACAACAGGTGTCTCCCCGGGTGCCTGACTTAAACAAACCACCTCACCATCAGAATCCTCCTGGTCAATTTCCTCCCCAGCGCCAGCAACACCCATATCCTCCTCATCCTGGTGTACTTCAACACTGACATCTTCAATCTGACTATCAGGAACTGGACTGCGGGTGCTCCTTCCAGCACTTGCAGGGGGCGTGCAAATGGTGGAAGGCGCATGCTCTTCACGTCCAGTGTTGGGAAGGTCAGGCATCGCAACCGACACAATTGGACTCTCCTTGTGGATTTGGGATTTCAAAGAACGCACAGTTCTTTGCGGTGCTTTTGCCAGCTTGAGTCTTTTCAGTTTTCTAGCGAGAGGCTGAGTGCTTCCATCCTCATGTGAAGCTGAACCACTAGCCATGAACATAGGCCAGGGCCTCAGCCGTTCCTTGCCACTCCGTGTGGTAAATGGCATATTGGCAAGTTTACGCTTCTCCTCCGACAATTTTATTTTAGGTTTTGGAGTCCTTTTTTTACTGATATTTGGTGTTTTGGTTTTGACATGCTCTGTACTATGCCATTGGGCATCGGCCTTGGCAGACGACGTTGCTGGCATTTCATCGTCTCGGCCATGACTAGTGGCAGCAGCTTCAGCACGAGGTGGAAGTGGATCTTGATCTTTCCCTAATTTTGGAACCTCAACATTTTTGTTCTCCATATTTTAATAGGCACAACTAAAAGGCACCTCAGGTAAACAATGGAGATGGATGGATTGGATACTAGTATACAATTATGGACGGGCTGCCGAGTGCCGACACAGAGGTAGCCACAGCCGTGAACTACCGCACTGTACTGTGTCTGCTGCTAATATATAGACTGGTTGATAAAGAGATAGTATACTCGTAACTAGTATGTATGTATAAAGAAAGAAAAAAAAACCACGGTTAGGTGGTATATACAATTATGGACGGGCTGCCGAGTGCCGACACAGAGGTAGCCACAGCCGTGAACTACCGCACTGTACTGTGTCTGCTGCTAATATATAGACTGGTTGATAAAGAGATAGTATACTCGTAACTAGTATGTATGTATAAAGAAAGAAAAAAAAACCACGGTTAGGTGGTATATACAATTATGGACGGGCTGCAGAGTGCCGACACAGAGGTAGCCACAGCCGTGAACTACCGCACTGTACTGTGTCTGCTGCTAATATAGACTGGTTGATAAAGAGATAGTATACTCGTAACTAGTATGTATGTATAAAGAAAGAAAGAAAAAACCACGGTTAGGTGGTATATACAATTATGGACGGGCTGCCGAGTGCCGACACAGAGGTAGCCACAGCCGTGAACTACCGCACTGTACTGTGTCTGCTGCTAATATATAGACTGGTTGATAAAGAGATAGTATACTCGTAACTAGTATGTATGTATAAAGAAAGAAAAAAAAACCACGGTTAGGTGGTATATACAATTATGGACGGGCTGCCGAGTGCCGACACAGAGGTAGCCACAGCCGTGAACTACCGCACTGTACTGTGTCTGCTGCTAATATATAGACTGGTTGATAAAGAGATAGTATACTCGTAACTAGTATGTATGTATAAAGAAAGAAAAAAAAACCACGGTTAGGTGGTATATACAATTATGGATGGGCTGCCGAGTGCCGACACAGAGGTAGCCACAGCCGTGAACTACCGCACTGTACTGTGTCTGCTGCTAATATATAGACTGGTTGATAAAGAGATAGTATACTCGTAACTAGTATGTATGTATAAAGAAAGGAAAAAAAACCACGGTTAGGTGGTATATACAATTATGGACGGGCTGCCGAGTGCCGACACAGAGGTAGCCACAGCCGTGAACTACCGCACTGTACTGTGTCTGCTGCTAATATATAGACTGGTTGATAAAGAGATAGTATACTCGTAACTAGTATGTATGTATAAAGAAAGAAAAAAAAACCACGGTTAGGTGGTATATACAATTATGGACGGGCTGCCGAGTGCCGACACAGAGGTAGCCACAGCCGTGAACTACCGCACTGTACTGTGTCTGCTGCTAATATAGACTGGTTGATAAAGAGATAGTATACTCGTAACTAGTATGTATGTATAAAGAAAGAAAAAAAAACCACGGTTAGGTGGTATATACAATTATGGACGGGCTGCCGAGTGCCGACACAGAGGTAGCCACAGCCGTGAACTACCGCACTGTACTGTGTCTGCTGCTAATATATAGACTGGTTGATAAAGAGATAGTATACTCGTAACTAGTATGTATGTATAAAGAAAGAAAAAAAAACCACGGTTAGGTGGTATATACAATTATGGACGGGCTGCCGAGTGCCGACACAGAGGTAGCCACAGCCGTGAACTACCGCACTGTACTGTGTCTGCTGCTAATATATAGACTGGTTGATAAAGAGATAGTATACTCGTAACTAGTATGTATGTATAAAGAAAGAAAAAAAAAACACGGTTAGGTGGTATATACAATTATGGACGGGCTGCCGAGTGCCGACACAGAGGTAGCCACAGCCGTGAACTACCGCACTGTACTGTGTCTGCTGCTAATATAGACTGGTTGATAAAGAGATAGTATACTACTAATATTATATACTGGTGGTCAGGTCACTGGTCACTAGTCACACTGGCAGTGGCACTCCTGCAGCAAAAGTGTGCACTGTTTAATTTTAATATAATATTATGTACTCCTGGCTCCTGCTATAACCTATAACTGGCACTGCAGTAGTGCTCCCCAGTCTCCCCCACAATTATAAGCTGTGTGAGCTGAGCAGTCAGACAGATATATAATATATATAGATGATGCAGCACACTGGCCTGAGCCTGAGCAGTGCACACAGATATGGTATGTGACTGACTGAGTCACTGTGTGTATCGCTTTTTTCAGGCAGAGAACGGATATATTAAATAAACTGCACTGTGTGTCTGGTGGTCACTCACTATATAATATATTATGTACTCCTGGCTCCTGCTATAACCTATAACTGGCACTACAGTAGTGCTCCCCAGTCTCCCCCACAATTATAAGCTGTGTGAGCTGAGCAGTCAGACAGATATATAATATTATATATAGATAATAGATGATGCAGCACACTGGCCTGAGCCTGAGCAGTGCACACAGATATGGTATGTGACTGAGTCACTGTGTGCTGTGTATCGCTTTTTTCAGGCAGAGAACGGATTATAAATAAAAGTGGTGGTCACTGGTCACTATCAGCAAAACTCTGCACTGTACACTACTGAGTACTCCTAATGCTCCCCAAAATTAGTAAATCAAGTGTCTAAACGGAGAGGACGCCAGCCACGTCCTCTCCCTATCAATCTCAATGCACGTGTGAAAATGGCGGCGACGCGCGGCTCCTTATATAGAATCCGAGTCTCGCGATAGAATCCGAGCCTCGCGAGAATCCGACAGCGTCATGATGACGTTCGGGCGCGCTCGGGTTAACCGAGCAAGGCGGGAAGATCCGAGTCGCTCGGACCCGTGAAAAAAAACATGAAGTTCTGGCGGGTTCGGATTCAGAGAAACCGAACCCGCTCATCTCTAAAAAATACACTCAGCAAGAGGTATTTCATTGTTTTTTTATGCCGCTAAAGTAATGTGCACCCAAAAGAGCTATTCAAATGTTAGCCCGATCGGGTACAGATAAGTTCCCACAAACACCCATTATTTCTACTCACAATAATTACAAAACTGTGTGATATCATTGATAGATATTGTAACACTGTAGGGGTGCAAGGCGCCTCTTCCTGGGGAATATGGCAGCACGCAGCAGCTGAAGAACAACACAAGTCCAGTTTCTGGTACAATTGGCCCCGGCCAGTTTTATTGAAACAGAAAATAATACAAACACCAAAAGAAAATACCTTGCCTGTCCGGCACTAACTAAACACAAGATGTTCCTAACTATCACTAAACAAAAACACAGGGTTCTCCAGTAAACACTGTATAGCTCACTTGTATCCGGAAGCGTGTTTCTCTCACACAGATCCCTCCAGTCTTCCCAGGCAGTCTGCCCATACTAATCAGGCTAGCAGCCCTATAACACTCTTACACAGCTGAAACCCTGATTAGCCCTCTGTGAGGCCAAAGACCCGAACTGGCCCAATGTCTAGAACTCGCCTTATCTCTCTCTCTCTCTCTCTCAGAGCCTTTACCCAGCTTTTACAGCAAACTGAAAAGGTTCTGACAAAACAAAAGCATTTTTCCTAGAAGTTTTCATTTTCTAAAACATGTAAGACAAGAACCTGGGACAAACATACCTGCCCTCAAACACTATCCCAGTGTTCTTGTCACATATCCCCCTCCCCTGTTTCGACCTAGGGGCCGGAACACTTGTAGCCCCCAAACAGAAGATGCGAGACAATGCATCTGCGTTGGCCAATTGTGTTCCCGGTCTATGTTCGACCGTAAACTTAAAGTCCTGCAACGCTAGAAACCATCTAGTTACACGAGCATTCTTGCCTCTATTTACATACATCCATTTTAAAGGGGCATGGTCTGTCACTAGTCTGAATTGTCTACCCAAGAGGTAATATCTCAAGGTATCTAGTGCCCACTTAATGGCCAAAGCCTCCTTTTCCACAATGGCATACCTTTTTTCATGCTCATTGAGTTTCCTACTCAAATAAATGATAGGGTGTTCGTCCCCATCTCTGGTTTGGGACAGCACAGCACCTATCCCTACCTCTGAGGCATCTGTCTGTACCACAAATTCTTTTGAAAAATCTGGTGTTATCAACACCGGTTGTGAACACAAAGCCACTTTTAACGCTTGGAACGCTTTTTCTGCATCAGGGTTCCATTTCACCATATTTGACTGCTTCCCTTTGGTAAGGTCTGACAACGGCACCGCTGTGGTCGCAAAATTGGGAATAAACCGTCTATAGTACCCAGTAATTCCCAAAAAAGCCCTTACCTGTTTTTTATTCACTGGACGAGGCCAGTTTTGAATAGCATCAATTTTATTCAATTGGGGCCTAATCAGAACTCTGCCTATGGTGAAGCCCAAGTATTTGACCTCCTCCATTGCGAGGCAGCACTTCTTTGGGTTAGCAGTTAACCCTGCCTCTCTGATTGAGTCCAGTACTGCTTGTACTTTAACCAAATGGGACCCCCAGTCTGTACTGTGAATTACCACATCATCCAAATAGGCAGCTGCATATTTTCTATGGGGCCTCAAAATTTTATCCATCGCCCGTTGAAAGGTTGCTGGAGCCCCATGAAACCCAAAGGGTAACATCTTATACTGGTACAGCCCCTCCGGAACCGAGAAGGCTGTTTTTTCTTTTGCGCTATCAGATAAAGGTATTTGCCAGTAACCTTTGGTCAGCTCCACTGTGGTGAGAAACCTGGCTGTTCCCAGCCTTTCTACAAGCTCATCCACACGGGGCATGGGGTATGCGTCAAACTTGGACACCTCATTTAACTTACGAAAGTCATTACAGAAGCGTATGCTACCGTCGGGCTTCGGGATGAGCACTATGGGACTGGACCACTCACTGTTAGACTCCTCTATGACTCCAAGTTCTAACATGGTTTTAACTTCTTTAGAAATAGCTTCTCGCTGAGCTTCAGGAATCCTATATGGCTTTAAATGAACCCTGACCCCTGGTTCTGTGACAATGTCATGTTTTATTATGGTCGTTCGGCCAGGCAGCTCTGAAAATATCTCCCTATTTTGGATGAGAAATTCTTTAACCTGATTGTTCTGATCAGCTGATAATGTCTCTGACACCTTCACTGCGGGAAGTAACCGGGGTGAAGACACCGAAGGGCAAGGCTCCGCTGACAGAGACAACCTATCTTTCCAGGGTTTGATTAAGTTAACATGGTAGATCTGTTCGGGTTTTCTCTTTCCCGGCTGGTATACTTTGTAATTAACCTCATTCACTTTTTCCCTAATCTCAAATGGACCCTGCCATTTAGCTAGGAATTTGCTTTCCACAGTGGGTACCAAAACAAGAACTCTATCTCCAGGAGCAAATTCCCGTATCTTGGCACTCCGGTTATAGACCCTCTGTTGAGCACTTTGGGCCTGTTCCATGTGCTCTCTGACAACAGGTACCACGGCTGCAAACCTATCCTGCATTTGTGTTACATGTTCAATAACGCTCCTATAAGGAGTGGGCTGTCCTTCCCACGTCTCTTTGGCAATGTCCAACAGCCCTCTGGGGTGTCTACCATACAACAAATCAAATGGAGAAAACCCCGTAGAGGACTGAGGAACTTCTCTGATGGCCATTAACAAGTAGGGCAACAAACAATCCCAGTTTTTCCCATCTCTCTCAACAACCTTTTTTAACATACTTTTTAATGTTTTATTAAACCTTTCCACCAACCCGTCAGTTTGGGGATGGTAGATGGACGTCCTGAGGTGAGTGACCTTAAATAATTTGCACAATTCTTTCATGATCCTTGACATAAATGGAGTACCTTGGTCAGTCAAAATTTCTTTTGGAATTCCCACTCTACTAAATACCTGCACCAGCTCCCTAGCTATCTCCTTGGTTGTGATAGTGCGTAAAGGGACAGCCTCAGGATATCGAGTGGCATAGTCCATAATTACCAGGATATACTGATGGCCCCGAGCAGACTTTAACAAGGGCCCCACGAGATCCATGGCTATTCTGTCAAACGGGACCTCTATAATAGGCATGGGAACTAGTGGGCTCCTAAAATGGGGTCTAGGGGCATGATACTGGCATTCAGGACAGGAAGAACAATATTCAGACACTTCTTTATAAACCCCTGGCCAAAAGAACCTTTGTAAAACTCTTTCAGTGGTTTTTTCTGCCCCTAAATGTCCTGCGGTAACGTGACTATGAGCTAAATCTAGTACCGTTCTCCGATAAGGCTGGGGAACTACCAGCTGTTCTACCACATCCTCACCCTTTTTGACAATGTGGTACAAGAGCTCATTACAGATGGCCATGTGGGGATACGTAACCCTGTCACCTGGTACCACAGGCTCCCCATTAACAATCTTAACATTCTCTCTAGCCTTTATCAAGGTAGGATCCTTTAACTGTTCAGATGCAAACAGATCCTTTTTTACCTCCAGGTCAGGCACACTTTCGTTTCTAACCACTATGTCTCTGTTCCCAGCAAGAGGGTCCTCACTGGACTCCCTGTCTGTCACTTCCCCAGCCAAACTGGCAAAAGGCAAAGGGTCAGAAAGTTCCGAAGACACACATACATCCATACAATCACCGGTATTACCAACTGGCTCTTCACTTCTCACATCTGTTGATAAACGTGATTCCCACAGTTTCCAAAAATGAGGAAAATCCCTCCCTATTATGGCCTTATGCACCAAGGTGGGGACCAGTCCTACTTTAACCATTGCTGACCCACAACAAGTTTCTATATTCACTTCAGCAGTGACATAATATTGGGTATCCCCATGTATGCAAGTTACCCCAATAGGTATTTGCTGGACCTTTAAGGGGTTCACTAACCCAGCTTTCACGAGGGTAACTAAACTTCCTGAATCTAGCAAGGCCTCTACCCGGTTACCCTCTAAGAACACATCACACATTTGTTTTTCCAGCTCAGGTGAAGGTACCACAGTACAGGCTAACCTAGCAAAGAAAGACATTCTGCGACATTCAAAGGCAGCATCACATTGCATGGGTTCTTGCATGACTGGGCAATTGGCAATAACATGACCTGGCATACCACATCTAAAACATTTAACCACACGATTATCAACCCGTTTGGGCAACATAGACCGTTCTAGCCCCATTGGCCTGTCTCCAGGGCCAGTGTTTACAGTCTCTCCAGCCTTGCGTTCTCTTAACCGCCCAGCAACATTTTCCCATGGAACAGTCTTACCAGTCTTTACTGAAGGGCGCTGTCGAGGATCTATGGGTTGCTGGGTGGTCATCAGTAGTTCCTCTGCTGCCAAATACCGCTCTACCATGTCCACTAATTGGTCAGCAGTACCCGGGTTTCCATGGCTCACCCACTTGCGCAGGACCATGGGCAAAGATCTCAAGTAGCGGTCCATGACGACTCTTTCAACCATCTGGGGACCAGTTAATGTCTCTGGCTGTAGCCATTTTTTTGTTAGCTGAATAAGGTCGTGCATCTGGGAGCGCGGAGGCTTCTCCATGGCGTACACCCAACGGTGCACCCGTTGTGCTCGTACTGACAGCGTGACTCCCAGGCGGGTCAGGATCTCAGTCTTTAGTTTATCATAGTCCCGAGCCTCAGCAGGGCTTAAATCAAAGTACGCTTTTTGGAGCTCACCTGACAAAAAAGGTGCCAGCAGACTGGCCCACTGCGCTTTCGTCCAGTTCTCACGCTCGGCAGTCCTTTCAAACGTGGTCAGGTAGGCCTCCACATCATCAGCCTCTGTCATTTTCTGCAGGAAGTGACTGGCCCGTATAGAACTAGAGCTGGTCGGAGCACTGACGGCCACATCTCCAACCCGAGCTGCAAGTCTCTGCACCACTTCTGCTAAGGCCTCTCTATCCTGACGCTGTTGCCTCCAATTTTCCTCCATTGCCACCTGCTGCTGTCTGTTGGCCTCCTGCTGTAGTCTCCAATTTTCCTCCATAGCCACCTGCTGCTGTCTGTTGGCCTCTTGCTGAGCCGCTGCAGCTTGCAGCAGGGCTTTAAGCAGTTCCTCCATGTTGACAGATTTTTCAGGCGGCTTTGTAGCTGTTTTCACCCAGGACATATATCAAACCCTCGGGGTGAGTCTCAGCAACTTCACACTGGGCTGTATCTGCATAAACCACCGTTTTCTGCAGGCCTCATAAAGCTGCTGCTTTCACTTATGCGCAGAGAGGCATGCTCACATTCTCCACCAAGTTGTTACACTGTAGGGGTGCAAGGCGCCTCTTCCTGGGGAATATGGCAGCACGCAGCAGCTGAGGAACAACACAAATCCAGTTTCTGGTACAACTGGCCCCGGCCAGTTTTATTGAAACAGAAAATAAAACAAACACCAAAAGAAAATACCTTGCCTGTCCGGCACTAACTAAACACAAGATGTTCCTAACTATCACTACACAAAAACACAGGGTTCTCCAGTAAACACTGTATAGCTCACTTGTATCCGGAAGCGTGTTTCTCTCACACAGATCCCTCCAGTCTTCCCAGGCAGTCTGCCCATACTAATCAGGCTAGCAGCCCTATAACACTCTTACACAGCTGAAACCCTGATTAGCCCTCTGTGAGGCCAAAGACCCGAACTGGGCCCAATGTCTAGAACTCGCCTTATCTCTCTCTCAGAGCCTTTACCCAGCTTTTACAGTAAACTGAAAAGGTTCTGACAAAACAAAAGCATTTTTCCTAGAAGTTTTCATTTTCTAAAACATGTAAGACAAGAACCTGGGACAAACATACCTGCCCTCAAACACTATCCCAGTGTTCTTGTCACAATATGAATTGCTATACTAATCAGTTTTACTGTTTTATTGGCATCAGTTGTGTCAGTGAGTTCATATTAATATACCATAATATACCAAACCTCTGTTCAGGGGCGTAAATTCATAATAGGCGCCCAGAGAAGAAATAGTGCCCCCTGCTGACCTGCCCCCTCTATCTCCTGAGACAGCCCCCTTCTGTTCCCCAAGCCAACCCCCTTCTTCTGTCTCCCCAGCCAGCCTCTTTCTTGTCTCCCCAGCCAGAACCTTGTGTCTCTCTAGCCAGCCCCTTTCTTCCCAGCCAGCACCCTTCTGTCTCTCCAGCCAGTCCGTCACCACAGCCAGCACCCTTCTGTCTCTCCAGTCAGCTTCTCTATCTAGCCAGCAGCCATCTGTCTCTCCAGCCAACACCCTTCTTCTGTCTCCTCAGGCAGCACCCTTCTGTCTCTCCAGCCAGCACCCTTCTGCTCTCCAGCCAGTCCCTGTTTTCTCAGCCAGCACCCTTTTGTCTCTCCAGCCAGAACCTGTCTCCTCAGCCAGCCCCCTTCTGTCTCTCCAGCCAGCCCCTAACTCCCCAGCCAGCACTCTTCTGTCTCTTCAGACAGCCGCTATCTCCCCAGCCAGCTCTTTTTTTCTCTTCAGCCAGCACCCTTCTGTCTCTCCAGCCAGCATCTTCTGTGTTTCCAGCCATCCCCTGTTTTCTCAACCAGCACCCTTTTGTCTCTCCAGCCAGCCCGTCTCCCCAGCCAGCACCCTTCTGTCTCTCCAGCCAGAGCCCGTCTCCACAGTATGTGCCCTTGTGACTCCGTAGCCAGCCTGTCCTCCCAGCCACTCGTTGCATCCAGTCCTCCTGCTGTCTCACCAGCCAGCCCCAACATCCTGCTGTCTCACCACCCAACCCCTCTCCAGCCAGCCCCCCTGTTGCCTCACCAACCAGTCTCAGCATCCAGCCCCCCTGCTCTCTCAATCGCCAGCCCCCCTGTTTTATCACCAGCAGTCCCCTGCAGCCCACACTTACTTACCTTGTCTTCTAGGTGGATGCCTCTCTGTCAGCAGTCTAGATGGCTCCTCTGTTAGCGGTGCAGTAGGTGTGTCATCACAATAAAAAATAACTTTATTGTAACACGCAGCTGCTATCAAGCGATATAGACCCTGACCCACATATAGATTAGCTGTAACCACTGCCTGCACCGCTGCAGTGATCAGGAGGGTGTATGCAGCAGTTATTGGATATATCTGTGCCCCCTCACACAGGGCCGTCTTTTCGTATGGGCTCAATGGGCTCTTGCCCAAGGGCCCCATGAGTATAAGGGCCCTAGGCTGATAGCTGAGGGTCCCCTCTTTCCAGGGGTACCATATTTTTTAAAATCGGACCTGGGGAACCAGAGATATCCGACTTGAAAGCAGTGGTCCCCATCCAAGCATGTTAATTGCTCTTCCCAGCCAGATATCTCGGGTTCTGTCTGATTTAGATATTTTCTGAGGGTATAATCCAAAAGCTGTGACTCACCCCTTTTGTTGGAAACTGGCAGCTTGTCTCTACTATGGCCAGAACCAGAGATATCAGCCTTCCAGCAGCTGGTCCCTGCTCTAGCTCCACACGCCTAATATGCAGTTTTATAATTTTGTTGGTGAATTGCTCTGGCTCCTGAACTCTGATCCCCAAGTCCCCAGTATCTCCTGAAAGGTGGGACTCTCTAGTTTTTTTATCCCATTCAAAGCTAAGAAATATATTTTAAGGAACTTGAAATATCTGCAGTCAAGCAAGCTGCCCTCCCACTGGAAAATGATAAATATTAAGCCCACTCCACTATCCACCCCTCCTCTACGTATTAAACACCCCCTACCACCCAGGAAGTCATGTACCAGGGCTTCTTCATTCAACCCAATGCCCCCTCTACAGTTTAGC
The DNA here is from genome assembly GCF_028390025.1 of Pseudophryne corroboree. Lineage (NCBI taxonomy): Eukaryota > Metazoa > Chordata > Amphibia > Anura > Myobatrachidae > Pseudophryne > Pseudophryne corroboree. The sequence continues at coordinate 123,270,699 of NC_086447.1, forward strand.
CCCATCTGTGCCGTAAAGGAGTAATTAGCAGAAATTACTGCTCCAGGTCCTACATGCTGAGCAGAAGATAGAACACCCCCTACCGCCCACGGGACATCAAAGCTACCCCCCCCCCCCCTCTACCGCTGGAGTATAGGTAGGGGGCCCAGTATACTGCTGTGCCCCGGGGCCTACACTGCTGTTAAGACGGCCCTGCCCTCACAGCTGGCGCCCGAAGGCAATTGCTTCTATTGCCTCTGGGAGTTCCACTACTGCCTCTATTCCGGAACATAGCAGACATCTGGCATTAATTCCTTTGCAAATGATATAACTTTCTGCACATATACCTATGAAATATGGAGTATGTTTTATGGATTGATAGTACAAAGGGGGTCATTCCGAGTTGATCGCTCGCTAGATATTTTTTGCAGCACTGCGAACAGATAGTCGCCGCCTATAGGGGAGTGTATGTTTGCTTTGCAAGTGTGCGATCGCATGTGCAGCCGAGCGGTACAAAAAAGTTTTGTGCAGTTCCTGAGTAGCTCAGAACTTACTCAGCCGCTGCGATCACTTCAGCTTGTTTTTGCCCTGAACTGATGTCAGACACCCACCCTGCAAATGCTTCGACACGCCTGCGTTTTTCCAACCACTACCAGAAAACGGTCAGTTACCACCCACAAACGCCCTCTTCCTGCAGTCTCCTTGCGATTGGCTGTGCAAATGGATTCTTCGTAAAATCCATGGCTCAGCAATGATCCGCCGTGCCTGCGCATTGCGGTCCATACACATGCGCAGTTCTGACCTGATCGCAGCGCAGCGAAAAATCCTAGCGTGCGATCAGGTCGGAATGACCCCCAAAGTATCTTATTGGGAGTGTGTATATGTCATTGGCAAAAGTTATTTTATTTTCAGAATTTATAAATTTATACAGAGTTTTTACAAACATTTATAACAGAAAATATTGCTTTGATCATTTATTTTCTTATAATGAATAAATACTAAATTTGGATCCAATCCTTATGGTTTGCGGAATTCAGCCAAGTTCTAGGGTCAATTAAAATCCTAACTGGGTAAAACAAAAATCCTAACAGGGCATCTTTGAATAAATGATCAAAGTAAGATAACAGAAAGGAGGTCTCTCACATAGGCATGTTTCCTTCATTATAATATATTAACCCCTTGTTTGAGTTCACTGTATTGCTGAACACCATTTACTAAACTAACTTTGTTACATTTTAAATTTAGTGCAGTAGTTTTTAAAATTATCTTACTTAGGCTAAAATTATGACACTATTAACCTTTTTCCACCAAAAACCCAGCTAATTGAACATAGACCCTCATTCCGAGTTGTTCGCTCGCTAGCTGCTTTTAGCAGCAGTGCAAACGCTAAGCCGCCGCCCTCTGGGAGTGTATCTTAGCATAGCAGAAGTGCAACCGAAAGGTTCGCAGCATTGCAACAAAAAAAAATTGTGCGGTTTCAGAGTAGCTGCAGACCTACTCCTACCTTGCGATCACTTCAGACTGTCTCGTTCCTGTTTTGATGTCACAAACACGCCCTGCGTTCGGCCAGCCACTCCCCCGTTTCCCCAGCCACTCCTGCGTTTTTATCCATCACGCCTGCGTTTTTACACACACTCCCCGAAAACGGTCAGTTACCACCCAGAAACACCCACTTCCTGTCAATCAGCAGTGCGAATGAAAAGCGCCGCTAGATGCATCGGCTTTTGTGAAAGTACGATGCGCGTGCGCAGTGCGCCAAATACGCATGCGCAGAAATGCTGATTTTTAGCCTGATCGCTGCGCTGCGAACAACGGCAGCTAGCGATCAACTCGGAATGACCCCCATAGTTTCAAGCCATGCCACAGTGGCTTGAAACCCTGTTCGCACGGGGCTGGACCCAGGTTAGTGGCGTGTCTTCCCTCTGTCGGCACTTGGAGATGACATCCTGGGTTTGACCCTGGTTGCTACCAGGGTGGGATTCCCAGGTAAATAGACTCAGGTTATTTCTCAGTGACCCTTTAACACCAAACGTTGACCCGGGTTGCCCCAGCAGTAAACCAGGTTATTTGTTTGGTGAAAAAGTGACATTATCATCTTTCCTGTTATTTTACATGAGATGAAATGCCTGGCTGTAAATCTTGATCTTGCACCTACGTTTTGAATCTCAGGCAGTATACACTCTCGTGTAACATAAAAAAAAGGTAAGTAGCGCACGCCATGTAAATTCTGGAAGCATAAACCACTGTTGAGGTGCAAAGTCAGACCTGCACAGGCTAAGTGTAATACGGTTTATTAAAAACAAATTATAAAGGCACTGTACACCAGTCATTTATACCTAATGATTTAATCTATTCCGTTTTTGCACGTTTTCTGTATGACTTTCCCCTTTGCAGATCACATAATGTCCAGACCAATAAAAAGATCTCTCAAGCATCTTTCAACTTTTTGTTTTGGCATTTGCTTAACATGATTGATCTCCACTCGCCTGTACTTATAACCCATATGATGCACATTACACCGTGAATCATTTTTACAACACTCCATTATGGCATGCCTTTCCAAAACTTTGCATGGCTTGAGAAAAATAAAAGCAGAATTAAGCACATAATCAATGCTCTTTAGATACCTGTGAAATAGAATGTTATCTGCTTGGGTATCCATGGCTGTCATATATTAGGTAGACTGCCAGGTGGCCGGGAAATTAGCAAACCTACTTAAAATGCAAAGTGGGCATTTGCTTCTAAGAATCACAGATGTTCCCGGACTCTGGACTTAGAACGCATCTGTTTTCCAGTAGTGTGTTCCAATGAAGCCGTCCCTGTGCAATTTATTGAAGGCAGCTATATAATCTTTAGGGACAGCATGAAAATATCAGGTTTTAATATTTCCTAAATTATGACCAGAAACATTAAACAGACAAGCCAATCTTTTTTTCCATTCCATCCAACTCTGATTATTATTCTGTGTTATTCTAAATGTAGGCTCTGTAATATAATAAGCTTATGTATTATGCATTTTTGTCTAACTAGCTGTCTGACTGTCTCACTGTCTCATTGTCTCACTGTCTATATATCATTCCCATCTATCTTTCACAAGACAGTGCAAAAACTGTAATTCGTCTACTCAATATCTTCCACATTGATTATTTTAATAGTTTCTTTACTGGTCTTCCTTAAAACAGACTTTAGCCCCTACATTCCATCTTGGAGACTGATCTTCCTCTCCAAACGTTCACTGTCTGCTAATCCGCTCTATCAGTCCCTCAATTGGTTACCTGTATTCTACAGAATTCAATATAAAATACTTTAACTTACACATAAGGCTAATAACTCAACACACCAACATATATCTCTTCACATATCTCAAAATACCTCCCAGCTCAACCTATCCAATTAGCACAAGACAGCGTCTCTCATCCACCCGCATTACCTGCTCCTATTCATGGTTACAGTACCTTTTTTGAGCTACACTCACACTGTGGAATGCCGTCCCATGCACAAGACCGTTCCCTGAAAACTAACCTCTATATGCAGTTTATCAAATTCCTGAAACACCCACATAACCTCCATAAGCTGTCCTACCCAGTTAAAACCCTTCTATACAGTCCACACATAACTTTACATATGTTCTCTTTCTTAACTTTCACATCCTGCTGAACCTAGGCCAACATTCCTGTGTGACATGATCATAGAGCCAACCAAGAACCCTTGCAATCTGGTTGGACTAATAGCACTTATCCTTGTGTGCAAATGCCTAGTTCCCTGGAGATTGTAAACTTGCGAGCAGGGCCTTACTACCTCGATGTCTGTCTCTTATTATTACACAGTCTTGTTTTATTACAATTTTGATCCCAATTGTAAAGTGCAATGGAAAACAACGGTGGTATACTGTATAAGTAACTGTTATAAATAAAATTTAAAAAAATCAATCTTTCTGTCTATACTATATACTTTATGTATTTGCATAATCTGGCACAGCCACTTTCCACAAATACCCGGTGACATTGAATTGGATTTAGACTTGGGATAGGTCCGCAATCCAGTGCTTTACCCATGTAACAAGTGTAACTTAACCATTGGTAGTCTCATCTGTATATTCTCATTATGGCTGAAGGCAATATTGATGATTTGGAAGGAGCATTTAGTCACCTAACATTCCCTATAGGTGATTTTCTGAGTTTTTCAAAATCGGAGGCTGAAGCCATATTATATAAAGAACAACTGTTCACTGGATCTAATTTTATTAGTGAATGAACAGTCCAGCAAAGAATGTACTATAATATGGGATACATTGGCTGCATCTGAGTCACTGAACATGCCCAGTTTTATGGCAGATGTAAATACAGACTGACATGGGGAATTAAAAAACAAATATCCCCATAGAAACATGAAGTAATAACATTTAAAAAATAAAAAATGCTGAAGGTTGAGGTGCATTATAAACATCATTACGGACTAAGAAATGACTGGCACAAAACCAATTTAAACCTGGGAAACAACCTTTTTTAATCAGACAGTATAGAAATGAATGGGACACTGACTTGTCAAATGATCTCTACTCCTCCTCTAATGAGGATGACCATATAGAATTGGAGAATTCCACAGGAACCTCAAATTGCCCTTTGGGCGTTACCACAAGAGCCAAAGATACCGACTAAAACAAAGCCTACACCTGAAAAGGTGGACAGAGGAAGAGCACTTGGCAGGAAGCCCCCTTACCGAGGATAGTTTGAGCTACAATCTGTGATGCCCTCTACTTTGGTCTCCCAGCAAAAGAATTGCACCGCTTACAGCTGCTGCAAAACACAGCTGCCAGGCTGTTAACCAACCAGCCCCGTTCTAGCCACATAATAATACACATCCTCTACTCCCTTCACTGGCTGCCTGTAAGATGGCGAATCATCCTCAAGATTGGCTTACTGAGTTTCAAAGCATTACATGATCAGGGCCCAAGTACCTGAAGCAGCTTCTGATCCCAAACTGCCCCACTCGATTACTGTGATCTGTAGATGAAGGACTTTTAGCAGTACCTAGAATCTCCTGTAATTCATCTAGGAGTCAAGCTTTTAGGCATGTGGCTCCGACTCTAGGGAACTCACTTCCCCGCACAGTGCGAGAGGCCCCAACTATAGAATCCTTCAAAAGTAGTCCCAAGACTTTCCTGTTTACTCAAGCATTTCCATAATGAACCTTTAGTACAGGGGTCAGGGAACTTTTTTACCTTTTACCCCAAAATATATTTAGATACGCCTACGTTACCCCCTTGATTTGAAAGGAAGGAAATCATATTATTGTGCATATATACTGGTTATCACTGTTTATATGGCATTTCTGAGATTGTGTGTGTGTGTGTGTGTGTGTGTGTGTGTGTGTGTGTGTGTGTGTGTATATATATACACACACATACATATACACTGCTCAAATAAATAAAGGGAACACTAAAATAACACATCCTAGATCTGAATGAATGAAATATTCTTATTAAATACTTTGTTCTTTACATAGTTGAATGTGCTGACAACAAAATCACACAAAAATTATCAATGGAAATCAAATTTGGAGTCACACTCAAAATTAAAGTGGAAAAACACACTACAGGCTGATCCAACTTTGATGTAATGTCCTTAAAACAAGTCAAAATGAGACTCAGTAGTGTGTGTGGCCTCCATGTGCCTGTATGACCTCCCTACAACGCCTGGGCATGCTCCTGATGAGGGGGCGGATGGTCTCCTGAGGGATCTCCTCCCAGACCTGGACTAAAGCATCCGCCAATTCCTGGACAGTCTGTGGTGCAACGTGGCGTTGGTGGATGGAGCGAGACATGATGTCCCAGATATGCTCAATTGGATGCAGGTCTGGGGAACGGGCGGGCCAGTCCATAGCATCAATGCCTTCGTCTTGCAGGAACTGCTGACACACTCCAGCCACATGAGGTCTAGCATTGTCTTGCATTAGGAGGAACCCAGGGCCAACCGCACCAGCATATGGTCTCACAAGGGGTCTGAGGATCTCCTCTCGGTACCTAATGGCAGTGAAGCTACCTCTGGTGAGCACATGGAGGGCTGTGCAGCCCCCCAAAGAAATGCCACCCCACACCATTACTGACCCACTGCCAAACCGGTCATGCTGGAGGATGTTGCAGGCAGTAGAACGTTCTCCTTGGCATCTCCAGACTCTGTCACGTCTGTCACATGTGCTCAGTGAGAACCTGCTTTCATATGTGAAGAGCACAGGGCCCCAGTGGCAAATTTGCCAATCTTGGTGTTCTCTGGCATATGCCAAACGTCCTACACGGTGTTGGGCTGTAAGCACAACCCGCACCTGTGGACGTCGGGCCCTCATACCACCCTCATGGAGTCTGTTTCTGATCGTTTGAGTAGACACATTTGTGGCTTGCTGGAGGTCATTTTGCAGGGCTCTGGCAGTGCTCCTCCTGTTCCTCCTTGCACAAAGGCGGAGGTAGCGGTCCTGCTGCTGGGTTGTTGCCCTCCTATGGCCTCCTCCACGTCTCCTGATGTACTGGCCTGTCTCCCGGTAGCTCTGGACACTATGCTGACAGACACAGCAAACCTTCTTGCCACAGCTCGCATTGATGTGCCATCCTGGATGAGCTGCACTACCTGAGCCACTTGTGTGGGTTGTAGACTCTGTCTCATGCTACCACTAGAGTGAAAGCACCGCCAGCTTTCAAAAGTGACCAAAACATCAGCCAGAAAGCATAGGAGCTGAGAAGTGGTCTGTGGTCACCACCTGCAGAACTCCTTTATTGGGGGTGTCTTGCTAATTGTCTATAATTTCCACCTGTTGTCTATTCCATTTGCACAACAGCATGTGAAATTGATTGTCAATCAGTGTTGCTTCCTAAGTGGATAGTTTGATTTCACAGAAGTGTGATTGACTTGGAGTTACATTGTGTTGTTTAAGTGTTCCCATTATTTTTTTTTTAGCAGTGTATATATATATATATATATATATATATATATATATATTAATTAATTTATGTATCTTTTATTATTATTTTCGCCAATTATTTTTTGGCAATCAATGGGTTAATTAACACTTTCTCCCCAAAACATCAGAATGACTGAAAGAAAAATGGGTGAGGGGGGAAGGGGGGACACACAACTTTTAGGAGACAGATGGTCACATCCTCACCTCAGTAATGTCATTGGGAATTTCCCACTGTTCTGTGTGTGGGTTGGCAGGCCGCGGGCGGGAGGACAGGACAGCGCAGGATGGGTGGGCGTGAGGGAGCATGGTGTGACGTCAGCACGTCACACCGCGGCCAGGAGCACACGCGTAGGGTGGGCAGGAGGGAGCGCAGTGAGACATCAGCACGTCACATCGCGAGCCAGCCGGTGCTGGATGGGGCTGTGCCTCGGCAGCGCACCGTCCATTACCTCCAGGAATTTCATTTTTAGCCCATTTGGGGTAATTTACCCCTGTTCCCTGACCACTGCTTTAGTATCTTCATGCTTCTGTATTCTATGAAAAACTGTTATGTACTTCATTATTTTCTGTACTATATTATGCTATGTATCTGTTAAGTGCTTTGAGTCCTATTGGAGAAAGAACGCTATATAAATAAAATTATTATTATTATTATTATTATTATTATTTATCTTATGAATTATCCAACATTGAGCATAAAGCTGCACAGATTTTACCGAAAGAGCGGCCAATCCAGGTAAGCATATACACTTACTAATCGACAGCTCAATATGTTGGTCATCACATCACAGCTGGGCGGTCATTTAAATTTGCCCACCAGCTGTGACAGCAGTCCATGCAGAAAGTGTACTGGTGGCAGTGCCGTAACTAGGTGTGTGGTGAGTGGGCCTGGCACACAGCGCACTTGTGGTGGGAGCGCATTGTGCACTATGTGCTCCCGATTGGACGCCCTGGCAGATGCAGAGCTGTTCAACAGTGCGGGCACCGTGGTCCATGGCTGTCTTTTTATTATTCTCCCAGGTGGCGGTTGTGCTTTACGTACGTGGGTACACTGATTCATACACACACGACTGGGGGGGGGTAACGGACGGGATTGGATAGAGAAACCAGAAACCCCGCCTCCAGGCCGCACCAAATATCTGCTCCCTCCCCTACTCGGTCTGCACCCAGGCCGCCCATGCTCAGAGGCAGCCAGACAGACAGGAAGCACCACAGCAGCGGAGCTTGGGTGTAGAGCCCGCTGGTGCTGGGCAGCAGATCCTGACTCCAATGCCTCCTCATCTCCCGAGCCGAGACAGATCAGCCTCCGCCTCCAGCTCAGGTGACCCTGCTGCATGCTAGTATTTGTTTATATGAAAGGGGTGTGGCCACGGAGGTCCGTGGTTAGGCCCTGCCTCCGACTTTGCCTGTGCCTCTGTGGTAATGTTTGTGTGTGCCCAGCCCTGCCTGCCACCTATGTGGGACCTGGAGGTATGTGTGTGTGTGTTGACTATAGAGGAAAGGCTGTGAGTGAGTGTGTGTGTGTGTGCGCGTGTGTGTGTGTGTGTGTGTGTGTGTGTGTGTGTGTGTGTGTGTGTGTGTGGTGACTAAGGGTAACAGGCTGTGTGTGTGTGTGTGTGTGTGTGTGCGTGTGTGTGGTGACGGTAGGGGGGTAACAGGCTGTGTGTGTAGTGACTGGGGGGTAACAGGCTGTGTGTGTGTGTGTGTGTGTGTGTGTGTGTGTGTGTGTGTGTGTGTGTGTGTGTGTGTGTGTGTGTGTGTGGTGACTGTAGGGGGGTAACAGGCTGTGTGTGTAGTGACTGGGGGGGTAACAGGCTGTGCGTGTGTGTAGTGACTGGTGGGGTAACAGGCTGTGCATGTAGTGACTGGTGGGGTAAATGGCTGTGCGTGTGTGTAGTGACTGGGAGGGTAACAGGCTGTGCGTGTGTGTAGTGACTGGTGGGGTAACAGGCTGTGCATGTAGTGACTGGTGGGGTAAATGGCTGTGCGTGTGTGTAGTGACTGGGGGGGGTAACAGGCTGTGCGTGTGTGTAGTGACTGGTGGGGTAACAGGCTGTGCATGTAGTGACTGGTGGGGTAAATGGCTGTGCGTGTGTGTAGTGACTGGGGGGGTAACAGGTTATGTGTGTGCGGTGACTGTAAGGGAGAGGCTGTGTGTGTAGTGACTGGGGGAGTAACAGGCTGTGCGTGTGTGTGGTGACGGGGTAACAGGCTGTGCGTGTGTGTGGTGACGGGGTAACAGGCTGTGCGTGTCTGTGGTGTGTGTGTGTGTGTGTGTGTGTGTATAGTGATTGGAGACGCCAGGCTGTGTGTGTATGTTTTTAATGGGAACAGGGTGTGTGTGTGTGTGTGTGTGTGTGTGTGTGTGTGTGTGTGTGTGTGTGTGTGTGTGTGTGTGTGTGTGGTGACTGGAGGCACATGGGAACGTCGTTTCTGCCACTTTTTTTTTTTCTTTAAACAGGGACCTGCGGCAGTGTGGTGCAATGAAGGGGCATGCAGCAGTACTGTCAGCGCAGTACTAGCAGGAGGAGGCGGTCCAGCCAATCCAGCTCCTCTCACCTTTTCTTCCTATCTCTACCGCTGTTGCCCAATGTCACGATCCCACAAAAACCAGAAGAGCGGACCTGCTGCTGCTGTTGCTGAAAGGAGGACCCGTTGCTACCGCCCGAGGTACACAGTGCCGCATGTACTTAAGGGGACGACGACACACAGTGACACTTGTATCGGAGGTAGGGGGACAGAGCGGAATACACAGTGCCACATGTATCCCCCCTCTCACTCTCCCCTGACCCTCTCTCTCTCTCACTCCTCTTTTTCACCTCTCTCCCCCTTTCCCCTGGTCTCTCTCTCCCCTCAGACCCCTTTCTCTCTCACCCCCACACTGTCTCCCCTCTCTCTTTTCTCTTGCCCCTCTTTCCCTCTTTCAACCCTCTCTCTCACACCCCCTCTTACTGAACCTTATCTCTCATTCTCCCTCTGTCTCACCTCTCTTTTTCTCTTTCTTTCTTTCTTTCTCTCTCTCTCTCTGCCTCGCTCTCTCATTCTGTCTCACTTCTCTTTATTTCTCTCGCTCGAACCCTTTCTCCCCTTCTCTCTATTTCTTTTTCACTCTCTTCTTCGTTCTCTTTCCCTCTATCATCTCCCCCACTCTATCAACCCTCTCTTTCACTACCCCTCTCTGTTTCTTTTTTTCTCTCTCCTCCTCTTTCTTTCTCTCCCTCCCTCGTGCCTCTTTCTCTCCTCTCTCACACTGCTTTCTCTTCCCTGCAGTCAATCTCTCCCTCTCTCCCCCCTTTCTCTCTCCTCTCTTTCACTCTCACCCCCACTCTGTCTCACCTCTTTCTTTTTTGCCCCTCCCTCTCTCTCACCCCCTGCCCACCGCATCTCTCTCTTAACCATCTCACCCCCTTTTCTTTCTTTCTCTATCTTTCTCTCTCTTTCTTTTTTTCTTTCTTTCTCCCCTGTTCTCTCTCTCTCTCTCTCTTCCCCCTAACCCCTTTCTCAGACCCCCGCCTGTCTCACTTATTTCTTTCTTTCTCTTTCTCTTTCTTCCTTTCTTTCTTTCTTTCTTTCTTTCTTTCTTTCTTTCTTTCTTTCTTTCTTTCTTTCTTTCTTTCTTTCTTTCTCTTTCTTTCTTTCCTCTCTGTCTCCCCTGCCCGCTCTCCCCCAGCTCCCTCTCTCTCACCCCCTCTCACCTCTTTCTTCCTCCCTTTCTTTTGCTCTCTTTCTTTCATGCTTCCTCTATCTCTCATGCCTTATCTCTCTCTCTGCCCTGCTCTCTCTTCCCCCACCCCCTCTCCCTCTTTCAACCTTTTCTCTCGCCCCTGTCTCACCTCTTTCTTTCTTTCTTTTTTTCTCTCTCTCTCTCTCTTACACCCTGCTACCCCTCTCTCACTCCCCCTTTTTTTCTTTCTTTCTTTCTTTCTTTCATTCTTTCTTTCTTTCTTTCTTTCTTTCTTTCTTTCTTCCTTTCTTTCTTTCTTTCTTTCTTTCTTTCGCTCTCTCTCATCCTCTCTCTCTCTCTCCCTCTTTCCTCTCTCTCACCCTGCTTTCTCTACTCTGCTGTCTGTCTGTCTGTCTGTCTCTCTCTTTCTACCCCCTCTCTTTCTCTCCCCCCACTCTTTTCTCACTTTTTCACCCTGCTCTTTCTCTATCACTCTCTCCCTCTTTCTGAGAGGTAATGGGTGTTGCTGGCTGCTGCTGTGATCTGTATTGCTGGGTGAAGGGTGACGGGTCAGATGCAGAACTAGTGTCCATGCTGGGGGGCACCAGCCAAAATCAAACTGGTTAGTGTCGGTTCTGCTTGGGTGAGAGCAGCCGTCTTCGCTCTGCGGTAATGGCACACTGACAGTAGTAGATATTGGTGCTTTTCCATCACCTGAACACACAAACACACACACACACTCACATTGTGTCTAAGGCTACACCACACACACACACTCACACTGTGTCTAAGGCTACACCACACACATACACTCTCACACTGTGTCTAAGGCTACACCACTACACACTCTCACACTGTGTCTAAGGCTACACCACACACACACTTTTCTCTAACGTCCTAGTGGATGCTGGGGACTCCGTCAGGACCATGGGGAATAGCGGCTCCGCAGGAGACAGGGCACAAAAAGTAAGCTTTTAGGATCACATGGTGTGTACTGGCTCCTCCCCCTATGACCCTCCTCCAAGCCTCAGTTAGGTTTTTGTGCCCGTCCGAGCAGGGTGCAATCTAGGTGGCTCTCATAAAGAGCTGCTTAGAAAAAGTTTTTTAGGTTTCTTATTTTCAGTCAGTCCTGCTGGCAACAGGCTCACTGCTACGAGGGACTTAGGGGAGAGAAGTGAACTCACCTGCGTGCAGGATGGATTTGCTTCTTAGGCTACTGGACACCATTAGCTCCAGAGGGATCGAACACAGGCCCAGCCATGGAGTCCGGTCCCGGAGCCGTGCCGCCGACCCCCCTTGCAGATGCCGAAGTTGAAGAGGTCCAGAGGTCCGGAAACAGGCGGCAGAAGACTTTTCAGTCTTCATAAGGTAGCGCACAGCACTACAGCTGTGCGCCATTGTTGTCGGCACACTTCACACCAGCGGTCACTGAGGGTGCAGGGCGCTGGGGGGGGCGCCCTGGGCAGCAATGTATAATACCTTTTTCTATGGCTAAAATACATCACATATAGCCCTTGAGGCTATATGGATGTATTTAACCCCTGCCATATATCGCAAACTCCGGGAGAAGAGCCCGCCGTTTTAGGGGGCGGGGCCTATTCTCCTCAGCACACAGCGCCATTTTCCTGCTCAGCTCCGCTGTGAGGAAGGCTCCCAGGACTCTCCCCTGCACTGCACTACAGAAACAGGGTAAAACAGAGAAGGGGGGCATATTTTGGCGATATTTTTATATATTAAGCGCATATAACAGAAACAACACCTTTTAGGGTTGTTTATATACATTTTTATAGCGCTTTGGTGTGTGCTGGCAAACTCTCCCTCTGTCTCCCCAAAGGGCTAGTGGGGTCCTGTCTTCGATAAGAGCATTCCCTGTGTGTTTGCTGTGTGTCGGTACGTGTGTGTCGACATGTATGAGGACGATGTTGGTGTGGAGGCGGAGCAATTGCCGGTAATGGTGATGTCACCCCCTAGGGAGTCGACACCGGAATGGATGGCTTTAATTATGGAATTACGTGATAATGTTAGCACGCTGCAAAAGTCAGTTGACGACATGAGACGGTCGGAAAACCAGTTAGTACCTGTCCAGGCGTCTCAGGCACCGTCAGGGGCTGTAAAACGTCCCTTACCTCAGTCAGTCGACACAGGTACCGACACAGATGAATCTAGTGTCGACGGTGAAGAAAGAAACGTATTTTCCAATAGGGCCACACGTTATATGATCACGGCAATGAAGGAGGCTTTGCATATCTCTGATACTGCAGGTACCTCAAAGGGGGGTATTATGTGGGGTGTGAAAAAACTACCTGTAGCTTTTCCAGAATCAGAGGAATTGAATGACGTGTGTGATGAAACGTGGGTTAACCCCGATAGAAAACTGCTAATTTCAAAGAAGTTATTGGCATTATACCCTTTCCCACCAGAGGTTAGGGCACGCTGGGAAACACCCCCTAGGGTGGATAAGGCGCTCACACGCTTATCAAAACAAGTGGCGTTACCGTCTCCTGATACGGCCGCCCTCAAGGATCCAGCTGATAGGAGGCTGAAAACTACCCTGAAGAGTATATACACACATACTGGTGTTATACTGCGACCAGCAATAGCCTCAGCCTGGATGTGCAGTGCTGGGGTGGTGTGGTCGGATTCCCTGACTGAAAATATTGATACCCTGGATAGGGACAGTATTTTATTGACTATAGAGCAATTAAAGGATGCTTTTCTTTATATGCGAGATGCTCAGAGGGATATTTGCACTCTGGCATCGAGAGTAAGTGCGATGTCCATATCTGCCAGAAGAAGTTTATGGACGCGACAGTGGTCAGGTGATGCGGATTCCAAACGGCATATGGAAGTATTGCCGTATAAAGGAGAGGAATTATTTGGGGTCGGTCTATCGGATCTGGTGGCCACGGCAACAGCCGGAAAATCCACTTTTTTACCTCAGGTCACCTCCCAACAGAAAAAGACACCGTCTTTTCAGCCGCAGTCCTTTCGTTCCTATAAGAACAAGCGGGCAAAAGGACAGTCATATTTGCCCAGAGGCAAAGGAAGGGGTAAGAGGGTGCAGCAAGCAACTACTTCCCACGAACAGAAGCCCTCCCCGGCTTCTACAAAGCCCTCAGCATGACGCTGGGGCTGTGCAAGCGGACTCAGGGGCGGTGGGGGGTCGACTAAAGATTTTCAACACACAGTGGGCGCGCTCACAGGTGGACCCTTGGATCCTGCAGGTAGTATCTCAGGGTTACAAGTTGGAATTCGAAAAGTCTCCCCCTCGCCGGTTCCTAAAGTCTGCTTTACCAACGTCTCCCTCAGAAAGGGCGACGGTATTGGAAGCCATTCACAAGCTGTATTCTCAGCAGGTGATAGTCAAGGTACCCCTCCTACAACAGGGAAAGGGGTATTATTCCACACTATTTGTGGTACCGAAGCCGGACGGTTCGGTAAGACCTATTCTAAATCTGAAATCCTTGAACCTGTACATACAGAAATTCAAGTTCAAGATGGAGTCACTCAGAGCAGTGATAGCGAATCTGGAAGAAGGGGACTTCATGGTGTCCCTGGACATAAAAGATGCTTATCTGCATGTCCCAATTTACCCTTCACACCAAGGGTATCTCAGGTTCGTGATACAAAACTGTCATTATCAGTTTCAAACGCTGCCGTTTGGTTTGTCCACGGCACCTCGGGTCTTTACCAAGGTAATGGCCGAAATTATGGTTCTTCTACGAAGAAAAGGCGTATTAATTATCCCTTACTTGGACGATCTCCTGATAAGGGCAAGGTCCAGAGAACAGCTGGAAGTCGGAGTAGCACTAACCCAAGTAGTGCTTCAACAACACGGGTGGATTCTGAATCTTCCAAAATCTCAATTGACCCCGACGACACGTCTGCTGTTCCTGGGAATGATTCTGGACACTGTTCAAAAAAAGGTGTTTCTCCCGGAGGAGAAAGCAAGGGAGTTATCCGAACTTGTCAGGAACCTCCTAAAACCAGGAAATGTGTCAGTACATCAATGCACAAGAGTCCTGGGAAAGATGGTGGCTTCTTACGAAGCAATTCCATTCGGCAGATTCCACGCACGAATATTTCAGTGGGATCTGCTGGACAAATGGTCCGGATCGCATCTGCACATGCATCAGCGGATAACACTGTCACCAAGAACAAGGGTGTCTCTTCTGTGGTGGTTGCAGAGTGCCCATCTGTTAGAGGGCCGCAGATTCGGCATACAGGACTGGGTCCTGGTGACTACGGATGCCAGCCTACGAGGCTGGGGAGCAGTCACACAGGGAAGAAACTTCCAGGGCGTGTGGTCGAACCTGGAGACGTCTCTTCACATAAATATACTGGAGCTAAGAGCGATTTACAATGCTCTAAGCCTGGCAAAACCGCTGCTTCAGGGTCATCCGGTGTTGATCCAGTCGGACAACATCACGGCAGTCGCCCACGTAAACAGACAGGGCGGCACGAGAAGCAGAAGAGCAATGACAGAAGCTGCAAGGATTCTTTGCTGGGCGGAAAATCATGTCATAGCACTGTCAGCAGTGTTCATTCCGGGAGTGGACAACTGGGAAGCAGACTTCCTCAGCAGACACGACCTCCACCCGGGAGAGTGGGGACTTCATCCAGAAGTCTTCCACATGATTGTGAACCGTTGGGAAAAACCAAAGGTGGACATGAAGGCATCCCGCCTCAACAAGAAACTGGACAGATATTGCGCCAGGTCAAGAGACCCTCAGGCAATAGCTGTGGACGCTCTGGTAACACCGTGGGTGTACCAGTCCGTGTATGTGTTTCCTCCTCTGCCTCTCATACCAAAGGTACTGAGAATTATACGGCTACGGGGAGTAAGAACAATACTCGTGGCTCCGGATTGGCCGAGAAGGACTTGGTACCCGGAACTTCAAGAGATGCTCACGGAAGAGCCGTGGCCTCTACCGTTAAGAAGGGATCTGCTTCAGCAGGGACCTTGTATGTTCCAAGACTTACCGCGACTGCGTTTGACGGCATGGCGGTTGAACGCCGGATTCTAAAAGAAAAGGGCATTCCAGAGGAAGTTATTCCTACCTTGATTAAAGCCAGGAAGGAAGTGACCGCACAACATTATCACCGCATTTGGAGAAAATATGTTGCGTGGTGTGAGGCCAAGAAGGCCCCAACGGAGGAATTTCAATTGGGTCGATTCCTACATTTCCTGCAGGCAGGATTGTCTATGGGCCTCAAATTGGGGTCTATTAAGGTTCAAATTTCGGCCTTATCGAATTTCTTCCAGAAAGAATTGGCTTCAGTGCCTGAAGTACAAACCTTTGTCAAAGGTGTACTACATATACAGCCCCCGATTGTGCCTCCAGTGGCACCGTGGGATCTCAACGTAGTTTTGGATTTTCTCAAATCCCATTGGTTTGAGCCGCTCAAATCGGTAGATTTGAAGTATCTTACTTGGAAAGTAACCATGCTACTGGCCCTGGCTTCAGCCAGGAGAGTATCAGAGTTGGCGGCTTTATCGTACAAAAGCCCATATCTGATTTTCCATTCGGACAGGGCAGAACTGCGGACGCGTCCTCAGTTTCTGCCTAAGGTGGTTTCGGCTTTTCACTTGAACCAGCCTATTGTGGTGCCTGCGGCTACTAGCGACTTGGAGGACTCCAAGTTGCTGGACGTTGTCAGAGCATTGAAAATATATATTTCAAGGACGGCTGGAGTCAGAAAATCTGACTCGCTGTTTATCCTGTATGCACCCAACAAGATGGGTGCTCCTGCGTCTAAGCAGACGATTGCTCGTTGGATCTGTAGCACAATCCAACTTGCACATTCTGTGGCAGGCCTGCCACAGCCTAAATCTGTAAATGCCCACTCCACAAGGAAGGTGGGCTCATCTTGGGCGGCTGCCCGAGGGGTCTCGGCATTACAACTTTGCCGAGCAGCTACGTGGTCAGGGGAGAACACGTTTGTAAAATTTTACAAATTTGATACTCTGGCTAAGGAGGACCTGGAGTTCTCTCTTTCGGTGCTGCAGAGTCATCCGCACTCTCCCGCCCGTTTGGGAGCTTTGGTATAATCCCCATGGTCCTGACGGAGTCCCCAGCATCCACTAGGACGTTAGAGAAAATAAGAATTTACTTACCGATAATTCTATTTCTCATAGTCCGTAGTGGATGCTGGGCGCCCATCCCAAGTGCGGATTGTCTGCAATACTTGTACATAGTTATTGTTACAAAAATCGGGTTATTATTGTTGTGAGCCATCTTTTCAGAGGCTTCTTCGTTGTTATCATACTGTTAACTGGGTTCAAATCACAAGTTGTACGGTGTGATTGGTGTGGCTGGTATGAGTCTTACCCGGGATTCAAGATCCTTCCTTATTGTGTACGCTCGTCCGGGCACAGTACCTAACTGAGGCTTGGAGGAGGGTCATAGGGGGAGGAGCCAGTACACACCATGTGATCCTAAAAGCTTACTTTTTGTGCCCTGTCTCCTGCGGAGCCGCTATTCCCCATGGTCCTGACGGAGTCCCCAGCATCCACTACGGACTATGAGAAATAGAATTATCGGTAAGTAAATTCTTATTTTACATTGTGTCTAAGGCTACACCACACACACACTCTCACACTGTGTCTAAGACTACACCACACCAGGGCCATAACTAGGTGTGCGCGAAGTGTGCTTTGCACATAGCGTACTTTAGCTGAGGGTGCATTGTGCACATTGACCCCGATTGGCAGCCCTATTTGTGTTGCAGCGCTGTTTGCCAAAGACAGCGCTGCCGAGTTCGTAGGTGGAAGAAGTGGTGCCAGGACCGTGCGAAGGTCGTGCTCACCTCAAGAGGATCAGAGCATCCATGGAGCTACCGTCCCCAACCGCCACCCAAGCAGAAAGGAACCACCGGCAGTGGGAGTTTGGGAGCCAGTGAGTGGAGTCTGCAATTACAGCTGGCGCGTTGGAGTGGCAGCAGCGATGAGGACCCAGAAGCCAACTGCATCTAAGCCGCAGAAGACCCCTATCTGCTGCTGGAGTGTCCTCGGGAGTGCCTGCACGGGAGAAAGTCATACAGGAGGAGACTGCGGGAAAGATCAAGCCGCTAAGGAGTCATGGCAGAGGGGAACAAAATGTTGGAGGAGTCCCCCTTTTCTCTGACGTCCTAAGTGGATGCTGGGGACTCCGTAAGGACCATGGGGAATAGCGGCTCCGCAGGAGACAGGGCACAAAAGTAAAAGCTTTAGGATCAGGTGGTGTGCACTGGCTCCTCCCCCTATGACCCTCCTCCAAGCCTCAGTTAGGTTTTTGTGCCCGGCCGAGAAGGGTGCAATCTAGGTGGCTCTCCTAAAGAGCTGCTTAGAGTAAAAGTTTTATTAGGTTTTTTATTTTCAGTGAGTCCTGCTGGCAACAGGCTCACTGCAACGAGGGACTTAGGGGAGAAGAAGTGAACTCACCTGCGTGCAGGATGGATTGGCTTCTTAGGCTACTGGACACTAGCTCCAGAGGGACGATCACAGGTACAGCCTGGATGGGTCACCGGAGCCGCGCCGCCGACCCCCTTGCAGATGCTGAAGAGAGAAGAGGTCCAGAAATCGGCGGCTGAAGACTTCCCAGTCTTCTTAAGGTAGCGCACAGCACTGCAGCTGTGCGCCATTGCTCTCAGCACACTTCACACCAACGGTCACTGAGGGTGCAGGGCGCTGGGGGGGGGCGCCCTGGGCAGCAATGAAAGTACCAATGCTGGCTAAATATACATCACATATAGCCTCTGGGGCTATATGGATGTATTTAACCCCTGCCAGGTTGTCAGAAAAACGGGAGAAGAAGCCCGCCGGAAAGGGGGCGGGGCCTATTCTCCTCAGCACACAGCGCCATTTTCCCTCACAGAACTGCTGGTGGGAAGGCTCCCAGGCTCTCCCCTGCACTGCACTACAGAAACAGGGTTAAAACAGAGAGGGGGGGCATTTTTGTGGCGATATTATTACATATTAAGATGCTATAAGGGAAAACACTTATATAAGGTTGTCCCTGTAAAATTATAGCGTTTTGGTGTGTGCTGGCAAACTCTCCCTCTGTCTCCCCAAAGGGCTAGTGGGGTCCTGTCCTCTATCAGAGCATTCCCTGTGTGTGTGCTGTGTGTCGGTACGTGTGTGTCGACATGTATGAGGACGATGTTGGTGAGGAGGCGGAGCAATTGCCTGTAATGGTGATGTCACTCTCTAGGGAGTCGACACCGGAATGGATGGCTTACTTAGGGAATTACGTGATAATGTCAACACGCTGCAAGGTCGGTTGACGACATGAGACGGCCGGCAAACCAATTAGTACCTGTCCAGGCGTCTCAAACACCGTCAGGGGCTTTAAAACGCCCATTACCTCAGTCGGTCGACACAGACACAGACACGGACACTGACTCCAGTGTCGACGGTGAAGAAACAAACGTATTTTCCATTAGGGCCACACGTTACATGTTAAGGGCAATGAAGGAGGTGTTACATATTTCTGATACTACAAGTACCACAAAAAAGGGTATTATGTGGGGTGTGAAAAACTACCTGTAGTTTTTCCTGAATCAGATAAATTAAATGAAGTGTGCGATGATGCGTGGGTTTCCCCCGATAGAAAATTATTGGCGTTATACCCTTTTCCGCCAGAAGTTAGGGCGCGTTGGGAAACACCCCCTAGGGTGGATAAGGCGCTCACACGCTTATCAAAACAAGTGGCGTTACCGTCTCCAGATACGGCCGCCCTCAAGGAGCCAGCTAATAGGAGGCTGGAAAATATCCTAAAAAGTATATACACACATACTGGTGTTATACTGCGACCAGCGATCGCCTCAGCCTGGATGTGCAGCGCTGGGGTGGCTTGGTCGGATTCCCTGACTGAAAATATTGATACCCTTGACAGGGACAGTATTTTATTGACTATAGAGCATTTAAAGGATGCATTACTATATATGAGAGATGCACAGAGGGATATTTGCACTCTGGCATCAAGAGTAAATGCGATGTCCATGTCTGCCAGAAGATGTTTATGGACACGACAGTGGTCAGGTGATGCAGATTCCAAACGGCACATGGAAGTATTGCCGTATAAAGAAAAAGACACCGTCTTTCAGCCTCAGTCCTTTCGTCCCCATAAGGGCAAGCGGGCAAAAGGCCAGTCATATCTGCCCAGGGGTAGAGGAAAGGGAAGAAGACTGCAGCAGGCAGCCCCTTCCCAGGAACAGAAGCCCTCCACCGCTTCTGCCAAGTCCTCAGCATTACGCTGGGGCCGTACAAGCAGACTCAAAGGCGGTGGGGGGTCGTCTCAAGAGTTTCAGCGCGCAGTGGGCTCACTCGCAAGTGGACCCCTGGATCCTACAAGTAGTATCCCAGGGGTACAGATTGGAAATTCGAGACGTCTCCCCCTCGCAGGTTCCTGAAGTCTGCTGTACCAACGTCTCCCTCCGACAGGGAGGCAGTATTGGAAACAATTCACAAGCTGTATTCCCAGCAGGTGATAATCAAAGTACCCCTCCTACAACAAGGAAAGGGGTATTATTCCACACTATTTGTGGTACTGAAGCCAGACGGCTCGGTGAGATCTATTCTAAATCTGAAATCTTTGAACACTTACATACAAAGGTTCAAATCAAGATGGAGTCACTCAGAGCAGTGATAGCGAACCAGGAAGAAGGGGACTATATGGTGTCCCTGGACATCAAGGATGCTTACCTCCATGTCCCAAATTGCCCTTCTCACCAAGGGTACCTCAGGTTCGTGGTACAGAACTGTCACTATCAGTTTCAGACGCTGCCGTTTGGATTGTCCACGGCACCACGGGTCTTTACCAAGGTAATGGCCGAAATGATGATTCTTCTTCAAAGAAAAGGCGTCTTAATTATCCCTTACTTGGACGATCTCCTGATAAGGGCAAGGTCCAGAGAACAGTTGGAGGTCGGAGTAGCACTATCTCAAGTAGTTCTACGACAGCACGGATGGATTCTAAATATTCCAAAATCGCAGCTGATTCCGACGACACGTCTGCTGTTCCTAGGGATGATTCTGGACACAGTCCAGAAAAAGGTGTTTCTCCCGGAGGAGAAAGCCAGGGAGTTATCCGAGCTAGTTAGGAACCTCCTAGAACCAGGCCAAGTGTCAGTGCATCAAAGCACAAGAGTCCTGGGAAAAATGGTGGCTTCTTACGAAGCGATTCCATTCGGCAGATTTCACGCAAGAATTTTTCAGTGGGATCTGCTGGACGAATGGTCCGGATCGCATCTTCAGATGCATCAGCGGATAATCCTGTCTCCAAGGACAAGGGTGTCTCTTCTGTGGTGGCTGCAGAGTGCTCATCTACTAGAGGGCAGCAGATTCGGCATTCAGGACTCGGTCCTGGTGACCACGGATGCCAGCCTGAGAGGCTGGGGAGCAGTCACACAGGGAAGAAATTTCCAAGGAGTGTGGTCAAGTCTGGAGACTTCTCTCCACATAAATATACTGGAGCTAAGGGCAAGTTACAATGCTCTGAGCCTAGGAAGACCTCTGCTTCAAAGTCAACTGGTGCTGATCCAGTCGGACAACATCACGGCAGTCGCCCACGTAAACAGACAGGGCGGCACAAGAAGCAGGAGGGCAATGGCAGCAAGGATTCTTCACTGGGCGAAAAATCATGTGATAACACTGTCAGCGGTGTTCATTCCGGGAGTGGACAACTGGGAAGCAGACTTCCTCAGCAGGCACGACCTCCACCCGGGAGAGTGGGGACTTCATCTGGAAGTCTTCCACATGATTGTGAACCGTTGGGAAAGACCAAAGGTGGACATGATGGCGTCCCGTCTGAACAAAAAACTGGACAGGTATTGCGCCAGGTCAAGAGACCCTCAGGCAATAGCTGGGACGCTCTGGTAACACCGTGGGTGTACCAGTCGGTGTATGTGTTCCCTCCTCTGCCTCTCATACCCAAGGTACTGAGAATTATAAGACGGAGAGGAGTAAGAACTATACTCGTGGCTCTGGATTGGCCAAGAAGGACTTGGTACCCGGAACTTCAAGAGATACTAAGAAGGGACTTGCTTTAGCAAGGATCATGTCTGTTCCAAGACTTACCGCGGCTGCGTTTGACGGCATGGCGGTTGAACGCCGGATCCTAAGGGAAAAAGGCATTCCGGAAGAGGTCATCCCTACCCTGGTCAGAGCCAGGAAGGAGGTGACCGCACAATATTATCACCGCATTTGGCGAAAATATGTTGCATGGTGTGAGGCCAGGAAGGCCCCCACGGAGGAATTTCAACTCGGTCGATTCCTGCATTTCCTGCAAACAGGACTGTCTATGGGCCTCAAAATAGGGGCCATTAAGGTTCAAATTTCGGCCCTGTCGATTTTCTTCCAGAAAGAATTGGCTTCAGTTCCTGAAGTCCAGAAGTTTGTCAAGGGAGTACTGCATATACAACCCCCTTTTGTGCCTCCAGTGGCACTGTGGGATCTCAACGTAGTTCTGGGATTCCTCAAATCACATTGGTTTAAACCGCTCAAATCTGTGGATTTGAAATATCTCACATGGAAAGTGACCATGCTGTTGGCCCTGGCCTCGGCCAGGCGAGTGTCAGAATTGGCGGCTTTGTCTCACAAAAGCCCATATCTGATTGTCCATTCGGACAGGGCAGAGCTGCGGACTCGTCCCCAGTTTCTCCCTAAGGTGGTGTCAGCGTTTCACCTGAACCAGCTTATTGTGGTACCTGCGGCTACTAGGGACTTGGAGGACTCCAAGTTGCTAGATGTTGTCAGGGCCCTGAAAATATATGTTTCCAGGACGGCTGGAGTCAGGAAAACTGACTTGCTGTTATCCTGTATGCACCCAACAAACGGGGTGCTCTTGCTTCTAAGCAGACGATTGCTAGTTGGATGTGTAGTACAATTCAGCTTGCACATTCTGTGGCAGGCCTGCCACAGCCAAAATATGTAAATGCCCATTCCACAAGGAAGGTGGGCTCATCTTGGGCGGCTGCCCGAGGGGTCTCGGCTTTACAACTTTGCCGAGCTGCTACTTGGTCAGGGGCAAACACGTTTGCAAAATTCTACAAATTTGATACCCTGGCTGAGGAGGACCTGGAGTTCTCTCATTCGGTGCTGCAGAGTCATCCGCACTCTCCCGCCCGTTTGGGAGCTTTGGTATAATCCCCATGGTCCTTACGGAGTCCCCAGCATCCACTTAGGACGTCAGAGAAAATAAGAATTTACTTACCGATAATTCTATTTCTCGTAGTCCGTAGTGGATGCTGGGCGCCCATCCCAAGTGCGGATTGTCTGCAATACTTGTACATAGTTATTGTTACAAAAATCGGGTTATTATTGTTGTGAGCCATCTTTTCAGAGGCTCCGCTGTTATCATGCTGTTAACTGGGTTCAGATCACAGGTTGTACAGTATGATTGGTGTGGCTGGTATGAGTCTTACCCGGGATTCAAAATCCTTCCTTATTGTGGACGCTCGTCCGGGCACAGTATCCTAACTGAGGCTTGGAGGAGGGTCATAGGGGGAGGAGCCAGTGCACACCACCTGATCCTAAAGCTTTTACTTTTGTGCCCTGTCTCCTGCGGAGCCGCTATTCCCCATGGTTCTTACGGAGTCCCCAGCATCCACTACGGACTACGAGAAATATAATTATCGGTAAGTAAATTCTTATTTTTTTTGTGGCCACAGAAGACCTGGCAGTGGAGACCAAGGGCATGCAGGCACCACAGAAGACAACCCACACTGGCTTCAAGACCCATCAGGACCCGCGGAAGAGCTCCAACAGTGAGGACTCGGCCTGAAGAACCCCTTACAGAGGACCCTGTAGAGAGGGCGACAGGAGCACTCCGGTGGGAGTCGGAACCGGAGGAGTCGAGCCAGCTGCCAGATAGGATCTGCAAGGACCCTCTGCAAGGCAGGATCAGCGCGGTGCAGTGTTATACATCCCGGGCCTGCTCAGGAATTCGGAGGTGGCAGAAGAGCCGCAACGCAGAGTGGCGAGAAACGTTTTTTTTGTTTTCTGATGCCCTTCCACTGCATACTCTGTCCTGTAAGGCTAGGCCAACCTGGGGGGGGGAGGGGGAAGGGGTGTGCGCACCAATGCGGGGAGGTGGGGGGGGGGGGGGCGATGCTGTTTCTTGCACACAGCGCTGAAATGTCTAGTTACGGCACTGACTGGTGGGCAGTGGACCACCTGTACACACAGCCAGATGCAGCGATATATCTGCAGATGGATGTGCTGCAGGGCCGACCCGATATGTCTGTGAACAACGTCATTCACAGATATATTGGGTGTACACACCT
The DNA here is from genome assembly GCF_028390025.1 of Pseudophryne corroboree. Classification (NCBI taxonomy): domain Eukaryota; kingdom Metazoa; phylum Chordata; class Amphibia; order Anura; family Myobatrachidae; genus Pseudophryne; species Pseudophryne corroboree. The sequence continues at coordinate 123,294,559 of NC_086447.1, forward strand.
GCTCATGATATACAGTTTAGGCCATTTGACCAAATGGGCGATATATTGAGCAGTGTATATATATACCCAGCTTAAGGTATTATCAAAAGGTCTTCTATCAGTGAAATTTGGTCCATTGCAATGGCTTAACAGACAACTAAAATGTAAATAATTTTTATCTAAGCCACTGTAAAAACCCGGTGTCACAACTGCTTAAAAAGTTACAGCCATGGTTACAATTTGAACCTCAACCCAGCAATTAAAACATTTATGCGCATGTTGGACCAGGAAGTGATGGACACAACCAGACTTACATGCAAATCTTACATTGGAAGAATGATTAGCTCGAAGAGATTTAGGGGTCTATTTACTAAACCTTGGATGGAGATAAAGTCGCTGGAGATAAAGTACCAGCCAATCAGCTCCTAGCAGCCATGCCACAGGCTGTGTATGAAAAATAGCAGTTAGGAGCTGATTGGCTGGTCCTTCATCTCCAGCGACATTATCTCCATCCAAGGCTTAGTAAATAGACCACTTAGGGAGAAATGTGGTTGATTTTAGTAGATTAAAATCAATCTAAATTACATTGGGTTTCAGGGGCTGAAACACACATTTGCTAACAGGTGATTTTTTTATATTAATTTTTTAATCTTAATGTATGTTTTGGCCCCTGAAAGTACAACATTGATTTTGATCGATTTTCATCAGTTTTAAATCAGTAATTTTCCTCCTTAGCAGATAATAACTCAGGAGTGCTGACAAAGGAGGGACTATAGGGTCTAATTCAGCGTGGGACGTATCAGCGATGCGATCAGATACTGCCATTTTTACGCCCAGTGTTCAGGTGCAGGTCCCGATCTGGCTGTGCGCAGGCTAATCAATGTGATCGTATCATATTGATGCAAACTCCTCTGACTGATTCACAGGCAGAGGCACTTGTGAGGTGGAGCTGCAACATTGCGGGCGGCTATAATGGGGGCGGGGCAGCGCTCTTTTCAGGGTGGCCGCATGACATCACTGAAAACATGGGCGCCCTGCTCCTGCCTTCACAGCCAGGCTGCGCAGGCAAGGGAGCATCCATAGTTCAGAGATGCGACTGCAATTGAACTGCAATCCCATCGCTGGGGGTGATTTGCATGCTGGCCAGCCTTGCCCTGTGCTGGGCAGCCCCCAGCATGCGATCGTCAGCAGTTGCAGTTGTTTTTTTTTGCCATTCCTCTAATGGGCAAAACCATGTGCACTACAGAAGGGGGGGGGGGGGGGAGGGGCAGATGTGACATGTGCAGAGTGAGTTATATTTGGGTGGGGTGTGTTAAACTGAAATCTAAATTGCAGTGTGAAAATAAAGCAGCCAGTATTTACCCTGCACAGAAACAATATAATCCACCCAAATCTAACTGTCTCTGCACATGTTATATCTGCCCCCCCTGCAGTGCACATGGTTTTGCCCATTAGAGGAAGATTTTGCTTTTGCAATCAACCTTGATTTAGGCCCATAGTCATCTAAGATGTGGCTGACTATAGGGCAGAAACTGAACATCAGTTTATGGACAATACAGCACATTGTAAGCTTCCGAATGACTGTTCTGACATATAAACATTAAATGATGCAGTTACTTGAGCAGGCAGTTCACAATCATCTCTGGAGAACTTCAGAAAGCCAAAAATCCAACCTGGCTATGCCTTGTAAATGATTGCTGCTTTACACAAATGGGCAGACTCGCAGAAAGTCCCACACCTCCGCCAACTGGTGCGGGAGGTATATTTAACCATACTTGCCTACTTTACATTTCTCCTCTCCGGGAGAAGCCTGGAGAGTAGTTGCAGGAGACTTGGGCGGGGGGGGGGGCGTGCTGTGACATTATCAAGCCCCGCTCCCACATCGGAAAATGCTGCGATTCGCGGATCCGCAGGAAGGGGGCGGGGCTAAAATGAAGCGATTTGTGTAATTTTAACCCCTTACCCACCCCACGGACCAGCGAATATGGGAGATTATCTCTCCATCCTGCCCGCATCACTAGGGTGTGAGCAGGATGCGGGAAACCTGCCTACTGTTCAGGGGGTGTGGGAGCCTCCTGCAGCTTCCGGGAGAGTAGGCAAGTATGTATTTAACCCAATATCTTCCTTGGAATAATACATTTAATCATGACAGTTATGTAATTAAGAAAACATTAAAGAAATATGACCAATAATCCAGTCAGATCCTGAATTAAAATTATATGACACTTACCTACTCACTTATTATTCAAGAGATAAGAATCTACGCGATTTGTTAGTACAATCTGACAATACTAATCTAGGTAAGCACTCTGTTAAACATTTCAAAAAGTATGGTGCTTCTGGCGCACCTGCATCACCTGCAGGCAGAGGTGTAGCACGTAGCCACGGCGCCCAGAGCACATGCGTGCTCTGGCGCCCCCCCCCCCTCCATGTGTGCATGTGGGGTTAAATTAAAGGTGTGTCTCTCCATGGCTGCCTCCCCCCTAGTATGGCTCCTCATCGCTGTGGCTCCTCCTGTTCTTCAGTCTCAGCGCACGGACGTCATGACGTTGTGCGCTGTACCCAAAAGAAAGAAAAGTATATTGTGCTGGTGGCGCCAGAGAGAGCATCCATTTCTCCTCCGAGCACTGTGTGACATGTCGCTGGCAGTGCAGTGTTAGCGGCTGGCGGGACTGCAGCGCCCTTACCAGAGGCTGGCACCTGGAGCATGGGCTCCACTGGCACCACCCTCGCTAAGCCCCTGCCTGCAGGTACCTTATCACAGCCATTAAGAGAAATATTGTATATTAAGCATCATTTTACATGTAATACTAAATTTGTGGAATACCAATGGATTTGTCCTTGTGGTCTGACATAGGGAAGACAGAACGCATGTTTAAAGAGAAGATAGCACTCCCTTGTTCAGCCTTCAGGATAACATTAAATCATGGATCATGTGCCCAAGTGTTGGCTCGCCACTTCAATCAGGCTGGACATAACTTGGCATCCTTCAAATATCGAATTATTGACTATGTCCCTAAAACAATTAGGGGAGGAATCGCTCCAAAAAAATAGCTTCATTGGGAATCCAGATGGATTCATTGGCTAAACGCCATGCCCTACATGGATTAAATAAAACTTTAGGATTAAATTGTTTTTTATAAATATGTGCAAATCGGTGAAATATATTTACAACAGCTATTAGCTAATCCCTTACTTAAATAAGTGTTCAGCGTCGATTAAATATAGAGCTTTGAGCTAACTGAACTTTGAGCTTTTTTTTTAGGTGATCTACAGTAAACACCAGTACTGTGATATGCTCAAACTGAGTACTTTAATGGCATTGTATATTGCACTCTATGCACTTTAGTATAAGTCAGTGTTATATATATTTACAGTACTTATATAATGCTCTGTAACGTGACGTTCTTTATGGCTAGTGCTAGGAACTATGTGCTTCCTCTCTGTTTGTTTATAATTGTTATGCTGAAGGATCTCCGCATCACTGCCCACCAGCGATGGCTGATGCATGGTGATGTCACTCTACTGCGCTGCTGGCCGGAGAGAGAGCCCTGCCACAGGCGGCCACTCTGAGCCCATGGGGGCTATTCCTCTGTTCTTTTTATGGTGTTGGTATTGCTGTATATTCCTGATGACATAGATTAAAGCACTGAAACACTGAAGTACTGTACTTCTGCTGTGTCCAGTACGATAGATAGATAGATAGATAGATAGATAGATAGATAGATAGATAGATAGATAGATAGATAGATAGATGCTATTTCTCACGCAAAGTTCCGTTGTGCTTCAATTGTAACTTTGTACATGTTTAAAACAGATGGGGAGATTGATAAGTGGAGAGAGATAAAATACCAACCAATCAGTTCCTGGCATTTTTCAAACACAACCTGTAAAATGACAGGAGCTGCTTGGTTGGTACTTTATCTCCCTCCACTTTATCTCTCTCCAAGCTTTGATAACTCTTCCCTTAATTCTATTTCCTATGCGGTTATAGTTCCATCCCAGCATCTGTTGTATACTGTGAGTGATTTGTCACTGAATCTGCAGTGGTAATAATATGCACACTGTAAAGCAAATGGCAGTAATACCTCTTGTGAAAGGGATAAGTCCCAAATTTCTGGGTCGCCTGACCCGGTATTTCACCCCGAGAATAAAGACGGGTCAGGTGCGGTGTGGACGGGTAACCCGGGTGGATGCGATCCGGGACCCGTTCACAGTACGGAGGAGGTGGCGTAGAGATGATCTCATCTCCAAGTGCCGCCTCCGCACCTGCCCTTGATGACACCGATGACGCTTCCACTCCCGCCCCTGATGGCAACCCGACCCGGCGTATTGCTGGGTCGTGTTGCCAGTCTGAAAGGGGTCTCATGCGGGTCGACCCCGGGTAGAACCCGTGTACGATTCCCAGGTGCGACCTGCGCTTGCAATGTGAAAGCGGTGTAAGCTACACCTCTCGGAGTGGCTCAGTCGTGTTGGTCATTTCATGCTATATGGCATATTTACGCTAGGTATGAGGACCCATCTGTATATACACGTGTCTGAGTAGCAGTTTTTTTTTATTTTATTTTACTTGCATGTGTTTACGTACAGGTACATTTCCTTATTGCACGTAATGTAAGGAGGAAATGACATTAATCGCCAGTTTATGCTCACATGTAATGGCTAATCAGTTTAATAGAACCATTTTTCATCTTAAATTAGCCCTGTCGGAGTGACTCACACTTTCACATAAATGAGCTGCTAATCACATTTGAACAGAAATGTATCTGTCAGTGTTGTTTAGTTCAAACAAGAAAGAGTAATCCCAGGTTGTTTCTCTTTGCCAGGGTGTTGAGCGCGAGCCATAAAACTGCTCCCAGACCCGGCTTAGCTTCTGAAGAGCCATGGCGTGACCTATTCTGTGAGTAGTTTATTCCACATTTAATATGGTCTGTTTATTCCATGTGGCCTAGAACACTTTTACCTCGCAGTGGTTGAGGAATCTGTCTTACATTTATGTATTAAGACAAAGGCATGCCTCATGGTGGAAACAGGATAAGATAGGACTTAGCACAGAAGAACATAACGTCCAAGGTAAGGGGGAACCGACTGAGGGGTGTAAAGTATAGAGTCACAATAACAAGAAGATTTTCAGAAAGGATTTCCACCCACACCTAGCACCAGTATATAGATCATTATATAATGGATAGCCATAAAAAGTAAATAAAACATGACTTCTATATTTGTCCATTGTTAGGCACTGGCAGATATGAGATCATAGCACTAGACACCAACAAGAGGAGCAAAACTCCACTAATTTAATATGTACTATGGGGTAGATGTATGGAGGCTCAATATGGGGGAGAAGCGGTATCAGCGCCGTTATGCGCACTGATACAGCTTCTCCCCATGTATAAAGGAGGAGACGAGCGCAAGGTTACAGTGGCGCTATGCACCCTTGGCACTCCAACCTTGATCTTTCGCCGTGAAAGACATACGAGTGCCCAAAAATCCATATTGGACACTCATCCAAATGCCAATCTGAAAAATATAAAATCAATATTCACACAACATTTACACCACACCAACGCTGAAAGAAATAACCTAAAAGCAACCTCACTACAAAGAAACCCTCCAACTAGACCAATTATAACCTTTCTAAAATGGTGCTTTTAAATAAACTGTTTTTAATTTGGACTCTAAGATGACATATTTGAAAAGGAAAGGGTGGGGGGGTGATATGAAGAATCAGACTTGACGAGAGGTGAAAAACACACCTGTCAAGCGGCTTAAGGTACTTGACAGGATAAAAAATTCCTCAAGACCCCCAAATATGGAGAGTGGCTGAAACCTCAAGTCTGATTTAGTTACCAATGGTCAAAACCTGATATATTTCCGAAATACATCAGACTTCCACCTACCAAGAACTCTAATTTGCTCGCTCGAACGGCCCTCTGCAGCCGCAGATGTTGCCGCACCTATCCGAAAAGAATGGGTACCGTACTTCGATACTGGCAAACCCATTGTGCAAATACAATGTTCCATAACCCATCAAAATTGGAAATGAGTAACCTGCATACCATCCCCATGCTGCAACCATGGACCTGGCACATCAGTCCTGACTCTCAAATATTCCTTTGCCAGTGATACTGGGCAAATCTCAATATCCTCAAAACTCCTCAAAGCCACCCAACACCCTTTACCTAATTGATCGGTTTTGGAACACTGCACTCTGCACCATAAGAATCCATCTTCCAGCGACACATGCTCAAGGAGCATAGGTGACATTGCTCTTTTTGATGCTGCCATCAATTCACTGACTCTAAAAGCCCCAAACAAGGCCATAACTAAACACAATCTAAACAAAAGTGCCTCATAATCTGACACACAGACCTCTTGCAATACGACCGCCATGCGCCGCAACATCAAAATGGTTATCTGTCTGTGTGAATCCTGTACGGGGGGCATCACTCGTGCCCACCCTTTCAATACTCTAGCTAAAAAGAAGGATTTAGTGAAATCATGCCGGCCTTCAAGCCTCAAGAAATAAGATAGAGCAGACAGTAAGCGTGCTACAAACCCTCTTGACTTGCCTTCGCTAAAACATTCCCAAACATAATCCAATAACATGGCATAATTGCTCTTATCTTGGTCTCGACTCATGCGGACATATCTGTCCCACTCCATTGCTGCTCTATACCCCCGAAGAGTAGAAGGCGCCAAAGACCTTAGCGCTCGGCCCTCCAATCTGGACGTATCACCTGCCAGACATAAGATGGGCAAGGATCACCAAATACATTCGCATTCGGCGCTAACACCCTGAACCTGTGACACTCAAAATGTGATAGAGCATCTGCCACGCCATTTTGAATTCCTGGAACATGCCTGGCGCAAAAAGTAATATTCCAACAAACGCAAAACAGGTAGACCAGCTGCTTTTTGTCTGTTAATCGCCTGAACCACCCCCAAATTATCACACCAAAAGACTATTGAAACATTGGCCAACACCTCGTGCCTCAACTCCAATGCAACCATGATTGGGAATAACTCCAACAACAAATTCCCTGTTAGGCCTTCATCAAACCATGCTTTAGCCCAGGTAGACGCACACCACCTGCCCTACAGGTAAGCCCCAAAACCCTAAGTACCAGTCGCATCAGTGAATAATGCAACTCAACATTGGATCTGGGTTCAGTCTGCCAAATGCGAACACCACTGAAATCCACCAAAAACTCTTCCCAAATGTGCAAATCCCTACGAATTTCTTTAGATAAACAAATAAAATAACTAACTAAGCTAACTTCCTGCTAAAAACCTTACCAACTGGGATAACCCTGCAAGCAAAATTAAGAGACTTCAATAATCCTGCTTCAACGTCACTTTACCATTAGCCAGTGCCACCATTATATCATCTCTCAAGCATCCTACTTTTTCCATTGGCAAACGACAGCAACGCTTAATCGTATCAATTTCAATACCTAAGAAGGTCAAAACCGATACAGGGCCAACCGTCTTTTCATCAGCTACCGGAACCACCAACTCAGAAAACAATGACAAGGCATTCGCCAAAATACTACCACAAATATCAGACTCAGCCGGGCCCATGAAAAAAAAATCATCTAAGTAATGAACAATTCCAGACTCGCTTGAATATTCTGAAATACACCAATGCAAGAAACTACTAAACTTTTCAAAATAAGAACAAGATATAGAACAGCCCATAGGAAGACATTTATCCACTTAGAAACCATCCGCCAGGCGAAAACCCAAATAGTGAAAAAAATCTGGATCAATAGGCAACAGACGGAAAGCCGACTCTATGTCGATTTTACTCATCAAAGCTCATCTACCAAATGAACTAACCTTCGCCAACGCATCTTCGAAAGATTGATAAACTACCATGGTCAAGGCCTCAGGAATGGCATCATTAACTGAAGACCCCCTTGGACATGACAAATGCTGAATTAATCTAAACTTTCACAGAGTCTTCTTAGGAACAACACCCACCGGGGACAAAATCAAGTCCGACAGTGGAGGCAAACTAAAAGGCCCTACCAGTCTACCCAAAGAAACCTCTTTGTCCACTATTTCTTTCAAAATTTCTGGAAACTGCTCAGCCGAGCGCAAATTTTAAACCATACCTGAAAAAACTTGACCCTCAATAAGCAAAGGGAAGCCCCTGGAAAAACCCAACCTTAGCAACTCAGCGTCTTCTCTGTTTGGGTTAAAGTCTAACCAATAGGACAATTTATCAAATCTCACTGGAGTAGGAGCCCTACTTAATACCGGCAACTGTGGGAGCGCGGTTCTGCTGTCTGTTGAAAACTCCTCTATCCCCTGAGGACCGTGTGCAGTCTCTAATGTGATGTGACCCCCCACAGCGGATACAAACATGCCAAAAATGACACCTCGACCCTAGGGTACATTGGCCATTATTAAATGCATAGAACCTACCTTGACTATTCTTCCCTGACGTACCACCACGTTTTTCACTAACCGCTTCAGAACCACCCTTCTGTGGTTGTATAACATCTACAAAAATCTCAACATCTTTTTTACCAAAATTCATAACAGCTCTACCATGCTGTTTCCTACGAAATTCCTCATCATAAATCCTCCAAGCTAGCCCTCGCCCTGATCTCGGTAGTTCATTCAACAAATACATATATTTGATTACGTTCAAATGTTCCTGTGGTCTAGTCTCCATGTAACAAGCTGCAAAGACCAACATACCTTTTTGCCAATTTGAATATGATTTATATGCCTCCTCACCTATATCCTTTTTGGCTGCAGCTAACACCTTCTTAGCTTTGCTCGTTTACAAAAACCTGCCAGCCCTCGCATATGAGATCCTTAATTCTGGGCCAGACACCTCTTAAAACAGCCGTATTAGCACATTGCAGCGAATCTTCAGGGCCCTCCTCCGAGGAAATGCTAGAACTGCTGTGTTTGCTCTTCCTTTTAGTTTTCTCTTACAACCACTGCAATCACTATCCCCCAAATCTGAGGATGCCGAGGAAGATGTGGATGAACCACTCTCCTTCCTGCATCTGCGCCTACCCTTACGCTTATCCGCCGCTTTCTGCTTGCATGTTTTCTCTGTAACCATTGACTTATTAACAGAGCTGGCTTCTGCATCCTCCTGACGCGCCTCAATGTCATAAACAGACTCACCATCACTCCTTCCACCATCGTCCTAAGCGGACTCGACCACAGCCGCTGACTCTCCTGAATCCTCCTGTAGCTCGGGAACAATCAAAGACTCTGCAGGAGAAATGCAAGGGGACAACTCCACTAGATGCTCATCAAGTATCTCCTGACCATCCCTTTCCCCGCGTGTTCCCACGCGTGAACCAGCAGCCGCTGCTTCCCTTACACTATCCTCATTAATCCTGGAGGACCTCTGCCCCCTCGAAACTCTCAACTCTGTATGACCAACTGTAAGAACCAAGTGCTGCTATCACTGAGGTGCATATGGACGCCACCTCAGATGAATTCCAGCCAGCACCTTTGCGCCCTCCAGCCTGGCGACCACACCCTGAGCGCATCGCATCTGCGTATGACCGCCCAGGGACTGCGAGCCTGCCCGGTATCCTTTCAGAAACAACAGTTGTGCCCCTCACACTCAAATTCAAAGGCTCAACTCTCCGCGGTGTGCCAGCATTAGCACGGCCTGATGTAACCGCGCACTGATCAACTCCCTTTGTACCTCCATTGCAACCCCACAGACTGGCCCTTTCCCTACTACCAACCCCATTGGATGCTCCCGATCCTTGCACCACTAATTGTTTACATGTTCCCTGAGCTTCCCTTCCAGGCTGCTCACCTCTAGAAAGTCCAGGCCTGCCACGAACACCTCTGGCCACTACAGTCTCACGAGGCCCGCAGGGTAACCGCGACGAACCTCCGTAACATGTAATACTGAGGTAACACCTCTTGATGCTAACGCACCACACATCACCCCACTCTGTGACTCAGCCAAAGCGCCAATACTACGAGACATTGCACCGGTTGTACTTCCACAGCAGTGACACTAACTCTGCTATGTCTGCCACCAGAGCGTGTCACAGACATGCTGGTCACCCGACCTCTGTGTGACGCAGCTCCACCCACCACCAAAGCTCTCTCTGGAAGTCGAGCATACCACCCGCATTAGATGCACCCCGCCATTTTCCCCTCACCGTACTATCTTGCAATACTGGCACCGCAGTACCCATTCCTCCGCTTTCCATAAATCGGAGAGGGGGACCCAGTGGCGTAAGTTTGTCCCAGTTGCCCGGAGGCAAGGAAAACATTGGTGCCCCCCATATGTGTGTGTGTGTGTGTGTGTGTGTGTGTGTGTGTGTGTGTGTGTGTGTGTGTGTGTGTGTATATATACATCTATTATATATATATATATATATATATATATATATGACAAGAATTACTCTCCCACTGCGCTATTTCAAATAAAACACTAAAATTAATTAATTATATGGCTGCCTGTATCCTCTAAGTTCCCTGTTAGGAGGAACTAAATGTGGAAATATGAAACGAAATAGAGGAGATGGCGCCAAGGGAGTTATATCAACGCCCTACCTAAAAACGGACCCTTACAGTACTCTCCGGATAAATTACATCAGATAACAAATACTAACATAAAAATTTATTAAAACAACATATAAACCCGACACAAATGTTCATAAGTATACAGAGTTGATACATTTACATTTGTCGCACAATTTGAACAATCAGTTTGTAGTGATGAGGAAAAAGCGTAGATATATCACTACGATTTCCTCCTTCTCCTTATTGTAGATTCGGAGGTAACATCAGATAATAGATAGATAAATAAACCAACGCGTTTCGTCTTGTTCCAAGACTTCATCAGGGGTAAAATCTACAATTGTAGAATAATAAGTCAAAACAAATACATAGCAATAAGCATCTTACACTCACATATAACATGACATATTGGTATCAAAAGAACATGACATAGCAACATGAGGAGGAAAACAGAATAAATAACATGAAGAAAGAGGAAAAAAGAGAACCAAAAAGCACAGGTTGTAAAAAAACAGGTTGTAAAAAAACATACCTCTTCATTTCAGAACATATTGTCAGCACATAAAAGGTCATTCAAAGATGTATGAACAACGTTTTAATATTTCAATGGGACTTGATTGATACAGCGGGGACCATACCTAATTAAAAAACATTTAATAACCTTTATTAATTAAAGGACACTTTTTGTTCAATTAGGCAGAGATTGGAATTAATCCAAGGGAACGGCACATACCTCATATATCATCAGCTTGAGTCTGACATTCAGATATTCGAATATGGGGAAGATTCATATGTGTATAGAATCTAACTGGTTCGCAAGCATAAGGAACCTAATAAATTGATTAATTGGGTATTAATTATAAGAACACCTACGAGTTCATAAATAGACCTCTATCTTATTTTGACACCCATAATTATAAAAATTCTGGTATCATTAATGTCTGATCACTAATGAACAGATCTCATGACTAACCCGTGTGGTTTCTATATATGATACAGAACAAAGCCACAGAATTGGCTATAACAAACACCAATGTTACCACTATACAACGATCCTCTACTAAATGATCTGATTATAACCAGCCATTTATTCATATTTGGAAAACCCAGGACTAATTGTATTAACCATCAGTATAGTGAACCCACATGATATGTTTATTAGGGAAACCCATCCTTTATGGACGGTATCACTGATCTATGATCGAATAATTCAAAGAAATTACTCAAAGTGCTACCCACAGGGGGTGTAGTTCATTAGTGCCAATCATTAAAGAAATCTCTATAATATAGCACATACCTCGTCGGTCAGCAGCTTGAACCTGACACTCAGAGACTCAGGAGTGAAGGCAATTCAAATGGGAATAATGTCTAACCAATTTAGAACACGTGGTAGACCTGGTAAATTAATTGGGTTGATATCAATTAGACCATCTATTAAAGTACCAGTATGGTACAAAGAGTTCCCACCCCATGGAGAAACAAATACTCCTTTCACTTAGTAAGGGGAAGATCTATTAACTATAAAAATTATATAAGTGAGTGTATAACTCATACAACTTAGTTTCATATTCATGAATACATCTGTCATATTTATATAGTGAATATATATAATTAGTGCATATCATATACTCTTTAAAAAATTAAATTTTAATTTTTTAAAGAGTATATGATATGCACTAATTATATTCACTACTTACTAAGTGAAAGGAGTATTTGTTTCTCCATGGGGTGGGAACTCTTTGTACCATACTGGTACTTTAATAGATGGTCTAATTGATATCAACCCAATTAATTTACCAGGTCTACCACGTGTTCTAAATTGGTTAGACATTATTCCCATTTGAATTGCCTTCACTCCTGAGTCTCTGAGTGTCAGGTTCAAGCTGCTGACCGACGAGGTATGTGCTATATTATAGAGATTTCTTTAATGATTGGCACTAATGAACTACACCCCCTGTGGGTAGCACTTTGAGTAATTTCTTTGAATTATTCGATCATAGATCAGTGATACCGTCCATAAAGGATGGGTTTCCCTAATAAACATATCATGTGGGTTCACTATACTGATGGTTAATACAATTAGTCCTGGGTTTTCCAAATATGAATAAATGGCTGGTTATAATCAGATCATTTAGTAGAGGATCGTTGTATAGTGGTAACATTGGTGTTTGTTATAGCCAATTCTGTGGCTTTGTTCTGTATCATATATAGAAACCACACGGGTTAGTCATGAGATCTGTTCATTAGTGATCAGACATTAATGATACCAGAATTTTTATAATTATGGGTGTCAAAATAAGATAGAGGTCTATTTATGAACTCGTAGGTGTTCTTATAATTAATACCCAATTAATCAATTTATTAGGTTCCTTATGCTTGCGAACCAGTTAGATTCTATACACATATGAATCTTCCCCATATTCGAATATCTGAATGTCAGACTCAAGCTGATGATATATGAGGTATGTGCCGTTCCCTTGGATTAATTCCAATCTCTGCCTAATTGAACAAAAAGTGTCCTTTAATTAATAAAGGTTATTAAATGTTTTTTAATTAGGTATGGTCCCCGCTGTATCAATCAAGTCCCATTGAAATATTAAAACGTTGTTCATACATCTTTGAATGACCTTTTATGTGCTGACAATATGTTCTGAAATGAAGAGGTATGTTTTTTTACAACCTGTTTTTTTACAACCTGTGCTTTTTGGTTCTCTTTTTTCCTCTTTCTTCATGTTATTTATTCTGTTTTCCTCCTCAGGTTGCTATGTCATGTTCTTTTGATACCAATATGTCATGTTATATGTGAGTGTAAGATGCTTATTGCTATGTATTTGTTTTGACTTATTATTCTACAATTGTAGATTTTACCCCTGATGAAGTCTTGGAACAAGACGAAACGCGTTGGGTTATTTATCTATCTATTATCTGATGTTACCTCCGAATCTACAATAAGGAGAAGGAGGAAATCGTAGTGATATATCTACGCTTTTTCCTCATCACTACAAACTGATTGTTCAAATTGTGCGACAAATGTAAATGTATCAACTCTGTATACTTATGAACATTTGTGTCGGGTTTATATGTTGTTTTAATAAATTTTTATGTTAGTATTTGTTATCTGATGTAATTTATCCGGAGAGTACTGTAAGGGTCCGTTTTTAGGTAGGGCGTTGATATAACTCCCTTGGCGCCATCTCCTCTATTTCGTTTCATATATATATATATATATAATAGAAGGTAACCCTATGGTGCTGTGTATATGTGGACTGAGCTGCACTCCGGAAGGAACCTCCTGTTAGACGAGGTTCAAAAGATAGGGATATGGCAAGGGGATCTGAGTGCCCTAAAATGTGTCTAAACTGTTATTCACATCCGTCTGATTGGCAAACACAATGTTTCAGAAATTAAATTTTTAATATTTATTAAATAAAAAAAGAATTTTTACATCTCATAAAAAATTACAGAATGTTTTTTTCAGGATTTTAGGCAATACAGTTCACACCAATAAACAGTAAACAGTATACATCCAATATTGGCTTGATGTTGTTAACTGAACTGTAAATGACGACAGATGGATACAGTACTTGAAGAAACCCTGTCGGGATTTTGACCGTCGGTCAATTGCTGTCGGGATTTCGACCGTCGAGATTTTGATTGGATGTAAATTGACTGCATCCCGAGTAGGGGTCCAGCCACACACTACATAGATCTGCTCAGTCACTCACAATGCTGATTATTTCTCTGACAATTAATTTGCAAGTGTCATACCCAGGATTAGAACTCACAACCTATTACACTGGAAGCATGCACCTTACTGATGGAGCTATTTGCTCCTGTATAGGACGCATGAGATTTCTAACTGTATGTACTGTAATTGTCAGAGAAGTAACTTCATATAGTTAGAATTCTCATGCTTCCTTTATAGGAGCAAATAACTTCATCAGTAAGTTGTCTGCTTCCAGTGTATCTATAATAAAGAGGGTGTGATTTGTAAGGTGTAGTGACTAGTGGGGACATCGGCTACGTAAGAGATACTGGCTGCTGTCAATTTAATTGGTTAATGTCGCTGAACAAATGGAACAGGAGGAGAGGTGCCCCCCTTCAAAGCAGGAGCCCGGCGGCAGCTGACTCCGTTGCCTCCCAGAGTTCTGCCTCTGGGGGGACCCGCAGCACGGCTGGGCCTCGGCATGTTAAGGCAAAGTTCAGGAGGTGTGCTTACTGCGTCACTCGGTCCTCTCTGTTGCTCCTCTATATATGCTGGGAGGAGGCATGGCTGTTGTCTGAGGATGTCCCAGAAGCCTCAGCAGTGCACTGCCACACCTCCTTCCAGCGTTAGTGAGGAGATATGAATGTGTTATGTGTCTCAAACGTGACTACCAGCTACATTATCACAAATAAAAAAATTCTTGTTATTATTGTTGAAAGAGGGTAGTTGTTAAATAAGCAAAACTAAGTCAATTCTGTTAAGTAAAGTGGCCTAGACTAGTAAGGTACTTTAAATGGAGAAAAAATAAAATATTTTATAATGTTTCATTAATTTGAAAATTGGAGCCAATTCAGCTATAGCGAAGATCTGATGCGAAAATAGGACCCGCGGGTACTCGCAAACCGATCTTAACTCCTTGGCAAAAAAAAATTAATAATTTTGTTCCCCAGTGAATCAGTGGCAGTTGCAGAGGTGGGGCTGCAGCACAGTCCAAAATTCAAATAGTGGAGCCACAAAAAACTGCCAGTGAGTCCCAGCTGGTGATGTTTGGCAGTGTTTGGGGTGGCAGTCGGTGTGGCTCCTCTATTTGAATTTTGGACTTCACTACAGCCCCACCTCTGCAACTGCCAATGATTGCAGCAATACCATTTTATCATCGCACACTCAGCCTTTATAGTTTCCCACTAATCAATTATCCAGTGGTCAATTTAATGCCATTCAGGCAGAGGCGGAACTACCGGCAGGGCAAGCAGTGCGTTGCACTGGGGCCCGCCTCTGTCCAGGGGCCCAAGCATGTAATGAGTCAAACTGACTCATTACATGCCGCTGTGCGCTGCGGGCAACCGCTGCCCGCAGCGCACAGCCGCCCAGCGAGGAGAAGAGCAGCGGCACGGACGGGGGAAGGAGGAGGACGGAGGTGAAGGAGGGAGCTGCAGCAGCGCTTTGTTACTGGTGGAGGCGCTGCTGCTGCTGCCCCTCTGCTTCACTATAGGCTGACTTCCGAGAACAGCCTATAGTGAAGCAGGGGGGCAGCAGCAGCAGCGCCTCCACCAATAACACAGCGCTGCTGCGGCTCCCTCCTCCACCTCATCTACTGCCCGGGAATCGTTAAGCTGCACGAGGAGCCTGAGCCAGCGGAGAGGGTAAGTATGATTCTGCTTTCTTTCTTTCTCTTTATTTCTTTCTGTCTCTTTCTTTCTTTATTTCTTTCTGTCTCTTTCTTTCTTTATTTGATGGGACTGCCTGCCGCTATGTGTAAAAATGGGGGACTGCCTACCGCAATGTGTAAAAAGGGTGGACTGCCTGCCGCTATGTGTAAAAATGGGGGACTGCCTGCCGCAATGTGTAAAAAGGGGGGACTGCCTGCCGCAATGTGTAAAAAGGGGGGACTGCCTGCCGCAATGTGTAAAAATGGGGAATCTGCCTGCCGCAATGTGTAAAAAGGGGGAATCTGCCTGCCGCTATGTGTAAAAAGGGAGAATCTACCTGCCGTAATGTGTACAAAAAGGGGAATCTGCCTGCCGCAATGTGTAAAAACGGGGGACTGCCTGCCGCAACGTGTAAAAAGGGGGAATCTGCCTGCTGTAATGTGTAACAAGGGCACGCTGTCTGCCGTAATGTGTAACAAGGGCACGCTGTCTGCCGTAATGTGTAACAAGGGCACGCTGTCTGCCGTAATGTGTAACAAGGGCACGCTGTCTGCCGCTATGTGTAAAAAGTGTACGCTGTCTGCCGTAATGTGTAAAAAGGGGACGCTGTCTGCCGTAATGTGTAAAAAGTGCACGCTGTCTGCCGCTATGTGTAACAAGGGCACGCTGTCTGCCGTTATGTGTAAAAAGGGACGCTGTCTGACGTAATGTGTAAAAAGGGGGACGCTGTCTGCCGTAATGTGTAAAAAGAGGAATCTGTTCACTGTAAGGTGTAAAAGGGTCTCTATCTGGTGTAGTGGTGCTACTGTGCGGCGTAATTTGAAGAATGGAGACTACTGTGCACCGTTTTAGGAATTGCTATTATTTTGTGGCCACACCTCTTCCCCGCGAAGCCACGCCACTATGTATTTTTGCGTGCGCCTACGGCGCGCACTGCCCCTGTTTTGCATGCAGGGGTGGGGCTCCGATGCCGTTTCTTGCACACAGTGCTAAAATGTCTAGTTACGGCACTGTTGCTAGGTATCCATTTCTCTGGCCCTGAGCAGGTCCTCCTCACCAGATCCTCTCAAGGGGTGAGGGGGTGGACTTGGATGGGATGAAGGGGGACGGGGGGGGAAAGCATTTTGTCGCACCTTGGCCCACTGCTTGCTAGTTCCGCCACTGCATTCAGGGGAGGTTTAAGAGAGCAGAGGAGCCTTGAGTAGTCTGCCAGCAGACCCTCCTCCCTCTATTGCCGGACCATGCTCCGCCTCCGAGTAAACTCTGGTACTGTGCCATAGTCTACTGCACATGACCAGATCTCCGGGAAAATGGCGCTAGCACAATTTTCACTGAAAATATTTTAAAACTCGTCCCGATTTCTGGGGAAATGTATCTGGCACCATTCTCCCAGTAATTTTCCCAATGATTTCTGCGGTGGAGAGGAACATATCTGCAATGAGCAAGACTTTCCCATTGGCTGCTACCCACTGAAGATATTACTGCGATGGACAACTGAGTATGCCATTATTTTATATGTAGTACTATATTGCATTGCTTTATTTTCTTGTTATATTGATAAAATGTACTAAAATTCCTTAAAAGTAAATGCAAACCACAATCTTTCTAGTGAACGCTAGAAACATTCAGGACCTTTGTGGTGTTCGGAGGTCTCACATAGAGTAGGTAACATTAATTCGCACTGCACAATATCAAGTACTATGTGTTCCTGATAGACTGTAGCATAAGAATGCTTTTACTTTGAATCTTTTTTATACTTTGATATGAAATAAGTATGCTCCGCCATTGTCTACCAAGCGCATAATGTATTAGAAAAAATGACTGAATAAAGTTTCTGAGTACAGATATAAATTGGGCTCCGCTGTCATAAGCCCTCGTTTAGGCTCCATGTAGGACAGGAAATGGCTTCTTACTAAAGACCTCGGAATTCAACTCTTTTTGAGGATGTTCAGGTGGAAAAAGCAATCTGTGCATATCAGAAATATAGTATTTTATATTCTCTGCTTACATTTCACAATAGAATAGTACATTAGGTTTTCTATGAGCAACGAAGATTAGCATTAGTCCTTAATTCTGTTCTCCAGCTTTTGCCAAATAAAGCACTACTTGTCAGTCTGATTTTGTTTCCTTATATGTTTGTTAAATGATGGCATCAAATGCTGTAAAGTTAATGGAACTACTTTTATTATCCTTTATTCATAGAGCACTAATATGTTCCTCAGCACTCTACAATCAGCAGTAATTATTTCAGCACATCGGGTCCTGTCACAGTGGTGGAGCTTAAAATATAATTTCACTATCACCAGAGGCAGCAAACACCAAAGTCATTCATCATTTCGTATATATCTGGACGATAGGAGGAAACAAATGGAGAACTTGGGAACTCTACCTAGATACACCCTGGATGAAATTTTACCCATTGTTTGCCCTTTTACCGAACATATGGGAGTATTGCTGGTAGGGGAGTCGGAAGCTATCTATCATAGAAAATAATGGCAGATCAGAAGTGAACCAATGAGAGGTTACCTCTAGTCACTGCTGCTTTGTAAATAGGGACAAGGAAGCCTTATACTTCGCTTATTATACAAAGGAAGTGACTCTGAATTGAAGTTAAACAAAAAAGAGGAACTGATGTATTTGCATACAACCGAAGAAGGTTAAACCTCATGGCTTACCATCTGTTTGTGTTTAGCCTATAGCTGCCAAACCAGTGGGTCAATCTGTGTATTTAAGGTACATATGGCCTGGAAAGCCTAAGCCTCTTTGTTGTGATTTCCCAACCTACTCACCCCTTTTAATTGTTTTGGATTTTTTTGAAGTTCTGGTGTTATCTATTTTGGTAAGGGAAAGAACAGCAAGCCAACAGTTCTGGTGCATTACTGGAAATTTTAGGTGCACTATCCTTTGTTGATCGGTAGTTGGCTGTAACACTCTAACAGGGGCAGCGTCACCAACCCTACAGGTGGGTAGTAAATGTAGAAGGCTGAGTTGGATACCTTTGTTGTATAGTGTTGGCTTCCGGCACCCTAGGCAGTATCCACCTGCAATGCATATCATATTTTCCTACTTTTTTTGCAACATTATAAAATCCAAGTCTAAAAGCAACAATCTGTGAATGGAGATGTCACCGATAAGATCAGGGACAGGCGGAAGAGTATCTACTTTCAGTACAGCTTCTATCCTCTATTCTCAAAGACGTAGTCATCTGTTAGTGAATTACAATAAATAAACATTTTAAAATGTGTGCCTGTCAGTAATACAAAGTAGTGGTCAGTAAAAACAAATCGCACTCCTGTCAGTAAAATAATGCATACAGAGGTCTAAATAGACTGGTTTGTTAGGTTGTGTACAGTTGAAAAAGCAACTTGTGCAAGCTCTGGTTGACATGTACAATGAGATGTCAGCTATAATCTTGGTAATATCTGAGAGAAGAATCAAGCGTCCAGCATAAATATTCAAAACATTTTCATTACAGAATATTGCCTAACATTGGCTCGGCTGTATGATAATCATGGAAAGTAAACAGGATACATGTCATGTGTTTTAACTTAACACAGAGTGTGTTTGGCAGAGAGAGAATAATCAAATATGTTTGATGTGTGTTTATTTTCTAAATATATCCCTGGACACTGGAAATCGCACAATTAGATGACTGAGAAAGATTGGGAACTGTCTATCGCTGCCAAAGTCATATAAACAATGTAAATCTGATGTACATAAAAAAATAAATTAAAATATGTTCATTTAAAAAACACACACACACATCAAGATTTATTTTATACAGTGTCATGATTGCAAGACCAGTCATAAGCGAATAACTTGTTTCCTTATCGGTTCTTGCTTTTCCCTGATAAAAATTGGTTTGCAAGATTTGCACAAAGTCAATGTAGTAAATGAGTTTTTCTTTAGAGCATATTTTCCACAGAGTTCATAAAATTTCCTCTTTCACAAATTCTACATGAGAATGATTTATCTCAGGCTGGTCCATCTTCCAATAGGTTGTGCCATACTTGCCTACCCTCCCGGAATGGCCGGGAGGCTCCCGAAAATCGGGTGACCCTCCCGGCCCCCCGGAAAGGTGGGCAAGACTCCCGCTTTCCCCCTCGACCGCCCGCAGCAGAGAACAAGTGGGCGGCCCGAGGGGGTCCGATGATGCAATTCGTGCTGAATCGCGTCATTGTAGCTCCGCCCCTGCTATGCAGCACCTCGTTTCTTGGCACAGCACAGCGGGGGGTGGAGTCACGATGACGCGACCCTGATGAAACGCCCCCGGACCGCCCATCCTGCTGCCGGCCACGCCTCCGTACCTCCCGTCCTGCTGCCGGCCACGCCCCCATACACCTACAACGCTGCCTCCTCCCGGAGGAGGCAGCAAAGTAGGTAAGTATGGGGTGTGCTCTACTTTCACGTGTGAAAACTAACTGTGAGATACTGTACCACACATTCCCACCACCATTCCTAACAAGACACAAAAGTGTGTTCCACTGAGCAGACATTAAAAAAAATTACAGATATTGGAGGTCATTCCGAGTTGTTCGCTCGCAAGCGGATTTTAGCAGATTTGCTCATGCTAAGCCGCCGCCTACTGGGAGTGAATCTTAGCATCTTAAAATTGCGAACGATGTATTCGCAATATTGCGATTACACACCTCGTAGCAGTTTCTGAGTAGCTCCAGACTTACTCGGCATCTGCGATCATTTCACTGCTTGTCGTTCCTGGTTTGACGTCACAAACACACCCAGCTTTCGCCCAGACACTCCTCCGTTTCTCCGGCCACTCATGCGTTTTTTCCGGAAACGGTAGCGTTTTTTCCCACACGCCCATAAAACGGCCTGTTTCCGCCCAGTAACACCCATTTCCTGTCAATCACATTACGATCGCCAGAACGATGAAAAAGCCGTGAGTAAAATTACTAAGTGCATAGCAAATTTACTTGGCGCAGTCGCAGTGCGAACATTGCGCATGCGCATTAAGCGGAAAATCGCTGCGATGCGAAGATTTTTACCGTGCGAACAACTCGGAATGAGGGCCATTGTTTCCATGTCATTAAATAATTCCACATTGTGCCCTTATATCATATGTTAATGAAAATGCAATATACTGTAGTGCATCCGGATTGTCACACAAAATACACAAAATGGCAACAAAATAATTCCACGTAGTGAACTTTTATGTAATAGAAAATACTATATAATAATACCCCCCTATATCCCAGAATATTTCCACATAGTGCCCTTATATATCACAGAAATGCCACATAATGGCCTTATGTCACAGAATAATTCCACAAAATGCCCACATGTCACAAATTAATTCCACAATATGCCCCCATATGTCACAGAATAATTCCATATGTCAAAAAATAATTCCACATAGTGCCTTCATATGTCACAAAATAATTCCACAAAATGCCCCCATATGGCACAGAATAATTCTACAAAATGCCCCCATATGTCACAGAATAAATCCACATAGTGCTCTCATACTGTATGTCACAGAATAATTCCACAAAACGCCGCCATATGGCACAGAATTATTCCACATAGTGCCCTCATATGTCATAGAATGATTCCGCAAAATGCCCCCATATGTCACAGAATAATTCTACAAAATGCTTCCATATGTCACAGAATAATTCCATAAAATGTCCCCATATGCCACAGAATAAATCCACATAGTGCCCTTATATGTCACAGAATAATTCCACTAAATGCCCCCATATGGCACAGAATGATTCCATATAGTGCCCTCAAATGTCACAGAATAATTCCACATAATTCCCACATAGTGCCCTCATATATCAAAGAATAAATCCACAAAATCCCTGCATATGTCACAGAATGATTCCATATAGTGCCCTCATATGTCACAAAATAATTCCACAAAATGCCTGCATATGGCACAGAATTATTCCATATAGTGCCCTCATATGTCACAGAATAATTCCACAAAATGCCCCCATATGGCACAGAATGATTCCATATAGTGCCATCATATATCACAATAATTTCACAAAATGCACCCATATGTCACAGAATAATTCCACAAAATGCCCGCATATGGCACAGAATTATTCCATATAGTGCCCTCATATGTCACAGAAAATGCCATATTACCCCATATATCACATACTGTATATGTCAGTAGAGCCCTTTTTGTACCCTCCTTTACATGCCAGCCTAAGAGAACTTCATGCCCTTATTGCCAGCCTCATAGCCCCCCTGTCTTGGACCCCTAATATGTCAACATCAGAGCTTCCCTGTGATGCCCCTTTAATATGCCAACATTTGAACTTCACTTCATGCTCCTGTCATATCCCAGCCTCAGAGACCCCTGTAACAGTCCCCCTAAATTGCCAGCCTCAGAGCCCCAGCAGGTGTAATGCCACTTCCTGGATAGTCATTAGAGTCCGCAACCCAGGTGATGTTAGGGGCACTGTGGGATTACACCCATAGCCAATGGCAGAAAGCTGTGCAGTAGGTGTTTCCCAACTAACCCAACCAACTGCACACTGAATGTCTCATACCCATAAAATCACAGTACAGTATATCAGGCTCTGCTGTTTGAGAAAAATATGTAGACGGGAAAGCAAAGACTGAAGCTGGAATACAGATTATAGGATATGGGGATATAGGCAGTGGTCGAAGTGGGGCGGTATGGCATACCGCCACTTCTCCACAGACCCGGACGTTTGTTTTTTGTTGTTTTTTTAATAGCAGCAGCATGCAGGGGACCTTCGTCCCCTACACGACTCTGCAGCAGACAGCGCTGGGGCAGTGCGTCTGTCCCCAGCGCTGGTGGACCGGCAGGACGTGTGTGATCCCAGCGCTGATGAGGCTGCAGCGGCGGAGGCATTTAAAGATTGGCGCCATCTTTGAGCCAATCGTGGCTCACGGATCAGCGGCCAATCACAGGCGGCCGTGGCGAGCCAATCAGCACTCGCCACATCATAGGCCCCGCCCCTGGAATCTGACATCAGATGCCGCTGGGACGAGGAGAAGAGAGGAGGCCGCGCGGAAGAGCGGCAAAGAGCTACGGTGGCCACGGAAGAGGCCAAAAGACGCGCTCCAGGAGGAAGACGTCCTGCGGCAGAAGACAGAAAACTCGGTGCCTCTAGCCAGGACAGGTCAGCAGCAGAAGACAGAAGAGGCGGCGCCGCTGGCCAAGACGGGCCAGCGGCAGAAGACAGAAGCTGAGGACCGGAGAGGCCACCAGGGGTGGAAAGAAAAAGAGCTAACGAAGCTCCCCCTGGGGCCTCTCCCACCAGGACAGGTAGGCCCTTGGTGAGGGCACCTGTCACCCCCCCCCCCCCCCAGGCCATCAAGGTTCGGGCACTAGGCCCGTGGGCACAATCAGGTTACAGGTCTGTGGTGCAGTAGGCGGGCACTAGCCCATGGGGTTAATTCAGGCATTAGGCCTGTCCCCATGTAGAGTGCATAAGCCCCTAAATCAGAGTGGCCCTTTAGGTAAATAAGGTGACCCTGGGCATTAGGCCCAGGTCACCCAACTGGCCCCATGTTAGGCGGGTGCTAGGCCCGTGGGTGAAGTCAGGCCTCTGGCCTGTGCGCAGTTAGGGGGTGCTAGGCCCAGTTAATAAGTGCCCCCCTCAGGTGATTAAGGGTGATCTGGGCGCAAGGCCCAGGTCACTCCAACCTGTCCCTGGGGCAATGTGCCTATAATCAATAGGGGAGAGGTAGCGGTCTCACTCTCCCTGTCACTGCTGTCACTCTCTCTGTCACTGTCCCTGCTGTCACTCTCCCTGTCACTGTGTCATGACTGTGGTTTTGTTAACCCGGTGTTAGTAAAGTCTGTGCAAGCAACTGGAGGACTATGTGAATATTAGGCTGGTCTGTAGGAATCAGTGAGAAGGAGCAATCCCTGACCGGGGATCGAACCCGGGCCTTGGCAGAGGAAGCCGTATCCTGACCACTGGATCACCAGGGACTTTGATAGCAGGATGATGAGTGTATAGGTGAGACTGTACTGGATATAGTGTCACAGGAGTAGGTGCTTATGTACTCAAGGTTACTGGCAAGATAGTAAGACGGACTGGTTACTGGTGAGACTGGGATGCAACTGTAATGCGGGCTGGTACCGGATATAACTGAAAACGCAACTGAAAGTAGAACGATGACAGTGGCTATAACTCTAGTACAAGGCTGAAGAACCCTGCGGCTGTGATGGTAGAATACTGCAGCTGTGGTTTTCAGTTGAGACTGGAATACTGCGACTGTACCTTTAAGATGAAACACTGCAACTGTGCCTTTAAGTCGAGACTGTGGAATACCGTACTGTGCCTTTAAGATGAAACACTGCAACTGTGCCTTTAAGTTGAGACTGTGGAATACCGTACTGTGCCTTTAAGATGAAACTCGTGGAAATACTGGATATCAATGGCAATACAAACGTAATCCAAACTGGGTAACAAAGGAACAGGGGGGGTCATTCCGAGTTGTTCGCTCGCAAGCTGCTTTTAGCAGCTTTGCACACGCTAAGCCGCCGCCTACTGGGAGTGAATCTTAGCATAGTAAAATTGCGAACGAAAGATTAGCAGAATTGCGAATAGACACTTCTTAGCAGTTTCTGAGTAGCTCCAAACTTACTCGGCATCTGCGATCAGTTCAGTGCTTGTCGTTCCTGGTTTGACGTCACAAACACACCCAGCGTTCGCCCAGACACTCCTCCGTTTCTCCAGCCACTCCCGCGTTTTTCCCAGAAACGGTAGCGTTTTTTCACACACTCCCATAAAACGGCCAGTTTCCGCCCAGAAACACCCACTTCCTGTCAATCACATTACGATCACCAGAACGAAGAAAAAACCTCGTAATGCCGTGAGTAAAATTCCTAATTGCATAGCAAATTTACTTGGCGCAGTCGCACTGCGGACATTGCGCATGCGCAGTAGCGACTATTCGCTCCGTTGCGACAAAAAAATAACGAGCGAACAACTCGGAATGACCCCCAGAGTTTTTACTGGAACTAAAGTACAAGGGTTACCTTTAGGGAGCTCAGCTTCAAAGCTCACACAGAGCTGTGTGTGACACGAGGAACTGGCCCAGTTTCCAACTCAGTCTCCCGACTTATACTTCCTGGTCCTTGGTGATTGGTGAGCAGTGTCAGGTGATTCAGAGAGTCTCAGGCTGGCACAGGATTGGACAGATCTGGGTCAGGTGAAACAGTCACTGTCATGTGAGTACTCTAGACTAGGCTGTGAAGTGGAGTGAGGTCTAGCAGGCCGAGAGAACACTGAAGCCTGAACTTCTGCAAACACAGGATGCTGGCCTTTTAGGCCTAAACTTCAGATTGCTGAATTCAGACTCACACAGAAGATCACCACAGGTGGAGCTTGTTAACTATTACCGTCCAGGCAGAGAACTCAGGAAACTCATGGTATTGGCATGCTGTTTATCTCAGTGACCAAAAAGGCACAGGATCCAGGACAGATGGCAGGGGTAAGTCACCAAATACGAGAACTACAGTCAGGATCGTGACACACTGTCCCTATGTCCCTGCTGTCACTCTCCCTCTCATAATTGTGGATCATACCGTGTGTCATAATGTGAATTGTGGATCATACCGTGTGTCATAATGTGAATTGTGGATCATACCGTGTGTCATAATGTGAATTGTGGATCATACCGTGTGCTATAATGTGAATTTCGGCTCATTCTGTGCTATAATGTGAATTTCGGCTTTTTCAGTGTGCTATAATGTGAAGTTTGGCTTATTCAGTGTGTTATAATGTGAATTTCAGCTCGTACCGTGTGCTATAATGTGAATTTCAGCTGGTACCGTGTGCTATTGTGAGCGGGCACCGTGCTGGGGGAACAAGGGAGGTCCCTCACCTCCATTTCCCGTGGGCAGCAGGATGCGGCGGCGCGACGAGCTTCCGGGACGGAGTGGCTCGCATCCGCTGGGATTCAAGCCCCTCCAATCACGTTGCGGCCATTTGAGTTTGCTGCCGGCGTGAGCCAATCGGGGCTCGCACCCGGTCAGCCAATAGGAACGGGCCGCGACGAGCCAATCAGGGCTCGTCGTGTCATAGCTCCGCCCCCTCCCAGCATCATATAACAGACACTTCAGAGTGGTAGTGCTTATCACTGACCTGGTTTGGGAGTGTTGTGGACTCGGGGTTTCTTCCGATGACCGGGAAGAGGAACCGCAACTGGGCCGCAGCAGAGATGGCCGAATGTAGGTTTTCCTCATGCAGGATTTGGATGACAGGCAGGAGGCACGTGTGGATGCGGAAGGTCTCCTGAAAAGACAAGACTTGAAGAGGCGCTAATGAATTTGGTGAAGAATACCGTGAGCTCACCGAGAGCGATACTGAGGAGCTGGGAGGCACTGAGGTGCTTGGAGGCACGGAGGTGCAGGGAGACGCTGAGGTGCTTGGAAACACAGAGGTGCGTGGAGACGCTGAGGTGCTTGGAGGCACTGAGGTGCGTGGAGACGCTGAGGTACTTGGAGGTACTGAGGTGCGTGGAGACGCTGAGGTGCTTGGAGGCACTGAGGTGCGTGGAGACGCTGAGGTGCTTGGAGGCACTGAGGTGCGTGGAGACGCTGAGGTGCTTGGAGGTACTGAGGTGCGTGGAGACGCTGAGGTGCTTGGAGGCACTGAGGTGTGTGGAGACGCTGAGGTACTTGGAGGCACTGAGGTGCGTGGAGACGCTGAGGTACTTGGAGGCACTGAGGTGCGTGGAGACACTGAGGTACTTTGAGGCACTGAGGTGCGTGGAGACGCTGAGGTGCTTGGAGGCACTGAGGTGCGTGGAGACGCTGAGAACACTGGAGACTGTGAGACGGAGGACACGCTGAATGCTGGAAACACTGGAGACTATAGAACAGGGAACACGCTTGCACAAAGGGAGCACTGAAGTCTATCACTAAGGAGAGACGATACTCAGGCACCGGGCTCTGTCCGGCGTCCACCTTTGAATTCCCCGCCTTCCTCCGATTGGTAGAGGGGAGCCAGCGACGTCACCCGCCCACCACCCACGTGACAGCCGGGCGCAATGGCGGCGCCCACTCTCCGGGGAACCGCCGGGAGCAGCGCCGCCAGACGCCGGGACCCAGCGACCACCGGAGGCGGGGACCGCCAGGAGGACCAGCGGACACGCAGGGGTAAGCGCGGCGGCCGCTGCCCCTGGCGTGTGACAGTACCCCCTCCTCCAGGAGTGGCCCCTGGACACTTTCTGGGTTTCGTTGGATGTTTGGAATGGAAGATCCGAACTAGTCGAGGAGCAGTGACTTCGGAAGATTTTACCCAACTTCTTTCCTCAGGACCATAGCCTTTCCACTCCACTAGGTACTGAAGATTCTTTTGGTAGTAGCGGGAGTCAAGAATCGTTTTGATCTCAAATTCTGTTCCACCTTCGGTCTCCACCGAGACCGGACTAGGAGACACTGACTGGAAACGATTTAAAATGAGAGGCCGGAGGAGAGAAACATGGAAAGAATTTGGTACACGAAAGTGAGAGGGCAAACCCAATTTATAGACTACAGGGTTTAGGACTTGTAAAACTGGGTAAGGCCCGATGAATCTTGGAGCAAACTTCATAGCAGGCACTTTTAGACGGAGGTTGCGGGTGGAGAGCCATACCCTGTCGCCAACTTT
Organism: Pseudophryne corroboree; assembly: GCF_028390025.1. NCBI lineage: Eukaryota > Metazoa > Chordata > Amphibia > Anura > Myobatrachidae > Pseudophryne > Pseudophryne corroboree. The sequence goes on from NC_086447.1 coordinate 123,322,032, forward strand.
GTATTGAGGAGCTGCTCGTCGTTTTTTGTCTGCAAAGAACTTGTATCGAATGGAGATTTTCTTGAGATTAGCATGAACCTTACTCCAAATTTGACTGAAGTGCCGAAGAGTGGAAGTAACAGCAGGAACATCCTCTGAAGGAAGGAGTGGTAATTCTGGAATTCGTGGATGGAATCCATAATTGATGAAGAATGGGGACTCACACGTGGAAGCGTAATACAAATGGTTATGGGCGAACTCAGCCCAGGGTAACAGCTCCACCCAGTCGTCCTGTGAAGGAGAGAGATAAATGCGGAGAAATGTCTCTAAATCCTGGTTGACTCGTTCGGTTTGCCCATTGGTTTATGGATGATAAGCAGATGAAAACTTGAGTTTTATTTGCAACGCCGAACAGAGAGCCCTCCAAAACCTTGCAGTGAACTGTACCCCTCGATCAGAGACTATTTCCTGAGGTAACACATGCAAGCAAAAGTGTTCTCAGATAAATAGTAGAGCCAACTTGGGAGCCGTTGGTATACCTGACAACGGAACAAAGTGTGCCATTTTTGAGAAGCTGTCAATAATCACCCAGATGGTATTGCAACCCTTGGAGAGAGGTAACTCGGTAATGAAGTCCATAGAAATATGGGTCCATGGTTTCCTAGGAATGGACAGTGGACGAAGCAAACCGGCAGGGGGCAAACGAGGAGTTTTGTGCTGAGCACACTGTGGGCAAGAATTAACATAGTCTTGTATATCCCTCCTCATGGTGTTCCACCAATATGTCCTTCGTAGAAACTCGAACATTTTCTGGGCTCCCGGGTGACCGGAGAACTTGGATATATGTGCCCACTGCAGTAACTTTGGTCGAAATTCCACCGGTACAGACATTCTCCCAGGAGGAGGTCCTAGAGAAGTGGGAGCTGCGGAAATGGAAACTGGACTGATAATTAGACTCTTCTCAAGGGAATTCTCTTCATCTGAGACCGTTAGGGAACGGGACAGTGCGTCAGCTTTGGCGTTGAGAGTCCCAGCCCGGTACTTAATAACAAACGAGAACCGAGTGAAGAAGAGCGCCCATCTAGCTTGACGGGGGTTTAGACATTAAGCAGTTTTGATATACAGCAAGTTCTTATGATCGGTGTAAATAGTAATTAGATGTTTAGCACCTTCCAATAAATATCTCCATTCCTCCAAGGCAGATTTTATTGCCAAAAGTTCCTGATCTCCAATAGTGCAATTTCGTTCCGCAGAGGAGAACTTCCGAGAATGGAAACCACATGGATGCAACTTTCCATCAGAAGAGTACTATGAAAGAACAGCTCCAATGCCGACTGAGGAAGCATCGACTTCCAAGTGTCACAACTGAGGGTTTTGGCTGACAGGAGAAAGCCTCAGTTGTAGGGGCTGAGAGGAACTTAAACCGGGGAGGTTTAATCAGACCCCTGGACATGTAAGTGTTAAAAGGAAACCCGAAGGTGTGACCATGACAACCAGGTAAAAGTCAAAATAAAAGTTTATTAACAGACTCCGTGTAAACAAACAGCATTCAAGGTAAATAATGGCAATGATAAATAATATGATTCCTGGAGCACTCTGACCATGAAATGGTTACACAGGACACTGGTAGGTAAGAACAGCTGTTACAGTCCTTAGATGAAATAACCTTACCAGGCCTGGCTATAGTAGTGAAGTTATCCAAGGAACATGCCAGTAGATGGAACAGATGAAGTTGGTAACTTGAATCAGCTGTTGTAATTGCTGGATGGAACCAGCCAGGTGGTAAGACACGGAGTGGATGTGGAATGGAATCAGCCAGATGATAAAGTCACTGAATAAATGCTGGGTGGAACCAGCCAGGTGATGAAACACGGAGTGAATATAGTAAGATGCTAGGGAGCGTGGAAACAGAGGAATTGAAGGATGATTACCGGTGGTAATGGATACTGCTGGAAGCAGATGAAATAGCTGGAAGCTGGAAACTGGATCAGCCACGGAGGACTGCAGAGTCAGGCTGCACCGCAGGATGGTAGGCAGGTGCGGGTCTCTGTGGTGGATGCTGGAGACAGGAACTGGAACATGGAAACACAACCACAGGAGAGAGACTGGAACAAGGTATGACAAACAAAGCACTGACGATTTCCTGGCCCAGGCACAGGATACTTATACCTGCAGCAATGCAGGCATTGGCTGGGCAATTATGCAGATTTCCAGAGGCAGTGGATTGGAGGAACTGAGACATGTGATTAGATCCAACATGGCTGCGCCCATGTTAGAACTTGGAGGGAAACCTGGCTTGGGAAACCATGTGGAAACATAACTGTAATGGCGGCGCCGGCCACAGAGGACAGGAGACGCCAGACTGACAAATGTATGCTGAGACTCGTGGATGACAACGGAGGCCGCGGCAGACATGGAACACCACACTGACAACCTGCACCTATAACACAGGAGCGGCGGCGGAGGCCGCGGGGAACGGGAGCCGCCATGCAGGATTCAAACATGGCGCCGCTGTGACAGCATCTCAGCGTGACAGGAGGAATGTGCAGTATGTGGACACAGATGATATCCGGCCTTAGAACGCTGAGCGAGCCTCAGGAGATATCTGAAAGGCAGGTAATGGCGTCCAGATACCCGGATCGTGACAGCAAGAGGAATCGTTCTGTGAAATTTGGCTGTTGGAGTACCGGAGCTGACATAAAAAGCTGATTTCAACCGGGCAAACGCTACTATGGCTTCTGAAGACCACAGACTTGGATCGGATCCCTTTTTTGTCAATGCAGTAATGGGTGAAACAATGGTGGAGAATCCCTTAATGAATTTTCTGTAGTAATTCGCGAAGCCCAGGAATCTTTGTACTGCTTTGAGAGAGAGAGGCTGAGTCCAATCCCGAATGGCCGAGAGTTTTTCCGGATCCATGCGAAGCTCCGTGCCTGAGATGACATAACCAAGAAACGGAATTGAAGGGACCTCAAAGGTACATTTGGAAATTTTGCCGTAAAGACGATTTCTTCGTAGGCGGGAAAGTACCTCTTTGACCTGTACTCGGTGCTCCGCAAGATTCTTGGAAAAAATCAGAATGTCATCCAAATACACCACTACACTTTGATATAACATATCTCGGAAGACTTGGATTACGAATCCCTGGAAAACGGCAGGAGCGTTACTGAGACCGAACGGCATTACCAGATATTCGTAATGCCCGTCCCTGGTATTGAAGGCAGTCTTCCATTCATCCCCCTGTCGAATGCGTATAAGATTATAGGCTCCTCTCAAGTCGAGCTTCGTAAAAACATGGGCTCCACAAACCCTGTCAAATAGCTCCGTGATTAGTGGCAAGGGATATTTATTCTTAATGGTGATATCGTTTAAACCACGATAATCGATACATGGTCTTAATCCCCCGTCCTTCTTCTTCACGAAGAAGAAACCCGCTCCAGCCGGGGAGGTAGAGGGACGGATGAATCCTTTAAGCAGATTAGACTTAATATATTCCGACATAGCCTGGGTTTCAGGTAGTGACAAGGGATATGTGCGCCCCCGGGGTGGCATCTTCCCTGGGATAAGCTCAATGGGACAGTCCCAGGGTCTATGGGGTGGTAACTGATCAGCCGCCTGTTCAGAGAAGACATCTGCGAACTCCCGATAGATCTTCGGAATGAGTTCCACATCCGACCTGGAAGACGCACAGAGCGGATAAACGGGTGTGATGCAACTAGAGTGACAAAACGAGCTCCAGGACAATATTTGCGACGACTTCCAGTCGACGTGAGGGTTATGAATTTTGAGCCAAGGCAACCCCAGGACAAGATCGTGGGGCATCTCCGGAATCACTAGGAACTCTAAACGCTCTTGATGTAGAGCTCCGACCTGTAGCTTGATGGGCTTTGTACGACTTGTAATAAGACCATTGGTTATTTTGGTACCGTTAATAGCAGTCAGCGTAATAGGTCTTTTGATAGACTGCAGCTCTAAACCCATCCTCTGAACACAAGAAAGAGAAACAAAATTCCCTGCAGCCCCAGAGTCCAGTAGGGCATTAAGAGGTTTGGCAACTGACTCAGAAAACAGAGATACGGAGAGTAGACAATCCACAGTCGGAGAAGATTTGGTCGTGACCCCCAACTTGACTCCTCCAGAACAAGCTAGACCTGCCCGTTTCCCGGACGGGATTTACAGAACTTGATAAAGTGATCTGCGGCTCCACAGTACAGGCACAGTTTACCCTCACGACGGTGCTGTCGTTCCTCCGGAGACAGTCGAGATCGGTTACTTTGCATGGGCTCGTCCGGACAAGGTACAACCGCTTGCCTCGGAGGAAGAAGCCGAACCCTGGACCGATCCGACCGACTACGTTCACCACCACGCTCCTGCATGCGGAGGTCTACCTTGACGCAGAGTGAGATCAACTCTTCTAGTGGATCCGGCAGATCCCTAGTGACCAGCTCGTCTTTCAGACGGTCAGAGAGCCCGTTCCAAAAGGCGGCCCTGAGAGCGTCATTATTCCAGCGTAGTTCTGAGGCAATGGTCTGGAAATGAACAACGTACTGCCCCACAGAACGGGAGCCTTGACAAACATGAAGCAAATCAGAGGAAGCGGCGGTTGCCCTGCCGGGCTCGTCGAAGATTCTTCGGAAGGACGTGATGAAATTGGTGTAATTGGAAACCAATGGATCAGATCGTTCCCATAACGGACACACCCAATCCAACGCTGACCCTTCGAGCAGGGAAATAATATACGCCACCTTAGACCGATCCGTAGGGAAATTATGAGAGAGAAGCTCGAAGTGCACCTCGCACTGGTTTAAAAAACCACGGCAATTCTTTGGATTCCCATTATAGCGGGAAGGAGTAGGAAGCTGAAGGCGTGACCTGGTACCGGCCGGAGGTTGGACGTTACTGGAAACGGCAACTGGAGCAGTTACGGGTACTGAAACTGGAATTACGAAAGCTAAGGATGCTTGAATTTGATCCAATCGGCCGGACAATTCCTGGAGATATTGCATCACCTGGCCCTGTGTCTGAACTCTGGAAGCCAAACTTTGGATGGCGCTCGACTCTGTGTTCCAATCCCCCGGGTCCATGTGGCCTGAGTATACTATCACTGACCTGGTTTGGGAGTGTTGTGGACTCGGGGTTTCTTCCGATGACCGGGAAGAGGAACCGCAACTGGGCCGCAGCAGAGATGGCCGAATGTAGGTTTTCCTCATGCAGGATTTGGATGACAGGCAGGAGGCACGCGTGGATGCGGAAGGTCTCCTGAAAAGACAAGACTTGAAGAGGCGCTGATGAATTTGGTGAAGAATACCGTGAGCTCACCGAGAGCGATACTGAGGAGCTGGGAGGCACTGAGGTGCTTGGAGGCACGGAGGTGCGGGGAGACGCTGAGGTGCTTGGAGGCACGGAGGTGCGTGGAGACGCTGAGGTGCTTGGAGGCACTGAGGTGCGTGGAGACGCTGAAGTACTTGGAGGTACTGAGGTGCGTGGAGACGCTGAGGTGCTTGGAGGCACTGAGGTGCGTGGAGATGCTGAGGTGCTTGGAGGCACTGAGGTGCGTGGAGACGCTGAGGTGCTTGGAGGTACTGAGGTGCGTGGAGACGCTGAGGTGCTTGGAGGCACTGAGGTGCGTGGAGACGCTGAGGTACTTGGAGGCACTGAGGTGCGTGGAGACGCTGAGGTACTTGGAGGCACTGAGGTGCGTGGAGACGCTGAGGTGCTTGGAGGCACTGAGGTGCGTGGAGACGCTGAGAACACTGGAGACTGAGACGGAGGACACGCTGATTGCTGGAAACACTGGAGACTGTAGAACAGGGAACACGCTTGCACAAAGGGAGCACTGAAGTCTATCACTAAGGAGAGACGATACTCAGGCGCCGGGCTCTGTCCGGCGTCCACCTTTGAATTCCCCGCCTTCCTCCGATTGGTGGAGGGGAGCCAGCGACGTCACCCGCCTACCACCCACGTGACAGCCAGGCGCAATGGCGGCGCCCACGCTCCGGGGAACCGCCGGACCCAGCGACCACCGGAGGCGGGGACCGCCAGGAGGACCAGCGGACACGCAGGGGTAAGCGCGGCGGCCGCTGCCCCTGGCGTGTGACAGAGCTCAGTCGGGCGCCGGAGCGGTGAAGAGCTCCAGAAGAGAAAAAGCCAGCTGGGGAAGGAGATCCGGCGGCGGGGGAAGACCCGGTGGCAGGGAGAAGAGGAAGCAGCGGCCGAGGACACAGAAGAAGCGGAGCCCGGGATCCAGCGGTGGAGGACCGGCAGAGAGTGCTGCAGTGTGTGGGTAGCAAAAGAGCTAACGAAGCTCCCCACTGCAGCCTCTCCCTCTGATCCGGGTAGGTGGCCTTGGGCCATAACCACTGTCCTATAACTCCCCCTCCCTAGACCACCGGGTGTTCAGGCATTAGGCCTGTGGGCATAGACAGGCAATAGGCCTAAGCTGCAGATAGGAGTACGGGCCATCATTTTTAAGTAACCTGGTCATTAGGCCAAGGTTACTTCCCCACCCCCCATAGTTAGGCAGGCATTAGGCCTGGGCGCAATACAGACCAAAGCCTGCGGGGATATTAGTTAGACAAGCCACAGCTAAACTTGGTAATCTTGGCACTAGGCCAAGATTACGGCACCGCTAGGCAGGCAATAGGCCTGAGGGGTAAATACCGGCATTAGGCCGCAGGGAATCTAGGAGCTGGGATTTGGATTGTGGTTTTTGCTCTAGGCCAGGACCCCCCATCGATAACGTAGAGAGCTCTAGGTCCACAGGGTTATTACAGGGTTTCGCCCCCATCAAGTGGGAGAAGTTCACAGTACAGACCACCTCTCTGGCTGGGTACCCACAGTGGGTGGGCTGTACGGTAGCTCGCTTGGGGCCAGTTGTAAGTGGGTTGTGAAGGGCCAGCTGGCTCTCATATTCTGTACGTAGTTTAGTGTCGGGAAGGCTGTGGAGGGACGGTCCAGCCTCATACGGCCTACCCCGTGACTCTGGAGTGGGCGGCGGCCCCCCGTAGGGAGTGAGATCGCGCAGGTATTCGTCCACTGGCGCGAAGCGGTTGAGTTTTCCACCAGGCCGGACTAAAGAGGTAACTCGCACTTTGTTTTATCGTCACTTTGTTGCCTTGTATGTGCTTGTACTGCTTGCTGGAATTAGGTGTAGTAGCTAACCAAGTTGTATTGTTTAGAGTTTGTAGTAAATAGGCCCAGTTTCGTTGTTAGCCTATTTATTAGTTTGTAGGGAGGCTGCTGTCATTCTCTTTCCAGAAGTAGAGACCCGCAACAGGCAAGCGGACAAGAGTGTCGGTGTGAGTATACTCCTCAGTGTGTGTGTGTGTCTTAGTCTGTGTTGAGCGCCGGTTCGCGAGGCCCCACTAGGCCTAGTGGGGCTCGCTCTCACCTGGTGCGCAAGTGCCAAATAGGTGACGCTTGGGTGGCAGAGGCCTTAGGGCCAGTGATGACATTCACCTAACCGGTGAAAGTTGTGCCCGCCCCCGTGTGTCCTTTTCCCCGGGAACAGTTGACACATGGTGATTAGTGTTTCCCATCCCCTAGTCATCCGGCCTCCAGGCTGACTCCCCATCTTGAGATTCAAAAGGAAGGATTTTCCCCAGAAGAAGAGAACGCGCGGTCGAGAACTGAGGAAAACAACTTGTGGTAAGGAGCGTGGTACACCTGCACGGCAGCAGGCACTGTACTGCATCGCCACCCTTACACTATATTGTGAATTTTGGCTCGTACCGTGTGCTATAATGTGAATTTCGGAACGTACCGTGTGCTATAAGGTGAAAGGCGCTCCAGTACTAGATAGTATAAGGCAGAGGTTCCCAAACTGTGTGCCGTGGCTCCCTGGGGTGCCTCGGGACACTTGCAGGGGTGCCCTGGGTAGGTGGTTCAGGTCAATTAAAATTATTCATGGTCAATATAATAGGCAAAACCAGTGCTGGTGGCTGCCAGTCATAAAATGTGTGGCCAAACAGAAGCAAATCTTGTCCCTCACCACACAACTGACCCTAAGGATGACATATAAACGCAATCTACTTAATGTAATATTTCTTTCTAAATTTCTCAATAAGAAATTTTTGGCCTAGGGGTGCCGTAAAAAAAATTCTGATATTCTAGGGCGCCGTGATTCAAAAAAGTTTGGAAACCACTGGTATAAGGGGTTCTACTACACTGGACACGCCCCTTTTGAGTGACCACGCCCCTTTTCTGGAGCGCGCACGCTTTCGGTGCGCATAATTGCATCCTTAACTTTTCCATACCCTCACTTCAAAATTTCCACTTCGACCACTGGATATAGGGATTCTGAAACATGCAATTCTGGACGCTATTGTGAAAAATAATTTGTCAATTTAGTATGGCTAAATAAAGGACTGGTCACACTGGTTCCTGGAAATCGTTTGGGCACTTTATTGAATGAACTACACAGGACAGCTCAAGACGATTTTTACAAATGGAGTAGAAGGGATAAATTATAAAGAAAGATGAGAAAATGGGATTTTGGTACTTACCAATAAATCCCTTTCTCGAAATCCACAGGGGACACGGAGGCTAAAGACACTGGGATAGATGATCTGGCTATCAGGAGCTGGCAGTTTAAATTTATTAAAAGAGCATGCAGACTCCTCCCCCTCTATCCCCCATCAGCCCCAGTTTTAATAACTGAGCCACAAGGAGACGTAACAGAGGAGAACACAACAGCAACAAAACAATAACAATCCTTGAACCTGAACCACAACACAGACAGAAAAACAGTGCTGGGTGGGCGTCCAGTGTCCCCTGTGGATTTCGAGAAAGGGATTTATCGGTAAGTACCAAAATCCCATTTTCTCAAGCATCCACTAGGGGACACTGGAAGCTAAAGACACTGGGGACGTCACAAAGCTGTCCCTGTGGGCGGGAGAGCACTGAGGAATCTGCAAAACAAGCCGCCCAAACCATGAAGCGGAGGTGGCGAACGTATCAAACTTATAAAACCGAACAAAGGTATGAGCCGTAGACCAGGTAGCCGCATGGCAAAGCTGAGACAGAGAAGCACCATGGCTTGCCGCCCATGACGGACCCACAGTGGAGCGTGCCAAAATAACCGCTGGAGGCCGGCGGCCAAAATTCAAGTAGGCCTGTCGAATGGCCAACTTAATCCATCTTGCTAAAGTCTGCTTGGAGGCAGGCCAACCTCGCTTTACCACATCATATAGCACAAACAAGGCATCTGACTTTTGCAAGGATGACGTCCGAGCGACATATATCTTAAGCGCCCCAGAAAAGATCGTTCCCCTGAGTCTTCTTTCATGGCAGGAACCACAATTGGCTGGTTAACGTGAAATGCTGAAACCACCTTTGGCAGGAATCCTGAGTGCGTCCGAAGTTCCGCCCGTTCCTCGTGAAAAATAAGATAAAGCAGATTACACAATAGGCCACTCAAATCAGAAACTCTTCGAGCTGACACTAAGGCCATAAGGAGAATAGTTTTCCAAGTAAGGAATTTTAAATCTACATCCTCTAATGGTTCAAAAACAGAGGACTGTAAGAAGTGAAGAACCAAAGTGAGGTCCCACGGAGCAGTAGGTGGGACAAATGGCGGTTGCACCCGCAACACACCCTGCAGAAAAGTCTGCACTTCCGGCAAGATGGGCAATTTGTGCTGGAAAAAGATCGACAATGTGGACACCTGTACCTTGAGCGATCAGAGGCGAAGGCCACCCTCCAAGCCAGTTTGTAAAAACAGCAAGAGACGGGCCAATTTGAAAGCCCGGGTGTTAACACCTCTATCCGAGCACCACAACATATAGGCTCGCCATATGCAGTGATAATGGGCCGCCATGACAGGCTTACGAGCTCGGAGCATGGTAGGGATGACTGAAGAAGGAATACCTTTATTTCTTAATATAGAGGCTTCAAGAGCCATCCCGTTAAACGCAGCAGCGTCAAATCTGGGTGACGTAGCGTTCCCTGATGTAACAAGTCTGGACAAAGATGCAACAGCCACGGGTCATCTGTGAGGAGCTGAATGAGGTCTGTGTACCAAGCTCTCCGAGGCCAATTCGTTGCCACGAGTATGACCCACGTCGACTCTTTCTTGATCCGTTCAAGTCCTCGAGGTAGAAGTGGGAACAAAGGAAAGATGTAAACCAGGCTGTATGGCAATGGAGCCGTGAGAGCATCGACTGTTTCTGCTTCGGGATTTCGAGTGAAGTGCTCTCACGGCGTGCTGCTCACCCCCGTTCCAGGGAACCTGCTGCCCGCTGCACTACCGGGGCTATAATGTATCCGCGGCATCTGTTTGCCGCCTCCCACGGCTCCATCAGAGCGCCTCAGGATCACTGCAATGTTTACCCCCCCCCCCGGCAGATAGGCCGGATCAGCAGCGCCGACAGGGGAAGGGTGCAGTGGGGAGCCACGCTCTTACCTGAAGCGGGAGACCCCAAGCGTGCGGGGTGCAGATAGGATGCTGGCAGGCACTTTTCTGGAAGTGCTGACAGACCTCTCCTGACGTGTCAGGCTGCTTGAGGACCCGGACCCCACCTTAGCAGAGGTGGCGAAGGGCCTTCCCTAGAGTCTCTCTTCTTCTTTTCTGAGTGTAGTGCTGGAGCACTAGAAGTGTGACCAGCTCCTTCAGCATATTAAAAAAACTGGGGCTGATGGGGGATACAGGGGGTGGAGTCAGCATGCTCTTTCAATAAATTTAAAGTGCCAGCTCCTTGTTTTGCGCGCGTAAAAAGTATGTGCGGACATGTGACAAAAGTGACAATGTCATCAGTTGTGAAAGGAAGAAAGAAGCCTTCACCAAAGCATAGGAAGGATTCTTCACTGTAAGGGCAGTTAAGCTGTGCAATTTCTTCCAAAACTGAATTGGATGCTTTTTTTTTTTTTTTTTTTACTAGAAACAGGATATGTAGCTAAGGGATCTTTTTACTAAACTTTGGATGGAGATAAAGTCGCTGGAGATAACGTCCCAGCCAATCAGCTCCTAGCTGTCATTTTTCAAACACAGCCTGTGGCATAGCAGTTAGGAGCTGATTGGCTGGTACTTTATCTCCAGCGACTTTATCTCCATCCAAGGCTTAGTAAATAGACCCCTGAGTTTGTTAAGAGTGTTATAGGTGTAATTGTTCCAGGGAATTACCAGATTACCCTTTTTTGAATCAGGAAGGAATATTTTGGCCTAGTGAGGCTAAATTGTCAGCTGGAAGTGATGATGTGGCCCCCACAGAGTCCTGATCTCAACATCATCGAGTCTGTCTGGGATTACATGAAGAGACAGAAGGATTTGAGCAAGCCTACATCCACAGAAGATCTTTGTTTAGTTTTCCACGATGTTTGGAACACCCTCCCTGTCGAGTTCCTTCAAAAACTGTGTGCAAGTGTACCTAGAAGAACTGATGCTGTTTTAAGGCAAAGGATGGTTACACTAAATATTGATTTGAATTAGATTTCTCTTCTGTTCATTCACTTTGCATTTTGTTAATTGATAAAAAATAAATTGATAACACTTCTATATTTGAAAGCAGTCTTACAGATGCAGCCATGCTCCTCGTGGCTATATCTACTGTAGGTGCCACGAGTGCGTTCGCGTCTATGGTGCACATGTGCCTTAGACGTGAATACGCCCCATTTAAAATGCAAAGCTGCATAATATGGAGCTCAGCGTATCTCGGCGTGTGCACGTATACGGGAGATGTAGCCATTGGTCAACTGGTCACATATAATTCCTTCACTAGCAGTGAGTGAGTAAGTGCTTTCTATCAGTTGCCTGGATGTACAATGTACATGTAACAGTGGCTATATAGCTGGGTATTTAACAAAGCATTTCTTGCTGCCTGTAGCGGAATTCAGTGTCTGTTTTATCCAGCATTCAATTACACATATAGAAATATTTTTAGACATTCAAATAAAATGCCTTGGTACCGAAACATTAATTGCAACACTCCAAACGTACTCATTATGTATAGTAACCGCTCCCCCATGCCTGATTACAGGCTACATCATCAATGAAACCACTGAGACATTTGTTGTCTGCACTCCTTTCATGTATTCTTTTATCACAGAATATACAGCAATTAGTTGTGTATTCCGACATGTTGCTTTAATTATTCTTTAGCATAAATGCATTTTTTTCTGACATAATTAATGTTTTAAGCAGGAACATCTTTCTGTCATGGTTTTTAATTTAAAATAACTTTGCAGCTGGGCTGCAGAGTACGCTGCCACTGTTCCTGTCATGGGATCCACGGAACCCCAAAACTAACCACTTTGGGTTGGCAAGATCGGGGTAAGAGATCATATAGTGGCCAAGATAATGGGGGTAATTCAGAGTTGATCGTATATGTGCTAAATTTAGCACATCTATGATCACTTTCACATACATGCGGGGGGGACGCCCAGCACAGGGCTAGTCCGCCCCACATGTCTGGCTCTGCCCCGCCGCACAGGTACAAAAGCATCGCACGGCGGCGATGCTTTTGTACCTGATGAGTAGCTCCCTGCCAGCGCAGCTCCTGCACGCTGGCAGGCAGGGCCGGATTAACAATGGGGCGGATGGAGCTGCAGCTCCAGGCCCCCCATCAAAATAGGCCCAAAGTATCGACTGTGTGTGCTGCTGCTGTAGACAGGAAAACATTTTTTCCTGCTACAGCAGCCTTCCACAGGGTGTCCGAGGCCCCGCCCCCCCGACCGCGACCCCCCTTCACCTTCTCCTGCGGCACTGGACTGGCGGCATAAATGCCTGTTCATAACGACGGCTGCGGCGGCGGCGGCGCAATGAAGGGCTCACTTCTCTAGCCCTGGCCTCCCTGCAGTGCACCGCTAACACAGAGACAGTGATGTCAGCACGTGTGACATCAGAGAAGCGCCGCCCCGGCACCGCCGCACACTCTACACTGGAGCAATCCCTAGCCTACACTTTGAAGCAACAGCTCAGTGTCGGGATCTACAGTAAGCAGGCTGCTCCGTGGAGGTGGCCTGATCCTCATGAGGTGAGGTGTGAGGTGCTGGATGGCTGCTACACTGTTGGTAGTGTTACTATGACACTGGCTTTGCTATATGGATATATAAGTATATATATATATATATATATATAAAATATACACAATATATTTACATGTGTGTTTATATATATATATACAAAGGTGACGTTCTTCTAGAGAGGGGTACAGATCCATCCACTCTCAATATGCAAAGAACAGGCGGCACTCCAGGGTCTTAATGAAAGATCAATATATTGTGCAAAAAAATCAAATCAGTGGCATTTTTGCGCCAACGTTTCAGCGCCACGCAGGGCGCTTTTCTCAAGGCTAAATGCAAGTGACACTTGAGAAAAGCGCCTGCGTGGCGCTGAAACGTTGGCGCAAAAATGCCACTGATTTGATTTTTTTGCACAATATATTGATCTTTCATTAAGACCCTGGAGTGCCGCCTGTTCTTTGCATATTGAGAGTGGATGGATCTGTACCCCTCTCTAGAAGAACGTCACCTTTGTATATTGGATAGTAGGAAGGCACCGGGGCAGTTGTTTCTTAGAGGGAGTGCCGACTTTACCAGTTTTGTGTATATATATATATATATATATATATATATATTAGGGAAGAAGTCCAGCACTCCAGCTACTAATGGTAATTATGTACAGTTGCCTTCTGCAACAGGGATTTGTGGAATCTACCGTATCTATCTATCTATCTATCTATCTATCTATCTATCTATCATTATATACATTGAGTTTTCCCGTTGGAGCCATACTGACATGAAGTAAAGGGATGTTCAGAATTTTTCCTATAATTTAGCTAGTCCTTCAAAACGTTGGATCAGTGCTTATGATATGGTCCTTACTGGTCCTTGCATGCGCACCAGTGTTGCTGGGTAACTGGTAGCTGCATTAGAAGTTGTTTGCGTTCTGCGGACATCCAGTTTTGTGTACCAGTGTGAGACGCACAGTTCGGGCACATCAGTATCACATGGCGTTCACGTAGTAACCTGAGGTTACCGTCAGAGCGCTACAACTCTGCCGGACCAATTACATAACTTATACCCCTTTCACATCGCACAAATAACCCGGTATAACCCGGTATCGACACGGCATTATTACCGGCTTGATTACCGGGTCAGGCGCAGTGTGAATGGGAGCCGTTCCGATGCGACACGGCTCCCATTCACAGCATAAGGAGAGGCGGCGCAGGAGATGAGCTCATCTCCCGGCGCCACCTCCACCCCCGGCCCCTGCTGCTGCTGCGCCCCCCGCTGCTATGGCAACCAACCCGGTATATTGCCGGGTCGGAAAGCCAGCAAAGGAGCGCAAATGCCGGATCCCATCCGGTAAGGACACGTTTCTCTTACCGGGTGGGATCCGGCATTTGCGATCTGAAAGCAGCATTAAGTGTTCAACGGTGTAATGGTAATAAATATGTTTTTTGTTGCGCTTGGAACTTTGGGACCTTATGTTAAATTGGGCCTAATTCAGACCTGATCGCTGTTGTGCAAATTCGCAAGGCGTCTGAGTAGCGATTGACAGCACATGTGTATGGATCGTAATGCGCAGGTGCGAGATCAAACTGCGAAAGAAATCAGCGTCTTTTTTGATCGCTAGGTGAACGCAGGTTGATTGACAGGAAGCGTGCGTTTGGGGGTGGTAACTGCCCGTTTTCTGGGAATGTCAGGAAAAACTCAGGCGTTCCTAAGCGTTTTCAGTGAGGGTGTGAGACGTCAGCTCCGGCCCCGATCAGCCTCTTCAATTCGCACTGTAGCAGTAGGTCCTGGACTACGCACAGACTGGAGAAATCATTCGATGGTGAGTGAGTTGTGACTGGATATGCAGCTGGCCGGCATTTGCAAAGCTTTTCGCATGGTGTACTCAGACTTGCACGGGGGGGTATTCACTCTCGCTGGGCGGCGACTCTCCGATCGCAAACCTCTGTAAATTCGCAGAGGAGCGTTCAGGTCTGAATTAGGCCCATTATTGCTACAGTATAGGAAGTGATATAAATTCCGGGGAGAACATGCGTTCCAAGTTGGACCATATGTAGTTTGGAGCCTTTTTGCACATGGTTCTGGTGGTAGAAATAGAAAGGCCTGTGAGACAGTGATGTTATCTCTGCCTCATCTGCTGAACTTGTGCTTTGATGCTGTCCCATTTGCAAATGTTCTGAGGAACCAAAATGCAGATTATGACTTTTTGGTATGAGTTTTGGTCAATAAACATTTGATAAAGTCCAGTGATCCCCATTTCCTCCATGTAATGGAATAAGGTGGAAATCACTAAACGCTGGTACAGCGCATGTCTTACACTGTACACACAAAGGCGCTGTTGTAGTTGTGATGCATGGCATCAGAAATGTCTTGAAAAGTGCTGAGTGAGTAGTGATTGGGAGGTTCCTATTAGTGCACACAAAAATGGTCTGTCTTATAGAGATGAGCGGGTTCGGTTCCTCGGAATCCGAACCCGCCCGAACTTCAGGTTTTTTTACACGGGTCCGAGCGACTCGGATCTTCCCGCCTTGCTCGGTTAACCCGAGCGCGCCCGAACGTCATCACGCTGTCGGATTCTCGCGAGGCTCGGATTCTATCGCGAGACTCGGATTCTATATAAGGAGCCGCGCGTCGCCGCCATTTTTCACACGTGCATTGAGATTCATAGGGAGAGGACGTGGCTGGCGTCCTCTCCGTTTATAGAGATACGAGAAGAGAGTGAGACAGAGAGAGACACAGTAGTAATTTGGGGAGCATTAGGAGGAGTACTACTACTACTAGTACTTGCTGAAGTGATAGAGAGAGATAGTGTGACTGTATTATCTGACTTGTGGGGGAGACACTGACAGTGGGGAGCAGTTAGAGTCTGAGAGCAGGACTAAGGACTCAGGAGTACATATAACGTACAGTGCACACTTTTGCTGCCAGAGTGCCAGCCACACTGCCATTGTTTGTGACCACACTGACCACCAGTATAATATATATTGTGATTGTCTGCTTAGGACTCAGGAGTACTACTTGCAAGTTGCTGATAGTGTGACCAGTGACCTGACCACCAGTTTAATAATCACCACCAGTTTATGAGTTTAATATATATTATATATATATATATATATATATATATATAATTGTATATAATATATATATAATATTGTATACCACCTAGCACCTACCCGTTTTTTTTTTCTTTTTTTCTTTCTTCTTTATACATACTACTCAGAGCCGGCCCTAGCCAATTTGATGCCCTAGGCAAAATTTTGTCTGGTGCCCCCTAGCTGCACCGCTAGTTCTGCATCTGTACCTGCAACGCTCAGGTAGTGGGGCCCACCGGGGGTTACCCTGTGGGCCAGGTCAACTTTGCACAATGCCACACAGTAATGACCATAATACATATAATTCCACACAGTAAAGGAACCTTACACATATGCCCCACATTAGTAATGCCCATAATACACATAATGCCACACAGTAATGCACCTTACACATATGCCCCACATTAGTAATGCCCATAATACACACATACTGCCATACGTGCTGGTTATACAAAAAGATCAGTATCAAACATGTAGAAACTGTCTATTCTCTTCACTATTCAGTGTGTTTGCTGGTGTCTGTTACTCCCGTTAACTGCATGCCCTTTACTTTATACTGTGGGAGCTAAATGCTCTGCCCTCCAGTCTGATGTGTCCGAAAGTCACGCTGCACTGATGTTTCATATAGAAATAGCACAACGCAACTTACTGACCATGTTACAGTGCTAGATGGCAGGGGAATTTTACGGTATGGACTGACTAGGAAATAAAGTGTGGGGAGAACACTGCCCATGTTATGTCCCTGCAGACACCTGGGAATTGCACAGGGATAAGGGACACACACAGGATGGCAGGGTCCCCCTCCCCCATGTGCACAAGCAGTATAGGTGATGTCAGGTTTCTGTGAAGCAGTCTTCCAAAATACACATGTGTTATCATAAGAAGCCATCCAGTAATAACCTTATATAGTCAGTAAAAATGTCACAGGTCCAGGAATTGCATTTACTGGGCTTCTGCTGTCTGTCTGAGGTCTCACAAGTCAGGGGCATTCAAGCATGTCAGAGGAAGTTTAAGGCACAGTGTGCATTTTTTTTGACAAATGTAAACAGCAGTGTATACAAGCAGAGCCGGCCCTAACCATTATGATGAACTAGGCAAGATTTTGGCTGGTGCCCCCTAGCACCGCCGCTAGTTCTGCAAGAGATGCCTAGCATGATTCAGCTGGCAGCTCTGCTAACATCGGGCGCCTTTTGTTTATGAAAATACATCTTATTTGCATTACTATGTGGCTAGGATGCACAAGCAGCTTCTGCTGATTAAAATAATATGCAGCATGCCTATATTCTGTGTGCGACAGCGGCTGTATCTGCATACGAAATGCTACATTATAGTGATTTCCAGGAATACACACACAATATAGGCATGCCGCATATCATTTTAATCAGCAGAAGCTGCTGGTGCCCCTAAGCATACCAAATGCCCTAGGCATTTGCCTAGTTTGCCTATGCCTAAGGCCGGCTCTGATACTACTATAGTAGCTTACTGTAGCAGTCTGCAGTGCTGCTGAGCTGACAGTGTCCAGCAGGTCCGTCATCAGTCATTACATAATAAATATATAATATATATACCTGTCCGGCTGCAGTACTAGTGATATTATATATACATATATATTGATTTCATCTCATTATCATCCAGTCTATATTATCAGCAGACACAGTACGTTAGTCCACGGCTGTAGCTACCTCTGTGTCGGCACTCGGCAGTCCATCCATAATTGTATACCACCTACCCGTGGTTGTTTTTTTTTTCTTTCTTCTTTATACATACTACTATAGTAGCTTACTGTAGCAGTCTGCGGTGCTGCTGAGCTGACAGTGTCCAGCAGGTCCGTCATCAGTCATTACATAATAAATATATAATATATACCTGTCCGGCTGCAGTACTAGTGATATTATATATACATATATATTGATTTCATCTCATTATCATCCAGTCTATATTATCAGCAGACACAGTACGTTAGTCCACGGCTGTAGCTACCTCTGTGTCGGCACTCGGCAGTCCATCCATAATTGTATACCACCTACCCGTGGTTGTTTTTTTTTTCTTTCTTCTTTATACATACTACTATAGTAGCTTACTGTAGCAGTCTGCGGTGCTGCTGAGCTGACAGTGTCCAGCAGGTCCGTCATCAGTCATTACATAATAAATATATAATATATACCTGTCCGGCTGCAGTACTAGTGATATTATATATACATATATATTGATTTCATCTCATTATCATCCAGTCTATATTATCAGCAGACACAGTACGTTAGTCCACGGCTGTAGCTACCTCTGTGTCGGCACTCGGCAGTCCATCCATAATTGTATACCACCTACCCGTGGTTGTTTTTTTTTCTTTCTTCTTTATACATACTACTATAGTAGCTTACTGTAGCAGTCTGCGGTGCTGCTGAGCTGACAGTGTCCAGCAGGTCCGTCATCAGTCATTACATAATAAATATATATACCTGTCCGGCTGCAGTACTAGTGATATTATATATACATATATATTGATTTCATCTCATTATCATCCAGTCTATATTATCAGCAGACACAGTACGGTAGTCCACGGCTGTAGCTACCTCTGTGTCGGCACTCGGCAGTCCATCCATAATTGTATACCACCTACCCGTGGTTGTTTTTTTTTTCTTTCTTCTTTATACATACTACTATAGTAGCTTACTGTAGCAGTCTGCGGTGCTGCTGAGCTGACAGTGTCCAGCAGGTCCGTCATCAGTCATTACATAATAAATATATAATATATACCTGTCCGGCTGCAGTACTAGTGATATTATATATACATATATATTGATTTCATCTCATTATCATCCAGTCTATATTATCAGCAGACACAGTACGGTAGTCCACGGCTGTAGCTACCTCTGTGTCGGCACTCGGCAGTCCATCCATAATTGTATACCACCTACCCGTGGTTGTTTTTTTTTTCTTTCTTCTTTATACATACTACTATAGTAGCTTACTGTAGCAGTCTGCGGTGCTGCTGAGCTGACAGTGTCCAGCAGGTCCGTCATCAGTCATTACATAATAAATATATAATTTATACCTGTCCGGCTGCAGTACTAGTGATATTATATATACATATATATTGATTTCATCTCATTATCATCCAGTCTATATTAGCAGCAGACACAGTACGGTAGTCCACGGCTGTAGCTACCTCTGTGTCGGCACTCGGCAGTCCATCCATAAGTATACTAGTATCCATCCATCTCCATTGTTTACCTGAGGTGCCTTTTAGTTGTGCCTATTAAAATATGGAGAACAAAAATGTTGAGGTTCCAAAATTAGGGAAAGATCAAGATCCACTTCCACCTCGTGCTGAAGCTGCTGCCACTAGTCATGGCCGAGACGATGAAATGCCAGCAACGTCGTCTGCCAAGGCCGATGCCCAATGTCATAGTACAGAGCATGTAAAATCCAAAACACCAAATATCAGTAAAAAAAGGACTCCAAAACCTAAAATAAAATTGTCGGAGGTGAAGCGTAAACTTGCCAATATGCCATTTACCACACGGAGTGGCAAGGAACGGCTGAGGCCCTGGCCTATGTTCATGGCTAGTGGTTCAGCTTCACATGAGGATGGAAGCACTCAGCCTCTCACTAGAAAAATGAAAAGACTCAAGCTGGCAAAAGCACCGCAAAGAACTGTGCGTTCTTCGAAATCCCAAATCCACAAGGGGAGTCCAATTGTGTCGGTTGCGATGCCTGACCTTCCCAACACTGGACGTGAAGAGCATGCGCCTTCCACCATTTGCACGCCCCCTGCAAGTGCTGGAAGGAGCACCCGCAGTCCAGTTCCTGATAGTCAGATTGAAGATGTCAGTGTTGAAGTACACCAGGATGAGGAGGATATGGGTGTTGCTGGCGCTGGGGAGGAAATTGACCAGGAGGATTCTGATGGTGAGGTGGTTTGTTTAAGTCAGGCACCCGGGGAGACACCTGTTGTCCGTGGGAGGAATATGGCCATTGACATGCCTGGTGAAAATACCAAAAAAATCAGCTCTTCGGTGTGGAAGTATTTCAACAGAAATGCGGACAACAGGTGTCAAGCCGTGTGTTGCCTTTGTCAAGCTGTAATAAGTAAGGGTAAGGACGTTAACCTCCTCGGAACATCCTCCCTTATACGTCACCTGCAGCGCATTCATAATAAGTAAGTGACAAGTTCAAAAACTTTGGGTGACAGCGGAAGCAGTCCACTGACCAGTAAATCCCTTCCTCTTGTAACCAAGCTCACGCAAACCACCCCACCAACTCCCTCAGTGTCAATTTCCTCCTTACCCAGGAATGCCAATAGTCCTGCAGGCCATGTCACTGGCAATTCTGACGAGTCCTCTCCTGCCTGGGATTCCTCCGATGCATCCTTGAGTGTAATGCCTACTGCTGCTGGCGCTGCTGTTGTTGCTGCTGGGAGTCGATCGTCATCCCAGAGGGGAAGTCGTAAGCCCACTTGTACTACTTCCAGTAAGCAATTGACTGTCCAACAGTCCTTTGCGAGGAAGATGAAATATCACAGCAGTCATCCTGCTGCAAAGCGGATAACTGAGGCCTTGACAACTATGTTGGTGTTAGACGTGCGTCCGGTATCCGCCGTTAGTTCACAGGGAACTAGACAATTTATTGAGGCAGTGTGCCCCCGTTACCAAATACCATCTAGGTTCCACTTCTCTAGGCAGGCGATACCGAGAATGTACACGGACGTCAGAAAAAGACTCACCAGTGTCCTAAAAAATGCAGTTGTACCCAATGTCCACTTAACCACGGACATGTGGACAAGTGGAGCAGGGCAGGGTCTGGACTATATGACTGTGACAGCCCACTGGGTAGATGTATGGACTCCCGCCGCAAGAACAGCAGCGGCGGCACCAGTAGCAGCATCTCGCAAACGCCAACTCTTTCCTAGGCAGGCTACGCTTTGTATCACCGCTTTCCAGAATACGCACACAGCTGAAAACCTCTTACGGCAACTGAGGAAGATCATCGCGGAATGGCTTACCCCAATTGGACTCTCCTGTGGATTTGTGGCATCGGACAACGCCAGCAATATTGTGTGTGCATTAAATATGGGCAAATTCCAGCACGTCCCATGTTTTGCACATACCTTGAATTTGGTGGTGCAGAATTTTTTAAAAAACGACAGGGGTGTGCAAGAGATGCTGTCGGTGGCCAGAAGAATTGCGGGACACTTTCGGCGTACAGGCACCACGTACAGAAGACTGGAGCACCACCAAAAACAACTGAACCTGCCCTGCCATCATCTGAAGCAAGAAGTGGTAACGAGGTGGAATTCAACCCTCTATATGCTTCAGAGGTTGGAGGAGCAGCAAAAGGCCATTCAAGCCTATACAATTCAGCACGATATAGGAGGTGGAATGCACCTGTCTCAAGCGCAGTGGAGAATGATTTCAACATTGTGCAAGGTTCTGATGCCCTTTGAACTTGCCACACGTGAAGTCAGTTCAGACACTGCCAGCCTGAGTCAGGTCATTCCCCTCATCAGGCTTTTGCAGAAGAAGCTGGAGACATTGAAGGAGGAGCTAACACAGAGCGATTCCGCTAGGCATGTGGGACTTGTGGATGGAGCCCTTAATTCGCTTAACAAGGATTCACGGGTGGTCAATCTGTTGAAATCAGAGCACTACATTTTGGCCACCATGCTCGATCCTAGATTTAAAGCCTACCTTGGATCTCTCTTTCCGGCAGACACAAGTCTGCTGGGGTTCAAAGACCTGCTGGTGAGAAAATTGTCAAGTCAAGCGGAACGCGACCTGTCAACATCTCCTCCTTCACATTCTCCCGCAACTGGGGGTGTGAGGAAAAGGCTCAGAATTCCGAGCCCACCCGCTGGCGGTGATGCAGGGCAGTCTGGAGCGACTGCTGATGTTGACATCTGGTCCGGACTGAAGGACCTGACAACGATTACGGACATGTCGTCTACTGTCACTGCATATGATTCTCTCACCATTGAAAGAATGGTGGAGGATTATATGAGTGACCGCATCCAAGTAGGCACGTCACACAGTCCGTACTTATACTGGCAGGAAAAAGAGGCAATTTGGAGGCCCTTGCACAAACTGGCTTTATTCTACCTAAGTTGCCCTCCCACAAGTGTGTACTCCGAAAGAGTGTTTAGTGCCGCCGCTCACCTTGTCAGCAATCGGCGTACGAGGTTACATCCAGAAAATGTGGAGAAGATGATGTTCATTAAAATGAATTATAATCAATTCCTCCGTGGAGACATTGACCAGCAGCAATTGCCTCCACAAAGTACACAGGGAGCTGAGATGGTGGATTCCAGTGGGGACGAATTGATAATCTGTGAGGAGGGGGATGTACACGGTGATATATCGGAGGATGATGATGAGGTGGACATCTTGCCTCTGTAGAGCCAGTTTGTGCAAGGAGAGATTAATTGCTTCTTTTTAGGTGGGGGTCCAAACCAACCCGTCATTTCAGTCACAGTCGTGTGGCAGACCCTGTCACTGAAATGATGGGTTGGTTAAAGTGTGCATGTCCTGTTTATACAACATAAGGGTGGGTGGGAGGGCCCAAGGACAATTCCATCTTGCACCTCTTTTTTCTTTCATTTTTATTTGCGTCATGTGCTGTTTGGGGAGTGTTTTTTGGAAGGGCCATCCTGCGTGACACTGCAGTGCCACTCCTAGATGGGCCCGGTGTTTGTGTCGGCCACTAGGGTCGCTTATCTTACTCACACAGCTACCTCATTGCGCCTCTTTTTTTCTTTGCGTCATGTGCTGTTTGGGGAGGGTTTTTTGGAAGGGCCATCCTGCGTGACACTGCAGTGCCACTCCTAGATGGGCCAGGTGTTTGTGTCGGCCACTAGGGTCGCTTATCTTACTCACACAGCTACCTCATTGCGCCTCTTTTTTTCTTTGCGTCATGTGCTGTTTGGGGAGGGTTTTTTGGAAGGGACATCCTGCGTGACACTGCAGTGCCACTCCTAGATGGGCCCGGTGTTTGTGTCGGCCACTAGGGTCGCTTATCTTACTCACACAGCTACCTCATTGCGCCTCTTTTTTTCTTTGCGTCATGTGCTGTTTGGGGAGGGTTTTTTGGAAGGGACATCCTGCGTGACACTGCAGTGCCACTCCTAGATGGGCCCGGTGTTTGTGTCGGCCACTAGGGTCGCTTATCTTACTCACACAGCTACCTCATTGCGCCTCTTTTTTTCTTTGCGTCATGTGCTGTTTGGGGAGGGTTTTTTGGAAGGGACATCCTGCGTGACACTGCAGTGCCACTCCTAGATGGGCCCGGTGTTTGTGTCGGCCACTAGGGTCGCTTATCTTACTCACACAGCTACCTCATTGCGCCTCTTTTTTTCTTTGCGTCATGTGCTGTTTGGGGAGGGTTTTTTGGAAGGGCCATCCTGCGTGACACTGCAGTGCCACTCCTAGATGGGCCAGGTGTTTGTGTCGGCCACTAGGGTCGCTTAGCTTACTCACACAGCTACCTCATTGCGCCTCTTTTTTTCTTTGCGTCATGTGCTGTTTGGGGAGGGTTTTTTGGAAGGGACATCCTGCGTGACACTGCAGTGCCACTCCTAGATGGGCCAGGTGTTTGTGTCGGCCACTAGGGTCGCTTAGCTTAGTCATCCAGCGACCTCGGTGCAAATTTTAGGACTAAAAATAATATTGTGAGGTGTGAGGTATTCAGAATAGACTGAAAATGAGTGGAAATTATGGTTTTTGAGGTTAATAATACTTTGGGATCAAAATGACCCCCAAATTCTATGATTTAAGCTGTTTTTTAGTGTTTTTTGAAAAAAACACCCGAATCCAAAACACCCCCGAATCCGACAAAAAAAATTCGGTGAGGTTTTGCCAAAACGCGGTCGAACCCAAAACACGGCCGCGGAACCGAACCCAAAACCAAAACACAAAACCCGAAAAATTTCAAGTGCACATCTCTACAGTGTCTTACGTGGGTGTTATGGGAGTGTCACGGGCGCCACGTGACGCTAAAGTGTTTTCCTGCACAGACTCTTCATCATTCACATAGGAGGCAATACTCAGATGGACAATCTGCAACTGCCATAGGGCTTGTGGAGGTTTCCATGATGTGACAGATGGTGGCTGCTACAGCTGGGCATACACGTTACGATTACTTGTCCCATCAGCCCTACATTGGCAGATCGCCCAGATAATTGTAGCATGTATGCGACTGACCGATCCGAAAATATTGATCAGTCGGGCATGCCAGATTGTACAGCATGTCCGCCCAATACGATAAGTGTCAAGTTGGCCGCATCGGACAATGTATGCCCTACCGTGGCCAACCCATGGACATTTCCCTTGTTATTTCACATGTGAAGGAACGGGGGAATGTTTCCTCCCCACGGGTGGAGCGCCAATATCGTGGCCAATACACTGTGAGAGATCTCACCGTGCATGGTGCTGCTATCTGCAATGTCCGCAGCTGCCAGATAAAATACTTGTCGGTCTGATAGGCATTTATCAGTACATGTATGCCCAGCATTAGGACTGTGTGTAGATGGTGAAAGTTGGCATGTCAGTCGTTGCACATTTGGACGCACAATTAGACACAAGGGAAGGGCTCTGTAACGGCATACTGTATGTATAAAGCCGCAGATGTGCGACTGCCAAAATACGCAGCCGTGACTACTGAATACACTTCCATGTGTGCTCTCCTGTTTGTTGTACCATGGAGATAGATTTTCTGAGTAAGTTTTTGTTTGTTTCAGTAATTGATTTGTTGGAGATGATTGGGCATTTAAGTGCTGAGAGTTTTCTATTTTTCAAACACATGCATACATATTGTACACACACACACACACACACACACACACACAATATATATACATCACACTCCCACATCAGTGGCCACACACCCACTGGTCACACCCCCTGCAGTTGCACATAATAGGCCCTTCAGAAATTTCAGCTCCAGGCCCATGAGGACCTTAATCTGGCACTGCTGGCAGGGAGCATCTCGCCGCATCCCAAGACGCAGCAGCTGTGTTTGACATCACGCAGCCGTCGCGACCCGCCACCCCAATGGTCCCGACACGCTCCGTTGTCCGGACCGCTCCCCGCCAACGGCGTTCTAACGCCATTGGCACGCCCCATCCCGCCCCGCGACTGCCTCTACCTGTCAATCAGGCAGAGGCGATCGCAGCCCAGAGATGTTGATAGCATCTCACTAGGGTCCCAGGGTGCGCACGCGCAGAGCAGCCACTGCACGTGCGCACTCCACAAAAAGATTCAGACTGCGATCACTGCCACTGCAGTGATCCAGTCTGAATTACCCCCAATATTCGAAGCTTAATCTTCGATTACCCAAATGTAACTAACGGAACTATAAGCTCTATTTTATCAACAGCTGAAAGGTGTCCTTTGACAGGTCTATAAAACAAATATGAAACCTACCACCGCCGTATATACACTACAATTTCTTAGGCCTGGAACATAAAAAAGGGAAAAGGGGGAGGGAAAAAGAAAACACATGTTATATCTGCCCCCCCCCCTGCAGTGCACATGGTTTTGCCCAACTGCTAACAAATTTGCTGCTACGATCAGGTCTGAATTACCCCCAGTGTTAGGGTTAGTATCACCAATAGGGGACATCGACATGTTGATCAAGCAAGAGGGCATTCTCATAACATTATGAATGTCAACATGGTGAATGGCAACAAAATATATATAACTCTGAAAATCTGCAGAGAGATTTAGATGTGAGAGGGACGCGTCCAAATTCAGATCTAAATTGCAGTGTAAAAATAATGTTTCCCAGCAACTATGGACCACATGCAAAAGCAGCCAGTAGTTAACCTTCATGCAAAAAATAATAAATGTATTTGCACCACTTGCAGTGTAATATGGTTTATGCAGGTGCAGTTACTGTACTTGCGTTTATTTTAGCTTTGTCCCCATAATTTACTAATGACCCAATTCATGTTTGTACGCAACGACTGCACAGCTGCGATTTGTTTAAGCTACGGACTTGCTAATGATCGCAAGTGAACCAGCCGCCCAGAGAAGAATACAGACACCCACCGGAGCCATCGCACAGTCCTCAGCCACTGCGTACAGATACGCAGCACCGACGCAGTAACGGGGGAACTTCGAGTCCCTGTGTAAGCCTATGGTCACGTAGACTGCCCGCGGCAGCAGCGACACTGGTGCCATGTCTCTATTTTAATTACATTTCATTTTTGTATCAACTTCTTTATAGCTTCGGCTTCCTAAATACTAATTTATTAACACTATAGTTTTTTCACTGGTATGCTGCCCTGGGCTTTCTGGCTTATGCTGGTGTTTTGGGGTGTCATACCCTGCACCTAGATATAGCGCTAGGGACCCCAAATATACAGAGACGCCTTGATGCAGCTTTGGGGCTTGTTCACACATTTGCGCAAATATGTGTAACCAAGATCTCTGAATTCTTATATTATGTGGGATTTATATCTGGTTACTGTTATCATTCAGGGTGCTGGGGGAAACAATGTCTCTCTTTTTTTCTTGCTTAGAAATACCCCTCCCTTTCGAGCACCTGAATGATATCATTAAGCTGATTGAGCATCTACCATTATATATTTCTCTGCATACATGGTCGCAGTTGAAGGCAGATACACCCCCCGAAGACGGCTATGGGACACGCCTGCTTCTTGCCGCCACTCCCCATTACCTTCCCCATACAGTCCCTTCCTGTCAATAACTCTGTATTTAAATTCTAGCTGCGAGTGGCATTCCAAAGGTACAGTGTGATCGCAGCGCATGAGCAGTCTACTGATAATTGCGCAATTACAGTACGTGGACATTTGCAGTGCTTAACAAACATGAATTAGACCCCAAGTACTTGGAGGGGGGTTATATAATACTGTTGGTTCCAATATTAGGGAACTGGCAGAATTTCTGAATTTGCCTAATAACTGATTGCCACTTTAAATTTAGCGTCAAACACGCTGAAATCACGCCAGATCCATAATATGGGAACCGATTACATAATCCCTAGAGAATGACTTGGTTATATTATCAGCTGCTAGACATAAGTATTGCTGGGGTAGGTGTGATTGCCTGTGTTTTGTCTTCAGCCTTCCTAGCAGTACTTTCTTTTTACGTAGACATTGGAGATGACCTTGTACTTGTAAATAAATTGTAAAAAAAAAAGTTTAATAATGTAATATATAATATGGTAAAACAGAAAGAAATAAACGTTAAAAAAAATCATTGTAAAGTAGCTTCGATTTGGCATACAGAATTATTGTAAGCCCAATGACTCTTGGCTTCTCAGGAAAACAGACTCTTTAATATTTATCGCAGTGTACCATGTCTTATTTATATTACACTTTCATGTGGCATGTCTTTGAAAAGGCATCTGTAAGTCTCTGATTAGTAGTATATAAAAGGCAAAGTACAATAGCTTGGGAAAAAAGCAATTTATTTACATAAGAATGACTCTCGGAATGAATTTGTCACATCCTAATTCATTAACCGGAAAAGAAATTAGTGAGACAATTGTGAATTAATTTCAGAACCTGGTTGTGTGATCAGGCACCTAGGGACCTAAGTCACTGAAGTGGCAGGCCACAAAGATCTACTGTGCCGTGAGTGACAGAGATAGGGACAAGGGAGGCAATCATGAGATAAAAGGAACTTTGCCCTTTACACACTGTATGGTGAAAGCTGAGGTCATGATAAATGATAGCTTCACAATAGAGAGCAGGATTAAATGACCGGTAGATATGGTGAGAAGAAAGTAACATACAGTACAGTACTGTAAACTAGGTAATAATAACACAAACCGACAAGTGTGAAAAAAAATAATAATAAAATTGAGACAATATCAAATAGTAAAACTGAAAAAAAAAGTATTATAAATAAGAAGCAATGACAGATTGCAGATACATACTGTAGCATATTGCAGCACGATATAGATGTATAAATCTGCATTTTTCTTGTTAATTAAACATAGATGAACATATGTTCAAAGTGTACAAGGACTGCACATAGGGCCTAATTCAGAGTTGATCGCAGCAGCAAATTTGTTGGCAGTTGGGCAAAACCATGTGCACTGCAGGGGGGGGGGGGGCAGATATAACATGTGCAGAGAGAGTTAGATTTGGGTGGGGTGTGTTCAAACTGAAATCTAAATTGCAGTTAAAAAATAAAGCAGACAGTATTTACCCTGCACAGAAACAAAAAGAGCACATGGTTTTGCCCAAATTTGCTGCTGCGATCAACTCTGAATTACCCCCATTATGTTAGGAATGGCCATCAAACATCGATGGTTAGCAACCAATAGTCATTGTTTTGATAACGTTGATGGAGATCTGATGGAGGTTGATGCCAATTTTATTTTATTACTGGCATAAGAGGCACGGTGCTTAGCTCCACCCCTGACATGGCCAGCTAACCCCCACCTCTTTCCCTGATTGGTCCACAGCTTAGTAAACCTCCGTGTTGAACCGCCCAGCCACGTCCCCTTCACTGACTGGCCTGCTGTGTCTTACAACAGGGATCCACATTACACCATCCGTAGTTTTCCATGAATGGTCTTATTCCACTGATGTAAAGCACCAAAGGCACCATACAGGAAATGCACAATGCAGGAAGACATACAGTATTGTGGCCTGAAAAATATGCCAATTTGTTCCTCATACCTCTGTGATGTCACTAGTCTGAAGCTGCATTCTTATAAATATTGGCCCACCTATGTAAGGGCATACTGTCCAACAGTAAATACACAGTATCAGTGGCGCTAAATAACTTTATCTGCAATTATATAATAAAAGTATATCTCAGAAACCAGTACATTACACCACTTTCAACTGACTAAAAACAATACATAAAAAGTGTATAGTTTAAATAGAAGACAGCTTCAATGGCGTATGTTAAATGTGGTATGATGCTTATTTAAAGAGAATATCCCAAAGTAAAGAGGGTATCCCAAAGTTCATTATGTAAATGAGAGGTGGATATTGAGCCAATCACAGTCCTATCTGCAGTTTTGAACACAGGTTGATCCTCACCACTTCCAAAAATTGTCAGATCTTCCATGTGGTTGCTCTGGAGCATTAGGCATAAGCCAGTTCTCCACACTTCTATTATTGTACTCTATTCTCTATACAGTTTAGTATCCACGATCAGTTGTAATAAAGTTGTTATTTAGCAGAAGTGTGCACAGGAAGCCAGTTAACGCGTTTCTCCGCTACTATTAAGTAGTATCATCAGAAGGCTGAAGTATTTATATCCAGCTTTAGGATTTTGGAAATAATTATCAATCATAGAAATGTATTTCAATTAGCTTGCCGCCAACGGCCTCCGCCCCCTGGCTGCATGACATCATGATGTCACACAGAGAGGGCAGAGCTGTCAGAACCGCCCGAAGCATCCTGAGGTCACTCTGAATGGCTGTATAGACTGCAGGGTGCATGCATGGAGTGCCCAAAGGACACTCCAGATGGCACTGCAGCAGTGATACTGGCTGAAGGGTGCCAATCCAGGCCACCTTCTAGCTAGAAGCAAGGCTGTGGTGCAGCGGCGGTACCACCCCGAGGGATCCGCTTGCATACCCCTAGTTATGGCTCTGCTTACACCTCTATTTAAAAAATTACCTAAAAATAACATATCCCCTAATTACACTGGTTAATAGCCAAGATGTTCTGGCATTGAGTTCAGTCAATTTGGACTAATTGTAATGTTAAATAAGAATATGACATCTAATTGATAATTATCTATTGTATTCAAAAGTTTTGTAAAATGAGTTTTACTTGATTTATTTAGATTTCTGCCTTTAGTTTTCTTCCTGTTACATATGAAGAATTTGGCCTTCAAAGCAATGACAAGATCCAGGGGTAAGAAGGCTTTCCATCAAGAAGGTAAAGCATTCAGCTACCTCAAGAACAAATTTCAAAGACTTTGGGCCTGATTCATCAGTGGACGCCAAGCACATGTTTGCGCAGTTGGCTGTTTTTGTAGCAACCGTTTTGGGGGCATGTCACTAGAGATGAGCGGGTTCGGTTTCTCTGAATCCGAACCCGCCAGAACTTCATGTTTTTTTTCACGGGTCCGAGCGACTCGGATCTTCCCGCCTTGCTCGGTTAACCCGAGCGCGCCCGAACGTCATCATGACGCTGTCGGATTCTCGCGAGGCTCGGATTCTATCGCGAGACTCGGATTCTATATAAGGAGCCGCGCGTCGCCGCCATTTTCACACGTGCATTGAGATTGATAGGGAGAGGACGTGGCTGGCGTCCTCTCCGTTTAGAATAGATTAGAGAGACACTTGATTTACTAATTTTGGGGAGCATTAGGAGTACTCAGTACAGTGCAGAGTTTTGCTGATAGTGACCACCAGTTTTATTTATAATCCGTTCTCTGCCTGAAAAAAGCGATACACAGCACACAGTGACTCAGTCACATACCATATCTGTGTGCACTGCTCAGGCTCAGGCCAGTGTGCTGCATCATCTATTATCTATATATAATATTATATATATCTGTCTGACTGCTCAGCTCACACAGCTTATAATTGTGGGGGAGACTGGGGAGCACTACTGCAGTGCCAGTTATAGGTTATAGCAGGAGCCAGGAGTACATAATATATTATATAGTGAGTGACCACCAGACACACAGTGCAGTTTATTTAATATATCCGTTCTCTGCCTGAAAAAAGCGATACACACAGTGACTCAGTCAGTCACATACCATATCTGTGTGCACTGCTCAGGCTCAGGCCAGTGTGCTGCATCATCTATATATATTATATATCTGTCTGACTGCTCAGCTCACACAGCTTATAATTGTGGGGGAGACTGGGGAGCACTACTGCAGTGCCAGTTATAGGTTATAGCAGGAGCCAGGAGTACATAATATTATATTAAAATTAAACAGTGCACACTTTTGCTGCAGGAGTGCCACTGCCAGTGTGACTAGTGACCAGTGACCTGACCACCAGTATATATAATATTAGTAGTATACTATCTCTTTATCAACCAGTCTATATTAGCAGCAGACACAGTACAGTGCGGTAGTTCACGGCTGTGGCTACCTCTGTGTCGGCACTCGGCAGCCCGTCCATAATTGTATATACCACCTAACCGTGGTTTTTTTTTCTTTCTTTATACATACATACTAGTTACGAGTATACTATCTCTTTATCAACCAGTCTATATTAGCAGCAGACACAGTACAGTGCGGTAGTTCACGGCTGTGGCTACCTCTGTGTCAGCACTCGGCAGCCCGTCCATAATTGTATATACCACCTAACCGTGGTTTTTTTTTCTTTCTTTATACATACATACTAGTTACGAGTATACTATCTCTTTATCAACCAGTCTATATATTAGCAGCAGACACAGTACAGTGCGGTAGTTCACGGCTGTGGCTACCTCTGTGTCGGCACTCGGCAGCCCGTCCATAATTGTATATACCACCTAACCGTGGTTTTTTTTTCTTTCTTTATACATACATACTAGTTACGAGTATACTATCTCTTTATCAACCAGTCTATATATTAGCAGCAGACACAGTACAGTGCGGTAGTTCACGGCTGTGGCTACCTCTGTGTCGGCACTCGGCAGCCCGTCCATAATTGTATATACCACCTAACCGTGGTTTTTTTTTCTTTCTTTATACATACATACTAGTTACGAGTATACTATCTCTTTATCAACCAGTCTATATATTAGCAGCAGACACAGTACAGTGCGGTAGTTCACGGCTGTGGCTACCTCTGTGTCGGCACTCGGCAGCCCGTCCATAATTGTATATACCACCTAACCGTGGTTTTTTTTTCTTTCTTTATACATACATACTAGTTACGAGTATACTATCTCTTTATCAACCAGTCTATATATTAGCAGCAGACACAGTACAGTGCGGTAGTTCACGGCTGTGGCTACCTCTGTGTCGGCACTCGGCAGCCCGTCCATAATTGTATATACCACCTAACCGTGTTTTTTTTTTCTTTCTTTATACATACATACTAGTTACGAGTATACTATCTCTTTATCAACCAGTCTATATATTAGCAGCAGACACAGTACAGTGCGGTAGTTCACGGCTGTGGCTACCTCTGTGTCGGCACTCGGCAGCCCGTCCATAATTGTATATACCACCTAACCGTGGTTTTTTTTTCTTTCTTTATACATACATACTAGTTACGAGTATACTATCTCTTTATCAACCAGTCTATATATTAGCAGCAGACACAGTACAGTGCGGTAGTTCACGGCTGTGGCTACCTCTGTGTCGGCACTCGGCAGCCCGTCCATAATTGTATATACCACCTAACCGTGGTTTTTTTTTCTTTCTTTATACATACATACTAGTTACGAGTATACTATCTCTTTATCAACCAGTCTATATATTAGCAGCAGACACAGTACAGTGCGGTAGTTCACGGCTGTGGCTACCTCTGTGTCGGCACTCG
The DNA here is from genome assembly GCF_028390025.1 of Pseudophryne corroboree. Lineage (NCBI taxonomy): Eukaryota > Metazoa > Chordata > Amphibia > Anura > Myobatrachidae > Pseudophryne > Pseudophryne corroboree. Next base: position 123,354,473 of record NC_086447.1, read on the forward strand.
GCAGCCCGTCCATAATTGTATACTAGTATCCAATCCATCCATCTCCATTGTTTACCTGAGGTGCCTTTTAGTTGTGCCTATTAAAATATGGAGAACAAAAATGTTGAGGTTCCAAAATTAGGGAAAGATCAAGATCCACTTCCACCTCGTGCTGAAGCTGCTGCCACTAGTCATGGCCGAGACGATGAAATGCCAGCAACGTCGTCTGCCAAGGCCGATGCCCAATGTCATAGTACAGAGCATGTCAAATCCAAAACACCAAATATCAGTAAAAAAAGGACTCCAAAACCTAAAATAAAATTGTCGGAGGAGAAGCGTAAACTTGCCAATATGCCATTTACCACACGGAGTGGCAAGGAACGGCTGAGGCCCTGGCCTATGTTCATGGCTAGTGGTTCAGCTTCACATGAGGATGGAAGCACTCAGCCTCTCGCTAGAAAAATGAAAAGACTCAAGCTGGCAAAAGCAGCACAGCAAAGAACTGTGCATTCTTCGAAATCCCAAATCCACAAGGAGAGTCCAATTGTGTCGGTTGCGATGCCTGACCTTCCCAACACTGGACGTGAAGAGCATGCGCCTTCCACCATTTGCACGCCCCCTGCAAGTGCTGGAAGGAGCACCCGCAGTCCAGTTCCTGATAGTCAGATTGAAGATGTCAGTGTTGAAGTACACCAGGATGAGGAGGATATGGGTGTTGCTGGCGCTGGGGAGGAAATTGACCAGGAGGATTCTGATGGTGAGGTGGTTTGTTTAAGTCAGGCACCCGGGGAGACACCTGTTGTCCGTGGGAGGAATATGGCCGTTGACATGCCAGGTGAAAATACCAAAAAAATCAGCTCTTCGGTGTGGAGGTATTTCACCAGAAATGCGGACAACAGGTGTCAAGCCGTGTGTTCCCTTTGTCAAGCTGTAATAAGTAGGGGTAAGGACGTTAACCACCTCGGAACATCCTCCCTTATACGTCACCTGCAGCGCATTCATAATAAGTCAGTGACAAGTTCAAAAACTTTGGGTGACAGCGGAAGCAGTCCACTGACCAGTAAATCCCTTCCTCTTGTAACCAAGCTCACGCAAACCACCCCACCAACTCCCTCAGTGTCAATTTCCTCCTTCCCCAGGAATGCCAATAGTCCTGCAGGCCATGTCACTGGCAATTCTGACGAGTCCTCTCCTGCCTGGGATTCCTCCGATGCATCCTTGCGTGTAACGCCTACTGCTGCTGGCGCTGCTGTTGTTGCCGCTGGGAGTCGATGGTCATCCCAGAGGGGAAGTCGTAAGCCCACTTGTACTACTTCCAGTAAGCAATTGACTGTTCAACAGTCCTTTGCGAGGAAGATGAAATATCACAGCAGTCATCCTACTGCAAAGCGGATAACTGAGTCCTTGACAACTATGTTGGTGTTAGACGTGCGTCCGGTATCCGCCGTTAGTTCACAGGGAACTAGACAATTTATTGAGGCAGTGTGCCCCCGTTACCAAATACCATCTAGGTTCCACTTCTCTAGGCAGGCGATACCGAGAATGTACACGGACGTCAGAAAAAGACTCACCAGTGTCCTAAAAAATGCAGTTGTACCCAATGTCCACTTAACCACGGACATGTGGACAAGTGGAGCAGGGCAGGGTCAGGACTATATGACTGTGACAGCCCACTGGGTAGATGTATGTACTCCCGCCGCAAGAACAGCAGCGGCGGCACCAGTAGCAGCATCTCGCAAACGCCAACTCTTTCCTAGGCAGGCTACGCTTTGTATCACCGCTTTCCAGAATACGCACACAGCTGAAAACCTCTTACGGCAACTGAGGAAGATCATCGCGGAATGGCTTACCCCAATTGGACTCTCCTGTGGATTTGTGGCATCGGACAACGCCAGCAATATTGTGTGTGCATTAAATATGGGCAAATTCCAGCACGTCCCATGTTTTGCACATACCTTGAATTTGGTGGTGCAGAATTTTTTAAAAAACGACAGGGGCGTGCAAGAGATGCTGTCGGTGGCCAGAAAAATTGCGGGACACTTTCGGCGTACAGGCACCACGTACAGAAGACTGGAGCACCACCAAAAACTACTGAACCTGCCCTGCCATCATCTGAAGCAAGAAGTGGTAACGAGGTGGAATTCAACCCTCTATATGCTTCAGAGGTTGGAGGAGCAGCAAAAGGCCATTCAAGCCTATACAATTGAGCACGATATAGTAGGTGGAATGCACCTGTCTCAAGTGCAGTGGAGAATGATTTCAACGTTGTGCAAGGTTCTGATGCCCTTTGAACTTGCCACACGTGAAGTCAGTTCAGACACTGCCAGCCTGAGTCAGGTCATTCCCCTCATCAGGCTTTTGCAGAAGAAGCTGGAGGCATTGAAGAAGGAGCTAAAAGGGAGCGATTCCGCTAGGCATGTGGGACTTGTGGATGCAGCCCTTAATTCGCTTAACAAGGATTCACGGGTGGTCAATCTGTTGAAATCAGAGCACTACATTTTGGCCACCGTGCTCGATCCTAGATTTAAAGCCTACCTTGGATCTCTCTTTCCGGCAGACACAGGTCTGCTGGGGTTGAAAGACCTGCTGGTGACAAAATTGTCAAGTCAAGCGGAACGCGACCTGTCAACATCTCCTCCTTCACATTCTCCCGCAACTGGGGGTGCGAGGAAAAGGCTCAGAATTCCGAGCCCACCCGCTGGCGGTGATGCAGGGCAGTCTGGAGCGACTGCTGATGCTGACATCTGGTCCGGACTGAAGGACCTGACAACGATTACGGACATGTCGTCTACTGTCACAGCATATGATTCTCTCAACATTGATAGAATGGTGGAGGATTATATGAGTGACCGCATCCAAGTAGGCACGTCACACAGTCCGTACTTATACTGGCAGGAAAAAGAGGCAATTTGGAGGCCCTTGCACAAACTGGCTTTATTCTACCTAAGTTGCCCTCCCACAAGTGTGTACTCCGAAAGAGTGTTTAGTGCCGCCGCTCACCTTGTCAGCAATCGGCGTACGAGGTTACATCCAGAAAATGTGGAGAAGATGATGTTCATTAAAATGAATTATAATCAATTCCTCCGCGGAGACATTGACCAGCAGCAATTGCCTCCACAAAGTACACAGGGAGCTGAGATGGTGGATTCCAGTGGGGACGAATTGATAATCTGTGAGGAGGGGGATGTACACGGTGATATATCGGAGGGTGAAGATGAGGTGGACATCTTGCCTCTGTAGAGCCAGTTTGTGCAAGGAGAGATTAATTGCTTCTTTTTTGGGGGGGGTCCAAACCAACCCGTCATATCAGTCACAGTCGTGTGGCAGACCCTGTCACTGAAATGATGGGTTGGTTAAAGTGTGCATGTCCTGTTTTGTTTATACAACATAAGGGTGGGTGGGAGGGCCCAAGGACAATTCCATCTTGCACCTCTTTTTTCTTTTCTTTTTCTTTGCATCATGTGCTGATTGGGGAGGGTTTTTTGGAAGGGACATCCTGCGTGACACTGCAGTGCCACTCCTAGATGGGCCCGGTGTTTGTGTCGGCCACTAGGGTCGCTAATCTTACTCACACAGTCAGCTACCTCATTGCGCCTCTTTTTTTCTTTGCGTCATGTGCTGTTTGGGGAGGGTTTTTTGGAAGGGACATCCTGCGTGACACTGCAGTGCCACTCCTAGATGGGCCCGGTGTTTGTGTCGGCCACTAGGGTCGCTAATCTTACTCACACAGCTACCTCATTGCGCCTCTTTTTTTCTTTGCGTCATGTGCTGTTTGGGGAGGGTTTTTTGGAAGGGACATCCTGCGTGACACTGCAGTGCCACTCCTAGATGGGCCCGGTGTTTGTGTCGGCCACTAGGGTCGCTTATCTTACTTACACAGCGACCTCGGTGCAAATTATAGGACTAAAAATAATATTGTGAGGTGTGAGGTATTCAGAATAGACTGAAAATGAGTGTAAATTATGGTTTTTGAGGTTAATAATACTTTGGGATCAAAATGACCCCCAAATTCTATGATTTAAGCTGTTTTTTAGTGTTTTTTGAAAAAAACACCCGAATCCAAAACACACCCGAATCCGACAAAAAAAATTCGGTGAGGTTTTGCCAAAACGCGTTCGAACCCAAAACACGGCCGCGGAACCGAACCCAAAACCAAAACACAAAACCCGAAAAATTTCAGGCGCTCATCTCTACATGTCACAGCCAACAGCGGTACTGGCCCTGGCATCTTATTTCCGACTGACTTTCTGAGCAACTATAACTTTGCCTCTCAAATTTTGATACCATCTGTCCCATACACTCAGGCTGACACATGCACCGTAAGGGTTTCCAGAATATTTTGCGCATGGACAGTAGCAAATAATCACTCAACAATATAATAATTTTCATTGCAAATGGTTTGTGTGTGCCTCTGAATCAGGCCCAATGGGAGATGAGGTGGAGGGATGGTAAGCTAGAATGAAAAATAATTTTGAAGGGCACACTTGAAGGATGGAAGTCTGGATGAACTCCTTCTGGAGTGAGGGTGGGAATTTCAGATGTTAGGAGCCTGAATGCAAGAGTGGGAAGTGGTGATCAGGGAGGAGGTGAGGCCACAATCATTAGCAGAGAGAAGATGACAGGAAGGTGTGTGTGAAATAATTAGGAGCAAGGAATGCCAAAGAGGAGCAGATTACAGTAAAAAATAATGAGGGCATGAATGAGAGCTGATTCTGGACATATTGCAGAGCTGGAAATGAGTAGATTGTGAAAGGGACTGCATCTGGGGTGGAAGGAAAGGGTAATGTCAAGGGTGACCATTGTGCCATCCAGAATGCTATGGTTGACAGACAAGAGATGACTCTGGAGATGAAAGCGGGAGAGAGGTCTGTGAAAGAGAGGTACATTTTGGTAGCACCTGCAGAGAGGTTATAGCAAAACCAGAAGAAACTGATAAGCTTGACGATGGAAGAAGTACAAAGGGAGAAGAGAAGGGAGCCAAAGAAAGAACCTTGGGGAAGGAGGTGGAAGTGTAGATATATAGGAGGAGTGGTTGGACAAATATGAGGTGAGCCAGGAGAAAGATGAGTAGTAAAGCCAAATAGAGTGGGGGGGGGGGGAGTTTGTGGGTGGTGAATGGTAATTGGTGTTGAATGCTACTGTGAGGTCAAGGCTTATAAGAATAAAGAACTGGCCTTTGAATTTGGCCCTGAGGAGGTAATTGCTGATCTTGGTGAGGGCAGTTTCAGTGGAAAAAGAAGACCAAAAACCAGATGACACTATACACACTATTCATTGTTTGTGCATCTACATGCCAAAGCAGATTATTCCGGAAAGGGAAGTACCCTCATGAGGTCACAATCCCATAGAAGTGCAATTGTGAGAATGTAGGTGCATTGTGCTGGGTCTGCGAAACACTTTCAGGGGCAGATTGGCCATTAACCCTACTTTACTTACATGCAGAAGTCTCAGCAGCCTGGTTCACCTCCAGTAGCACTCCTCAAAAAGGTTAGAGCTGAAGGAACACTCAACCTTTGCATTTATTTATAAATGACTGCACATTCAGATAATAAATGGGTTAGGTATGTAATCCCAGCAGTCGGAATCCCGGCGGCCCCAACAATGAGAATGCTGACAGGGGACGGGGTAATTCACCACTCCCCTATCCCCAACCCTAACCAAGATTCAGGGGGTGGCAGCTAGGGACAAGACTCCAGGGGTGCGGCTAGGGCTAAGACTCGGGGGTTGGTGGCTACAACTACCCCCCCCCCCCCTCCCCGCCCCCTTCCTAGTGCCTAACCCTAACCCTCCTTCCCCCAGGCTCCAATTCTACCAGCACCCTGATATCTTCAGTATGCTGGTGGTCGGTGTTCCGGGGCCGGGATTCTGGGTGGTGTCCGGATGTCGGCATCGGTCACACGACTGCCGGCATCCCAACTGTCGTGATGCTAACTGTATCCCGTTCATATACCTATGACAGGCACGCACACCAGGTCCAATTAAGCTAGAATGTATATTTCTCAATACATTTGTGGACAATGGTAGACAACCAGAGGACGTAGGCAAAACCCACATAACCTCAGGAAGAAGTTATAAACTCCAAGCAGAGAGCAACCTAGTTAAAATCAAACCCGATGTCCAGAGCACTGTTCGGAGGTATTACTAACCACTCTGCCACCCAATATTTATTTTTCAATGCGCTTTATATTCTACAATAATCTTCTACAGCAGTTGGGGGCATTCACAAGTAACACAACGTAAATATATGCAGAGTCTTATAATAACACTGTGTTAGACACTAATATATTTATAGCCCAAGTACTAAATGATCTTTCAAGTTCCCACTGGGGACCTGAAACGTCGTTGCCTACGAAACAGTTTTTATACACGGTTCCCCAGAGCTCTTTTCAATAATTTCTTTGATTGTGCAAAGACGCCGAATTATGCACGCCTGCATGAACAACAAACAAAAACAGGGGCTTAAAGTCGTGACTCCGTTTTGATCTTTTTTGTCTCTTTGAAAGGCAACAACATAATACTACAGTAACTTTTGTACTCGTAATTGCTTATAAATAAAAAAAGAGAACGACTTTAGTAAACGATACTGCAGTTTTGCTGGAGCAGGCCGTCAAGTGGTCCTGAATATGTTCTGTGTGCATCCGGAATGAAATGTAACCATAATAACCACAGGATATTTTAGTGGGGACTTGTGCACTTCTATTATGGAAAATAGCTGGAACGCCTCCAGTTTGCACAGGCCAGCCAGTCATGTATATCCTGCTCTGGCCACAAAGGGCCTGTGGAGGAAGCAGCCTCACGACAATTGGGGGAAAGGTTTGTAACCACAGGAGTCAAATGAATGAAGCCAGCAGCAGCCGCTGCCAAATGATGCAATCCATGAAGAAAAAATAAGATCCTACACTGCAGGATTCATCATTCACTCTGACCTTCCAGGAATGTGCTGACAGACGCAAACTGTTCTGTGTAACACTCTGCCAGTGAACTGGAACCAGTTCTACTTGTGTGTATCTTGACAGGAGGATGCCATCTGCTGGCTGCTTGTGGTACTGAACATTGAAAAAAAAAAAGAGCCACCCACTAGTATGCAAAAAACGGTAAGGCCTTATTCAGAGTCAGACATGAACATAAGTAGCAGCATTTTTTATCCTCAACTTGCAATTTTATTAAGCAGTGGCAAACGCAGGATATCTAGAGGGGGTTTCCAAATGCAGTCCACAATCTCCCACTCTGTGGAACATTGGAACAATAGCAAGAGTCTGTAGAAGAACCTAGTAAAGAACCTGGACATGCGTGGCGAGAGCAGCGAGCCCGTAAGGGCCTTCCTAGCACTCATCCCACTGCCGGCATACTGGTGGACGGGATGCCGCTGTCAGTATACTGCCGGTATTTCATACTGAACCCCCTGACATGAAGGGGGCAGTGATGTGGTGGGGATCGACCGATAATGTTGCACCTCGGGGCAGACGGCAGACTGAACCCTAAATTCACCCCTGCCTGGTATAGTGACTTTATTTAGCCAAAGTAAGATGTTTACATTACAAAACAGAGTTTTCTTGGTGAAGTTACACAGTACATTAGCCAGGGCCGTAACTAGGGGGGGGGCTAAGGGGGCATGTGCCCCGGGTGCAGGATTTGAGGGGGCGCCAAGGAGATACAGAGGAGCAGGGTTTGTTTGTGTGTTTTTTTTACCGTCAGTTCTGTGCTGCTCCAGTGAGACAGCAGACAGCTCCAAGGGCAATGTCTCTGACCCACCTGTCTGCCCGCAGCTGGCTCCGACCCTGTGCGAGTGAGCTCCAGTACCTGGGATCTCTCCTATGTCGGCTACTGTCTTAAACTGTGTTCTTTGCCATGCAGTGCTGCGAATAGCGTGCGGTGCACCATGCAAGCTATAGAAGCGCACTGTGCTCCCAGTTAGCAGTATCAACCTCCACTTTGCGCCCAAATAGGGGGATTTGGTGTAGCTTAAAAGAGGGTGTAGTGCAGTGATGTAGTGTACCATATAGGGTATGTAGTGTAGTAATGTATTGCAGTATATAGGGGCATATAGTGCATTAATGTGGGGTAACATATAAGGGGATGTAGTGTAGTGATGTAGTGTAGCATATAGGGTATGTAGTTCAGCGTATAGGGGATGTAGTATAGTGATGTAGTTCAGCGTATAGGGTATGTAGTATAGGGATGTAGTGCAGTGGATAGGGGCATGTAGTGCAGTGATAAAGTGTTATGATCGCTCGCTAGCATTTTTTGCAGCGCTATGATCAGGTCAGAACTGCGCATGCGTATGCACCACAATGCACAGGCGTGTCACAAGGGTACAAAGCGGTTCGTTGCTCTGCGATGGGTTTGTGTGAAGAATCTATTTGCATGGCCGATCGCAAGGTGATTGACAGGAAGAAGGCATTTGTGGGTGGCAACTGAACGTTTTCTGGGAGTATTTGGAGAAACGCAGGCGTGTCCATGCGTTTGCAGGGCAGTGTCTGATGTCAATTCCAGCCCCGGACAGGCTGAATTGATCGCAGCGGCTGAGTAAGTTCTGGGCTACTCAGAAACTGCTCAAATTTTTTTAGTACAGCTGCACTTCCCGGTGGGCGGCGACTATGCGATCGCAGGACTGCAAAAAACAGCTAGCGAGTGATCAACTCTGAATGACCCCCATAGTGCAATGTATGGGGACACAGAGAGGAGCATGTAGTTGAACACGCTGGAGGTCATGTGACACATAGGGCATTTGAGGCACATAGCGGAATATTGTCCAGTGGTATCCCCTTTTTCAAAATGTTTGATAATCTGATAATTTTAGCCTGATAGGTTTTTTTTGTTGTTGTTGTGGGGGGCGCCAAATTAATGCCTTGCCCCGGGTGACGAAAATCCTAGTTTCGGCCCTGCATTAGCATTAGAAGATAAAGCACCAGAGCTAGTGGTAAGCTGAGGGTGGAGGATATGCTGATAAATCTACTAAAAGGTGTTGAGTTATAGAAATAATAGATTTTATGTAGCATACATTCATTCAACTTTTTTTTTTATTGTACCAACATAACACATATAAAAACAGTTGTTAAAGCCATACTTACCTATTCTCCTGGGACTCCCCCGGAAGAGAGGGGTGGTCTTCTCGCATCCCGCCCACTTCCTAGTGAAGGATGGATAGTACTATGCCGCAAATGGCTGATCGAGGCAGAGGGGGCGGAGGCAATATGACACATTTATCTGAGAATAGAGTCACGTTGGTCCCACCTATTCTTCATAGATCCACAATTTGCAGCATTGCGGTTCCTAATAACGCAAAGTTCTCATCCCCATAAGTTACCATCTGCATCTCCCCTCCAGGCATCTCCCAGGCTGCTAGAAGTAAAAGTCAACAAGTAATGTATGTGTTAAAGCAATCTATATTTTCAAGCCCAGGGGCTTCACGCTTTTCATCTACATGCTTGTGATGGCTGAAAGATTAACACAATGAGTTTAGCAATCATAACGCGACCTGACAATAGCCTTATGGCATAATTGCCTACTTTTGAAAAAGCATTTCAGGGATATGTGAAAGTAACACCTATCAGCGCGGACGTGTACTGCTACATCTCAGAGGCGTGTCATAAAAATTACTTACATCTAAATGTAAATGAGACCCAAAGTTGGAGAGAGCTACTTGATGATGAAAAGACACTGATATTTTTCGGGATTTGTTTATGTGTTTTACAAGAGGTTCCATATACTGCAAGTGGCCACGAGAAACCTTATTTAAAATGCATGTACATAGGAATCATTGTGCCTTATAACCAATGCAGGGAAATGGCACTGATGAGCCCATTTGAATGGGAATACGGTCATTAGGTGTATCTAGGGGTCCGGGTGCCCCTGGCAAAGTAAGGGACTGGCGCCCCCCTTATTTAAAATAGGGAAGGTGCATGTGCAAAAAAGGGACATGATCTTGTGGGAAAGGGGCATGACCATATAATCGTTCCCCAAATTCAAATTATGTTACACTGTAGTAACCCTTATACACATCATGCCCATACAGTAGCAGTTCCCATTACACATTATGCCCACACAGTAATTCTTATAACACTGAGGAGACATCAGCAGTGCCTGGCCTGGCTGAGGACGCAATGACACCCAAGAGCAGGTAGTATAATCAAATAGTAGTGCAAAGAAGTGCAGTGCAGCGTACTACCCAGTGGTGCAAGTAGAAAAAAATTCTTAGTGGTACTGTGTGCTCATGCCAAAAATGGGTGTGGCCACATGCCACATGGGGTGTGGCCAATGAAAATGGGGGCATGATACACATATGACCCCAATAGTGCAGTGCCAGATACAAACATGCCCCCAATAGTGCCAGATACACACATGCCCCCACAGTGCCAGATACACACATGCCCCCACAGTGCCAGATACACATATGCCCCCACAGTGCCAGATATGCCCCCATAGTGCTATATATGCCCCCACAGTGCCATATACACATATGCCCCCACAGTGCCAGATACACCCATGCCCCCCCAGTGCCAGACACACATATGCCCCCACAGTGCCAGATATGCCCCCATGTTACCAGATATGCTCCCACATTGCCAGATACACATGCCCCCTTGATGCCAGATATGCCCTCATAGTGTCATATATGCCCCCGTGGTATTAGATATGCACCCACAGTCGAGATACACATATGCCCCCACAGTGCCAGATATGCCCCTACAGTCCCCATCCCCCTCCCTGCACATAGCCATAGTCCCCTCCCAGTAAATAACCATAGCTCCCACCTCCTCAAGCAATAGCCGTATTCCCCCCAGCACATAGCCATAGTCCCCATCCCCCACCCAGCACATAGCTGTAGTCCGCCCTTAGCACATAGTAGTCTCCGCCACTCCCAGCACATACATAGCCTCCCCACACCGCACATAACCCTATTCCCCACCCCACAACATCCCAGCAGATAGCCGTAGTGTCTGGCAATACCTGCTGTGCTGAGCTGCGTGGGATGGAGGGCGGAGGATCACTCTGCAGGCAGGAGCTGCCACCGGTGTCTGGCACCACACCAAACTACGTGAAGAAACTGAAAATAAACTACAGCTCCCAGCAGCTCTTGCCACTGGGAGCTCCCGACAGCAAGGGTTGCTTGGAGTTGTAGTTTATTTTCAGTTTCTTCCCTGTAGTGCTATGTGGTGCCGGACACCGGCACCAGCTCCTGCCTCCATAACGACCCTCCGCCCTCCATCCCAGGCAATACACAGGCAGCTTGGAACAGCAGGTATTGCCAGACACTACGGCTTAAGGGATTCCATCCATTGGCCAAGTGTGGCACCGTCGGGCGGCGCCCCTTGCTCGGCTGGCGCCCCTGGCAAGTGCAATCCTGGCCAATGGGTAGATATGCCCCTGTTAGGTCGACACCACTTAGGTCAACAGTCATTAGGTTGACCACTATAGGTTGACATGCATTAGGTAGACAGGGTCACTAGGTCGAAATGGTCATTATGTCGACATGTATTAGGTCGACAGCTCAAAAGGTCGACATGAGTTTTTCACTTTTTTTCAATTTATTAACTTTTTTCTACTTTACGATCCACGTGGACTAAAATTGGGAATGGTAACCTTGCCCGGCGAGCCATGCGAGGGGATACGGTGCACTAATTGGGGTTCCCGGTCACTTTACGAAGTAAAAGACACAAAACAAGTAAAAAAACTCATGTCGACCATTTGACCTGTCGACCCAGTCCATGTCGACCTCATAACCATGTCAACCTAGTGACCCTGTTGACCTAATGCATGTCGACCAATAGAGGTCAACCTAATGACTGTCGACCTAAGTTGTGTCGACCCAACGACCCATACCCTTTGAATGTACAGTTCGTATGTCTGATTGCCGTCCGTCCCCCCCCCCCCTTCAATGCAAAAGCTGCATAATGGGGTTGAGGTGTAATCAGGGAGATTGATGGACTAATGAGGGAGTCATCGAGATTGCTGCTATTTCAGGGAGTCTCCTGCAGAATGCGGGAGGGTAGGCAACTATGCCTTATGGTCCTAATAACACTTCATATAATGTGATTTTAGACATACTCCAATACTTACTACAAATCAGGTGTACGTTGCAGGGTAACAGAGTGACATACCCTATTTCCAAAGCTTCATGCTTATAAAAAGTCCAAACTACAGTAGCAAAACTTGTGTATTAGGAATAACAAATCCACTCTCCTAGTGTAAAGTTTCACTGCTATTATGAGGATTTCAGTACCTGGTATAAAAACACTTGCCCTTTGTCTAGTCATGGCATTCCTCTGTGACTTCTAATACTCTTATAATTAACAGTAGGATGTACCATTCCATACATAACATCACCGACCAGACTAGTCAAACTAGAAGATGGATCAATGACAGCTGAAGTGTCTACAGTAGAATGGCACTATCTCTAATTCTATCTATAAATATCAGAGAATATTAACATCATTTCAATCGCTGCGGGGAAATGCTATCATTTAATCAATAAGCCCTTTCCTGTATAAATAACGCATTACCAGTCATAGCTAAGTGACAGGTGCAAAGTGCGTGTCACAAAGGGAAGTATCATATTATAAACCCAGTGTAAAGACACAGACAGAGGTCACAGGTCAGCCGTCTATCTCCTACTGCTGCGGATTAGGTGGCGTCATGATCCAATTCATTAACTTACTTTACAATGCTCCCTATCAACATGTCAGCGAATGGAGATGATTCAGACATACTGTAACAATATGTTCTGCATTTTGTTTTGTTTTCTCCTTCCGTACATATGCTACCCCAGACAGAGAGTAATTAGTCTCCTCAAAACTCACGGCAAAGTACCTCAGGTTGTGCAACAAACAAGACAACAGTGTTGCTAGTTCCTGCCATTAAGGCTGTAGATTTCACACGGGAGGGCGTGTTGTCATTGTGTCGACAGAAAGTATGTCAACGTCAGAGTGTCGGCATTATCTGAATGCAGACATTCAGAATGCACATATGGGTAATATGTCACCAGTGATATTCGATATGTTGGCATGGACATCATGTTGCCACCAGCAAGCCGACATTGTGAATGTCAACAGTACATTACAGTATTAGGTTAAGGGGCCAGATGTACCAAGCCTCAAAAAGTGATAAAGTGGAAAGTGATAAGGTACCAGCCAAGCAGCTCCTACCAGCCAATCAACTCCTAACTGCCATGTCACAGGCCCTGTTTGAAAAATGACAGGAGCTGGTTGGTTGGTTGGTTGGTTGGTTGGTACTTTATCTCTCTCCACTTTATCACTTTTCAAGGCTTAGTACATCTGGCCCATGATTAGGTTTAGGTTGCCCTTAGGGTTAGGCTGTGGTTAGGGCTTAAATACTGTAAAAATGCTACATTTATGTCGACATAATGGACATTTTAAAAGTATGACCATGTCAGTATTCTGGTGTTGACATTCTGAATGTTGACATTTTGAAACCATAGAACCGTATAGTGTCTAGAACCATAGGTAGCTTCAAATTCTGACCTCATTCCCGGTTCTTTCTAACACAAAAAAGAAGCAGTGATAAAAATAATTGTCAACTGAACGTCAACTTACCTATATTTTATTTTTTGTGGATTTTTTTTTTTTTACCAAGACAAACAAATAAATAGTAAAACCTGACCATGTTCATGAACGTCTGTACCATAGCGGGGGATGTTATGCTCTGTGACAGTCGCACTGGACTCTCGTCGGATAATCACACAGCCAGGACCGTAGCATCACTCTGCAAGCCTGCAAGCTGTTTCCAATTTGTTTTCATTCACAATAGTGGGAGTGTTCTCTCTCTCCAGGGTGCACAATCGCTGTGGCTTTGCCATATGTTGTCCAAGCAGTTGCGCAGAATAGAAACCTCAGGAAGGAAATGAGATGTGGTAAGAGAGGAGAGAGAGGCCGTGTGGTAAAGGAACCGGTTTCTGAAATGGAGAACCGCAGTCTGAGCTCTGATGCCAACTCCTTGTCACAAGTCAATTTACATTTTACAGAATCTGGTACTAAGAGAGCAACGTGCTGCGTTTCTGGGCCAAGGGGAGGATGTCATGTTTCAGTGTTTCCAAACTACATTAGCAGATGTGTGTCATGCTACGTTCCTGTGTCAGTGGCCTAGATTAATTTATAGATCAGCATGAAGTGCCGAAGTGGAAGAGTGGTGTGATACAAATAGATGCTAATGCCCATTGTGCAACGTAGTCATTCTATCACCAGTGATCACTTCTGCTTAAAGTACCAGTAACCCTGCTATACAATCTGTCTGCTAGAAGTAGGTGTTAGTGTACTGTTACATTGGGCCTAATTCAGATCTGATCGCAGCAGCAAAATTGTTCTCTAAAGCCCCATACACACTAGACGAGATTTTGAAAGATCTCGCTCAGAATAGCCGACTGCTGATGCGAGGACTGGCGACCAGAAAGCAGGAGATATCACCTGCTTTCACTCTTATTACATTCCAGTGACACTTCATTCTGCCCTGAAATATGAGGAAACAGTAGTCTCCATAATTTTAATGGCTAATCACTTGAAAAATAGGCAGCTGTACAGACTCCCAAACATGCAGCAGGGTCTACTTGTAGACTTAGGGGTCTATTTACTAAGCCTTGAAGAGAGATACAGCACCAGCCAATCGGTTCCTGACTGCCATGTTAAAGGCTGTGTTTGAAAAATGACAGCAGATAATTGGTTGGTGCTTTATCTCTTTCCAAGGCTTAGTAAATAGACACCTTGGTTCTTGTTGAAAGTGTATCCTCTGGGTATAGTTCTGGACTCAGTTATAGCTATGCCTCCATCCTCATCTGCCACCTACCTGCCTATTTCATTCTCCTACGTTTCCGATCAGCTGGCTTGCTGCAGGCTCTGGCTCCATTCAGCTTGGGCATGCTGGGAAATGTAGTTTGTAGCAGCCAGAACCTGTCCTTAATCCTCTAGTAGGTGTATATTATTAGTGATAAGCGGGTTCGGTTTCTCGGAAACCGAACCCCCCCGAACTTCACCCTTTTTACACGGGTCCGAGGCATACTCGGATTCTCCCGTATGGCTTGGTTAACCCGAGCGCGCCCGAACATCATCATCCCGCTGTCGGATTCTCGCGAGATTCGGATTCTATATAAGCAGCCGCGCGTCGCCGCCATTTTCACTCGTGCATTGGAAATGTTAGGGAGAGAACGTGGCTGGCGTCCTCTCTGTTATTGTTGAACTTGATTGTGCACTATTGCTTCATTGTGGGGAGGGCTGGGAAGCAGCTGTATAATATAGGAGGAGTACAGTGCAGAGTTTTGCTGATCAGTGACCACCAGTTATCTGTTCTCGGCCTGAAAAAAATGCTCCATATCTGTGCTCAGTGTGCTGCATATATCTGTGCTCACACTGCTTAATTGTGGGGACTGGGGAGCAGCTGTATTATATAGCAGGAGTACACTGCAGAGTTTTGCTGACAGTGACCACCAGTATATGTTGTCTGCCTGAAAAACACTCCATATCTGTGCTCAGTGTGCTGCTTTATTGTGGGGACTGGGGACCACCAGTATAATATTATATAGGAGGAGTACAGTGCAGAGTTTTGCTGACCAGTGACCACCAGTATATAATATATAGCATTACGGTACAGTAGGCCACTGCTGTACCTACCTCTGTGTCGTCATTAAGTATACTATCCATCTAGATTCTATACCTGTGGTGCATTTTAGTTTTGCAGTTTGCTGACACAGTGACCACCAGTATACTATATATAGCAGTACGGTACGGAAGGCCACTGCTGTACCTACCTCTGTGTCGTCATTAAGTATACTATCCATCTACATTCTATACCTGTGGTGCATTTTAGTTTTGCAGTTTGCTGACACAGTGACCACCAGTATACTATATATAGCAGTACGGTACGGAAGGCCACTGCTGTACCTACGTCTGTGTCGTCATTAAGTATACTATCCATCTACATTCTATACCTGTGGTGCATTTTAGTTTTGCAGTTTGCTGACACAGTGACCACCAGTATACTATATATAGCAGTACGGTACGGAAGGCCACTGCTGTACCTACCTCTGTGTCGTCATTAAGTATACTATCCATCTGCATTCTATACCTGTGGTGCATTTTAGTTTTGCAGTTTGCTGACACAGTGACCACCAGTATACTATATATAGCAGTACGGTACGGAAGGCCACTGCTGTACCTACCTCTGTGTCATCATTAAGTATACTATCCATCTACATTCTATACCTGTGGTGCATTTTAGTTTTGCAGTTTGCTGACACAGTGACCACCAGTATACTATATATAGCAGTACGGTACTGAAGGCCACTGCTGTACCTACCTCTGTGTCGGCATTAAGTATACTATCCATCTACATTCTATACCTGTGGTGCATTTTAGTTTTGCAGTTTGCGGACACAGTGACCACCAGTATACTATATATAGCAGTACGGTACGGAAGGCCACTGCTGTACCTACCTCTGTGTCGTCATTAAGTATACTATCCATCTACATTCTATACCTGTGGTGCATTTTAGTTTTGCAGTTTGCTGACACAGTGACCACCAGTATACTATATATAGCAGTACGGTACGGAAGGCCACTGCTGTACCTACCTCTGTGTCGTCATTAAGTATACTATCCATCTACATTCTATACCTGTGGTGCATTTTAGTTTTGCAGTGTGCTGACACAGTGACCACCAGTATACTATATATAGCAGTACGGTACGGAAGGCCACTGCTGTACCTACCTCTGTGTCGTCATTAAGTATACTATCCATCTGCATTCTATACCTGTGGTGCATTTTAGTTTTGCAGTTTGCTGACACAGTGACCACCAGTATACTATATATAGCAGTACGGTACGGAAGGCCACTGCTGTACCTACCTCTGTGTCATCATTAAGTATACTATCCATCTACATTCTATACCTGTGGTGCATTTTAGTTTTGCAGTTTGCTGACACAGTGACCACCAGTATACTATATATAGCAGTACGGTACTGAAGGCCACTGCTGTACCTACCTCTGTGTCGGCATTAAGTATACTATCCATCTACATTCTATACCTGTGGTGCATTTTAGTTTTGCAGTTTGCTGACACAGTGACCACCAGTATACTATATATAGCAGTACGGTACGGAAGGCCACTGCTGTACCTACCTCTGTGTCGTCATTAAGTATACTATCCATCTACATTCTATACCTGTGGTGCATTTTAGTTTTGCAGTTTGCTGACACAGTGACCACCAGTATACTATATATAGCAGTACGGTACGGAAGGCCACTGCTGTACCTACCTCTCTGTCGTCATTAAGTATACTATCCATCTACATTCTATACCTGTGGTGCATTTTAGTTTTGCAGTTTGCTGACACAGTGACCACCAGTATACTATATATAGCAGTACGGTACGGAAGGCCACTGCTGTACCTACCTCTGTGTCGTCATTAAGTATACTATCCATCTACATTCTATACCTGTGGTGCATTTTAGTTTTGCAGTTTGCTGACACAGTGACCACCAGTATACTATATATAGCAGTACGGTACGGAAGGCCACTGCTGTACCTACCTCTGTGTCATCATTAAGTATACTATCCATCTACATTCTATACCTGTGGTGCATTTTAGTTTTGCAGTTTGCTGACACAGTGACCACCAGTATACTATATATATATATAGCAGTACGGTACGGAAGGCCACTGCTGTACCTACCTCTGTGTCGTCATTAAGTATACTATCCATCTACATTCTATACCTGTGGTGCATTTTAGTTTTGCAGTTTGCTGACACAGTGACCACCAGTATACTATATATAGCAGTACGGTACGGAAGGCCACTGCTCTACCTACCTCTGTGTCGTCATTAAGTATACTATCCATCTACATTCTATACCTGTGGTGCATTTTAGTTTTGCAGTTTGCTGACACAGTGACCACCAGTATACTATACATAGCAGTACGGTACGGAAGGCCACTGCTCTACCTACCTCTGTGTCGTCAAGTATACTATCCATCCATACCTGTGGTGCATTTCAGTTGTGCGCAGTATATATAGTAGTAGGCCATTGCTATTGATAGTTACTGCATATAATTCCACACATTAAAAAATGGAGAACAAAAATGTGGAGGTTAAAATAGGGAAAGATCAAGATCCACTTCCACCTCGTGCTGAAGCTGCTGCCACTAGTCATGGCCGAGACGATGAAATGCCATCAACGTCGTCTGCCAAGGCCGATGCCCAATGTCATAGTAGAGAGCATGTAAAATCCAAAAAACAAAAGTTCAGTAAAATGACCCAAAAATCAAAATTAAAAGCGTCTGAGGAGAAGCGTAAACTTGCCAATATGCCATTTACGACACGGGGTGGCAAGGAACGGCTGAGGCCCTGGCCTATGTTCATGGCTAGTGGTTCAGCTTCACATGAGGATGGAAGCACTCATCCTCTCGCTAGAAAAATGAAAAGTCTTAAGCTGGCAAAAGCACAGCAAAGAACTGTGCATTCTTCTAAATCACAAATACCCAAGGAGAGTCCAATTGTGTCGGTTGCGATGCCTGACCTTCCCAACACTGGACGGGAAGAGCTTGCGCCTTCCACCATTTGCACGCCCTCTGCAAGTGCTGGAAGGAGCACCCGCAGTCCAGTTCCTGATAGTCAAATTGAAGATGTCACTGTTGAAGTACACCAGGATGAGGATATGGGTGTTGCTGGCGCTGGGGAGGAAATTGACAAGGAGGATTCTGATGGTGAGGTGGTTTGTTTAAGTCAGGCACCCGGGGAGACACATGTTGTCCGTGGGACGAATATGGCCATTAACATGCCTGGTCAAAATACAAAAAAAATCAGCTCTTCGGTGTGGAATTATTTCAACACAAATGCGGACAACAGGTGTCAAGCAGTGTGTTGCCTTTGTCAAGCTGTAATAAGTAGGGGTAAGGACGGTAACGACCTCGGAACATCCTCCCTTATACGTCACCTGCAGCGCATTCATCATAAGTCAGTGACAAGTTCAAAAACTTTGGGTGACAGCGGAAGCAGTCCACTGACCACTAAATCCCTTCCTCTTGTAACCAAGCTCCTACAAACCACACCACCAACTCCCTCAGTGTCAATTTCCTCCTTACCCAGGAAAGCCAATAGTCCTGCAGGCCATGTCACTGTCAAGTCTGACGAGTCCTCTCCTGCCTGGGATTCCTCCGATGCATCCTTGAGTGTAACGCCTACTGCTGCTGGCACTGCTGTTGTTTCTGCTGGGAGTCGATCGTCATCCCAGAGACCACTTGTACTACTTCCAGTAAGCAATTGAGTGTCCAACAGTCCTTTGCGAGGAAGATGAAATATCACAGCAGTCATCCTGCTGCAAAGCAGATAACTCAGGCCTTGGCAGCCTGGGTGGTGAGAAACGTGGTTCCGGTATCCACCGTTAATTCAGAGGCAACTAGAGACTTGATTGAGGTACTGTGTCCCCGGTACCAAATACCATCTAGGTTCCATTTCTCTAGGCAGGCGATACCGAAAATGTACACAGACCTCAGAAAAAGACTCACCAGTGTCCTAAAAAATGCAGTTGTACCCAATGTCCACTTAACCACGGACATGTGGACAAGTGAAGCAGGGCAGACTCAGGACTATATGACTGTGACAGCCCACTGGGTAGATGTATTGCCTCCCGCAGCAAGAACAGCAGCGGCGGCACCAGTAGCAGCATCTCGCAAGCGCCAACTCGTTCCTAGGCAGGCTACGCTTTGTATCACCGCTTTCCAGAAGAGGCACACAGCTGACAACCTCTTACGGAAACTGAGGAAGATCATCGCAGAATGGCTAACCCCAATTGGACTCTCCTGGGGATTTGTGACATCGGACAATGCCAGCAATATTGTGCGTGCATTACATCTGGGCAAATTCCAGCACGTCCCATGTTTTGCACATACATTGAATTTGGTGGTGCAGAATTATTTAAAAAACGACAGGGGCGTGCAAGAGATGCTGTCGGTGGCCCGAAGAATTGCGGGCCACTTTCGGCATTCAGCCACCGCGTACAGAAGACTGGAGCACCACCAAATATTCCTGAACCTGCCCTGCCATCATCTGAAGCAAGAGGTGGTAACGAGGTGGAATTCAACCCTCTATATGCTTCAGAGGATGGAGGAGCAGCAAAAGGCCATTCAAGCCTATACATCTGCCCACGATATAGGCAAAGGAGGGGGAATGCACCTGACTCAAGCGCAGTGGAGAATGATTTCAACGTTGTGCAAGGTTCTGCAACCCTTTGAACTTGCCACACGTGAAGTCAGTTCAGACTCTGCCAGCCTGAGTCAGGTCATTCCCCTCATCAGGCTTTGCAGAAGAACCTGGAGACATTGAAGGAGGAGCTAAAACAGAGCGATTCCGCTAGGCATGTGGGACTTGTGGATGGAGCCCTTAATTCGCTTAACCAGGATTCACGGGTGGTCAATCTGTTGAAATCAGAGCATTACATTTTGGCCACCGTGCTCGATCCTAGATTTAAAACCTACGTTGGATCTCTCTTTCCGGCAGACACAAGTCTGCAGAGGTTCAAAGACCTGCTGGTGAGAAAATTGTCAAGTCAAGCGGAACGTGACCTGTCAACATCTCCTCCTTCACATTCTCCCGCAACTGGGGGTGCGAGGAAAAGGCTAAGAATTCCGAGCCCACCCACTGGCGGTGATGCAGGGCAGTCTGGAGCGAGTGCTGACATCTGGTCCGGACTGAAGGACCTGCCAACGATTACTGACATGTCGTCTACTGTCACTTCATATGATTCTCTCACCATTGAAAGAATGGTGGAGGATTATATGAGTGACCGCATCCAAGTAGGCACGTCAGACAGTCCGTACGTATACTGGCAGGAAAAAGAGGCAATTTGGAGGCCCTTGCACAAACTGGCTTTTTTCTACCTAAGTTGCCCTCCCTCCAGTGTGTACTCCGAAAGAGTGTTTAGTGCAGCCGCTCACCTTGTCAGCAATCGGCGTACGAGGTTACTTCCAGAAAATGTGGAGAAGATGATGTTCATCAAAATGAATTATAATCAATTCCTCCGTGGAGACATTCACCAGCAGCAATTGCCTCCACAAAGTACACAGGGACCTGAGATGGTGGATTCCAGTGGGGACGAATGAATAATCTGTGAGGAGGGGGATGTACACAGTGAAAGGGGTGAGGAATCGGAGAATGATGATGAGGTGGACATCTTGCCTCTATAGAGCCAGTTTGTGCAAGGAGAGATTGGTTGCTTCTTTTTTTGGTGGGGGCCCAAACCAACCGGTCATTTCAGTCACAGTCGTGTGGCAGACCCTGTCGCTGAAATGATGGGTTCGTTAAAGTGTGCATGTCCTGTTTATACAACATAAGGGTGGGTGGGAGGGCCCAAGGACAATTCCATCTTGCACCTCTTTTTTCTTTAATTTTTCTTTGCATCATGTGCTGTTTGGGAACTATTTTTTTGAAGTGCCATCCTGCCTGACACTGCAGTGCCACTCCTAGATGGGCCAGGTGTTTGTGTCGGCCACTTGTGTCGCTTAGCTTAGTCACACAGCGACCTTGGTGCGCCTCTTTTTTTCTTTGCATCATGTGCTGTTTGGGGACTATTTTTTTGAAGTGCCATCCTGCCTGACACTGCAGTGCCACTCCTAGATGGGCCAGGTGTTTGTGTCGGCCACTTGTGTCGCTTAGCTTAGCCATCCAGCGACCTCGGTGCAAATTGTAGGACTAAAAATAATATTGTGAGGTGTTCAGAATAGACTGGAAATGAGTGGAAATTATGGTTATTGAGGTTAATAAAACTATGGGATCAAAATGACCCCCAAATTCTATGATTTAAGCTGTTTTTTAGGGTTTTTTGTAAAAAACACCCGATTCCAAAACACACCCGAATCCGACAAAAGATTTTCGGTGAGGTTTTGCCAAAATGCGTCCGAATCCAAAACACGGCCGCGGAACCGAATCCAAAACCAAAACACAAATCCCAAGAAATGTCCGGTGCACATCACTAATTATTATCTATAGAGTGTATATTATTATCCTTTGTTACCAGACATTTTTCTGCAAAAAATAGGGTTAAAGAGACTGAATGCAATGTCTGTAAGTGGGATTATTTTCGGGGAGTCTACTCACAGCAGGGACGTGCGGTGGGTAGAATTCTCAGGAGGCACTGATTAGTACCAGAGCCAGATTTACACACAATATATGAGCCAAGTGGTTCATGTGGGCATTATGCAAAGACGCAGAGGTATAAACTCCTAGAAATTTGGTGGGTTTTGATCAGAGATGGATGGAAAAGATAAGCACTGCCTTACCTGCCATACACTTTTTGCTCCAGAGATTTGACTATAAAAATTACTAGAATTATACAAAGAAGATATTTTTAACATATTCTTTGTATTTTTCATATACTTTATAAAGTCAAATTCTGGCACAAGCGTTAGTATAACAGGAAAGGCTCTGCCTCACCTGCCTCACCACACCACACGTCACTGACTCACAGTGTCCAGCAGTGCGATAAGATGGAAATGGGCCCAGCAGTTATTGGGTGAACTAGGAAGGAGAAAAGGAGAAGGGGTGGTGGGCTTTTGTAAAAAGGTATGCTTTTGGGAGTGTTTAAAACTGAGGAGGTTGGTAGAACATCTGACTTGGTGAGTGGAATGAGTTTAATAGGAGGGGGCAATCCAGGAGAAATCTTGGAGGTGGGTGTCATTGGAAGTGACCAGAGTTGAGGAGAGGTAGCCAGAGACAACCGGAGTGAGAATTGTCAAAGTCGAAAAATATCATGATGCATATGCCTTGTACTAACCCCTCATGCACACGCGCGCTGCTCGTGCACTCAGTTCCCCGTGCGTACACATCCCCGCAGGTAGCGTAAGCGACGCACCAGCGTCTCGTGCACACAAGATGTGTATTTACGGCAGAGTTTGTGAGCGTCTTGCGTGCGACTCGATCGTAGCATATTTAACCCATATAGTGTGTTTTGTAGTAAATATTCTCCTAAACAATGTCAGCAAGTATGTTTAGTTTAAACGGTTCCTGGACAGAGAGATTCCTCTTTGCATGATAGGAAGGGTCAGATAAAGGTTGAAAGGTGGTGTCTAGTATCCAACTGTAGGGTATTTTAAGGGTAACATTTCGGTGTTGGTTAGGACAGGATCGCTCGCTCCTGCGTATAGTTATGTACAAAAGTAGTTTATGAACATTGACTGTATTTGCTGTTTATTACACATGCGGCTGGAATCCTGAGGATACCTCCCGCCAGAGCAGTTGGGGAAAGACACAGCCCACCTGTTCAAATCCACCTATGACCTTTGCTATAATGTGGAGACACATTCCTGTGTCCAATGAAACAATGAGATTGCAGGGACCATTGTATTGTGAATGTATGTTGTGTATATAAAGACCACCATTGCCTGGCCAGACACACTCTCTCTGAAGGCTTTCTCTCTGAATGCTGAGGGCTGGATCCAGGACGCGCTTGCGAATCATCCCCACGTATGTATATTTCTCTGTAGCCATTTGTTATCCATTTTGTTCGCCATTTGTTTCCATTTGTTCACTCTTGTTTGCAATTGTTCGCTATTGTTTATATTATTCTCTGTTATTGTGGTAGATTTTGATGTTCGTTTGTAGTGTATAACTTGTATTGTGTTTTTCCCCTTTTCTCTAAACAATCCACGGCAGTGTTAGAACTGCTGCGGTTTTAAATCCAAACCAGGTCTTGTGTTTTCACTGTTTACTGCAAAGGGCTTTTCTTAGCGTCTCAATCGCTCAAACAGCATACACATTGTTAAGGTTTTTAAGCGTTACATCATTGTAGTATTTGACTACTAAGGTTTAGAGTATAAGCATATTCATACTGTGTTTTATTGATAAGGTTTACTGTGTATCATTCTGTAAGCGTCTGCGCCGCTCGTATCTCACTCTCACGGCGCAGCGTCTGCTACGCTAAGTGCGTACCCCTACGGTACTCAGTGCGCCAATAGCGTACTCAGTCTGTAATAGTGTATAGCTTTATGTTTAATGATAATTAATTGACATTATCAATTGGGGAGCTCGTCCGGTTCTCCTCATATCCGCAGCCTAGCAGGACAAGGCAGACTTTTTATCTATCAGCAAAGGCCGGGAAGGTAGTATCCCCTGTTAGCCGTTTTGTGGTCGGGGATACATTGGTGCTGATTAGATAAGCATCTGCTCTGCAAGGTTTGTAGGGATGCTGGTGGGATCCGGAAGGTAAGAACGTAAAGCTATTTTTTAAAGTCTGTGAATTTCTGAATACAAGCATACACCTGTACTCTGCATATCTGATTATATTGTTTCAAAACAAGGTTCAAATGAGTCATATTGTGTTTGATTCAGATTGGATTGCTTATCTGTTTAAGTAGGTTTAAAAGTATATTTAAAAGTTGCTGCAAAAGCCTTGATATAGTGTTGTTTTTTGTTTTGTTTTTTTAACTCAGGCCTAAAATAACTTCAGGGGCTTGCATGGTGATTTTTTTGTGACAAAGGAAGCCGCATGGTCTGTCCTCCATTTTGTGTAACCCTCATGGATGTGGAAGGGGGAGGAACAGTGGCCATTTTGGGAAGGTCATTTTTTTCCCCCTAAATGGCTGATTTTCAGTCTGCTCAGGAATAATCAGCCGTCCTTGGTCAAAAAAGAAATCACCATTTATGAGTTACCAATGCATTTATTTAACCCATGCCATAGTCAATTACAAATAGATTCAGATGGGGCTTAATCAAAGTTAATAGTAAGATGAATATTTGATGTAAGAACCACATACAGATAAACAAAGATTTTTTTCTCTTTACCTCTAGGATTCAGTTAAACTCTGCTTGTTGTAAAATAGCCATTGAAATGCAAATTAACCTGTGTGGCTGCTTTTTCCTGGCAGTGAAAACCCACCTTCACAGACAGTCAAAAGCACATTCATATGCAAATTAGAAGCACTTAATGAGTAAATGAGTCTCAGGAGACCAGTGAACATAGATATAATATTATAATTATGTGTGGGTGTTTATATCAATATATGTTCTGCAAGATAAGCTATCCAATATGAATCATACTATTGGAAGCATTGATTACTAGATTCATTTAGAATTGTATTTTGTGTATTCTGCATATCTACTCGCTTGTTGCCATTAGCATTGATTATTAGATATATTTTGACCCGTGCTGAGAAATTTGTTGCTATTTAGTTAAAAATATAAAGTAATATTTAAGGGAGTACATGTAAAACACACACGCAGCCTGGCCCAGTTATAAAGGTTTATACAGGGGATACTGTGTGGTGTGGGTAAGCGATTATAGTTGAATATCGTTTACATTTATAGAAACGTGTTATTTGTATTGCTGCGGACGTATCCGGCCTGTGTACACGTGTCTCGGGCAACGTGCGAGATTGCGTACGCAATACAAAGGCCTACACACGTGGCGTATATTACGCAACGTGCGTACGGATGCGCCCACTAAATACAAATCACACGATAGCATTGTTTTAGTTTAGGCGATACGGAAGCCACGCGATAATAGCACAAATTGATCAGTATCCAATATTTAGTTTAAAAACACCTTTTTTTCTGTATTACATCTGGGGAAAGCTATCAGTTAACAGGAAATGATTTTTCTGATCAGAAAACTATAGAATGATAGTGTGGGCTGAAAAAGGTATGAGTGTATTGAACCCCGCTTGGTGGTCTTGGTGAAGCTTGGTGGTCTTGGTGAAGCTTGGTGAAGCTTGGTGAAACTTGGTGAAGCTTGGTGAAGCACGGTCTAGGTGAAAACGTGCGAGCACGGTCCAGGTGTACACGTGCGACGGAGTGTGATAAAAGTTTTCGTGGTATTACGCTCCGGCTGTTGTGGAGCACAGACGGAAGAGACTCCAATGATCCTACCATTTATAGATAACAAGTGTCTATAAGTGGTACGATTGGACCGCACGGTTGTATGTGTAAACAATTGACGCAATATGATATGAGGTTGCATATTCGTGCGTAAATCTTATCCTCATACGCGTTGTAGTGAGTACATGCAATCGTGATTTGTGTAAAATAAAGGTAGGGCCTGCAACGGCTACACGAGTCTGCTAGAAGGCGGACCGGGGATACCCGGAGCAGAAGAAGTTCAGTGGAAGAGCTTTAAGGATTTCCACCGTAGACTACTGTGTTTGGTGCATTTTAGGAAGTTTTTCTGTGTTAAAAAGGTCCACAATGGAAGCCAAGTGCACAGCACAGGGACGTTTAGCAGTCAGTGTTCAGACTGCAGAGTTCAGACCCCGGGGGTCAGCTCGGTTAGTAATGTGGGGGAAGTATGGTCCCCACACTGAGACCTTTTGTGATGAATGGACACAAATGACTGTGGGAGATAAAGCACCATTTCCTGGGATAGGTAGTTTTGACTCAGAGGTATTACATAATCTAAGGCTTAGGATCTGTCTGTTAAAGTCCCAAAAACAAAGGATGAGACACACAAACTGTTTACATTTATGGCAACAAGAGAGTGATATACAGAGGGAACTAGCTTACACAGCTGGTTCCAATCCTAGCAGGAAACTGATGGCAACTGGAGAAACAATGGCTACAGAGAATGGCATACTGGTATATGATGATAATAGTGCACTTAATAAATGTATTAATGACAATAAGAGTAAACGTAATAAATGTGTTAATGATGATAGGAGTAAAACTGATAAATGTACAAATTCAAACCCGTGCAAGTTGCACCCCATGTTAAACTTCCCTCAGGATTACAAGCAAGAAAGTGAGCCCAGCACGATGTCGGCACTTTCTCCAGCAGCCACCATAGAAGACACCCAGGTGGGCATGGCCCAATCGGTAAAGGCAGTAGTAAAGCCCCCTAACGGAGGGTCAGGTGAGGTCGTGTCCACAGGTAAGTACGGTATTGTATATTATGCACAGACAATTGCACCTCACATTGTAGAGTCAACACAAGATGGTGTAATTGAACTAAATCCTGTCAGGGTGATCGCAGTCCCCAATGGGAGGACTGACGCTCAGGGAGTCACTCCCGTCAAAGACATTGCCATGCATTGTCCCTGGTCCCGGACAGAATTGAGGACAATTATGTCTGAATTTCCCGATCCCAGGAGAGATTTAGCCGCATGTCAAAGGTTTATTAAAGAACTAGGAAACGCCGCCGAACCCCATAATAAAGATTGGCGGACATTGCTGAGGGTATGTCTACCCTCCAATATTGACCCTGCGAAATTCATCACTGATTGTAAGTTAGACGCAGAAGTACCTCTCACTGAGGAATACAATCAGGAGAATGTTAAACAGATCAACCTGCAATTAGGAGAATATTTCCCAACTGTTGTCAAGTGGAACAAAATTTTCTCCATTAGACAAAAAGAAGGTGAAACTGCTTCTGATTATTTCCATCGAGCATCAGAGGAAATGGCTAGATACACTGGGATCACGGACATTGAGGAAAGTGTACATCATAGAGAGGTAGCGGTGTCCGTATTAATGGAAGGTTTAAAAGAAGTGTTGAGAACAAGGGTACAGACCACTCAACCTAACTGGAGAGGTATCTCGGTGGCTGCATTAAGAGAGTCCGCTATCGAACATGACCATAATATCCAAAGAACCAGGGAAGCACAGGGAGAGCGGTTGATGGTGATGAGCATCCAAGCACTAGAAGAGGCATCATATCGACCAAAACCCCCAGCCCCTGGCACATGGAGGAAGCCAAGGGTTTGTTATCTGTGTAAAAGGGAAGGGCATTATGCCAGCAACTGTAACAGCACACATAAAGTCAGACCTCCTAGACAAGAACACGAGCAAAGTTATGACACACGTAATTGAAATCAGGGATCATATAGGAAAAATTTTGGGCCGCACCTATAGTCTGCAGCCAGTGAAGTTGATTGTTAGCCTTGATAGTAAGCCTGAGGTTACAGTCGGTGTAATTGGTAGGTCATTCCTTGTAGACACAAGGGCGGCCAGGTAAACTCTGTGATTTATCTTTAAATGTTTCCTCTTCATCTCTGACGTTCACCAGCAGAACTACAGCTCAAACGTCACATGTCTACTTGGTCTTTTCAGATGTCTGCCCAACCCCAGTATATCTTACCAGCATCATTGTGCCTGGCCACGCACAGAGGGTGGAGAGTGGAAATACTGGTGGGGGAGACTGTGCAGAGATACCGATGGACATGTTGGTGTGACAGCCTGATGGTGAACGGAAATCTGACAATTTTTCTCTGTTTCTATTATTCTCTCTCTTTTTGTTCTTTCATGTGTTACGGATGGTATGTCATACAACAGTTAAACAAATGGTAATGCAAGATTTATGCTTCTTACAGAAAGATTGCTGATTCGGAAAGATTATAGTATCACTGGAGTGTTCGTTTTGGGAAGACTGAGAGGCAGCACTGTTGAGACGGCATCTGAGCAAGAAGAACAACAAGACTAGAGATGAATTATCGTAACAATTTTCTTTCCCTCCTAATTATTTTCTTTCCCCCATTACAACTCTTTCTTTCTCCTCCTGCAAGATGGACTTGCCCCAAGAGACTGCATTCCGTGTTTTCCTGTTGACCCTGTTGTTGACCAGAGCAGTCTATTTCGGTGAGAGTACCAGAGAGGTCGAGAAAGGATCTGGAATGGGTTCTGATGATCAGGATGGATTCGTAGAATTCCGAGAGCAACACAATCACCGAGCAAAGGCGAGTATCAGAAAACGATCTGGTAGCCATGACACTAAGAGACATTGTGAAGGATTGTTAGCTGAAGAGAATTGTATATGTAGGAATTGTGAAAACATAGTTGAGGACGGGTGCATCCAGAGATGTCAGTACAGCATTAATATCAACATGGACCGTCATCCATTGAGTGACTATCACTTATTAGTGGGTAAGGTTTTAAACCAAACGGAATGCTGGGTGTGCTCACAAGTACCTCAAGGTCATAGAAAGTCAGGACTAGTGCCATACGCTTTAACGATAGATGAGGTACTTGAATCAAGGGATGGGAGACTGGTGGACAAGAAATTTAATATTTCTAAGCCTCCTAGTTTGAAGCTCCACCAATATCATGTGGATAGGTCCTTAATATGTTTTAACATTTCCAATCCTCGAAAGCCGGGAAATTGGGAAGTGACATGGAACAACCAAACCATGACATTCTCACACAGAGCCGATTGAATGCCCGTAGACTCAGAGCTTATACGCCAAATAGCCAACGGTGGGAGATATTTTCAATATAGGTACACTCTAGGAAGTAGGACCATGCGAGTTGGAGAAGTATCACCAGGATACTGTGCGCATATCATACAGCCTGATACGTGTACTAGACAAATGAGAGAGTTAGGGATAGGATTTTTCACCTGGAAGGTTTGTAATATGGTGATGTCATATTCTGTCCCATATGTCCTCCCCGATGATGCATATTTCATATGTGGGAGGAAGGCGTATAAGTGGCTTGCCCCAAACTCAGAGGGATTGTGTTACATTGGAAGAGTGTTGCCAGAAGTAATGACCATTACCCATGATAAAATGAAAGACGTTCACCGCAATGCTCAAGCTACTTACACTCACACTCACTACGAAGAGACGCCTTATAGATAGAACAGAGCATGCAGCCTCTGATTTGATCCACGAATCCACCGGGATTCAATTCCTACTCGCGCTAGATATCACCTGTACCGCCAGAGGAGTTATAAATTTTAGGTATATAACTGAGCTAGCGAACCTGATAGACAATATCACCGAGATGTATGATGACACCTTCAGGTATACTGGGAAGGAATTGCAAGCTTACAAAACGGAACTGATCCAGCACAGGATGGTTCTCAATTACATCACAGCAGTGACAGGCGGGTATTGTGTCACCCTAGCAACTCAGTATGGCGTGAAGTGCTGTCACTGATGACCCAACCGAGGTCATAGATCAAAAGATGGACGATATCTTGCAATTGAAGTGGGAGTTCCGAAGGAGACACAACCTTACCCTTACTGCTGTGAGTAATGAACTGACCGGCTGGGTTTCATGGTTGAACCCACGCAATTGGTTCTCAGGTTTAGGAGAATGGGCTCAAAATGTTATCGTTAATGTAGGGAAATTTCTCCTTTGTATCCTAGGAGTTGTCATAATGATTGGAGTGATATTTAGATGTGTTCGGATTTTAATGAATTGCAAGCGTAGTACCAAATTGATGAGTTTGAGGAGCGAGGGCATTGTTACAACAACTGGTTTAATTTATGACCCATCAATCGAGACAATGCTGTGATAAGACGTGATTCCACGGTCCGTTACTTTCACCCGTTTCTCCTTTGTTTTTCTCCAAGGTAAAAAGACATCCACTCGGAAGAAGATTTTGATGACCTTTTATACAGACCATTGATGAACTTTTTCACAGACACTTGATGAACTTTTAGGGACTTTAACTTTCTATGGACACTTGAAAAACTTTGCTTGCCACTTACAGCAAAGATACAGCAACCCGGACAAGACATCCAAGGACAATCACATACAATATCATATGAATGCATTTATAACGCATGTTTCTTATCTTCATCTCTACGATCTTCAGGTAGAGACACACATAGTCGACAGGTAATATAGGCACATATATTAGCACTCACATATTTTCCCCCCATCATGTATCATCAACTAATGTGCACCCTATTTGTTGGAACAAAAAGCCGAAAAGAGCTCGGTAGAGTTTGTTAGCCCACTTACAGACCCTTAATACGGGATAAGAAGGATTCAATGTATACTTCGCAATACCTCGAAGCTTATTTTAGAACATGTACGGCACGATGATACATGACCCCTCAGACATGAATTTCATACATACATGCTTTTACTATCCCACTAGGTCATACATTTCCCACCTTCTCCTCTCCTCCCCACACCCAATCATATATAGGTATTTCACGGTATTATATGTTTTTCTGCTTATTTGTTTAGATAAGTGGCAGTTATTGTTGACTGCCAAAGGGTGGACTGTCAAAGTCGAAAAATATCATGATGCATATGCCTTGTACTAACCCCTCATGCACACGCGCGCTGCTCGTGCACTCAGTCCCCCGTGCGTACACATCCCCACAGGTAGCGTAAGCGACGCACCAGCGTCTCGTGCGCACAAGATGTGTATTTACGGCGGAGTTTGTGATCGTCTTGCGTGCGACTCGATCGTAGCATATTTAACCCATATAGTGTGTTTTGTAGTAAATATTCCCCTAGACAATGTCAGCAAGTATGTTTAGTTTAAACGGTTCCTGGACAGAGAGATTCCTCTTTGCATGATAGGAAGGGTCAGATAAAGGTTGAAAGGTGGTGTCTAGTATCCAACTGTAGAATATTTTAAGGGTAACATTTCGGTGTTGGTTAGGAAAGGATCGCTCGCTCCTGCGTATAGTTATGTACAAAAGTAGTTTATGAACATTGACTGTATTTGCTGTTTATTACACATGTGGCTGGAATCCTGAGGATACCTCCCACCAGAGCAGTTGGGGAAAGACACAGCCCACCTGTTCAAATCCACCTATGACCTTTACTATAATGTGGAGACACATTCCTGTGTCCAATGAAACAATGAGATTGCAGGGACCATTGTATTGTGAATGTATGTTGTGTATATAAAGACCACCATTGCCTGGCCAGACACACTCTCTCTGAAGGCTTTCTCTCTGAATGCTGAGGGCTGGATCCAGGACGCGCTTGCGAATCATCCCCACGTATGTATATTTCTCTGTAGCCATTTGTTATCCATTTTGTTCGCCATTTGTTTCCATTTGTTCACTCTTGTTTGCAATTGTTCGCTATAGTTCATATTATTCTCTGTTATTGTGGTAGATTTTGATGTTCGTTTGTAGTGTATAACTTGTATTGTGTTTTTCCCCTTCTCTTTAAACAATCCACGGCAGTGTTAGAACTGCTGCGGTTTTAAATCCAAACCAGGTCTTGTGTTTTCACTGTTTACTGTAAAGGGCTTTTCTTAGCGTCTCAATTGCTCAAACAGCATACACATTGTTAAGGTTTTTAAGCGTTACATCATGGTAGTATTTGACTACTAAGGTTTAGAGTATAAGCATATTCATACTGTGTTTTATTGATAAGGTTTACTGTGTATCATTCTGTGAGCGTCTGCGCCGCTCGTGTCTCACTCTCACGGCGGAGCGTCTGCTACGCTAAGTGCGTACCCCTACGGTACTCAGTGCGCCAATAGCGTACTCAGTCTGTAATAGTGTATAGCTTTATGTTTAATGATAATTCATTGACATTATTAGAATGGAAAGAGATGAGGTTACATATGTAGATGGCGAGGAATGATTAAGGGCTCCATATGTAAGGATGAAGAAGTAGAGGACAGAGCCAGAAGAGAGGTGCAGGTTGAAGATATGGGCAAGATGAGAGTAAGTATGAGGGTTGCGGAGTTGGGAGGGAATGGGTTCAAAAGGGTAGGTGGTCAGGGTAGATGAAGAAAAGAGGATGCAAACCTCATCCCCAGGTGAGAAAGGGCTAGTAATGGGTTAGGAGGAGGTTAGCAAAGAGGAGATGGCACTGCATATTGCTCTGATTTTGGTATTAAAGTGTGTAGTGAAGTCAAGGGCAGAAATGGAGAAGGGTAGGGGAGGAGTTGTAAAGCAGAAGAGGGAGTTGTGGAAACAGGTGCTGTGGATTGGAGGATTGTGATGGGATAAGAGATCTGAAGTAAGACTGTCTGGTGTGAGAGAGGATGGAACTGTAGTTTGAATTTAAAATGGAAGTCATTGGCATGACAGTATGATTTGCTCCAGTACTGTTCACATGTGCGGAAGGATTTCTGAAGGTAGCAAGCAAGGACTGACTGCCAAAGTTGGAGTGCAGACCACTGGAGTCTAATAGTAATGGCCGGATAAGCAGAGTCAAGAGGGGAGATGAAGGTAGAATTGCTTGGTAAGGGCAGGAGATCGTGGAGATGGGAGAGATGTGTCCTGTGAAGAGGTGAAAAGGACAAACTAACAAAGTTGCTCTTGTGAACCTTGGAAAGGGTGGAGGTGGGTGGGAAGGGAAATAAAGTAGAAAAGATGGTGGTCGGAGGGAGGGAGAGGAAAGGAGAGCAGATTCAGTAGGTGAGGGAGAATAGCTCAAAAGTAGCAGGATTACCTCACTGGGATATTGAAGTTATCCAGGATATAAAAAAAAACAAGGCTGGAGGAGTGAGAGGGGAGAGGACAGAGCCGGCC
Organism: Pseudophryne corroboree; assembly: GCF_028390025.1. Classification (NCBI taxonomy): domain Eukaryota; kingdom Metazoa; phylum Chordata; class Amphibia; order Anura; family Myobatrachidae; genus Pseudophryne; species Pseudophryne corroboree. The sequence continues at coordinate 123,387,615 of NC_086447.1, forward strand.
CTAACCAATATGATGCCCTAGGCAAGATTTTGGCTGGTGCCCCCTAGCACCATCGCTGGTTCCGCCTCTGACCTTGTACCCCCTATATTTTAAATAGGAACAGTTCGCACATTTGGCGCACAGCCCAAAAAGGGGTGTGTTTTTGTTGGCAAGGGGCATGGCCACACAATAAACCCAATTCCAATTATGCCATACAGTACTGCAACTTTATTCACATATGATCATGCAATAGTGTCCATAATTCATATTACATTCCACAGTAGTATCACTTTACCTTATAAACGTTGCTCCTCACTGTAGAGCCCCTTATTCACATTACATCACACTGAATTGCTCCTTATTCACACTACACCACACCTTATTGCTGTTTATTCACATTAGACGACACAGTAATGCCCTTTCTATACGCAACGCCACATAGTAGAGCACCTTATACACATAATGCCACACATTAGTAATGCATTTACACACATTCCACACAGTAATGCCCCTTACACATATGAGACACCTTATTAATGTCCTTATAAACATAATGCGCCTTACACATTATGACAACCTTTATTAATGCCCTTTTACACATAATGTCCCTTACACATATGCCGCACAATATTAATGCCCTTATACACATAATGACACACATAGTGCCCCCTACACATTTGCTGCACATTATTAGTGCCCCTATACACATAATGACACACATACAGTAGTACCCTGTTACACATATGCCGCACATTATGATAATGACACACATAGTGCCCCTTACACATATGTTGCACATTATTAATGCATTTTTACGTGACACACATAATGCTCCTTACACATATTCCAAACACTACTGCACAACCAACCCACTCACATGCACACAGCACTTACACTGCTACTAGCACTGTGACCTCTGCCTCTGCTTGGATACAGATGTGTCCTCATAAATATTGCCTCAATGCTAACGTCGGGCACACCTTTTTTTTTTTTTATGAAAATGCATCTTATTTGCATTGCTATGTGGCTAGGATGCACAAGCAGCTTCTGCTGATTAAAATGATATGCAGCATGCCTATATACTGTGTGAGACTGTGGCTGTATCTGCATATGAAATGCTACACACAGAATATAGGCATGCCGCATATCATTTTAATCAGCAGAAGCTGCTGATGCCCCTAGGCATATCAAATGCCCTAGGCAATTGCCTAGTTTGTCTATGCCTATGGCCGGCTCTGGGAGAGGAAACACATACAGTAGGTGAAATTATGTAGGAAGTGGGTGGAGGGACCAGGGACTGTGACATGAAGGTGCATAGAGTGGGAGAGGCGGATACTGTGGACCTTAAAGCAGAGTGAGGGGGCCAGAGGTATGACAAGGAAGAAGCAGCAGAAGGTGACAAGGACTCTAATGCCACCACCTTGGCAGTCAACAGGACAAGGAGAATGGGAGAGAGAGAGGCTCCCTTAATGAGTGAGCAGCAGGGGGAGTGATCTCAGATGGAAAGAGCCTAGTTTTGTGAGCAGGTTGAGAGAGTTAGAGATAAAGGAGCTGATTCAACAATGCACACAAGTCAGCCACAATTATACTCACACTGTGTACATGGATCTATCCATTATCAGCACTTGCACCAGACATATAGGGGTTGATAATGTCAAATATTATCTTAAAACATAAAGCTATACACTGTTACCGTGGAGCCGATATGGCCGCTAGACTTATTACACACACTACGTACTAAGTACGCTATTTGCGTACTGAGTACCGTATGGATACGCACTTAGCGTATCAGACGCTGTGCTGTGGGCGCGACGCACACGCGGCACGTACGCACACGGATTGAAATACTGTAAACCTTATTAATGAAACAATGTAATGATATGCTTATACTTTAAACCTTAAATAGCACTGGCGATACAAAGTATCCGCAGTGCATACACCTTAACAATGCAGGTTAATCTAAAACAGGTTAAACAAGTTAATCTACTTTAAAAGCCCAGGCAGGAAAATGAAAACACAACACTGTTTGTGGTAAATCACTGGACTCTAACACCACAGTGGATTATTCAGAGAAAAGGGGTAAACAGGTACAAGTTATACTCTACAGGCTAACAAGGAAATCTAAACAGAATAACATAGAATAATGGCTACAGAGAATATACATATGTGGGGAATCATTCGCAAGCGCAACCTGGATCCAGTTCTCAGCTATCAGGGAGAAAGCCTTCAGAGTCTTGTGTGACCAAGCCTGCTGCAAGCTCTATTTATTCACTTCATCCAAAACAATACAATGGTCACTGTAATCTCATTGTTCATTGGACACAGGGATATGTCTCTACATTACAGCAAAGGTCATAGGTGGATTTGAATAGGTAGGCGATGTCCTTCCCCAACTGCTCTGGTGGGAGGTATCCTCTGGATTCCAGCCGCATGTGTAATTTACAGCCAATACAGTTAATGTTCATAATCTACTTCTGTACATAACTATACACAGGAGCGAGCGATCCTTTCCTAACTAACACCGGAATGTTACCCTTAAAACACCCTACAGCTGGATACTAGACACCACCTTTCATCCTTTATCTGACCCTTCCTATCATGCAAAGAGGAATCCCTCTGTCCAGGAACTGTTTAAACTAATCATACTCGCTGACATGGTCTAGGGGAACAATATCTACAAAATGCACTATTTGGGTTAAATATGCTACGTTCGAGTCGCACGCTACACGCTCACAAACTCCGCCGTAAATACACATATCATGCGCACGAGTCGCTAGAGCGTCTCTTACGCAACTTGCGGGTATGTGTACGCACGGGGTACCAGGTGCACGAGCAGCGTGCATGTGCATGAGGGGTTAGTACAATGGATATGTATCATGATATTTATCGACTTTGACCGGGTATATGCAATTGCGGTCGAATTGCCAAAAATGTCAAAAAACAGAGCATTTTCGACACAAAAAAAATTCGACAATGCAATACAGTACTTTTCGACAAAAAAAAATACTTTTCAGATTCGACTTTTTGAAATTCGACAGTTGACAAATTCGACATGTCTGCAATGGTAAAAATGCGGCTTTTCGACAAAAGTATATTCAATTGAAGAATGTCGATTCGACAACAGTGCTTTTCAACAGTAAATTTGTCAATTTCATTCCGCCTCACTTTGCTGGCGGAATCTAATAAAAAATTTTAAAAACATGTTTTTTTTTTGTGTTTTTTTTATTGTTAATAGCATATCTATTTATATTAGAAGAGATTAGGTACTTGGTTTGTCTATTAGGATTTACAACTATTATTTATAAAAAAATTTAAATAATATTTTTTTTTTACTGACTAATATTGAGAGAGCATGGTTTTCAGTGGGAAGGGGTGGGAATGGGTTAAAATTCAGGAAAAAAAATGTGTTGGGTCCCCCCTCCTAAGCATAACCAGCCTTGGGCTCTTTGAGCCGGTCCTGGTTGTAAAAATACGGGGGGGAAATTGACTGGGGATCCCCCGTATTTTTAGAACCAGCACCGGGCTCTGCGTCTGGTGCTGGTGCAAAAAATACGGGGGACAAAAAGCGTAGGGGTCCCCCGTATTTTTGACACCAGCATCGGGCTCCACTAGTTGGAGAGATAATGCCACAGCCGAGGGACACTTTTATACCGGTCCCTGCGGCCGTGGCATTAAATTCCCAACTAGTCACCCCTGGCCGGGGTACCCTGGAGGAGTGGGGACCCCTTAAATCAAGGGGTCCCCCCCTCCAGCCACCCAAGGGCCAGGGGTGAAGCCCAAGGCTGTCCCCCCCATCCATGGGCTGCGGATGGGGGGGCTGATAGCCTTGTGTAAAATGAAAGAATATTGTTTTTTGCAGAAGAACTACCTACAATTCCCTCAGATGATATGCCAAAAGTCATACATGCATTTGTATCATCTCGATTAGACTACTGTAATGCCCTCTACCTTGGTCTACCAGCAAAAGAATTGCAACGCTTACAGCTGGTGCAAAACACAGCTGCCAGGCTGTTAACCAACCAGCCCCGTTCCAGCCACATAACACCCATCCTCTACTCCCTTCACTGGCTGCCTGTAAGATGGCGAATCCTCTTCAAGATTGGCTTACTGAGTTTCAAAGCATTACATGACCAAGGCCCAAGGTACCTGAAACAGCTTCTGATCCCATACTGCCCCACTCGATTACTGCGATCTGTAGATGAAGGACTTTTAGCAGTACCTAGAATCTACCGTAATTCATCTGGGGGTCGAGCTTTTAGTCATGCGGCTCCGACTCTATGGAACTCACTTCCCAGCACAGTGCGAGAGGCCCCAACTATAGAATCCTTCAAAAGCAGACTCAAGACTTTCCTGTTTACTCAAGCATTTCCATAGTGTCTCTTTTAGTATCTTCATGCTTCTGTATTTTATGAAAAATGTACTTCATTATTTTTCTGTACTATATTATGCTGTGCATCTGTTAAGCGCCTTGAGTCCTATTGGAGAAAGAGCGCTATATAAATAAAATTATTATTATTATTATTATTATTATTACAAGTCCCAGCAAGCCTCCCCCACATGCTGGTACTTGGAGAACCACAAGTACCAGCATGCGGGGGGGAAACGGGCCCGCTGGTACCTGTAGTTCTTCTGCAAAAAAAATACCCAAATAAAAACACGACACGCACACCGTGAAAGTACAACTTTATTACACACATACCGACACACACATACTTACCTATGTTCACACGCCGACCTCTGTCCACTTGTCCAAGTAGAATCCGGGGTACCTGAAAATAAAATTATACTCACCTAAATCCAGTGTGTCCTGTTCTTTTTTTTGTAATCCACGTACTTGGCAAAAAAACATCCGCATACCCGATCCACGAACTGAAAGGGGTCCCGAATGCTGAGACCCCCCGTGACTCCTGTCACAGAGGGTCCCTTCAGCCAATCAGGGAGCGCCAAGTCGTGTCACTCTCCTGATTGCCTATGCGCGTCTGAGCTGGCAGACAGCGCATCGCAAAGCCGCTCCATTATATTCAATGGTGGGAACTTTGCGGTCAGCGGTGAGGTTACCCGCGGCCAGCCGCTGACCGCGAGCAACCTCACCGCTGACCGCAAAGTTCCACCCACTGAAGATAATGGAGAGGCTTTGCGATGCGCTGTCTGACAGCTCAGACGCGCATAGCCAATCAGGAGAGTGCCACGACGTGGCGCTCCCTGATTGGCTGAAGGGACCCTCTGTGACAGGAATCACGAGGGGTCTCAGCATTCGGGGAAAGGGGTCCCATGTGTAAACATGGGACCCCTTTCAGTTCGTGGATCGGGTAAATGCGGTTTGTTTTTTTGCCAAGTACGTGGATTACAAAATAAAGAACAGGACACACTGGATTTAGGTGAGTATAATTTTATTTTCAGGTACCCCGGATTCTACTTGGACAAGTGGACAGAGGTCGGCGTGTTAACATAGGTAAGTATGTGTGTGTCGGCATGTGTGTAATAAAGTTGTACTTTCACGGTGTGCGTGTCCTGTTTTTATTTGGGTATTTTTTTTGCAGAAGAACTACAGGTATCAGTGGGCCCGTTTTCCCCCTGCATGCTGGTACTTGTGGTTCTCCAAGTACTAGCTTGCGGGGGAGGCTTGCTGGGACTTGTAGTTGTTCTGCAAAAAACAATATTCTTTCATTTTACACAAGGCTATCAGCCCCCCATCCGCAGCCCATGGATGGGGGGGACAGCCTCGGGCTTCACCCCTGGCCCTTGGGTGGCTGGAGGGGGGGACCCCTTGATTTAAGGGGTCCCCACTCCTCCAGGGCACCCCGGGCAGGGGTGACTAGTTGGGGATTTAATGCCACGGCCGCAGGGACCGGTATAAAAGTGTCCCCCAGCTGTGGCATCATCTCTCCAGCTAGTGGAGCCCGGTGCTGGTGTAAAAAATACGGGGGACCCCTACGCTTTTTGTCCCCCGTATTTTTTGCACCAGGACCGGACACAGAGCCCGGTGCTGGTTCTAAAAATACGGGGGATCCCCAGTCAATTTTTCCCCCCGTATTTTTACAACCAGGACCGGCTCAAAGAGCCCGAGGCTGGTTATGCTTAGGAGGGGGGACCCCACGCAATTTTTTTCAGGGTTTTTTAACCATTTTTGTGCCGTCCAAAAAGTTGAATCCAGGACGCACACTACCGTCAATTGATCTGTTTTTCGACACTGTCGAATCCGTATTTTATTGAATATGTCGAATTCCGGCACCCGCCGGCTGGAATTCGACGGTCGAATTGTGTCGAATTAAAAAACGGGCGAAAAAAAGCCGCAATTCGCCCGGAATTGCATATTCCCCATAGTATGTCTGAAATCAGACGGACCTCTGCGTACCCACAACACTGCGTCGCCTACAATTCTGACTACACCTCTACAATACAACCGCACTAAACGTAAGAAATTCTACTGAGTTGCTTGCAACCCCGGAGCATGCACAGTGCGGATTCACACAAGATCCATCCGCAAAACAGAATTGCGCGCAACTCTACAATGGCCCCTGTGGTTTGATGATGTCACAGGCTCCTGGTGTAGGAACAAGCTGCAATGAATATCAGCCAAGCTAATTATTGTATGATGAAGACCGGAAAAAAATACATTTAAATAATTTACCCACTAAGGGCAGTGTTACACGGGCATCTTCTGATGAATTAATATTTCAGTTAAGATGGGGTTAAATTAGCTAAACATTGGCCAATCATGCCCGAACTCTGAACAACAGGATCAGTGTCCAATTTCAGGATGCACATTGGCAACCAAATTGGATTAAATCCACCCATTCAGCCTCTTGGCCAATAACAATCTATCTTCTGACCTCATTTGCTACAATGCCCATGAATGATCTGATTGATTATGATAAGATTATTATCCACCATTGCGGCTGTTTTCCGCTCACACCTGCTGTGATGTCGGGCCAGTTGCCTGATGCTGGCTGCCATATTACACCATTTGTGGTGTGGCCAGCATCAATTTCAGCTCCTGTAATGAAAGTAAATAAGCAGAAGTTCTCTGTGCATAATAATATGTTGTGCTGACCATTTTATAGAAAACACATTTTAATAAAATCCTAGCTGTAAATAGGATAAGATATTTTTTCCCTGTAAATATGGAATAGAGCATTGGAACAACCTGTAGAGAACGCTTTCATTATTCATAGCATTTAAGCCTTTGCAATTTCACTCTACATTTGGTTTATATTGATTACACAAAAAGTCATGTGTCTTAAATGAAAAATTAATCAGACTATTTACTGCCAATTGAATGCTTGTCACATAAGTCACCCAATAAATGTATTTACTTGTCACATTCAGACTAATGTTTCTATTAAGCCAGCTGCAACGAGCTTTTAAATAACTATATTTCAAACTGTTTAGCTGGCTGTTACTATTGCGTGTCATGCAATTAAGATGAGTATCTTGATTTACTAGACATTATTACAATGCTTTAGTTAACATCTTCAATATAAATACACGTATGTACTTGATGTATACATTGTTTATGTGTGCTGTACAACTGGGTTTTCCTCCTGGTATGTTTGTTCTTTACTGTTTCGTAAGTATGCAATGTAGCCAATGTGAGTACTCGCGTTTAGCTGGGTACACACAAATAGATATATCTTTCGTTCCGTTGGACGGGATCCGGACTCTTGGTCGACATACATTAAGTCACCCAATATGGTCAACTCGGACACAAGGTTGACAAGCTCAAAAGGGCAACATATGAAAGACCAACACTGCAATAGGTCGACAGGTTCAAAAGGTCGACAGGTTCATATGGTCAACACATGTTTTGGGGGTTTTTCCTATTTTTTTACTTTTCCTACATTGACTATTTATATCACAAATCATAAACTTTTGTAACCTTGTGGTCCCAGATGGCAAAAAGATGGCCAAAAGTATAGGGGTGTGGCTTCACGGGGAAGGGGTATGGCCACATAATAGTACCAATTCATATTACACTGCACTCTAGAGTCCTTTATTCAAATTACACTGCCGAGTAAGAGCCCCTTATACACATTATACCGCCCATTAAGAGCCCCTTTTACACCTTACACTGCTTAGTAAGAGCCCCTTATATACATTACACCACACAGTAAGAGCCCCTTATACACATTACAGCACAGTAAGAGCCCCTTATACCTATTACAGCACAGTAGGAGCCCCTTATACACATTACAGCACAGTAAGAGCCCCTTATACATATTACGGCACAGTAAGGGCCCCTTATACAAGTTGTAATACTGTAAGAGCCCCTTATACATGTTACAGCAGAATAAGAGCCCCTTACGCACATTACAGAACAGTAAGAACCCTTTATACACATTACACCACAGTAAGAGCTCCTTATACATTATGCCAGGTAGAGCCCCTACACAGTGGGGGGTGGTGTGCGTGTCCCGCCCCTCGCAAGTACTCACTTCCGCCAGCGGATCACAGACACAGCTCCTGCTTCCTACTGCCACCTCCAGCTCGGAAGTCCCGTACAGCGCAGCGGTGCACAAGGAACTCTCCAGTGCTGCCTACAGCAAATAGCGCTGCAACACAAATAAGGATGCAACACAAATAGGGCAGCCAATCAACAGGGGTCGTGGTCTTGTGCATCACTGTTGCCTGCAACTTGCATGCCATGACATTTGGGCCTTTATGTACTAACAATTGATTCATATTAGATCTGAAGTGTACAGTCTAATGGGAACCCCAATTTGCTCCAGGGGGTAAAGATGGACTTTGAGGTGAGAAATTAAAGCAATGCTTAAAGACAATAAATGCAAACCAGACCTGTTGGTTAGAAGCAGATAACAGGATCAGCAGATTTATATATAGCGAACAGCTGAGAAGAGATTGTCATTGGCTCACAGCATGGAGGACACAGCACCTGATGGTGTTGTGTTTATCTACTGAGCAACAATCTGCCTCATCCTCATTAACAGCTGGCTAATCATTGATTCATTGATTGCAGCAGTTTGCCTTTGTGATTTTGTAATTCGTTGCCAAATGCTACAGTCATAGTATTCCATTGTGACTCAGGGCTGTATAGTTGTATCTACTGTAGGTGTTAGTGTTGCTGAATATAACCCACCTCCTCCCACCACTGGCCTAACTATACATCTCCCCACTCTGCTGTTCTGTCACCTTAACGTTTTCACTAGATGACACACAGGTCATTAAGGGTCATTGATCAGCTGATAGGTACATATAACCAACTAATGCTGGTGATGGTGCTGTGGGGATGGCATGCACATAGAACAGGAGGTCAGCACTAAAATCAATAGTTTCTACTTTCAGTAAATTCTAGAGTAGAAGCAGCCTTATAAATCCATTAATGTATGAATAGTATTTGTACCCCCACAAGTAAATGTAGCAGCTGGATAGCAGGGTCGGTTATTTGTGCGGCGGAAACTTTTTGGGTTTTGGCTTTTGGTAATGGATCTCCGTTCGTGTTTTGGATCTGGATTGATTTTGCCAAAACCACCCTTTCAGATTTTGGTTTTGTATCTGGATTTTTAAAAACAAACAAACAAACAAACAAACATACATACATAAAAACAGCTAAAATCACAGAATTTGGGGGTAATTTTGATCCTACAGTATTATTAACCTTAATAACATTCACTTACACTCATTTCCAGTCTATTCTGAACACCTCACACCTCACAATATAGGAGGTAATTCTGAATTGATCGCAGCAGGAACTTTGTTAGCAGTTGGGCAAAACCATGTGCACTGCAGGGGGAGCAGATATAACATGTGCAGAGAGATTAGATTTGGGTGGGGTGTGTTCAATCAGCAATCTAAATTGCAGTGTAAAAATAAAGCAGCCAGTATTTACCCTGCACAGAAACAAAATAACCCACCCAAATCTAACTCTCTCTGCATATGTTATATCTGCCTCCCCTACAGTGCACATGGTTTTGCCCAACTGCTAACAAAGTTCCTGCTGCGATCAACTCAGAATTACCCCCATTGTTTTTAGGCCAAAAGGTTGCACCGAAGTCACTGGGTGACTAAGCTAAGCGACACAAGTAGGCGGCACAAACACGTGGCCCATCTAGGAGTGGCACTGCAGTGTTAGACAGGATGGAAGTTTTAAAAACTAGGCCCCAAAGAGCACATAATGCAAAGAAAAAAAGAGGTGCAAGATGGAATTGTCCTTGGGCCCTCCCACCCACCCTTATGTTGTATAAACAGGACATGCACACTTTAACAAACCAATCATTTCAGCGACAGGGTCTGCCCCACGACTGTGGCTGAAATGATTGGTTTGTTTCGGCCCCCACCAAAAAAGAAGCAATTAATCTCTCCTTGCACAAACTGGCTCTAAAGAGGCAAGATGTCATCCTCATCCTCCGATTCCTCACCCCTTTCAGTGTGTACATCCTCATCCTCACAGGGCATTAACTCGTCCCCACTGGAATCCACCATCACAGGTCCCTGTGTACTTTCTGGAGGAAATTGCTGGTAAAGGTTTCCTGGAGGCATTTATCATTCATTTTGATGGAAGTAACCTCCTACACCGATCGCTGACAAGGTTACCGTCTGCACAAAACACTCTTTCAGAGTACACTCTGGAGGGGGGGGGGGGGCAATTTAGGTAAAATAAAGCCAGTTCGTGCAAGGGTCTCCAAATTGCCTCTTTTTCCTGCCAGTATACATACGGACTGTCTGACATGCCTACTTGGATGCTGTCACCGATATAATCCTCCACCATTCTTTCAATGGTGACAGCATCATATGCAGTGACAGTAGACATGTCAGTAATTGTTGGCAGCTCCTTCAGTCGGGACCAGATGTCAACACTTGCTCCTGACTGGCCTGCATCACCGCCAGCAGGTGGGCTAGGAAGTTTTATTATTTTCCTCGCATCCCCAGTTGCGGGAGAAAATGAAGGAGGAGCTGTTGATGGGTCACGTTCCACTTTAACAAAAAAACGATTGAAGCTCAGCACAACCAGAATATGTATTTTATAGATTTAATATCACAATACACACAAACATTTAACATACAACACACACGGCCGGTGTTAAAAATATATATTAAAATACCAAGCAACCTCGGTCATCAAATTATGCAACCTAACTACTGGTGATAGTCACCATATATTAATCCCAATTCTAAAGGAAATTCCAGAATGATTAGTGGTTAATAAGTCACTGATGCACAAAGTATTAGCAATCGGTTAGTAGCAGTTCTTAATGGTCACCATATTCATCTCACAGGTTTGTCCATTCATCAAAGCCACAATCCAATTCAATTTTAAAGCTCATATGATCAGTCAGCAATAATTAGTGTTAAGCTAAGTCCACAGCTGTTAGTAGTACTTCTAATGCATGCATAACTTTATGTTAATCATTGGAGAATTGGAGATTCAATAAAACCAATCCTAAAAGATGGAATCATTATAACAGATATGAGGTTTTGACCAATGAAGGTTTGGAGGAGGAGTCGTTAGAGACACCGGATTGGAGAGGCAAACGTCCATTAAGAACTAGATGGGGGAGTAATACAGGGAGTACGGAACCCTCACCACGGTACAACAATGATGATTTTTTTAGGTCATCCGCGAAGGAACCCAAAGGATCCTCCACAAAGAGGGGCCCCAAAAAGAGGAAGAGAATTAGGGGATCCAGAGGAGGAAGAAGGAAACATAGAGAAAAATGTCCGAATGAGATAGCTACCAAGGGCATCTTTAATCTCTCCTCAAAACAATTAAATGAACATGAATTCCGACTTTTATCCAAAGGTCTTAATTTTGCACCTAAAAGTAAACCCAATATGTTTGAATTATTTGTTGATCTGAACAGGTACATCAGAACACTAAGTAGGAAACTATATTTTGCCATGAAATCACTGAGGGCCCATAATTCAACTGAATTACCTATCATTTTAGATAACTCAGACGAAGCAGCATTGGGGATTTTGGAATCTCTTACTACTGAAACTGACACAGAAATCATTGGAACTGCAGAGGAATTAGTTTTTGATGTTAAACGAAGAGCTCCATTTCGGAGAAAATCAGACTTCTATCCTCTGGAGTATCGAGGTATCTGTGTGGAAAATTTCTATAAATCAACCTTGGAGGATTTTAGGATTTTATGTAATAAGGCAGAGAAAAGTTCCTTTAAAGATAATTTATCCAGGAGAGAAAGGTTGGCTATTAAAAGTCTGAGTTCTGATCATGAACTGGTAATAAAGGCGGCTGATAAGGGTGGGGGTAAAGTGCTCCAAGATAAGAGCGACTATGTCTTGGAGGCTTATAGACAATTAGAAAATCCGACTGTATATAAAATGCTACCCACCAATCCAACAGCGGTCTTTCAAACCAAGTTAAAGAATATGCTTTCCCGGGCCCTGACCTCTGGAGAGATATCCAAGGACACTTTTAATTTTTTGTTTACAGTTCACCCAGTAACACCAACCTATTACCACTTACCTAAGATACATAAGACACTGATTGCTCCACCAGGTCGCCCGATTATTTTGGGCGTAAATTCACTCACTAATAATCTTTCTCATTATGTAGATTCTTTTTTGCAAGGACATGTTCGGAATTTAAAGTCTTTTATTAAGGACACGACTCGGTGGAAAAAGGGATATTATTTAGTCACGTGATGTAGAGGCACTTTATTCAAATATACCTCAGGATTTGGGTGTTGCGGCAGTGGAGCATTATTTAAGAGCAGATCAGTCAATAACAAAAGAATTATGTGAATTTTTAACACAATCCATTGAATTTATATTGCATCATAATTATTTCATTTTTGATACCCATTATTATTTACATTTGAAAGGAACCGCTATGGGGCCGAGATTCGCGCCGAGTTTCGCAAACCTGTATATGTGCCTATTTGAGGAGGAACATGTATGGGGGGGCGGACTCGGTGCGGATCTCGTTCTCTATTGTCGGTTCATTGACGATCTGTTCTTTATCTGGGGGGGTGAGGAGACACTTATCACTTTTTTGACTAGTTTAAACACTAATAGTTATGGTTTAAAGTTCACTTACACGTACAGTTTGACCAACATTTCATATTTGGATATCGCTCTAGAGGTTGGGGGAGGAGAATTAAATACTTGTACCTTCACAAAGGAGGTTGACCAGAATTGATATTTAAATTATGGGAGCAGCCACTTGCAGAAGTGGCGTGACAACATACCTAAGGGCCAGTTAATCAGACTTAAAAGGAATAGTTTGTCGATGGAAATGTTTAACATGCAGGCTGAAAAATTTAAAACATCCTTTTTGGAACAAGGTTCTCCCTTTGGTGTGGTGGACAAGGCCTTTAGGGATGTGTGTCAGATTGATAGTGTTCAATTATTGCAAGAAAAGAAGACAAAGGAAGGTGATTTATCATTGGCTGAGAATAGTGATAGAGCAACCAATTTTGTTACAAAATACAATTCCCATGCTTATGAGATAAGAAAGATCATCAAGAAAAATCATTCTCTATTGGAAATGGATAAGATTTTGAATAGGGGATCGGGTTGTAGTGATAAAGTAATTTTTAGGAGATCCAATAATCTCAAACTAAGGTTGGCACCAAGCCATATGAAGACTGTAGTACCTGTTAGAAATGTATTGAGCTGGTTGCCTGAGAAACCGGTGGGGTTCCTCAGGTGTGGCAATATTAGATGCCAGACCTGTTCTTTTTGCAATCGCAAAGTGACCACTTTTAACTCTCTAAATACAGAAGAGTCCTTTGATATTAAGGAATTTATTAACTGTAAATCCTCTTTTGTTATTTATTTTTTGATTTGCGGAAGCGAAAAACAATATATTGGTCGGACGACCAGAATGGTGCATGATAGATTGATGGAACATAAGAGAAATATAGTTAATAAAACAAGAAAACAAAGTCTCTATGCCCATATCAATAGTTGTGAATTGGGGAATATAAATAATATTCGTATGTTTGGTATTGAACAGATAAAAAAAACATATCGAGGAGGTGACCGTTATGGCCTCTTTTGTAAGAGAGAGGTATACTGGATTTTTCGGTTAGGGACACTAGTACCGTATGGTTTAAATGATAGTGAGACTTCTGTATGTAGAGGGCGTTTATACAATTAGAGAGGTATGCATATAAAATGATATTAGTAGCAGCACTGTGAATGATAAGCTAATGAAAGGCTTTTTGATATATAAGTGGCACAAATGAAATACGTGTGTGCAATAGAGCAGAGTAATAAAGATTTCGGAAGTTTGAATATGGAATACGGGTGACACGCATGAAGTGCGCATGCGCAATATAGCGCTGTTCCGAAATTGAAGAATGGTGACACGCAGGTGGCACGCATTGAGGGCGCGTGCACGCCATAACAGCGCCCGGAAATGGATGGGGAATTCACTATTTAAATGAATAGACGGGAGCATACTACTACTCCTGAGGAAGCCGCCGAGCGTAAAGGCGGGGAAACGCGTTGAGATTGCTCATGTGCACAGTTCCGACATCCTAACTACATTGGTGGGACATCAATTTAATGGACTTGGTGCGGCAGGACCCTTGACAAAAAGTTTGTTTCCAGCGTGTTGTGCAGCTGCATGGGGAGACTGTCATACAGTAAGCCGACCAAGAGACCAGTGTCCATGTGGTAGTGAGTACACCCGAGGCTTCAGGGTGTGCATCCAGTTATGGGTGCTTGCTGATTTTCAGCAATCTAAATTATTAAATTGCACTGACTGTGAAATCTACTAACTGAGGCTGCTATATTCCAGTTATGGTGTTTGCTCACTTCAAGCAATTCTAATGAACAAACTGCACTGATTGCGAAATCTACAAACTAATAGCAATTTGAGCTTGGATTGTGCAAGCGGTTCCAATGATTAACATAAAGTTATGCATGCATTAGAAGTACTACTAACAGCTGTGGACTCAGCTTAACACTAATTATTGCTGACTGATCATATGAGCTTTAAAATTGAATTGGATTGTGGCTTTGATGAATGGACAAACCTGTGAGATGAATATGGTGACCATTAAGAACTGCTACTAACCAATTGCTAATACTTTGTGCATCAGTGACTTATTAACCACTAATCATTCTGGAATTTCCTTTAGAATTGGGATTAATATATGGTGACTATCACTAGTAGTTTGGTTGCATAATTTGATGACCGAGGTTGCTTGGTATTTTAATATATATTTTTAACACCAACCGTGTGTATTGTATGTTAAATGTTTGTGTGTATTGTGATATTAAATCTATAAAATACATATCCTGGTTGTGCAGCGCTTCAATCGTTTTTTTGTTTTGGTTGCATTTTATTGGAGAAACAGTGATCTCCATTTTTTTGAAGCTGCAGTACACCCAGAATAGTGGAGAATATTGATCCATAGGGGATCCTTCCCAATTGGTCAGCGCCTAGATTAAATTGTTTTCCTTCTTTATGTCCCACTTTAGTTGCCAATTTTCTCACCAGCAGGTCTTTGCACCTCTGCAGACTTGTGTCCGCCAGGAAGAGAGATACAACGTAGGCTTTAAACCTAGGATCGAGCACGGTTGCCAAAATGTAGTGCTCTGATTTCAACACATTGACCACCCTCAAATCCTGGCAAAGCAAATGAAGGGCTCCATCCACAAGTCCCACATACTTAGCGGAATCGCTCCACCTTAGCTTCTCCTTCAATTTCTCCAGCTGCTTCTGCAAAAGCCTGATGAGGGGAATGACCTGACTCAAGCTGGCAGTGTCTGAGCTGACTTCACGTGTGGCAAGTTCGAAGGGTTGGAGAACCGTGCACAACACGGAAATCATTCTCCACTGCACTTGAGTCAGGTGCATTCCCCCTCCTTTGCCTATATCATAGATAGATGTATAGTCTTAAATGGCCTTTTGCTGCTCCTCCATCCTCTGAAGCATACAGAGTGTTGAATTCCACCTCGTTACCACCTCTTGCTTCAGGTGATGGCAGGGCAGGTTCAGGAGTGTTTGCTGGCGCTCCAGTCTTCGGCACGCAGTTGCTGAATGTCGAAAGTGGCCCGCAATTTTTTTATGCCACCAACAGCATCTCCTGCAAGCGCCTGTCGTTTTTCCAAAAATTCTGCACCACCAAATTATTTGCATATGCAAAACATGGGACGTGCTGAAATTTGCCCAGATGTAATGCATGCACAATATTGGTGGCGTTGTCAGATATCACAAATCCCCAGGAGAGTCTCAGTGGGCCAAGCCATTGTGCTATGACGTCCCTCAGTTTCCGTAAGAAGTTGTCAGCAGTGTGCCTCTTACGGAAACCGGTGAAACACTGCGTAGCCTGCCTAGGAACGAGTTGGCTTTTATGAGATTCTGCTACTGGTGCCGCTGCTGTTGTTGCTGCAGAATGCAATACATCTATCCAGTTGGCTGTCGCAGTCATGTAGTCCTCAGTTTGTGCTGCTCCACTTGTCCACATTTCTGTAGTTATGTGGACAGTGGGTACAACCGCATTTTTCAGAACACTGAGGACACTTTTCTTAATGTCCCTGTACACTTCTGGAATCGCTTGCCTAGTAAAGTAGATCTAAATGGGATTGGTACCGGGGACACAGTACGTCCATCAACTGTCTTAATCCCACTGCACTAATTGTGGATACCGGATGCACGTCTAACACCAGCATAGTTGTTATGGCCTCAGTAATCCGCTTTGCAACAAGGTGACTGCTGTCATATTTCATCTTCCTCAGAAAGGACTGTTGGACAGTCAATTGCTTAGTTGAAGTAGTACAAGTTGTCTTCTGACTTCCAGCAGCAGCAACAACAGCAGCGGCAGTAGGCGTACCACTCAAGGATCCTCTGGAGTAATCCCGGATAGGAAAGGACTTGTCAGTCATGCCAGTGACATGGCCTGCAGGACTACTTATGTTCCTGACTGAGGAGGAAATTGACGTTGAGGGAGTTAGTGGTGTGATTTGCAGGAGCTTGGGTACAACAGGAAGAAGGGATTTAGGGGTCAGTGGACTGTTTACGCCAGAGGTTCTCAAACTCGGTCCTCGGGGGCACACACAGTGCATGTTTTGCAGGTCTCCTCACAGAATCGCAAGTGAAATAATTAGCTCCACCTGTGGACCTTTTAAAATGTGTCAGTGAGTAATTAATACACCTGTGCACCTGCTGGGTTACCTGCAAAACATGCACTGTGTGTGCCCCCGAGGACCGAGTTTGAGAACCTCTGGTTTACGCTATTAACCAAAGTTTCTGAACTTGACAATGACTTATGATGAATTCGCTGCAGGTGACATGTAAGGGAGGATGTTCCTAGGTGGTTAACATCCTTAACCTTACTTATTATGGATTGACAAAGGCAACACATGGCTTGACACCTGTTGTCTGGATTTGTGGAGAAATAATTCCACACTAAGAGGTGGATTTTTTGTTATTTTGCCCAGGCATGACAATGGGCTTTTTCATCCCATGGACAACAACTGTCTCCACTGATGCCTTATTCAAACAAACCACATCACCATCAGAATCCTCATCATCAACTTCCTCCTCAGCTACACCAATATCCTCCTCATCTTGATGTACTTCTACAGTGACATCCTTAATCTCAATATCAGCAACTGGACTGGCGGTACTCCTCCCGCACTTGCAGGGGGCGTGCAAATGGTGGTATACATTCTTGGGAAGGTCAGGCTTGGACATCGCAAATGCGGACACACTTGGACTCTCCTTGGGGATTTGTGATATCTCTGAACGTACAGTTGTTTTTTCCTGGGCTTTAACAAGCTTAATTTATTTTTATTTTTCGAGAGGCAGGAGGGCTTCCATACTCATGAAAAGATAAACCACCAGTCATGAACACAGGCCAAGGCCTAAGCCTTTCCTTGCCACTTCTTGTCGTGAATGGCATATTGTCAATTTTATGTTTCTCATCATATAATTTCATTTTTTTTCCTGATTATTAATTTTTACTTCTTAGATTTTTATGCCCTCTATGACATTGGGCATCGGGCTTAGCAGATGACGTTGATGGAATTGCATTGTCAATGTCATGACTGGTTGCAGCAGCAGCTTCAGCACTAGTACTAAAAACTGGAAGTGGTTCCTGATCTTCCACTATTTTTTACTGCAAAATGTTTTTGTCCATTTCATAGGACAGTACCCCTTTATTATTACAGCACACAGAACAGTGCCTCTATTTTCACAGCACCCCTGTAATTTTACAGCATACAAGACAGGGCCAGTGTACTTTTATTTTAACAACAGTTCCCCTGTATTTTTACAGCATACAGGACAGGGCCAGTGTACTTGTATTTTAACAACAGCACCCCTATATTTTTACAGCATACAAGGCAGGGCCAGTGTATATTTATTTTAACAACAGTACCGCTGTATTTCTATAGCATATAGGACAGGGCCAGTGTACATGTATTTTAACAACAGCACCCCTGTATTTTTACAGCATACAAGGCAGGGCCAGTGTACATTTATTTTAACAACAGCACCCATGTATTTTTACAGCATACAAGACAGGGCCAGTGTACATTTATTTTACCAACAGCACCCCTGTATTTGGGCCAGTGTACTTTTATATTAACAACAGCACCCCTGTATTTTTACAGCATACAGGACAGTACCAGTGTACTTTTATTTTAACAACAGCACCTCTATGTTTACAGCATACAAGACAGGGCCAGTGTACATTTATTTTAGCAACAGCACCCTTGTATTTTAACAGCATACAAGACAGGGACAGTATACTTTTATTTTAACAACAGCACCCCTGTATTTCTATAGCATACAAGACAGGGCCAGTGTACATTTATTTTAACAACAGCACCCCTGTATTTGGGCATGTGTACTTTTATATTAACAACAGCACCCCTGTATCTTTAAAGCATACAGGACAGTACCACTGTACTTTTATTTTAACATCAGCACCTCTGTATGTTTACAGCATACAAGATAGGGCCAGTGTACATTTATTTTAACAACAGCACTCCTGTATTTTAACAGCATACAAGACAGAGACAGTATACTTTTATTTTACCAACAGCACCCCCTTATTTCTATAGCATACAAGACAGGGCCAATGTACATGTATTTTAACAACAGCACCCCTGTATTTGGGCAGGTGTACTTTTATATTAACAACAGCACACCTGTATTTTTACAGCATACAAGACAGGGCCAGTGTACATTTATTTTAACAACAGCACACTTGTATTTTTACAGCATACAAGACAGGGACAGTATACTTTTATTTTAACAACAGCACCCCTGTATTTCTATATCATACAGGACAGGGCCAGTGTACATGTATTTTAACAACAGCACCCCTGTATATTTACAGCACACAAGACAGTGCCAGTTTACTTTTATTTTAACAATAGAACCCCTGTATGTTTACAGCACACAAGACAGGGCCAGTGTACATTTATTTTAACAACAGCACCCTTGTATTTGGGCCAGTGTACATTTATTTTAACAACAGCACCCCTGTATTTTTACAGCAATCAAGACAGGGCCAGTGTATTTTTATTTTAACAACAGCACCTCTGTATGTTTACAGCATACAAGACAGGGCCAGTGTACATTTATTTTAACAACAGCACCCCTGTATTTGGGCCAGTGTACTTTTATATTAACAACAGCACCCCTGTATTTTTACAGCATACAGGACAGTGCCAGTGTACTTTAATTTTAACAACAGCACCTCTATGTTTACAGCATACAAGAAAGGGCCAGTGTACATTTATTTTAACAACAGCACCCCTGTATTTTAACAGCATACAAGACAGGGACAGTATACTTTTATTTTATCAACAGCACCCCTGTATTTCTATAGCATACAGGACAGGGCCAGTGTACATTTATTTTAACAACAGTACCCCTGTACTTGGGCCAGTGTACTTTTATATTAACAACAGCACCCCTGTATTTTTACAGCATACAGGACAGTACCAGTGTACTTTTATTTTAACAACAGCACACCTGTATTTTTACAGCATACAAGACAGGAAAAGTATACTTTTATTTTAACAACAGCACCCCTGTATTTCTATAGCATATGGGACAGGGCCAGTGTACATGTATTTTAACAACAGCACCCCTGTATTTTTACAGCATACAAAACAGTGCCAGTTTACATTTATTTTAACAATAGCACCCCTGTATGTTTACAGCATACAAGAAAGGGCCAGTGCACATTTATTTTTACAACAGCACCCATGTATTTGGTCCAGTGTACTTTTATTTTAACAACAGCACCCCTGTATTTTTTTTACAGCATACAAGACAGTACCAGTGTACTTTTATTGTAACAACAGCACCTCTGTATGTTTACAGCATACAAGACAGGGCCAGTGTACATTTATTTTAACAACAGCACCCCTGTATTTGGACAGGTGTACTTTTATATTAACAACAGCACCCTGTATTTTTACAGCATACAGGACAGTACCAGTGTACTTTTATTTTAACATCAGCACCTCTATATGTTTACAGCATACAAGATAGGGCCAGTGGACATTTATTTTAACAACAGCACTCCTGTATTTTAACAGCATACAAGACAGAGACAGTATACTTTTATTTTACCAACAGCACCCCTTTATTTCTATAGCATACAAGACAGGGCCAGTGTAAATATTTTTTAACAACAGCACCCCTGTATTTGGGCAGGTGTACTTTTATATTAACAACAGCACCCCTGTATTTTTACAGCATACAGGACAGTACCACTGTACTTTTATTTTAACATCAGCACCTCTGTATGTTTACAGCATACAAGATAGGGCCAGTGGACATTTATTTTAACAACAGCACTCCTGTATTTTAACAGCATACAAGACAGAGACAGTATATTTTTATTTTACCAACAGCACCCCCTTATTTCTATAGCATACAAGACAGGGCGAGTGTACATTTATTTTAACAACAGCACCCCTGTATTTGGGCAGGTGTACATTTATATTAACAACAGCACACCTGTATTTTTACAGCATACAAGACAGGGCCAGTGTACATTTATTTTAACAACAGCACTCCTGTATTTTAACAGCATACAAGACAGAGACAGTATATTTTTATTTTACCAACAGCACCCCCTTATTTATATAGCATACAAGACAGGGCCAGTGTACATTTATTTTAACAACAGCACCCCTGTATTTGGGCAGGTGTACTTTTATTTTAACAATAGAACCCCTGTATGTTTACAGCACACAAGACAGGGCCAGTGTACATTTATTTTAACAACAGCACCCTTATATTTGGGCCAGTGTACATTTATTTTAACAACAGCACCCCTGTATTTTTACAGCATACAAGACAGGGCAGGTACTTTTATTTTAACAACAGCACCTCTGTATGTTTACAGCATACAAGACAGGGCCAGTGTACATTTATTTTAACAACAGCACCCCTGCATTTCTATAGCATACAGGACAGGGCCAGTGTACATTTATTTTAACAACAGCACCCCTGTATTTGGGCAGGTGTACTTTTATATTAACAACAGCACCCCTGTATTTTTACAGCATACAGGACAGTACCAGTGTACTTTTATTTTAACAATGGCACCTCTGTATGTTTACAGCATACAAGACAGGGCCAGTGTACTTTTTTTAACAACAGCACCCCTGTGTTTTTACAGCATACAAGACAGGGAACGTATACTTTTATTTTAACAACAGCACCCCTGTATTTCTATAGCATATGGGACAGGGACAGTGTACATGTATTTTAACAACAGCACCCCTGTTTTTTTACAGCATACAAGACAGTGCCAGTGTACTTTTATTTTAACAATAGCACCCCTGTATGTTTACAGCATACAAGACAGGGCCAGTGTACATTTATTTTAACAACAGCACCCCTGTATTTTTACAGCACACAAGACAGTATCAGTGTACTTTTATTGTTACAACAGCACCTCTGTATGTTTACAGCATACAAGACAGGGCCAGTGTACCTTTATTTTAACAATAGCACCCCTGTATTTTTACAGCATACAAGACAGGGACTGTATACTTTTATTTTAACTTCAGCACCCCTGTATTTTTACAGCATACAAGGCAGGGACAGTGTACAGTTATTGTAACAACAGCACCCCTGTATTTCTATAGCATACAGGACAGGGCCAGTGTACATGTATTTTAACAACAGAACCTCTGTATTTTTACAGCATACAAGACAGGGCCAGTGTACTTTTATTTTAACAACAGCACCCCAGTATTTTTACAGCTTACAAGACAGGGCCAGTGTACATTTATTTTAACAACAACACCCCTGTATTTGGGGCGGTGTACTCTTATTTTAACAACAGCACCTATGTATTTTTACAGCATACAGGACAGTACCAGTGTACGTTCTTTTTAACAACAGCACCTCCGTAGGTTTACAGCATATGAGACAGGGCCAGCGTACATTTATTTTAACAACAGCACCCCTGCATTTCTATACCATACAGGACAGGGCCAGTGTACATTTATTTTAACAACAGCACCCCTGTATTTGGGCAGGTGTACTTTTATATAAACAACAGCACCCCTGTATTTTTACAGCATACAGGACAGTGCCAGTGTACTTTAATTTTAACAACAGCACCTCTATGTTTACAGCATACAAGAAAGGGCCAGTGTACATTTATTTTAACAACAGCACCCCTGTATTTTAACAGCATACTAGAAAGGGACAGTATACTTTTATTTTATCAACAGTACCCCTGTATTTCTATAGCATACAGGACAGGGCCAGTGTACATTTATTTTAACAACAGCACCCCTGTATTTGGGCCAGTGTACTTTTATATTAACAACAGCACCCCTGTATTTTTACAGCATACAAGACAGTGCCAGTGTACTCTTATTTTAACAATAGCACCCCTGTATGTTTACAGCATACAAGAAAGGGCCAGTGTACATTTATTTTTACAACAGCACCCATGTATTTGGTCCAGTGTACTTTTATTTTAACAACAGCACCCCTGTATTTTTAACAGCATACAAGAAAGTGCCAGTGTACATTTATTGTAACAATAGCACCTCTGTATGTTTACAGCATACAAGACAGGGCCAGTGTACATTTATTTTAACAACAGCACTCCTGTATTTTAACAGCATACAAGACAGAGACAGTATACTTTTATTTTACCAACAGCACCACTTTATTTCTATAGCATACAAGACATGGCCAGTATACATATATTTTAACAACAGCACCCCTGTATTTGGGCAGGTGTACTTTTATATTAACAACAGCACACCTGTATTTTTACAGCATACAAGACAGGGAAGTATACTTTTATTTTAACAACAGCACCCCTGTATTTCTATAGCATATGGGACAGGGTCAGTGTACATGTATTTTAACAACAGCACCCCTGTATTTTTACAGCATAAAAGACAGTTCCAGTGCACATTTATTTTTACAACAGCACCCATGTATTTGGTCCAGTGTACTTTTATTTTAACAACAGCACCCCTGTATTTTTTACAGCATACAAGACAGTGCCAGTGTACATTTATTGTAACAATAGCACCTCTGTATGTTTACAGCATACAAGACAGGGCCAGTGTACATTTATTTTAACAACAGCACCCCTGTATTTTTACAGCATACAAGACAGTGCCAGTGTACTTTTATTTTAACAATAGCACCCCTGTATGTTTAGAGCATACAATACAGGGCCAGTGTAAATTTATTTTTACAACAGCACCCATGTATTTGGTCCAGTGTACTTTTATTTTTAACATTAGCACCCCTGTATTTTTACAGCACACAAGACAGTACCAGTGTACTTTTATTGTAACAACAGCACCTCTGTATGTTTACAGCATACAAGACAGGGCCAGTGTACATTTATTTTAACAATAGCACCCCTGTATTTTTACAGCATACAAGACAGGGACTGTATACTTTTTTTAACAACAGCACCCCTGTATTACTATAGCATACAGGACAGGGCCAGTGTATATTTATTTTAACAACAGCAACCCTATATTTGGGCCAGTGTACTTTTATATTAACAACAGCACCCCTGTATTTTTACAGCATATCGGACAGTACCAGTGTACTTTTATTTTAACAACAGCACCTCTGAATGTTTACAGCATACAAGACAGGGCCAGTGTACATTTATTTTAACAACAGCACCCCTTTTATTTTTACAGCATACAAGGCAGGGACAGTGTACATTTATTTTAACAACAGCACCCCTGTATTTCTATAGCATACAGGACAGGGCCAGTGTACATGTATTTTAACAACAGCACCTCTGTATTTTTACAGCATACAAGACAGGGCCAGTGTACATTTATTTTAACAACAGCACCCCTGTATTTGGGCCGGTGTACTCTTATTTTAACAACAGCACCCATGTATTTTTACAACATACAGAACAGTACCAGTGTACGTTCTTTTTAACTACAGCACCTCCGTATGTTTACAGCATATGAGACAGGGCCAGTGTACATTTATTTTAACAACAGCACCCCTGCATTTCTATAGCGTACAGGACAGGGCCAGTGTACATTTATTTTAACAACAGCACCCCTGTATTTGGGCAGGTGTACTTTTATATTAACAACAGCACCCCTGTATTTTTACAGCATACAGGACAGTGCACTTTAATTTTAACAACAGCACCTCTATGTTTACAGCATACAAGAAAGGGCCAGTGTACATTTATTTTAACAACAGCACCCCTGTATTTTAACAGCATACAAGACAGGGACAGTATACTTTTATTTTATCAACAGCACCCCTGTATTTCTATAGCATACAGGACAGGGCCAGTGTACATTTATTTTAACAACAGCACCCCTGTATTTGGGCCAGTGTACTTTTTTTTTAACAACAGCACCCCTGTATTTTTACAGCATACAAGACAGGGAAAGTATACTTTTATTTTAACAACAGCACCCCTGTATTTCTATAGCATTTGGGACAGGGCCAGTGTACATGTATTTTAACAACAGCACCCCTGTATTTATACGGCATACAAGACAGTGCCAGTGTACTTTTATTTTAACAATAGCACCCCTGTATGTTTACAGCATACAAGAAAGGGCCAGTGTACATTTATTTTTACAACAGCACCCATGTATTTGGTCCAGTGTACTTTTATTTTAACAACAGCACACCTGTATTTTTTACAGCATACTAGACAGTGCCAGTGTACTTTTATTGTAACAACAGCACCTCTGTATGTTTACAGCATACAAGACAGGGCCAGTGTACATTTATTTTAACAACAGCACCCCTGTATTTTTACAGCATACAAGACAGGGAAAGTATACTTTTATTTTAACAACAGCACCCCTGTATTTCTATAGCATACAGGACAGGGCCAGTGTACATTTTAACAGCACCCGTGTATTTGTGCCGGTGTACTTTTATATTAACAGCACCCCTGTATTTATACAGCATACAGGACAGGGCCAGTGTACTTTTATTAAAACAACAGCACCCCTGTATTTTTACAGCATACAAGGCAGGGCCAGTGTTTTTTTATTTTAACAACAGCACCCCTGTATTTTTACAGCAAACAAGACAGGGCCAGCATACATTTATTTTCACTGCACCCCTGATTTTTTACAGCATACAGATAGGGCCAGTGTACATTTATTTTCACTGCGCCCCTGAATTTCTATAGCATACAGGACAGGGCCAGTGTACATTTATTTTAACAACAGCACCCCTGTATTTGGACAGGTGTACTTTTATATCAACAACAGCACCCCTGTATTTTTACAGCATACAGGACAGTACCAGTGTACTTTTATGTTAACATCAGCACCTCTGTATGTTTACAGCATACAAGATAGGGCCAGTATACTTTTATTTTACCAACAGCACCCCTTTATTTCTATAGCATACAAGACATGGCCAGTGTACATATATTTTAACAACAGCACCCCTGTATTTGGGCAGGTGTACTTTTATTTTAACAACAGCACACCTGTGTTTTTACAGCATACAAGACAGGGCCAGTGTACATTTATTTTAACAACAGCACACTTGTATTTTTACAGCATACAAGACAGGGACAGTATACTTTTATTTTAACAACAGCACACCTGTGTTTTTACAGCATATAAGACAGGGCCAGTGTACATTTATTTTAACAACAGCACACTTGTATTTTTACAGCATACAAGACAGGGACAGTATACTTTTATTTTAACAACAGCACCTCTGTATTTCTATAGCATACAGGACAGGGCCAGTGTACATGTATTTTAACAACTGCACCGCTGTATTTTTACTGCACACAAGACAGTGCCAGTGTACTTTTTTAACAACAGCACCCCTGTATTTTTACTGCATACAAGACAGGGAAAGTATACTTTTATTTTAACAACAGCACCCCTGTATTTCTATAGCATATGGGACAGGGCCAGTGTACATGTATTTTAACAACAGCACCCCTGTATTTTTACAGCATACAAGACAGTGCCAGTGTACTTTTATTTTAACAATAGCACCCCTGTATGTTTACAGCATACAAGAAAGGGCCAGTGTACATTTATTTTTACAACAGCACCCATGTATTTGGTCCAGTGTACTTTTATTTTAACAACAGCACCCCTGTATTTTTACAGCATACAAGACAGTACCAGTGTACTTTTATTGTAACAACAGCACCTCTGTATGTTTACAGCATACAAGACAGGGCCAGTGTACATTTAATTTAACAATAGCACCCCTGTATTTTTACAGCATACAAGACAGGGACTACATACTTTTATTTTAACAACAGCACCCCTTTATTTCTATAGCATACAGGACAGGGCCAGCAGAGCCGTAACTAGGTGTGTGCCAGAGCGGCATTGCACACAGCGCAACTGCACTGTGGGCGCACCATCTGGCAGGACCACCCGCACGGCCGCTGTCCGCCGGCCGCCGCTGCAGTGCTGTCCTGTTTGTTCAGCCTACAGTACCCCTGTTTAGCCTTTAGTATCTTTTGTTATGTTATCACAACCGCTGGTCCCGCCGGACAGGAAGTGACGTTTCACTTCCGGTCATTGGAACGCACATACACTAGCCTTAATGCGCTATTACATATGACCCAGCGCTCTAACAGCGCTATTTGATAGGCGCTGCTCTACTCATTTATCACTGCCAGCATTATTTTTGTTTAGCATTATGCTGTTCGTCGGCGCCGACTTCACTTCCGGTAATACCGGAAGTGACCCGTGCGGTCTACCGCGCGTTCCACCACGCTCCACACTCACTTCCTCCTCTGTGAGGAACTGGAGTGGCGTTTTTTTCACTAATTAGTCCAGGTATTTAACAGGGGCCTGGGAGACTGAGTCTCATGTTCCAGTTCCCTTACTTTGAATTGACTGCTGCTGAACCTTTTGACTGTGCTGCATGTGCCTTGACAAAGGTCCCAGTGAGGACGGAAACGTTGGTGTTTATGTGGATTTCCTTTGGAACTGTGAGATCTATTTTTTCCTTCATGAAATGATGTTTTTTATTACTGCAATTTATTCAGTCTGGGGAGTGCTATCATTCCCACTTGTGTGGGAAATACTGTAATATATATATATATATATATATATATATATATAAAGAAGGTAATTACTCCTTTATTAAAGGCACTCCGGCGCACAGATAGCATAATCAACATGAATCCTTATCAGTATCAGTAACGGCACTCGGAGTTGGCATGAGGCAAAGAAGATTTGTATTAGACAACCGTTTTCAGGGCTTGCGCCCTGTAATCAAGATCACACAATTAATATTTATGTTGTTTTCATGACAGTTCGCATGCCCTGAAAACGCTTGTCTAATACAAATCTTCTTTGCCTCATGCCAACTCCGAGTGCCGTTACTGATATGGATTCATAAATATATAATCTGGAAACCCCCCTTTACAAATTCTGCGTTTACCCCTGCTGTGTGTGGTGTGCGCTCAGCTCCTCTGCTGCTGAGCGCACCCACAACCTGCACCAACGCAGCGCCTTCTCCCTGGGCCCAATCAGATGCTCTGCCTCCCTCCTCCCTGCAGTGTCTAGGGAGAGACGTGATGACGTCTTTCCCAACTGTCTCCCACAGCGCCCCGTGCCACGAGTTGCTGTGGCGTTCGGGCGGGCAGTCAGGGGAGGACGGAGGAGGCATTCAGTCCAGCTGAGCTCCCACTGACCACTGCAGCAGCACCCCAGCCTGCAGCTTCCCGTCCCTCACTAGGCTTCGCTGCTGGTCTTCCCCTGTGTCTGCAGCGTTTGGGCTGGAGGGAAGTCAGCATAAAATCAATATCTCTCTCCATCTCTCTCTCCCCCAGGGTAATGTGTAAAAGGTGACTCTACCTGCCGTAATGTGTAAAAGGTGACTCTACCTGCTGTACTGTGTCTAAGGGAACTCTGCCTGTTGTAATGTTTGACAGGAGCTCTACCTGGCGTAATGTGTGTAAGTGGCGCTACTGTTCGGTGTAATTTGAATAATGGAGACTACTGTGCAGCGTAATATGAATTGGCATAATTTTCTAGCCACGCCCCTTCCCGACGAAGCCACGCCCCTATGGGGGGGCGCCGATACTGTTTCTTGCACACAGCGCTAAAATGTCTAGTTACGGCACTGAGGGCCAGTGTACATTTATTTTAACAACAGCAACCCTGTATTTGGGCCAGTGTACTTTTATATTAACAACAGCACCCCTGTATTTTTACAGCATATCGGATAGTACCAGTGTACTTTTATTTTAACAACAGCACCTCTGTATGTTTACAGCATGCAATACAGGGCCAGTGTACATTTATTTTAACAACAGCACCCCTGTATTTTTACAGCATACAAGGCAGGGACAGTATACTTTTATTTTAACAGCAGCACCCCTGTATTTCTATAGCATACAGGACAGGGGCAGTGTACATGTATTTTAACAACAGCACCCCTGTATTTTTACAGCATACAAGACAGGGCCAGTGTACTTTTATTTTAACAACAGCACCCCTGTATTTTTACAGCATACAAGACAGGGCCAGTGTACATTTATTTTAACAACAGCACCCCTGTATTTGGGTCGGTGTACTCTTATTTTAACAACAGCACCCATGTATTTTTACAGCATACAGGACAGTACCAGTGTACTTTTATTTTAACAACAGCACCTCCGTATGTTTACAGCATATGAGACAGGGCCAGTGTACATTTATTTTAACAACAGCACCCCTGTATTTTAACAGCATACAAGACAGGGACAGTATACTTTTATTTTAACAACATCACCCCTGTATTTCTATAGCATACAGGACAAGGCCAGTGTACATTTATTTTAACAACAGCACCCGTGTATTTGGGCCATTGTACTTTTATATTAACAACAGCACCCCTGTATTTGTACAGCATACAGGAAAGTACCAGTGTACTTTTATTTTAACAACAGCACCTCTGTATGTTTACAGCATACAAGACAGGGCCAGTGTACATTTATTTTAACAACAGCACCCCTGTATTTTTACAGCATACAAGACAGGGAAAGTATACTTTTATTTTAACAACAGCACCCCTGTATTTCTATAGCATACAGGACAGGGCCAGTGTACATTTTAACAGCACCCGTGTATTTGTGCCGGTGTACTTTTATATTAACAGCACCCCTGTATTTATACAGCATACAGGACAGGGCCAGTGTACTTTTATTAAAACAACAGCACCCCTGTATTTTTACAGCATACAAGGCAGGGCCAGTGTTTTTTTATTTTAACAACAGCACCCCTGTATTTTTACAGCAAACAAGACAGGGCCAGCATACATTTATTTTCACTGCACCCCTGATTTTTTACAGCATACAGATAGGGCCAGTGTACATTTATTTTCACTGCGCCCCTGAATGTTTACAGCATACAGGACAGGGCAAGTACCCCTGTATTTTCACAGCATACAACAGGATAGTTCCCCTGTACAGCCCAGAAGCCAGGACAGCAACACCCATGTACAGGTGCAGCTCCCCAAACAGCACATGAAACACCAGTGACAGCCAGGTTAGCACCCCTAACAGCACAGTGACAGGACAGCACCCCTAGAGAGCACACGCTGAACCCATCCGATGCCACCACCCATAGAGAGAGAGACATAGGTCTGTCTCCCATAATCTCCAAGTCCGGGGTGAAAATGGTGTCTATGTGTGGCTCCTTATATGGAATCCAGAACCCGCGAGAATCCGACAGTGGGATGATGACATTTTGCCCTGTTCTGGGATTCGAGTCTGGCGGGAAGTCCCGAGCCAGGCTCGGTTCCTGGGTCGGATCGTGAAGTTCGGGTCTCTGAGAACCGAACCCGCTCATCTCTAGTTATTTGTGTTTGAGGCAAATATTTCATTATTTTCTCAGCTATGTGTGCAGGCAGCCTATTGTTTCTATATTTTAAAAAAAATCAGTATTGAATAATATGATTCAGCGGGTTATTATTACAGCCAGCTGGTGAGGGAAGTGTTGCTTGCCTTTGGGTAACAGAACTTCCCTCTGTCTTCCCTGCATAATTAAGCCAACTGCTCACAGAAATTATGTATCTGTGTGAATTTATATACTGTCTGTAGGGCAGCATGGATGCTGTAATGGTTAGCATTGCTGCCTCACAGCACTGAGGTTATGGTTTAAATTCCCAACATGGCGCTAACTGTGTGGAGTTTGTATATTGTCCCCATACTTGGGTAGGTTTCCTCAGGGGTTTCCAGTTTCCTCCCACAATCCAAAAACATACTAGTAGGTTAATTGGCTCCTACCAAAATTAACCCTAGTGTGTGCATTTACATGTGATAGAAAATATAGATTGTAAGGTCCACTGAAGCAGGGACTGATGTGAATGGCCAAATATTCTCTGTATAGCGCTGCAGAATATGTGTGCGCTATATAAATAACTGGTAATAATATTACTCTGTATAGTGCTTATTGTATCCTGTTATCTCCTTGTACAGCACAATGGAATAAAAGATGAAAAATTAGATTAAATAAAATAATATTTATTCCAGGGAAGGTTCTGCTTAGATTGGATTGTTCTGACTAAAAATGTCCTTGTGCAGCAAATGTATATATATCTAGGCTCAGACGAGCATTATGTGTAGCATATAAGGAATGACACTGAGAAAGCAAAGCTCCCTGTGCTACTATTAGACTTTTAGGATAGGTACAGTACCCCTAAACAGGAGTGGATTTCGGCAGGGGCGTTTTAAGAGAGGAGGAGGCCCGTATGCAGCCTTCTGCATCAGGGGCCCCCTCCTCTCTGACCGAGGCACAAGGTATTAATACTTACCTCTCCGGAATCCCCCGGTGGTGCCATCCTTCTCCGCAGCAGCAATAGAGTCTGAGCACAGACTCTATTGCGCATGTGCACACCTCTGTGAACACGGCGCAGTGGCCATTTTCCAAAAGATTTTCCTAGAGCGCATGGGCAAAACTCTGGGAAAATGACTGCTGTGTCACATTTCCAGAGTTTTCAGCAGGCGCAACAGAGTTTGTTCCCCTTAGTGTTCAAACTCTATTGCGCTTCCGAGAAGGGATGGCTTCAATGGGGCACTCCAGAGAGGTCAGAATTAAACAAACGGGTGTGGTGTGTGTGTGGGGTGGGCCCCCCTGGGGCCTGTGTAGATACGTCAATGGATTTCAGGGTCAGGGCACCCCTAGGCACTACAATAAAGCTCCCCTCCACTACCCAATATTATGATTTTCAAGGTTTGCTTATAAGCATTTAGCATATAGGCATTTGGCATAAGCATTTGATTATAAGCATTTGGCACTTTAATATAATATAATAAAAAAAGCAAGCCATGAGCTATCACATTTAATTTTATGTTTAATTATGTATACAGTATATATATATATATATATATATATCTACTAGTAGGGCAGCTTACAGCGGCAGTCTGTGCATGTCGTCCCATCCGCACTCCAATCAAATGGCATTCTGTACGCATTGGGTATGTTTGACCAGCGGCTGTGATCCCCGTGGTCATAATGCTGACGCTGGGATCCAGACCGACAGAATGCCGGCAGGGGGGCGAGTGCAATGAAGCCCCTTGTGGTCTCGCTGCGCTCGCCACAGGTTCTATTTCCACTCTATGTGTATCGTGGACACCCAAGAGTAGGAATAGCCTTCGCCCCTGCCGGCATTCTGGTGGCTGGGATCCCGGCGTAGGTATGTTGACCGCCAGGATCATAACTACATCCCTTCTGTACAGTAGAGTGAAAATAATAGGATTTTAATACCTACCGGTAAATCCTTTTCTCCAAGTCCGTAGAGGATTCTGGGGTCCACTTTAGTACCATGGGGTATAGATGGTTCCGCAGGAGCCATGGGCACTTTAAGACTTTTCAAGGGTGTGAACTGGCTCCTCCCTCTATGCCCCTCCTCCAGAGCTCAGTTATAGGAACTGTGCCCAGGGAGACGGACATTTTGAGGAAAGGATTTACTTGTATACTAATGGTGAGATTCATACCAGCTCACACCTCAACCATGCCGCACAACATGGCATTCAACATGACACACGCCAACAGGCATGAACCATTTACAGCAACATGCTGAAAACAAATGAAACACAACTTGTGTAACTATAAAGAACAAACTGCAGGTAAAGTACGCACTGGGTCGGGTGCCCAGCATCCTCTACGGACTAGGAGAAAAGGATTTACCGGTAGGTATTAAAATCCTATTTTCTCATACGTCCTAGAGGATGCTGGGGTCCACTTCAGTACCATGGGGTTATACCAAAGCTCTAGTATGGGCGGGAGAGTGCAGATGATCCTGCAGTACCGTTTGACCGAAGTTGAGGTCCTCATCGGCCAAGGTGTCAAACTTATAAAATTTAGCAAATGTGTTTGACCCTGACCAAGTAGCTGCTCGGCAAAGATGTAAAGCCGAAACGCCCCGGGCAGCTTCCCAGGATGAGCCCACTTTCCTAGTAGAATGGGCCTTCACCGACTTCGGTACCGGCAAGCCTGCCGTAGAATGAGCGTGCTGAATTGTCCCTCTGATCCAGCGCGCAATAGTCTGCTTAGAAGCAGGACATCCAATCTTGTTGGGAGCATACAGGACAAACAGAGCCTCTGTTTTCCGTAATCGAGTTGTTCTTGCGACATAAATCTTCAAAGCTCTAACCACATCTAGAGACTGTGACTCAGTGAAAGTGTCAGTAGCTACTGGCACCACAATAGGTTGGTTTATGTGGAAGGACGAAAATACCTTTGGAAGAAATTGTTGACGAGTTCTTAACTCTGCCCTATCTTCATGGAAGATCAGGTAAGGGCTCTTGTGAGACAAGGCCCCCAACTCAGACACCCGCCTTGTGGATGCCAATGCCAAAAGCATCACCACTTTCCAAGTGAGAAACTTCAATTCTATCTCCTGCAGATGTTCAAACCAATCTGATTGAAGGAACTACAACACCACATTAAGGTCCCATGGTGCCACTGGAGGCACAAATGGAGGCTGGATGTGCAGAACCCCTTTCACGAACATCTGAACTTCTGGAAAGGAGGCCAATTGTTTTTGAAAGAAAACTGATAAGGCCGAAATCTGGACCTTGATTGACCCCAATCTAAGGCCCGCATCCACACCAGCCTGCAGAAAATGGAGAAAACGTCCCAACTCAAACTCTTCCGTAGGAGCTTTCTTGGATTCAAACCAAGACACATATTTTCTCCAAATACGGTTGTAATGTTTAGACGTTACTCCTTTCCTGGCCTGAATAAGAGTGGGGATGACTTCCTTGGGAATACCCTTTCAGGCTAGGATCTGACGGTCAACAGCCATGCCGTCAAACGTAGCCGCGGTAAGTCTTGATACACACACAGACCCTGCTGTAGTAGGTCCTCTCGAGGAGGAAGAGGCCGAGGATCTTCTATGAGCAACTCCTGAAGATCTGGATACCAAGCCCTCCTTGGCCAGTCTGGGACAATGAAGATTGCTCAAACTCTTGTTCTTCTTATTATTTTGAGAACTTTTGGAATCAGTGGAAGTGGAGGGAAAACATATACAGACCGAAACACCCACTGGGTCACCAGTGCATCCACTGCTATTGCTTGAGGGTCTCTCGACCTGGAACAATATCTCTGAAGCTTCTTGTTTAGACGAGATGCCGTCATGTCTACTTGAAGAACTCCCCAAAGACTTGTCACCTCTGCGAAGACTTTTGGTGGAGGCCCCACTCTCCTGGATGGAGATCGTGTCTGCTGAGGAAGTCTGCTTCCCAGTTGTCTACTCCCGGAATGAAAATTGCTGACAGAGCTCTAACATGTCTTTCTGCCCAGAGGAGAATCCTTGTCACCTCTGCCATTGCCACTCTGCTTTTCGTTCCGCCTTGCCTGCTTATGTACGCGACTGCTGTTACATTGTCCGACTGGGTCTGCACGGGATCTTGAAGAAGATGTACCACTTGTAGAAGCCCATTGTAAATGGCTCTCAATTCCAGAACGTTTATGTGAAGGCAGGCTTCCTGACTTGACCATTTTCCTTGGAAGCTTTCCCCCTGTGTGACAGCTCCCCAGCCTCGGAGACTTGCATCCGTGGTTATTAGGACCCAGTCGTGAATCCCAAACCGGCGTCCCTCTAGTAGGTGAGAACTGTGTAGCCACCACAGGAGCGAAATCCTGGCTTTGGGGGTCAGGATTATTTTCCGGTGCATGTGTAGGTGGGATCCGGACCACTTGTCCAACAGGTCCCACTGGAATACTCTGGCATGAAATCGGCCAAACTGTATGGCCTCGTAGGCCGCTACCATTTTCCCCAACAACCGAATGCATTGATGGATCGACACGCTTGTTGGTTTCAATATTTGTTTGACCATTTTCTGGATTTCCAGAGCCTTTTCCACTGGAAGAAATACTCTCCATACTTCTGTGTCCAGAATCATCCCTAAAAAGGACAATTTTGTCGTCGGTTCCAACTGCGACTTTGGAAAATTCATGATCCAACCATGTTGTTGGAGTATTGACAGGGAGAGTGCGATGTTCTGCACCAACTGTTCCCTGGATCTCGCTTTTATCAGGAGATCGTCCAGATAAGGAATTATATTGACTCCTTTTTAACGAAGGAGGACCATCATCTCCGCCATCACCTTGGTGAATACCCTCGGTGCCGTGGAGAGTCCGAACGGCAACGTCTGGAACTGGTAATGGCAATCCTGTACTGCGAATTTCAGATAAGCTTGGTGAAGAGCATAAATGGGAACATGCAAGTAAGCATCTTCTATGTCTACTGACACCATGAAGTCCCCCTCT
The DNA here is from genome assembly GCF_028390025.1 of Pseudophryne corroboree. Classification (NCBI taxonomy): domain Eukaryota; kingdom Metazoa; phylum Chordata; class Amphibia; order Anura; family Myobatrachidae; genus Pseudophryne; species Pseudophryne corroboree. The sequence continues at coordinate 123,422,748 of NC_086447.1, forward strand.
TCCAGACTGGAAATCACTACCCTCAGGGATTCCATCTTGAACTTGAACCTTTTCAGGTAGAGATTCAGATTTTTCAGGTTTAAAATCGGTCTGACCAAGCCGTCCGGCTTTGGAACAACGAAGAGGCTTGATAAAAAAAACCCTTCTCCTTACTGTGCCAAGGGTACCAGGACAATGACCTGATCCTGACATAATTTTTGAATTGCTGTTGTTACTGCCTCTCTTCCCGGAAGAGAAGCTGACAAGGTCGATTTGAAACATCGGCATGGGGGGACGTCTTAAAACTCTAGTTTGTACCTATGGGACACTATTTGTAAGACCCATTGGTCCAGGCCAGATTGAATCCAAATTTGGCTGAAAAGTTTCAGACGTGCTCCCACCCAAGCGGACTCCCGCAAGGGAGCCCCAGCATTATGCTGCAGATTTGGCAGATGCAGGGGTGGACTTCTGCTCCTGCGATCCGGGAGACGCTGCGGATTTCTTTCATTTTCCCCTTCCCCTACCTGCAAAGAAGGGGGAACCTTTGGCCTTTTTGTATTTGTTGGGCCGAAAGGACTGTATGTGAGAGTGATGTGTCTTTTTCGCCGGTGTAGGAGCATAAGGCAAGAATGTCGGCTTACCTGCGGTAACCACCGAGACTAACGCATCCAGCCCATCACCAAACAAGGCCTCACCTTTATACGGGAGAGCCTCCATATTTCTTTTGGAATCTGCATCAGCATTCCACTGGTGAATCCACAACACCCTCCGAGCCGATACTGCCATGGTAGCGGTTTAGATCCCAAGAGACCAATATATTTCATGGTTTCTAGTACGTACGCAGCAGCGTCTTTGATATGACCTAACGTTAGGAGTATCTCATCTCCGTCTATTGTGTCAATGTCTAAATGACAAGTTTTCTGACCACTTTTCAATAGCACTACTCACCCACGCACAGACAATGGTAGGACTGAGTAGTGTCCCATTGGCCACATCAATATATCACCTCACTCACTTGCGGTCTGTCAGCTCCTTAAGTGAAGCCATTCCAGGCGCAGGGAGAAACACATTTTCTCTTTTATGACAGGGCCCTGTCTAAAATGCAGGGTGACTCCCACCTTTTGGAAAAAAAGGTAAGCTGCCTGAATTCCTTTTGGGAATCTGAAATTTCTTTTCAGGTTAAATCAGACTCCCTCCAAGAGACTGTTCAACTCCTGAGGTGGAGGGAAAATTACATGACTTCTTTACTAAAGTAAACCCTCTCCTTGTGGTAAAAGAGGGGGCTTCGTAACTTCTAACACCTCCTTTATAGCTAAAACATGTTTTGAATGCTTTTTGCTAACTTAGGACCTATTCCCCTGGAATCACTAGTGTCGACACAGGAATCAGAGTCCGTGTTGGCATCAGTTTGTACTACTTGTGCAAATTTGCATGTGACCCAGAGGGGTCCCTGTGGATGAAAGGCAGAACTATTAAAAATCAGATCTTCAACAGATTTTATTCAGTTTTCTGTATGAGATTCAGTCCAACCTCTTACTGATATGATTCACACTATCATGTAACCTTTCACCCAGTCAGGCTCTTGGTGTCATATTACACCTCTGTGTCTCTAACATGTCTCCCACAGAGGAAGAATTCCCTGCCACAGACATGTCACACACGTGCACAACCACACCACAGACACTCCAGGACTTATAGGGGACAGACCCACAGTAAAATCTGTCAGAGGGACACAGATAGGATTTGCCAGTTCACAACCCAGCGCCAGTAACACAATGTCTGTGAACACAAAATGCCCACTGACATGCAGCGCTTTTATAATGCTAATCACACAATTATATTGCACCAAATTCACTGCAGACCCCTCCTGTTTTGCACCCTGATACTTGTTCAGTAGTGGAGGAGGACCAGCATTGTCTCTGCAGGAAAGAGAGAAAATGGCGCTGAGCAGTGTGCTGGCTGACTGAGAAGGAAGCTCCTCCTTCAATGGTGTGTTTCTCCTCAGCTTTTATGAGGTAATTTTTTATACTGGCGGGGGTAGGACTGTGCCTCAGCAACTTATGCCCCTTATTTATGCCAGTTTCCATAGGTTTCATACTGTCCAGGGCCCCCCTCCCCCCCGCGCCCTGCACTCTGCAGTGCCTGTGTATGTGTGGGCAACATAGCGCGCTGCACTCCCGCCAGCTACGCGGTACCTTTAGCTGTCACTTTCTTGATTGAAGATCTGTCTTCTAACACTGACCTGTCTTCTGACTTCTGGCTCTGCGAGGGGGGTGTCGGCGTGCTGTGGGAGTGAGCGCATACCCGCAGCTAGTGTTCAGTACCCTTCAGGAGCTAATGGTTTCCTGTCAGCCAGAAGCAGAGCCATGAAACTCTTTAGGAAGTTGGATCCTACTTCTGCCCCTCAGTCCCACGAAGCAGGGAGACTGTTGCCAGCAGTTCTCCCTGAAAATAAAAAACCTAACATAAGTCTTTTCAGAGAAACTCAGTAGAGCTCCTCTGGAGTGCACCCAGTCTGCCTGGGCACATTTCTAAAACTGAGGTCTGGAGGAGGGGCATAGAGGGAGGAGCCAGTTCACACTCTTGAAAAGTCTTAAAGTGCCCATGGCTCCTGTGGAACCGTCTATACCCCATGGTACTGAAGTGGACCCCAGCATCCTCTAGGACGTATGAGAAATTGTGTTGTTATTGGGAAATTTCAGACCCCCATCGGGCCACATAAAAGACACCTTATAGTCATACTTGCCTACCTGACCCTCTCCATGAGGGAGAAAATGCTCTGTTCCTGGACTTTCCTGGTAATGTATGATTGCCATCACCTGTGGTGAAACACCTTTCTTATCAATTAACAGGCTCACCACAGGTGATGGCAATCATACATTACCAGGAAAGTCCAGGAACAGAGCATTTTCTCCATCGTGGAGAGGGTCAGGTAGGCAAGTATGCTTATAGTACATTGACAGACCTCCACTTGGCCAGATCCTACCCACAATTAGTGTACAGTATGCTAGATGCATTAGTAGTCCTGTAGATAACACCCACTATATGGCTTACAATATATATAATATAGTGAGTGACCAACACAATCCACCAGTCATAGAACTAGTAACCCACTAGAAAGATGTTCTCATCACTTTCTTTATTAAATGGCCATTTGCACACCTCCCAACATGACCCTCTCCAGGAGGGACAGAATGCTCTGCTCCTGTACTTAATTTAAGATTGCCATCACCTGTGCTGAAACACATTTCTTGTCCATTATCCTGTTCAAAACAGGTGCCGGCAATCATAAATTAAGAGTAAAGTCCAGAAGCAGAGCATTCTGTCCCTCCTGGAGAGGGTCATGTTGGGAGGTATGCATTTGCATCCAGTCACAGTGCCAGGAGTTGCATAAGAGTATCCACAAATGTAGCACTATTGAGTATAGCATACCTCTCAACATGACCCTCTTCAGGAGGGACACAATGCTCTGCTCCTGGACTTCCCTCTTATTTTACAATTGCCATCACCTGTGCTGAAACACCTTTCTTATCCATTAACCTGTTCAAAACAGGTGCCAGCAATCATAAATTAAGAGAAAAGTCCAGAAGTAGAGTATTGTGTCCCTCCTGGAGAGGGTCATGTTGGGAGGTATGGTATAGGCAGGGCCGGATTAACAATGGGGCGGATGGAGCTGCAGCTCCAGGCCCCCCATTGAAAATAGGCCCACAGGACCCCAAACCGAAGGCCTATCTGTAACTCTGCCGGGTCTCCCCCGATTTCCGAAATGAATCCACCTGAAAGTCTGCCCCCAGACCCGTCCGAATCCCCGCCCCCTCGGCCGTCTGAAGTTACTGCTTACCTCAGACTCGGACTGTGCAGATGGGTGGTAAATCCCCGTGTACTCCCCTGCTCTGTAACACCTCCCACTATCATCGGGGGCGTGGCTAATGCAGGGTCAGCTGGTGACCGGGCAGGGAGAAGCTTTATACAGCAGTGAGCAGTCACTTCACTACTTCAGCTGCTGTGCAGTGTACATGGTGGATTGCCTGCTGTTGTAACGCTGAGGAGATTCCTGCTCAGGGCAGGAACTCCCCAGCAGTGTCTGCTGTGCTCCGATTGGCAGAGTGACACATCACTCACAGTCAGCCAGCCAATCGGAGCACAGACACCCCCACACCATTCCCAGACAGGAGGCTTCATTGTGATGAAATTGCAGGCTGAACAGTTCAACACTACACAGAACAAATGGTAAGTGTAGTGTCAGTGTGTCACATACTATGTACTGTATGTGTATAGCACTGCACAGAGTAATCACTGTAATAAGCCTGGCCCGTCCCCCTCCCTTTTCTCCCCAAAGCCTACATGTTCCTTATATCCTTATCCCCATGGATGTAGCAGCCTCTTCTGTAACCCCCTCCCAGCTGCCTTTTCTACTGTATTTGTATATGTGTATATATGTATTGTATGTGTATTCATTGTACGTGTATGCTATTTATATGTAAGTTATACTGTATGTGTAAATGTATATATAAACAAGTCAGCCAGTTTATATGTTTTTATTCAATGAGCAACACGTGAGAGAGCTGTGGAAACATGGACAACATTGGAGAGCTGTGGAATTGAGTGCCGACACACTTTCATGCATAAATATATTTTTTAACATATGGGTTGGGTTGTGTTGCCGGCTCCCCGGTTGGGGATGTGTTGCCGGCTGCCAGGATCCCAGTGGTCAGCATACCGACCCTGGGATTATAGTATATATATATATATATATATATATGTACTACGGTATGCCGGCGCTCGTGATCCCGGCGCCCAGCATACTGGCGCCGGGATCCCGACCGATGGTATACCGGCAGCGGGGCAAGCGCAAAAGACCCCCTTGCGGGCTCGCTGTGCTTGCCACGCTGCGGGCACGGTGGATTTATTCTCCCTTCAGGAGTGTCGTGGACACCCTAAGTAGGAGAATAGGTAACGGGATTCCGGCACCAGTATACTGAGCGCCGGGATCCCGACAGCCGGCATAGCAAGTGCCACATATATATATATATATATATATATATATATACCACTCCAAAAAAGAACGGCACTGGAGGCAATAAGTTCAGGAATAATGAAGTGTATTAAAATATACTACATATATGTACACTATATCTGCGTGCACACTATGTACAGTATATATAGTCTATTTATAGGTGTGTATACTATATGTGTGTATGTATACTGTACTATGTATATGTATTTTTTGTATTGGTATTTATGCTATGTAAATGTAAACATGCATTCTATGTATGTATACTTGTAGGTATGTCTATGTACACTGCATACATATGCTGGGTGTGATACATTTTACCGGCGTTTGGGATGCCGGCAGTCATAAGACTGACAGCGGTATCCCGATGGAGAAGATGCCGACAGGGGTTCGGTAACTATACTTACCTTCCCCACCAACACCCCTAACCCTAACCCTCCACGCAGCCTAACCCTAACCCTCCCCAGTGGTGCGTAAACGTAACCCCCCCTTCCCGCAGCCTGAACCTAACCCTTCCCAGTGGCTCCTAAACCTAACCCCTCCACCCATGACCTAACCCTAAAGGTGGGTACACACTAATAGATATATCTGCAGATCAATTGATCTGCAGATATATCTATGGACGGATCGGGCAGTGTGCGGTGCATACACACTGCCCGATCCGTCGGGGACTGACGTCATGAAATGGGTGGGCGTGTACACACGCCCGCCCAGCTCAGATGTCAATCACCGCCGGCCGCCGCAGCATGTGTACGGGTAGGCAATGTTCAGCACTCCAGCTACAGTTTACAATCCCAGCATGTATTGCCATAAATTTGCTGTTAGGGCAAACTATAACTGTGGAAGGATACGCTGAGATATTTAATTCCACAACATCTGGCGTGCTGGACATTGCCTATCCCTGCAGTATATATACTGTACGTGTATACTGTGCGGTTGGGGCTGTGTGACTGGCTGCTGGGATCCCGAGCACCGGTCACATGACCGCATCCCATACTGTGTATATGCACGTATGTATACTGTATATGTACACTAGGGAGGAGTTTCAAGTGTTTTGCACACCCGTTCTCCCGTCTAAAGTGATGGGAGATTGCAGGGTGCAATTAAATTGTTTTATATTTTATCACACTAATCTCACCCAGACAGGCCAGGTTTAGGCACATAAAACCAAAATGCTGGGTGTGACGCGAATTTGAACAATTTTGTACGCAGACCCATAAAGCTGCTTACAAAATTGTACAACTCGGAGCTGGCATAGTACTAATTTGCGGGGATGAGAATTTCACCTGCAATTGTATTCTTCCCTTTTTGTGTAAACTATGGGAGGGATGTAATGCCGTCCGAGTTCGCTGGACATGCGAGTTGCCGGCCGAACTTGGACTTTTTTTAAAGGGGCATTCATTTACAAGGCAAAGCCATGCCTTGTACAGTAAGTGATTGCCCCTTCAGAAAAATGTCAGAGTTCAGCCGGCAACTCGCATGTCCAGCGAACTCGGACTACATTACATCCTTCCTCATGTGTATTATTGCTAATCTATTAAAAGGGTCACCGATTATTGATATTTTTTTTAAAGGGGAACAGATTAATGATATTTTAGTAAAAGGGGCATGGATTAATGCTAATCTAATAAAAGGGGCACAGATTATTTATATTATAATGTGGGTTGACCACACCCCTCCAACTGATGGCCACACTTACCTAAGGCTGGTTATGTCCCTACAGTGGGCCCCTGCCATTGCATTCCTCTGTGGGCCCTTGATGCCCCAGTCTGACACTGACCTCTGTGGATGACCCTGGAGCAGCCCTAGACAACCCAATATGCCTCCTGAGAATTGAGATATCTTCCCAGGAAAGGAATTCCCGAGCTCTTGCAAAGACCACCTGCTGCTGGGAGAGTGGGTAAGAGCCCAATTATTGGAGGTGCTTCAGCCCCCCTAGTCATTTGTCCAGGGATCCTCTAACATGATGTTCTGATTTAAACCACTATACGCAGCTGGGCACATGCAGCCTATGGCACTTATCAGGGTGATCTATAGGAGCTTTGTATTGTCCCTCCATTTATTTCACCCCTATACCCTGTCCCTGCTTCCAGCTACCGTCACCCCTACATCAAGTCCCTGCATTCCGGTACCATCACCCCTGCACCCTGTCCCTATGTCCTGATAGCCTCACACCTACACCCTTTCCCTACATCCAGGTACTGTCACCTCTACCCACTGTCCCTGCATCTAGGTACCGTCACCCCTACACGCTGTTCATGCATCCAGATACCATAACTCCTACACCTTGTCCCTCAATCCAGGTACCATTACCCCTACAACCTGTCCCTGTATCCCGATACCCTCACCCTTACACCCTCTCTCTGCATCCCGATAACCTCACCCCTACACCCTGTCCCTGCATCCCAGTACCCATACCCTGTTCTTGCATCCAGGTACCCTCACCCCTACACCCGGTCCCTGCATACAGAAACCATTACCCTTTCACCCTGTCCGTGCATCCAGGTACACTCTATCCTTTCATCCAGAGACACTCACCTCTACACAGTGTCCTTTAATCCAGAGACCTGTTCACACCCATAACAACACCCAGTCTAGCAATCTCCTAGACTACCTATGCTTCAGACCTCCATTTCTATCCTCACACTCCTGTCTCCTCAGAGTCATCTCCTCTCAGTTTTACCCCACATTGCCCTGTGTCACACCCCCTGGGTGTGGTGCCCTTTGTATTTTATGGTGGTGGTTGGAGCTCTCTGTGTGGCATTTATTGCAATGTTCTTTAGTGTGTTAATGTCATTTGGATACTTTGTGTATTATGTGTTAGTCACTGTGATGCTCTCTAATTTGGACACTGTAACTCTATCTTTTTTATGTGGCAGTCATTGTGATGCTCTCGGTATTATATGGTGTTCACTCCAATGTTCTCTGTATCATATGGCTGTACTGCAATGCTTTCTGTATCATGTGGCGGTCACTGCAATGGTCTCTGTATTATATGGTGGTCACTCTGATGCTCTCTGTATCATATGGCGGTCATTGATGGTTCTGTATATATGGTCACAAACTTTTTGTTGTTATAGCTTCACTTAAGTAGTTGAAAGTAGACACTAGCTATGAGCTCCATGGGAATATCGACACATACAGCACAGGCCACACCCACTAAGTAAACCACACCCACACCACACTGGTCACATCTCCACATCACTTGTCACACCTAACGAGGCACACAATAGGCCCTTCATAAATTTCAGCTCCAGGCCCATGTGGACCTTAATCTGGCACTGGGTATAGGTGTCATTTAAACCAGTGAGGCGGCAACCTGGTACATCTCAGGGCTGCATGGGGTTTCAAAAGAAGCACATACAGTATTACTGTTTCAAAAGGAGCACATATGTCAGTCAGTACTAAATTAAAACAGAGAAAGACGCCTTCTAGACATGTAATAACTTCAGTAGTTAAAACAAGTGTAACAAGATGTAACCAAAAAAAAACCCATTAATAATAGAGCACAGGTTCTCTAACTCTGTCCTCAGGACCCCACACAGCACATGTTTTGCAAGTCTCCTCACAGAATCACTAGTGAAATAATTAGCTCCACCTGTGGACCTTTTAAAATATGTCAGTGAGTAATTAATACACCTGTGCACCTACTAAGTTATCTGCAAAACATGCACTGTGTGGGGTCCTGAGGACCAAGTTTGAGAACCTGTGCAATAGAGCCTTAAGGGGCTGGGCTGGAGCCACAGATGAAAGCTCACAGGGCCACATGAGGCCCTAGGGCCACCTGTTGCCCATCACTGGTTTAAATCTCCCCTCCTCTCCAATAAAATGTTGGTTTCTTTTTACTGGCAATTTCTATACATACCTCCCAACATGACCCTCTCCAGGAGGGACAGAATGCTCTGCTTCTGGACTTCCCTCTTAATTTATAATTGCCGGCACCTGTGTTGAACAGGTTAATGGATAAGAAAGGTGTTTCACCACAGGTGATGGCAATCATAAATAGAGAGAAAAGTCCAGGAGCAGAGTATTCTGTCCCTCATGGAGAGGGTCATGTTGGGAGTTGTGTCTATATTTGTACATAAACAAACATCATTTTAATTCTTACTGTAATACTAAGATGTATTTGATAAATGAAATGTTAAGCAATATATTCTGCATTAAACATAGCATTACTAAAACATTAATGAACAAATGAAAGTAGGACCAGACCCTCGGGAGTCCCTTCCCGTTCACTATCTACAGGCTGTAGAAGAACGTGTGCTTTGGATTAAGGTGTATGTATTCAACAAATCCCTTTCCAATTCATTTAAAACAAATGATTACAGCTAATCAATTAAACCATAAATATTTGGCTTAATTAAAGATCAGTAACACATGCTGTGATTTTGTGATTTAATTTAATTTTTGTGCCTGCTGATTCCCTATGGATTATCGCCAGCAAAGAACATTTTAATGAAAAATTGATTTGATACAGATCAAATACCCTGATTACTATTACAGTGATTTAGTAGCCTTTGTTGCTACATGTTTGGGCATAATCACCCAGGCTAGCTTTCCTTTTCAAGTCTGCTTTAGTGTTTTGTCTTTTTACAAATAATATATATCCTAACACCTGTCTAATAGAATGGAAAGTACTTGGGGTTATCATTTAGAAAGTGAATTGTACAGATTAAGTTTGGTAATTGTAAGGTATTCAGTGCTTTTTTTTTTCTTTCTTTTATTTTAATGAAAACAGATAGGGGTAAATTTGCAAAAGGTTCGGCTTGGACAGATTCTGTTTAAGCAGGAAATTTAAACCGATTCTCTTACGCAGTCCTCAGAATCCCAAACAGTGCATGTTTTCCAGGTCTCCTCACAGAATCACAGGTGAAATAATTAGCTCCACATGTGGATCTTATAAAATGTATCAGTGAGTAATGAATACACCTTGCACCTGTTGGGTGACCAGGAATACATGATCTTTTTGGGGTCCAGAGGACTGAGTTTGAGAACCTATGCCATAGGCATTTCTAAATAAATGGTTATTATTCTGATAAGACAGGTAACAACATATAGCAGGGGTATTAACCATGCATGTTGAATACCCCTGACATATAGTGATAGATCTAGATATAGGCAATAATTTACTGTTCTAGGGTAACTTAGGTAGGCTGTATAGAACTGACATGTGTTAAGGTTTTGGACATTCTTCATTACCTTCACTATCTCCAACATCTCCTCTTCTCTAACCGCGTAAACAACCTCACCACTTATTCCACCTCTCAGGCACTTAGAAGCCAGTTGATGTTCCCCTCATGCCTTACTTTCCAAGCATTCTTGTCCCACTGTCTGTTTTTAAGACATTCTCACATCTGACACTGTGACCTATGCTTGCCTTCACCTTTCTCCCCCATAAATTGTCTATTAACCTTTCCTACCTTGTCTCAATTCTGCTCACTTGCCTGATGTCTGCCCTCTCAGCTTCTGCCCCATATCTATCTTTATCTCGACTTGCCTCATATATTCCCCTTATAGTTTCCCTGTGTATTGCCTCACATCTGCCCCATTTTTTGCCCCATCTGCTGTCTCACATAACTTAGCACTAGTCACAACCCCGTGGCATTGGTTACACCCCGTTCGGCAATACGTAATAGGCCCTTCTTAAATTTCAGATTCAGGCCCATGTGGACTGTAATGATGGGGACCCACTCACGCCTAAAATATGATCTGCACGATGATTAATGTATATAATAACCACCTGGGAGTTTGTCATCTGGACTATCACCCAGGCCCCCTACATGTACAAATTATGTGTTTATGCAGTTTTCAGATGCTGATCAAAGGCAGTGATCTGTTTGGATAGAGGTCTGTTTACTATACAGTAGGGGGTCATGCATACAGGCCAGAGAAGTTATGAAATCCTTTTCCTGACCTGGGCCATAAATCTGCCCACTTTATACAACCACCCTCCCCTATTTACTGAGTAACAGTTACTTGGAAGTGAGTGATGGATTCATTAAATGTCCGGCAGCCAGATAGTTAAATCGCAATGGTGGGTGCTTGGAGTAACCGCCAGCTGGAATAAGTATGAGGTGCACTCAACACAAATTAGTAATCTTTCTGGGGAGACCAGACAATCAGAATGCTTAATATCTTCAGAAAGAGACCTCACTTCCGCCATTGTTTGACCTTGTCCAGGTAATCTGAACTTTGTTTTCCCCCTTATTTTCTTTTTTGAAATTGTTAGCAACTTGTGTGAACTTTTAATACTTATTATAATCTTTGTAACCTTTTGTAACCATAAGCTTTGAAGTGATTACTTCAAATTAAAACCTCATTTCTGTGATTCCTAAAGCTACTGATTCAAAGGTATATTTTCCGGTAAAGTGGAATCGAAGAGCCGCAGTGGGAGTGGCATCTCCCAGTCTAACTTTCGGTGGTGGCAGAATAGGTGTTTTTTTTAATAAGGTAACCTGCAAACATCACCCATCACGAACATAATCTTAGCTAGCGATCTGAGGGGTTAATTCAGAGTAGATCGCAGCAGCTAATTTGTTAGCAGTTGGGCAAAACCATGTGCACTGCATGTGGGGCAGATATAACATTTGCAGAGAGAGTTAGATTTGGGTTGGTTATTTTGTTTCTGTGCAGGGTAAATACTGTCTGCGTTATTTTTACACTGCAATTTAGATTTCAGTTTGAACACACCCCACCCAAATCTAACTCTCTCTGCACATGTTATATCTGCCGCACCTGCAGTGCACATGGGCCCTCATTCCGAGTTGTTCGCTCGCTAGCAGATTTTAACAGCATTGCACACGCTAGGCCGCCGCCCTCTGGGAGTGTATCTTAGCTTAGCAGAATTGCGAACGAAAGATTAGCAGAATTGCGAATAGAAAATTCTTAGCAGTTTCTGAGTAGCTTGAGACTTACTCCTACACTGCGATCAGCTCAGCCCGTTTCGCCCTGCGTTCGGCCAGACACTCCCGCGTTTTATCCTGGCACGCCTGCGTTTTTCCGCACACTCCCTGAAAACGGTCAGTTTCCGCCCAGAAACACCCACTTCCTGTCAAGCACACTCCGATCACTTCAACGATGGAAATTCTTTGTTCGGACGTGAGTAAATCTACTAAGTTTTGAGTAAAAATACTTAGCGCATGCGAGCTGCGTACCATCCGCATGTGCATTTTTGCCTTAATCGCTCCATTTCGAAAATCGGCAACGAGCGAACAACTCAGAATGACCCCCATGGTTTTGCCCAACTGCTAACAAATTTGCTGCTACGATCAACCCTGAATTACCCCCCGCGTGCAGAGGAGATCGTGATATGGACCTTAATCTGGCACTGACTGTTTTAGAAAACAGGGACATGTTGCCTCATTTTCGGGGGGTGCAGGAGTGTAACTAGATATGTTATAGGCCCCAAGACAAAAAGCTTTACGGGCCCCTATGTATCACTCAATGGTGAAAAATGTATATGACACATGTATCTTTGAAATGGAAGGTGGGACCTTCTGAGCAGCTATGGTAGCTACACCCTTGACCAGAAGCCATTGTAAGGAAAGCTGGGCTGGGTACAGTGCAAAGTAACTCCATCCAGGCCTATCTTGGGGGCCCTGCAATGGCATGGAGAAATGTGGCCCTCAGCATTAGCAATCAAAAAAAAAAAAGATTCTAACCTGTCAATCTCTGTTATTCAATTAGCTCCGACAATTTCAGAGCTTGCGTATTCAATTGTGGACCATTTTTGGCCATTTTTAAGGAATTTTCGACAATGTCTTTTCACTTTTTTTTTTCTTAGCAAAAAGGCATTGGCGAAATCTGCCTCAAATTTGGCAAAAAGGGCCCACGTTTTCACTGACGCAGGTGAGAAAACATGTGGATTCGCCGATCCACATGTTTTTCACTGCTGCCGAATTTTTCACCTAGGCGAAAAAAATGACCATGCTATTGAATAGATCGAATCCCCATTCGCCCTAAAAAATAGCGAAAAGTGCTGGTTTTTCGCCTAGCCGATAAAATGGGCATACTTGAATACCCACCAACAAGAGAAAATAATGAATGAGACACAATTATGAATTGTACATAATATTCAAAACACCAGTGATTTTGGGGCTGCAATCCACTCTGTCCTTTAAATACTTACACTTTTACTTGATGATACACTTTGCAGTTACATCAGCAATGTGTCAGTAGGGAAATGTAATCAGTCAGTAAAGGGCAGATGTACTAAGCCTTTTCAAACCCAGCCTGTTCTAATTCAAAGCCACTCTAGAGAAGACCTTCAGCTTCCCCATTTTATTAGCATATACCATTCGGTTCACCTAGCCATGATTGTTGAGATGTCTAGATTTCCAGCTGTCACATAATGGCCAGTCATGGCAGGTCAAGCAGCTAAATCCCCTCTCATGTACTTCTGTGGATCCAGAAGATTCCTTGTCTCCGCCACCCTTTGCACCCCATGTATACTTAACTAAACTATTTGCTAGTTCCTTCTCACTCCAGGTGCTAGAAGCATAATATAAGGTTTTATGTAGGTGGTATTGGTTGGTACCCCATTCACATTAATCAGATGTTTCCAAGTCTTTCGGCCCTCTGCTGGTGGTGCAGTCAGGCGTTTTGGCACTCCATTTCATAGTTGGTGGCAGTGTCCGACACTTGCTGACTTCTGGGAGACGGTTAGGAGGATATCAGGGTCGATCACTGGACTCCCACTTCCTGACACACCTGAGTTTTGGTGTCTTTGCCTGATGGATATTGTTTCAATTTCAAATATTATTGTTTCGGCATCTCTTGAATGCAGCCAGAGCGATCATCCCTTGCTTTTGGCGATCCCATATTGTGCCCCCATCTCTCAGTGGTTCCAGAGGGTAGATCTTTATATGGAGGACCTCACATCCAAATTGTCCTCATCTGATTTCACTGCCACCTGGTATGATTGGTTGAGATTTAAAGAGACACCTGAATACACTGCCCATGTCGCGTCCTCATCCACTGCTGTTTACTTTCCTTTTATTTTCTTCTTATCTTTTTTTCCTATTGTTTTTGTCCTATACTGTATTTCATTAGCTGATTTTTTTTTTTTTTTTTATATACCTATTTCAGCCTGCGATATATTTTGGACTTAATACAGGACCATTAGGCATTTCTATGGATTTCTCTAGACCTTGTGTTTTTCCTGTTATATCCATGTCATTGTTCAGCCTGCTATTGCTCAGCATTGCCATATCCTTTGTGTGTCTTTCTATTTCTCTGTATGTCCGTCTATCGCTGACTTCAATAAAAACAGATTGCACAAAAAACTTTGCATAAAAAATATGTTTAAATCATGCAGGTCCTGTAGTGTCAAACACCTCTTTATGTGACACAGGGGTAGATGGACCAAACCATACAGTACCTGCCAACTGTCTCAATTTTGGCGAGTCGGTCCCGTTTTTCGGGCACTGTTCTGCTTTCCCACCCACGTCCCACGGTGGGGATTTGATAGGCCCCCTCTCACTTGCCCACAATGACAGAAAAGGCCACACCCCCTAGCCGCGATGCTACGCATCCTGATTTCGGGTGTCCTTCTGCATCCCATGAGAAAGTTGGGAGGTATGATTAAACCTCCTAAGGAGAGCATGCAGAGAAGTTGCCCATAGCAACCAATTAGATTCTAGCTATCATTTTATAGACTGTACTAGTCAAATGATGGCTAGATACTGACTGGTTGCTATGGGCAACTTCTCAACTTCTCCTCTGTAGAAGGTTTGATCCATAACCACAACAGTGTTTATACATCCAGACACAGATCTGTGAATAGACCAGGAATGGGGCCACAGAGCTGTAGAGGTGGCAATCTGCTCACTTTATACAAAGTTTGTTTTATTTCTTTATATTGTATTACTAAGACATTAATGAACAAATGAAAGTAGGACTGGACCCTCGAAGAATTGTCTTTCATCTGATGCACTAAGTTTCCTTGGCTGACCACTGCGTCTATGGTCTTCAACGTTGCCTGTTTCTTTGTGCTTCTTCAAAAGAGATTCAACAGCACAACTTGAAACCCCAGCCTGCTTTGAAATCTTTGCCTAGGAAAGACCTTGCTGATGCAGTATAACTACCCTGTATCTTGTTACTGTGCTTAGTCTTGCCATGATGTATGACAGGCATTCCCAACCACGGTCCTCAAGGCACACCAACAGTGCAGGTTTTAGTGATATCCAGGCTGCAGCACAGATGGTTAAAGCAAAATAACTGAGCTACTAATTAAGTCACCTGTGCTGAAGCCTGGATATCACAAAAACCTGTACTGTTAGTGTGCCTTGAGGACCGTGGTTGGGAATGCCTGATGTATGACCTGTTCCTCACCCAGCTTTAAGACTCCTACACAGCTGTTTCTGTTTCAGTAAATGACTGTGTTTCATCCTACATATGAAAATAATGATCATTATAACCTGTTTGGTATGATTGGTTAATCATACACCTGGCTATAATCTTACAAATTCCCTGACTTTCTGCAAGTGTACCTAGAAGAATTGATGCTGTTTTTTTTTTTTTTTTTTTAAATATATTTTTATTGAAGAAAAGTCGAATATGCTGGTACAAAACAAATAGGAGATGATGACTCCAAATGAGATATTCAAAATTACATACATGTTATCCCGTGGGGAATAACCAATTGTAGCATCAACAGGGAAGTACATCATCGCAACCATATATATATATATATCGACAGAAATTTTTTGTGTTTAACTTAAAGATAAAGAGAAGGATAGAAGGAGAAAAGAAAAGAAGAGAATAAGAGAGAGAGGGGGAGAAGGGACAGGGAGGGTAGGGGAGAGTGGGGGATCATCATAGTAACATACCTACAGGGTAAAACCATATAACTGTGGACAGTATATTACTTCTTTTGCTTATTGAGAACCGTATAACGGAGGGAGTCACACTCCGGCATTAGAGGGCGTAGTATAGGTGAACCATGGGTCCCATATTCTCCCATATTTCTCTGACCTGTCCCGCAGAGAGGCCGTGATTTTCTCCATCATAGAAATATGCCATATTTTGGCTATCAACATGCTCCTAGGGGGAGTAATGGTTTTTTTCCAATTTTTAGCTATCACACATCTAGCGGCGTGTAGAATTTGAAGTACCAGGCTACTCGCCTGGATGTCAAAGTTGGGGAGAGGTAGGCCCAGGAGGGCCGACCAGGGGCCCAATACTACTTGCGAGTGGAAAATGGAACCAATGAGGGTTTCCACCTGTGCCCAAAACGCGCATATCTTGGGGCAAGACCACCAGATGTGCTTAAAGTCTCCAGTCTGGCCACAACCGCGCCAACATAATGGGGATGACCCGGGAAAAATCTTATGCAGTGTCGCTGGGACCCGATACCATCTAGTATAGACTTTATAAGAATTTTCCTTCACTAAAGAGGAGATTGAGGACTGAGCTACGTTTTGCCTGATGATTTCCCATGAGTCCTCTGCAGGGGGTGGGCCAAGGTCCTGTTCCCATTTACGCTCATGGGGAAGTATGTTCGCTGCTTTCAGAGAACGTAGTAAGCCATAAAGTATGGAGATAATACCTTGTCGCATAGGAGAAAAAATACACAAACGTTCCAAGGGGGTAAGTTGACGTATGACTTGGGATTTTGAGAGGGAGCTTAGGAAAGAACGAATTTGTAAATACTCATAAAATACAGGTTGGGGGATATCATATTTGTCCCGTAGGGACTGCAGGGAGCGCCAGGAGGAACCCTCTATGAAGTCAAACACCAGTCCCGGGCGCGGGCTCAGGTGGAACCATGGGTGGGACCGTAAGGTGGAACCAGGGGGGAAATCTTGATTGTCCCAAATGGAAGTAATGGGCGAGGGGAAAGTGGATAAACCATAATGCCTAATGCAGAAACACCACAGGGAGCAGGTAAATTTAGTGGGGGGGAGGCTTGTTAGCCTTGTCTGGACTGACTTGGTCGGCGTTAGTAGGGATACCAAAGTGGAAACCCCGGCTGCTAGCCGCTCAATTCGAATCCAGGGTAGATGGGGCGCTGGGGAAAACCAGGCGACAGCCTGGCTTAGGTGAGTTGCGTGATAATATTTGCGAATGTCCGGCAAACCTCTGCCTCCAGCTAGTGGGTCCCGTACCAAAGTAGAGGTCTTAATTCTAGGAGGCTTGCCTGACCATATGAATTTTAGGAAGAGTCTCTGCATTCGGCCTAAGGCCTCAGCGGGGATGCGTATGGGAATTGTTTGAATCAGGTATAAGAGCCTGGGTAGGATGTTCATCTTTACTGAGACTATCCGTCCGAACCAGGCTATAATCTGCTTGTCCCATGCCCGAAGGTCCGACTCTATACACTTAAATAAGGCTGGGAAGTTCTCTGAGTATAGGGAGTCGTAGGAGTTTGTGATGAACACGCCTAGGTATTTAATTTTTTTGGATCGCCAGGCGAAATTAAAGTTAGCAGCTAGGAGAGATCTGGTATCCTCATTGAGATGCAAAGGGAGGGCCTCCGATTTAGAATAGTTAATACGGTATCCCGAATAATGTGAATATAATGATAGGGTTTTAAATAGGTTGGGGATAGAAATATTAGGTGAAGACAGAGTTAACAGAACATCGTCTGCAAATAATGACAGTTTGAACTCCTCATCGCCTACAGTGATGCCCTTGATATCAGGATTAGCCCTAATCATGCACGCCAAGGGTTCGATGGACATGGCAAAAATTAACGGAGATAGGGGGCACCCCTGGCGCGTACCGTTATTGATTTGGAAGAGGGAAGAATCTTTACCATTAACCCGGACCCTGGCAGAAGGGTTGGAGTAGAGTGCCTGTATACCCTGAAGTAGGCTTCCTCCCAGGCCGAACCTACGTAAAGTAGCGAACATGAAAGGCCAAAGTATTTTATCAAAAGCCTTCTCCGCATCAAGCGAGAGAAGGACCGAGGGCAGTTTGGCTTTATTGACCAGGTGGACCAGGTCAATGGTTCTGCGGGTATTGTCCCTAGCTTGTCGGCCTGGGATGAAGCCCACCTGGTCCGCATGGATCAGACGTGGGAGAACTGAATTTAGTCTCAGGGCAAGAATTTTGGCAAAGATTTTAATGTCATTATTTAGTAGAGAGATGGGGCGGTAGCTAGCACAGGAGTTGGGGTCCTTCCCAGGTTTGTGAATTAAAACTATGCGTGCCTCTAGAGTCCGGGGGGATAGAGGGTTACCTTTGAGGAAGCCATTGAAGAGCCTACAGAGATGGGGCAGTAGAATCCCTTTAAATTTCTTGTAATACATAATTGACATGCCGTCAGGGCCAGGGGCTTTACCAGATTTCTGAGTTTTGAGTGCGTTATCTAACTCTTCTACAGTTATTTCTGAGCCTAATTGAGAGACTGTCGACCTGCTCAGTGATGGTAGGTCACACTTATCTAAGAGGGATTTGATCCCCTCCTCGAATCTCGCTGAGGGCGACGAAGGGACTGCCTCCGTATTATATAATAGCTTATAAAATTCCTCGAATTCTCCCAGAATGCGGTCGGGGTCGTGTGTTAGTGTTCCCTGCTTGGTGCGTATAGATAAGATATTTTTTGAGGAGATCTGAGCCCTCAACTTCCTGGCCAAAATCTTGTCTGCTTTATCCCCTTTTTCGTAGTAAATCTGGTTGAGGCGTCTAAGGCATTGTTCAGTCTTATGAGACAAGAGCATATTGAGTTCTCCCCTAACTTTAAGTAGTTTGTCTAAGTCGGCAGGGTTTAGAGAAGACTTATGAACCTCCTCCAGAAGGTGGAGTTGGTCAGAGAGCTCTAAGATCTTTTGGGAGCGCTGTTTGGTGAGCCTGGCCGCGATCTGAATGAAATGGCCTCTAAGGACCGCTTTATGCGCCTCCCACAGGGTCATGTCCGATATACCAGGGGTTTGGTTATCATTAAAGTAATCATTCAATGTCTGAGTCACTTGTTGCGGTACATCGGGCTGTTGGAGGAGGGCATCGTTAAGGGACCAAGAGGGGGGGGAAAGAGTGCGGGCCAGCCCAGACAAAGATAAGGATATCGGGGCATGGTCAGACCACGTAATTGGATGAATACAGCATTTCTGGATTCGAGAAGTGAGGTCTCTTCCTACCATAATCATGTCAATTCTAGTGTATAGATTATGCACTGGGGAAAAGAATGTGTAATCTTTAACTAAGGGGTCGGCAACCCTCCAGGAATCGAAAAGTAAGTGATTTTTAAGTAGGGACTGCAGGGCTTGGGAATTGCGGGTATGTGTATGGGTCTGGGATGTTGGCAGGGAGCTGGAGCGATCAAGACTATGATGGAGAATAGTGTTGAAATCTCCTGCCATTAAAATGTCACCTTTCCTACACTGAGCAATTTTGGAATCTAAGGCGGCGAAAAACGAGGCTTGATTGACATTGGGGGCATAGATATTGACCAAGGTGATGGGGACATTATTAAGCTTGCCTACTATAATGAGGAACCGTCCGCGCTTGTCCCTAACAATTTTTTCTGATTCTAAGTGTAGATGAGCGGGGATTAATATGGCGACCCCTCTTTTCTTCTGGGAGTGATCGCAGGCATGTATGGCGACAGGGTGGCGTTTGGAACGTAATTCAGGGTGGGAAGTACCTTTAAAATGTGTCTCCTGGAGGAATACCAGATCTCCCCCCACCTGTTTCAAAAAGAGAAATAGTTTGGTCCTCTTTTGGGGGCTATTGAGACCCTTCACATTATAGGATATTATGTTAACAGACATGGTTGGATAGGTGGAACCATAACTCTAATGGCCCAAAGGGCCCATAAATGATCTCCCTGAGGGACGGGGGAGAGAGGAGGAGAGGAGTGGGGGGTAGAGAGAGAAAAGGAAAAAAGGAGGATAGAAACATAAAGAACAGTACAAAAAGAAAAGAAATGAACAAATATAACGTACCGAGCCAATGACCCATTGTACGTATCGTACGGGTCTGGATGTTTGAGCTCCCGTATGGGGTATTAAGGGAGAGGAGTTCTCCCCTATGCTCAACACTGACTAAACTAGCTCGGTGGGGGGTATGGCCCCGAGTATCAAGGGGCCCTCCGACCAAATATATGGGGGGAGGCGACCTGAGGGGACATAACAACAATTAACCGTAATGAACCATTTTTAACTCTTAAGAGCAAAGAGAACATATGTTCAAATATATGAACACTGTAGCAAAAATTAACCCGTAAACCTCTAAGCTAGTATACATAACAATAGAAAATAACAAAAAATAACATATAGTAACCCGGCAGTGCAGCTTTGAAGAAGTGTTCACGAAGGGTCATGTCTCACAGAGGTTTTTGCCGGGACTGTCAACCAAAGGCGTCGAGGCGCCCGTTGCGGGAGGGGTGAGACTGGAGTACGTTGAAGAACTGGAGCTTCCCGTGTGGAGTCAGGTTTATCAGATTCCGGGGGGGAAAGGTTGAGTCTCGAAAGAAGCCGGTGAGCCTCCTCCCTCGAACGTGCCAGCCGTCTCTTCCCATCGAGTTGCACAATAAGGGCAAAAGGGTAGCCCCATCTGTACCGAATTTGGTTTTCTCTGAGGATTTGGGTGTACTCCCGCAGGTCGAAGCGCCTCTTAAGAGTGGTCGGGGATAAGTCCTGAAACACCATTAGCTTGTGGGTGTCAAATATACACAGGTCTCTATTCCGGGCCGCTGTTAGAATTTTTTCCTTGGTTTTGAAGTAATGACATCGTAGAACTACGTCTCTTGGAGGGGACGAATTTGAGGGTTTTTGGCGCAAGGCCCGGTGAGCTCTGTCCAGGAGGAACTGCTCCCGCGGGACGTCCGGAAGGAGATGCTGGAAAAATCTAAGGAGGAAATCTTCCAATTGTGCTGGTTCCACCGACTCCGGAATGTGTTTAATGCGCAAGTTATTACGTCGTGCGCGATTATCTGCGTCTTCCTGTTGGTCTTGGAGCAAATAAATATCCTCCTGCATAACGTAGACTGAGTGTTCCAGTTCCTGCTGGAAAGCAATGACTTCGTCGATTTTTTGTTCAGCGTCATTAGTGCGGGCCCCCAGATCAGATATTTCCGCCTTGAGTCCTGAGATGGCTTTATGGATCTCCGAGTGAAAAGCTTGTTTCAGCGACTTCATCTCCGCCAGGATGGAGGAAATGCAATCTTTCATGGAGGGGTCTGGGGCAGATGAATCTTCCTCAGATTCTGAAATCGGGGCGGGCGGTGGGACGGCCGGTATTTTGGTGGAACTAGGCTTCATTTTAGAAATAAAGGAGGAAATTTCCGCAGAAGACGTATTTTTCTTGGCTTTGGACTTAGGCATGGTGTGTGACAGTCCCGGAATTAAGAGAGGTCATAGGGCATATCAGAGTAATAGCATAAGTAGCTAGTGATCCATCACGAGATAGGCATTGAGAGTTCACAAGAACAAGACCCCCATGGTCGCGCCCATAGGCAGTCAGCAGCACATTTCTCTGCTAGATAATAACATAGGAGACTGAAATATATATAGCAGGCGTAGTTGCAGGCAGAGACCAGGAGATGGCGCTCACTGGTTTGTGATAATGTAATACAGAAAAGTCCAGCACAAAAGGGGAATATCGAAAACCTTCAGCAAGATGTATGAAATTTTAACCCTGGGGGGGTGTTGGAGCCTGTATAGAGCCCTTATATGGTAGGAAGAAGGCACTCTGTTTAGCCCAGCCGCACCCCAAGGCAAGGGGGGGGGGGGGGAGAGGGCCGACGCCAGCACCGTGATGGCCGTCGAGTGGAGCTCCCCAGCAACCGGGCAGGATCCGCAAGCCAGGTGTCACCCAGCAGGCCAGGTAGAGGGTTTCCAGAGCCCCCAAGCTTAGTGTGGCTAGTGATGCCCCTTATGAGGTTTGAAAGGCTGCAGGGTAGGGACTGAGGACCAGCCTCAGAGAGAGGTAGGAGCAAGTGCGGTGTTGCTGCGGTGCTGCGTCTCCCTCCAGCGTCCGGCCCGAGGAGACTGGTAGTGACCGCCCGCTGGTGTGAGGTACATGCAGCGGCAGTGGGGAGAGCGTGTTGGGGAGCCAGCTCACCTCTAAATGTAATGGATGCCGCCGGGTCCCGAGTCCGCCGTCTTGTCCCAGGGTCAGAGGTCTAAAATGGCCGCCGTCTCCGGGGCTCCTGATCCCCGGCGTCCGCACCCCGGCCAGTTCTACTCTCCTCCGCTACCTCCCCCGTCCCGCCAGCACGGGGAGACGCAAGTCTGCTTCCAGGGGGTCCGCGTCAGGGCACCTGAGGGTGACACAGGGATGGTGCTGAGGCTCCGTAAGGCCCGCCGCTGTGGTCTCCAAAATTTAGGCCCCGGCTTCTGGGTGGAGGGTAGGCCGCAACCCGCAGGAGCCGGGAGACCGGCTCCCCGATTCCGCGGCACTGCCCCACCACCGGTGAATGCTCCCTTCGTCAGGGGGAACAAGTTTGGAGGGGTTATTCCGGGCAGGGAGTGGTTTTTAAGGGCAAAATTCGCTGGTTTCTGAGGAGCTCTCAGAGTGTGCTGCCTTTCCGTTCAGCCTCCAGGCCACGCCCCGAATTGATGCTGTTTTGAAGGCAAAGGGGGGTCACACCAAATATTGATTTGATTTAGATTTCTCGTCTGTTCATTCACTTTGCATTTTGCTAATTGATAAAAATAAACTATTAACACTTCTATTTTAGAAATCATTCTTACTTTGCAGCATTTTTTCCACAGCTGCCTAAAACTATTGCACAGTATTGCACGTTTCCTTTATATATTCTTAAAATGGTTCAGCAAGACCCTTACTTACAGTTTCATGTGGGCGCCAACTGGGGTCCCCACTGTTACCAATATTCTGCTTCCGATCCAACCAACTATGGGCCTAATTCAGAGTTGATCGCAGCAGCAAATTTGTTAGCAGTTGGGAAAAACCATGGCCCTCATTCCGAGCTGATCACTCACTAGCTGTTTTTAGCAGCCGTGCAAACGCATAGGCCCTCATTCCGAGTTGTTCGCTCGTTGCCGATTTTCGCTATATTGCGATTAGTCGCTTACTGCGCATGCGCAAGGTTCGCAGAGCGCATGCAGTTAGTTATTTTACACAAAAGTTAGGTATTTTACTCACGGCATAACGAGGATTTTTCATCGTTCTGGTGATCGTACTGTGATTGACAGGAAGTGGGTATTTCTGGGCGGAAACTGGCCGTTTTCTGGGAGTTTGCGAAAAAACGCTGGCGTTTCTGGGAAAAACGCGGGAGTGTCTGAAGAAACGGGGGGAGTGTCTGGGCGAACGCTGGGTGTGTTTGTGACGTCAAACCAGGAACGAAACTGACTGAACTGATCGCAATGGCTGAGTAAGTCTCGAGCTACTCAGAAACTGCTAAGAAATTTCTATTCGCAATTCTGCTAATCTTTCGTTCGCAATTCTGCTATGCTAAGATACACTCCCAGAGGGCGGCGGCTTAGCGTGTGCAATGCTGCTAAAAGCAGCTAGCGAGCGAACAACTCGGAATGAGGGCCCTAGTCGCCGCCCACGGGGGAGTGTATTTTCGCTTTGCAGGAGTGCGAACGCCTGTGCAGCAGAGCGGCTGCAAACACATTTTGTGCAGAACAAGACCAGCCCTGTAGTTACTTATTCTGTGCGATGATTGCTGCGACTAATGACACGGTAATTACGTCGATACCCGCCCTGCAAAAGCCCGGCCACGCCTGCGTTTTCCCAAACACTCCCAGAAAATGGTCAGTTTCCACCCAGAAACTCCCACTTCCAGTCAATCTCCTTGCGACCGCCATTCGACTGAAAGCTTCGCTAGAACCTGTGCAAAACCACGATGCTCTTTGTACCCATATGCCGCGCGTGCGCATTGCGGTGCATATGCATGCGCAGTTTAGCCATTTTTTTAAATGATTGCTACGCAGCGAACAACGACAGCTAGCGATCAACTCTGAATGAGGGCCCATATGCACTGCAGGGGGGGCAGATAAAACATGCGCAGAGAGAGTTAGATTTGGGTGGGGTGTGTTCAAACTGAAATCTAAACTGCAGTGTCAAAATAAAGCAGCCAGTATTTACAGTGCATCCGGAAAGTATTTACAGCACTTCACTTTTTCCGCATTTTGTTATGTTACAGCCTCATTCCACACTGGAATAAATTCATTTTGTCCCTCAAAATTCTACACACAATACCCCATAATGACAACGTGAAAAAAGTTTTTTTGAGATTTTTGCAAATTTATTAAAAATAAAAAATCACATATACGTAAGTATTCACAGCCTTTGCTCAATACTTCGTTGATGCATCTTTGGCAGCAATTACAGCCTCAGGTCCTTTTGAATATGATGCCACAAGCTTGGCACACCTACTGTATCTTTGGGCAGTTTCGCCCATTCCTCTTTGCAGCACCTCTCAAGCTCCATCAGGTTTGATGGGAAGCGTCGGTGCACAGCCATTTTCAGATCTCTCCAGAGACGTTCAATCGGATTCAAGTCTGGGCTCTGGCAGGGCCACTCAAGGACATTCACAGAGTTGTCCTGAAGCCACTCCTTTGATATCTTGGCTGTGTGCTTAGGGTCGTTGTCCTGCTGAAAGATGAACCGTCGCCCCAGTCTGAGGTCAAGAGTGCTCTGGAGCAGGTTTTCATCCAGGATGTCTCTGTACATTGCTGCATTCATCTTTCCCTCTATCCTGACTAGTCACCCACTTCCTTCCACTGAAACACATACCCACAGCATGATGCTGCCACCACCATGCTTCACTGTAGGGATGGTATTGGCCTGGTGATGAGCGGTGCTTGGTTTCCTCCAAACATAACGCCTGGCATTCACGCCAAAGAGTTCAATCTTTATCTCATCAGACCAGAGAAGTTTGTTTCTCATGGTCTGAGAGACCTTCAGGTGCATTTTGGCAAACTCCAGGCGGGCTGCCATGTGCTTTATAAGGAGTGGCTTCTGTCTGGCCACTCTACCATACAGGCCTGATTGGTGGATTGCTGCAGAGATGGTTGTCCTTCTGGAAGGTTATCCTCTCTCCACACAGGAATGCTGTAGCTCTGACAGAGTGACCATCGGATTCTTGGTCACCTCTCTGACTAGGGCCCTTCTCCCCTGATCGCTCAGTTTAGACGGCTGGCCAACTCTAGGAAGAGTCCTGATGGTTCCGAACTTCTTCCATTTACGGATGATGGAGGCCACTGTGCTTATTGGGACCTTCAAAGCAGCAGATATTTTTCTGTACCCTTCCCCAGATTTGTGCCTTGAGACAATCTTGTCTCAGAGGGCTACAGACAATTCCTTTGACTTCATGCTTGATTTGTGCTCAGACATGCACTGTCAAGTTTGTGTGCCTTTCCAAATAATGTCCAATCAACTGAATTTACCACAGGTGGACTCCAATTAAGCTGTAGGAATATCTTAAGGATGATCAGTGGAAACAGGATTCGCCTGAGCTCAATTTTGAGCTTCATTGCAAAGGCTGTGAATACTTATGTACATGTGATTTCTTAGTTTTTTTTTTTTTGTTTTTTTTTTTAAATAGAGTAATTTTTTATTCACCACAAAATTAGAGATACAGACATTTCAGAATACGTTACTGGTCATAGTGGATAATCACAGTATTCAGTCATTCATATTAACTTTATGATAGTATACATGTACGAATGATATTCCCCATGTTACCATTTCCGTGCGGTCTTCCCGCAGTATGCATATTGTTTGTAGTCTGTAGCCAAGTCATGGTTCACATACTTAACATTTTCTATGTTTTCTCCCCCCACCTTATGTGTAATTACCCCGTCTAGTGAGCCGTATATAGCCCACAACCCCACTACCCCCGAACTAACCCTCTAAAACAAACTCAAGCCTAGTCAAACTAATGTGTACATGGTGTGGTGCGACAGCTAAATGATTAAGCAACTGCGTTAGGAGAGGTAAAAGGTTCGGCCCAACGCCCCGGGGCCCAAACAGCGCTTCCGCATCAATGGCCAGTGCCCGCTACATTTGAAGGGCAAGGGAGGAGTATGTGGAAGTGATCCAAGGAGACCAAATCTTCTCGTATCTGGTAAGGGCATTATATTTCATATATACATATCGTTCTTTTAATAGGGTATCATTGACCAAACTTTTAAGAGCAGGTATTGTGGGAGGGCTGGGGGCCATCCATGTCCGCGCGATACACACTTTTGCAAGTGCGCATACGCTGCGGGCATACATGCTTTCCCATCGGGACCCAGAATCCGAGTCACCCACCCCCAGAATGCAAAATCTCGGAGTCAGCATTCCCCTCTGTGTTCCCGTATGTTCCAGAATCGACCTGACCCCAGCCCAGAACACCTGCAGCAACGGGCATTCCCATATGAGGTGCCAGAATGTGCCTCCGGCAGCCCCGCACTTGGGACAAACATCAACACTATCAGACCTGAATCTGGCCAGCCTGCTCGGTGTCATGTATGATCTATGCAGGATGAAAAGCTGTATCTGCTGAAACCGCAGCGATTTGGTGACCTGGCTCGGATTGCCCAAAGTGCCCTCCCAGTCTTCCCCGTCTATGGGACCCAAGTCACACTCCCAGTTCTCCCGAAGATTCGAGAGCGGGTCTGCATGTATTGTTTGAAGAAGGTATGAGTAGGTGAAGGAAATCACCTTGACTCGACCCAGTGAATGTAGAAATGTTTTGATGGGAAAGGGGAGGAGCGCCGGGGGGGAATCTCCAAATTGCGCCTGCAAGGCGTGCCTGAGCTGTAAAAATCTGTAGAAGTAAGAGTTCGGGAGTCCAAACTCCTCCTTTAATTGGTGAAATGATTTCAATGAACCGTCACTATATAATTGGGACAGCGAGTCTATCGAATACGGAGCCCATACCTCCCCGCCCTCTAGGGACCTCAGTTCATTAAGCATTGTGGAGTGCCATAGGGGAGTATCAGGGTCCATGCCTTTATACCCGAGTAGGCCCTTCAATGCTAGCCATATTCTCATCGCCTGAAAGACAATAGGAGGTAAAAAACTAGAAGGGTTTTCCCCCACCAGGACCTGTGCCGGGGAAAGGTCCGGGTAATAGCATTGAAGGAACGCCCGGCCCAGCCCAGCCCCCCCCCCCCCCCCCTCCCGAAGCCACATACTGATATGTGATAGCTGAGCAGCATAATAATATAGTTGGAAGTGGGGCAAGGCCAGACCGCCGTCCCTTTTTTGTCTGGTGAGGGTGGTTAATTTTATTCTAGCTCTTTTATTGGCCCATATAAAGGAGGACAGGACGCTATTTAATTTCCTGAAGAAGGCTGGAAAAAGGAATACAGGGGACTGTAGTAGAACATACAATAGTTTAGGCAAGACTACCATTTTAATAAGGCCGACCCTGCCCGTCATTGTCAGTGGTAGCTTACCCCAAGCTCTCGATTTGCGCGCTACTGTCTGTACTAGAGGATCGAGGTTTAAGGGCACAAAGTCTGATGGGTCGTTTGTAATTAGAATTCCGAGGTACTTAAACTGGACTGTCCAGCACAACGGCAGGGATATTTTCGGAACCTGAGGGAGGGAGCCTATAATGGGCATAATGAATGATTTAGTCCAGTTTATGCGGAGACCCGAATACCCACCGAATGTCTCAATGACCCGCAGCACAGTGGGCATCTCTACTGCGTAGTCTTGAAGGAATAACAACAAGTCATCCGCATAAAGGGCTATCTTGTCAGTGCAGGAGCCGGTACCTATTCCCCCAATGTCCGGGTGCGATCTGATCAGGCAAGCGAGGGGCTCTATGGCTATGGCAAACAGGGCAGGAGAGAGGGGGCATCCCTGTCTGGTGCCCCGTGTCAAAGGGAAGGAGGAGGAAATGTAGCCGTTCACCAAGACCCTGGCGCGTGGATTCTGGTATAGTAATTTGATCCATTGAATAAAGTTTGGGCCGAAGCCCATGTTCCTCATGACTCCCCACAGGTAAGGCCATTCAACGCTGTCGAATGCCTTGGCTGCATCCAGTGAGACTACAGCCGCGTCCGAGGGGAAGTCGCGAGGGGCCTGCAAAATGGTGTATAGCCTGCGCAAGTTAATGGATGTGGATTTCCCAGGCATGAAGCCGGTTTGATCCGGATGAATTATAGATTCAATTACTAGGTTGAGTCGGACCGCAAGAATTTTCGCCAGGATCTTGGCGTCAGTGGGGATGAGGGAGATCGGCCTGTAGGAGTCCAACAACCTGGGGTCCTTACCAGGCTTTGGAAGCATTATAAGGATCGCCTCGGACATTGAGGGAGGAAGGCTGTTAGTGGCAGTCATTTTAACGTACGTGTCAAGCAGCCGGGGACCAAAGAACTCAATGTACTGTTTATATAGTTCCGTGGGAATACCGTCACTACCCGGGGATTTACCGCTAGGAGACACCTCTACCGCCGACACCACCTCTTCCAGGGTCAGAGGTGCGTCCAGTGCGTCCCTGGCCTCAGGGGAGAGTTTAGAAAGGGGAATGTTTGTCAGGTACAGGTCTAGTTCCTCCGTGGAGCATGTCAGTCTACTATCGTATACCTCTCTGAAGTAGCCGAGGAACATCTGTGCGATGTCAGGGGTGGCATCCACCATGGAGCCGCCTGAGTCAAGCATTTGCGCTATCGTGGTCCCAGGTCGATCGTAGTGCACTAAGTGGGCCATCAGGCTACCTGGTCTGTCCGCCTGCATATATATGTTAGTGGCCCTAAACAAAAGGGAACGTGCATTTATATCTGAAAGGTGAGCCAGCCAGGCCTCCTGAGCCGCAAGCCAGCGGGCCTTCAGCTCAGGAGTACCCTCAGTCAGGTAACGCATCTCCAGATCCCCACACTCAGTCTCAAGCTGTCTTTCCATCGCCCTTCTAGCCACCTTGCAGGCTGCAATTTTGCCGATCATTGTACCTCGCAAATACGCCTTGAACGCGTCCCAAACAACCGGGGCCGGGGCCGATCCCACATTATCTGCAAAAAATCCCTCCCATGTGGACACCAACTCCGGGCATTCGCCCAGCTGGGCCAGCCAAGAAGGGTGTAGCCGCCAATATGACTGTCCCCTCTGACATTCCCCATCTATTGAGAGCACCAGGGGCGAGTGATCAGACACCCCCCGTGCCTCGTAACGGACATCCGTCACGCCAGGCAAAAGCCCAGGCGAGACCAGGGCCAGGTCGATTCTAGAAAAAGAGCCATGTGTACCCGAATAACAGGAGTATTGCCTAAGACTAGGATTCCGAATTCTCCAGACGTCTACCCACTGCATACCGTCTAGAAAATCTGCGAATTTAGATCCCGATGAGGTTGAGCCGCCCCCCGTCCCTTGATCCCGGGGAGCCCTCCATCTGTCTAAGGAGGCATCCAACACAGCGTAGAAGTCCCCCAAGCAGATGACAGGGGTGTGTGGGGAGGAGGCAACAAATAAGGCGGCCTTTTGCAGGACATCATATGAAAACGGGGGGGGAACATACACGGACAACAGGAAAAAATTACGTGAGAACAATTTACATTCTATGAACACGTATCTACCATGTGGATCTGTATTTACTCTGATCATCTCAAACTGTACAGTCCTCTTTATCATTACCGACACCCCTCGGGAATATGAGGAGTGCGAGGAATGATATGCCCAGCCCACCCAAGGCCTGCGGAGCGACAACAGCCTATTTCCCTCCAAATGGGTTTCGCTTAAACAGATAATATCCGGGCAATATTTCTTGATCATCTTAAACACTAAGGATCGCTTTACTTTGTTGTTAATGCCCCGGACATTCCACGCCAAGATTTTTAAGGGAGGCATGTCAGCCAAGTCATCAGCTGGGGCGCAACACTCCTATCGACCACCCATCCCCCCGGCTCCTTGCTCGCACAATCGCGCCGTCCACCGGCCCCGGACCTCGAGCCAAACCCCTGAAAACAGTGCAACCCCACCACACCCTCCGAATGACTAGTATATAGGCTTCGTAAATTCAAAACATAAAACAGAAAAACTACTGGGGGGCCAACAGCGGCCCCCCGGCATCCCCCCTCCCCGTATACCTCCCCGAACTGTGGCATACCTAAATCCCTAACCGAACTCTAGCCCTGGAGAACCCAAAGCCTACGGCAACACTGTACTAGGCGTACAGATCAAACAACCCCAATACTTAAACCCTTATGCGTTTATACTTTATAACACTTCTCAGCAAAGTCCAGTACCACTAAACGAGAGGAAGCTCCCTGGACTTATACTTGCGAGTTGTAGGCTCATAGAGGAAGGTGACCCGATGTCAGTCTGGAGCCAGCTGGCGTGCCCCCGGAGCATATCTGTCCAACCAGGAAGCCGCTTCCCTGGGCGAGCTGAAGAATTTAGTCTCCCCGTCCACCACCACACGCAATCTGGAGGGAAACAGCATTGAATAGGATATATTCAGGTCACGAAGGCGTCGCTTTATGGGGAGAAACTGTGCTCGGTCTTTTTGGACGTCCGCTGCAAAGTCCGGAAATGCCGACACCCGGATTCCATTCCGGATCAGGGGACCCTTCACGCGTCCCAGGCGCAGGACGGAGTCCCGGTCCTTGTAGTGCAGGAATTTTGCTATAAAAGTTCGTGGTGGGGCGCCTGGTGGTAAAGGCCGGAAGGGCACGCGGTGGGCCCGCTCCACTGCAAACTGAGAAGTAAAGGATTCAGCACCGTATGCCTCTTTTAACCAGGATTCCAGGAAATCCTCGGGGTGTGCCCCTTCTTCTTTTTCGGGGAGGCCTACGAACCTCACGTTGTTTCTGCGGAGTCTGCCCTCCATGTCCAGGAGTTTGGCTTGCATCGTTGTGACTTGCTGTGTAACTGCAGACACCGATTGTTGCAGAGGGCCGCTGAGGTCTTCCAGGTTGGAGACCCTTGTCTCAGTTTCGCCCACCCTCTCCCGTACTCGTTGGACGTCCTGTCGTAGCAGTGATAAATCACACTGCACCTTCTCCATCTTGTCCGATAGGCGTTGCTCGCTGGCCGCTATGGCCTCCAGGACCTGCTGGATGGAGGGAGCAGACGGCTGCGTATTCGCCCCCGAGTCGGCCCCAGCCGATGGATCCATTCTGGCAGGGGGGGA
The DNA here is from genome assembly GCF_028390025.1 of Pseudophryne corroboree. Taxonomy (NCBI): domain Eukaryota; kingdom Metazoa; phylum Chordata; class Amphibia; order Anura; family Myobatrachidae; genus Pseudophryne; species Pseudophryne corroboree. The sequence goes on from NC_086447.1 coordinate 123,453,722, forward strand.
GGGCTTAGGAGATGACTGCGTCGACTGAGATGCAGGCTGTCGGGCAAACTTCTCCAATTTAGCCGCGGCCGCACTCTGGCCGCCCCTCACCATCTTGTGGGGGTCCAGCAGTAATGAGAGTCCCGTTGTTCAGTGTCAAAGGTATAACAGTGGATGGTAAATGCAGTATCAGCAGCACGCCAGGCACTGGGATAGCCAGATGTTATAATGAAGGGAGAAGGGGGACCTGGGGGGTCCAATGGTATAAATAAATATGTCCAGTCTGTGATATTCCAGCAGTATAAGCAGTAGGAGGCAGGGCAGCTGGGACAGTATCCAATCCTCCAGCCCAGTGCAGTCTTCACCCACACTGCACCTTGCTGTGTTCAGTACCTCAGGGAGCTGCAGGTAAAATGGCCGCCCAGCACAAGGATTTCCCCCTCTTCCCTCACTGCACCAGCCTTCAGGAGATCAGGATGGCTTATGGATGTGGCCCTGGGGGTGCAGGAGTGGGGTGCCGCTCCTTTCCGGTGCCGCTGGATGCCGTGTCCGCCTCGGGCGCTCTATCGCGTGCGCGCGCGCACGCGCCCGGCGGAGCTTCAAAATCGAGGCTGGGGACTGAGCTGCGGCCTAGGCCCGGAGTCCGGGCGGCCGCCGACGCGAGCCGGGAGTGCTCGCACACACGCACCACCGCCTCCCCAGCACCGCCAGGCAGGAGAATAGTCCAGAGGAGAGCAGGATCGGGGCCCCAGGATTGTTACAGGATTAATTATCCAGGGAGCTCCTCGATCCTGCTGCCTAGTCCTCTGCCGCCGTGGCCACGCCCCTAGTTTTTTATTTTTAATAAATTTGCAAAAATCTAAAAAAAAATTGAGGACAAAAATTGAATTAATTCATTGTAACATAACAAAATGTGGAAAAAGTGAAGCGCCGGAATACTTTTCGGATGCACTGTACCCTGCACCATACTTGCCTACCTGACCCTCTCCATGAGGGAGAAAATGCTCTGTTCCTGGACTTTCCTGGTAATGTATGATTGCCATCACCTGTGGTGAAACACCTTTCTTATCAATTAACTAGCTCACCACAGGTGATGGCAATCATACACTACCAGGAAAGTCCAGGAACAGAGCATTTTCTCCCTCATGGAGAGGGTCAGGTAGGCAAGTATGCCCTGCACAGAAACAAAATAACCCACCCAAATCTAACTCTCTCTGCAAATGTTATATCTGCCACACCTGCAGTGCACATGGGGGGTCATTCCGAGTTGATCGCTCGCTAGCTGCTTTTAGCAGTATTGCAAACGCTAGGCCGCCGCCCTCTGGGAGTGTATCTTAGTTAGCAGAATTGCTAATGAAAGGTTAGCAGAACTGCTACTAAATAATTTGCTGCAGTTTCTGAGTAGCGCCAGACCTACTCCTAGACTGCGATCACCTCAGTCCGTTTAGTTCCTGGTTTGACATCACAAACACGCCCTGCGTTCGGCCAGCCACTCCCCTGTTTCTCCAGCCACTCCTGCGTTTTTACCTGGCATGCCTGCGTTTTTTAGCACACTCCCTGAAAACGGCCAGTTTCCGCCCAGAAACACCCACTTCCTGTCAATCACACTACGATCACTCGAGCGATAAAAAAACGACGCTCGAGCTTCTGTAAATCTACAAAGTTTTGTGTGAAAGTACTTAGTGCATGTGCGCTGCGTACCATGCGCATGCGCATTTATACCATTTTTTTACTTAATCGCTGCACTGCGAAAATCGGCAGCGAGCGATCAACTTGGAATGACCCCCATGGTTTTGCCCAACTGCTAACAAATTTGCTGGTGCGATCAACTCTGAATTACCCCCTATATTACAGCACTAAACTTGTACTGACATAAACTGGAAACGGACATCCCAATCCTCTCCATTAGAGGCGACAAATACAAGATGGAGATTTCTTTTATTTATCAAACAAAGAGGCAGATTTATCAAAGAAAGAGAGAGATAAAGTGTCGACCAATCACCTTCTGTCACTTTACAGGCTGTGGGCGGGATGTGCTAACCTCCGCCATCTCCCCTCCGCTGGCCGCCGCATGCCCGGAAAAGCAGAACCCGGATGCGCATGCGCAAAACGGCCAGGGGGAGCGCAGCGATGAGAGAACACAGTGGCCGCGGCGATGAGCAAGAGGGAGAAGGGGATGAGAAAACAGACGGGGGAGCGGCGGCCAGCGGAGGGGAGATTGAGAGCTCACGGGAATGCGCATCGGATCGGATCAGGTGTAAAGCACAATGAAAAAATGCCCAATTTCACCCAATATATCGGCCCGAATGCCCGAATTGGGGTGAAATAGGGCATTATCGTTCTACTGTATGGGACCCTTTAGGACGGAGGCTGCTGCAGCAGCACACAGAGCCGTATCTCTGCTCACACGGGTAGGAAGTTGCTTTACTTTCACTTTCTGCATGCCCTGTGGCTGAGCACAGATGGCAGCTGCAGAGGAAGCCAGGCACTGAGCCTGCGGAGCCAGGACCTTCACCCAGCACTGCAGCATCACAGCACAAAGGTAAGATATGGATGGGGTAACGGGGGAATTATGGGGAGAGGAAGGTGGCTAATAACATGGTACTGGGGGGGTGACCTATGAGGAGTGGGGAAAGTGGGGTAATGACACTGCTATGTGGGAGTGGGAGACCTATGAAGAGTGGGGGAAGGGGGTAATGACACTGCTATGGGGGAGACCTATGAGGAGTGGGGGAAGGGGGTAATGACACTGCTATGTGGGAGTGGGAGACCTATGAGGGAGTGGGGGAAGGGGGGTAATGACACTGCTATGTGGGAGACCTATGAGGGAAACCTATGAGGGAGTGGGGCAAAGTGGGGTAATGACACTGCTATGTGGGAGTGGGAGACCTATGAAGAGTGGGGGAAGGGGGGTAATGACACTGCTATGTGGGAGACCTATGAGGGAAACCTATGAGGGAGTGGGGCAAAGGGGGGTAATGACACTGCTATGTGGGAGTGGGAGACCTATGAGGGAGTGGGGGAAGGGGGGTAATGACACTGCTATGTGGGAGACCTATGAGGGAAACCTATGAGGGAGTGGGGCAAAGGGGGGTAATGACACTGCTATGTGGGAGTGGGAGACCTATGAGGAGTGGGGGAAGGGGGTAATGACACTACTATGTGGGAGTGGGAGACCTATGAGGAAGGGGGGTAATGACATTACTATGTGGGAGTGGGAGACCTATGAGGAGTGGGGGAAGGGGGGTAATGACACTACTATGTGGGAGTGGGAGACCTATGGGGAAGGGGGGTAATGACACTGCTATGTGGGAGTGGGAGACCTATGGGGAAGGGGGTAATGACACTACTATGTGGGAGACCTATGGGGAGTAGGGGGAAGGGAGTAATGACACTGCTATGAGGGGAGGAACTATAGAAAGTGGGGCACAGGGGAATATGACACTATTATTGGGGAGAGACATGGGGGTGTAGGAGATGCTGATAACACTGCTATTAGGGGGTAGTGCATGAGGCAGAGACACATGGGGAGGGGGGGCTAATTGCTCTGCAATGGGGGAGGGGGCATAGGCATGCACACAGTGGGTGGCATGTGTGCACAGGCACACCCTGATGTTGTTAATATAGAACCAGCCCTGGCCAGCACTTGCTGACTAATTACACATAATACACACTATGCAGTCACAATGTGCGGGTACCATCTCTTCCCGGCTCCCATTGTGACACTGTCCGCCGTGATTCCTATCCTGCCAATGGAGCGGACACCGCATACCAGGAGAAGGTTCTGTGTGTGAGCTGTACTGGCTGATACAGGGAGATCTGTCTCAGGGGGATGGGGGAATCTTCTATATTGGGAGGAGATGGCTATTCTGTGCTAAGGGAGATAATGTGTCTGAAAGGAAGGGGGATCCCTGTACTAGGGGGTAATAATCTGAGGGAGCAAGGTGCAGGTGTGAGAGATGGAAAGTGGGAGTGAGGTGCAGGGAAGATGGAAGCTGGGACCAAGGTACAGGTGTGAGACATGGAAGGTGGGAGTGAAGCGCAGGTGTGGAGAATAGAAGGTGGGACCAAGGTACAGGTGTGGGAGATGGAAGGTGGGAGCGAGGTGCAGGGGAGACAGAAGGTAGGAGTGAAGAAGAGGTGTAAGAGATGGAAGGTGGGAGCGAGGTTCAGGGGAGATGGAAGGTGGGAGCGAGGTGTAGGGGAGATAGAAGGTGGGACCAAGGTACAGGTGTGGGAGATGGAAGGTGGGAGCGAGGTGCAGGGGAGATGGAAGGTGGGAGTGAAGAAGAGGTGTAAGAGATGGAAGGTGGGAGCGAGGTGCAGGGGAGATGGAAGGTGGGAGTGAAGAAGAGGTGTAAGAGATGGAAGGTGGGAGCGAGGTTCAGGGGAGATGGAAGGTGGGAGCGAGGTGTAGGGGAGATAGAAGGTGGGACCAAGGTACAGGTGTGGGAGATGGAAGGTGGGAGCGAGGTGCAGGGGAGATGGAAGGTGGGAGTGAAGAAGAGGTGTAAGAGATGGAAGGTGGGAGCGAGGTGCAGGGGAGATGGAAGGTGGGAGTGAAGAAGAGGTGTAAGAGATGGAAGGTGGGAGCGAGGTGCAGGGGAGATGGAAGGTGGGAGCGAGGTGTAGGGGAGATAGAAGGTGGGAGTGAAGAAGAGGTGTAAGAGATGGAAGGTGGGAGCGAGGTGCAGGGGAGATGGAAGGTGGGAGCAAGGTGTAGGGGAGATAGAAGGTGGGACCAAGGTACATGTGTGGGAGATGGAAGGTGGGAGCGAGGTGCAGGGGAGATGGAAGGTGGGAGTGAAAAAGAGGTGTAAGAGATGGAAGGTGGGAGTGAGGTGCAGGGGAGATGGAAGGTGGGAGCGAGGTGTAGGGGAGATAGAAGGTGGGACCAAGGTACATGTGTGGGAGATGGAAGGTGGGAGCGAGGTGCAGGGGAGATGGAAGGTGGAAGCGAGGTGCAGGGGAGACGGAAGGTGGGAGTGAAGAAGAGGTGTGGGAGATGGAAGGTGGGAGTGAGGTACAGGTGTGATGTGAGAGATGGAAGGAGGGAGTGAGGTACATGGGTGATGGAGGGAGTGGGAGGTGCAGGGGTGAGACTGAGATGGAATGAGGGACTGAAAACTACAGGGTTAAAGAGGAACAGGGAGCATGAGAGGTGTAAGGGGGTAAGTAAGGGAAGGAGGAAGTTCAGGCAGGGGTGACATATGAGACATTAAGGCGTTTGGCATCCTGGCAGTCGGAAAGCTGACGCCAGCATCCCGAAACTGCTCGGAATGCTGATGCTGGCATCCCAACATAGATAGCGATGCAGAAAGCCAAAATCCGGATCAAGTTGGTGCCAAAGTCTCCACTGGCAAGCCACGTGGGAGGGTTAGGGTTAGGCTGCGAGGGTGGGAGGGTCAGGGTTAGGCTGCAGGGAGGGAGATTAGGAAGGGTGGTTTAGGGTTAGGCACCACTGAAAAGGCTGGGGGAGGTTAGGGTCAGACTGTGGGAAAGGTGGGTTAGGATTAGGGGGGAGGGATGGTGTAATGTGAATACGAGATACTACTGTGTGGCATAATTTCAAGACCATGCCCCATTTCCAGTACTCACACCCTAATTCAAATGTGTGTAGGGGGTTAGGCGCCTGCCCCTTACTTTGCCAGGGGCGCTCGGACCCCTAGATACACCCCTGGCTATGGGCAACACCTTCACTTGTCCTCTTTCAAAGGTTTGATACATTTCCCACCCAAGCCAAACACAGCTCTACAATCTCTATGGTAGCCGGTCTCTAGGTCGACCACACTTAAGGCGATAGCCATTAAGTCGACCACTATTAGTCAACGTGCATTAGGTCAACATGGTTTCTAGGTCGACATGGTTACTAGATCGACATGTACTAGGTCGACGTGACAAAAGGTCGACATGAGTTTTTCACAATTTTTTTCCCCATGTTTTTAACTTTTCCATACTTTACGATCCATGTGGACTACAATTGGGAACGGTAACCTTGCCTGAAGCATGGCGAGTGGACACGGTGCACTAATTGGGGTTCCCGGTCACTTTACTAAGAAAACGACTCAAAAAACCACCACACAAAAAAACCACATGCCGACCGTTTGTTATGTCGACATTGTGCATGTCGACATATGTTGTGTGTCGACTTAGTTACTGTCGACCAATAGTGGTCGACCTAGACACTGTAGACCTAAGAGTGGTCGACCCTCTGATCCACACCCAAGGGCAGATGTATTAACCTGGAGACAGCATAAGGAAGTGATAAACCAGTGATATGTGCAAGGTGATAAAGACACCAGCCAATCAGATCCTAACTGTTAATTTACATAATGGAGCTGATTGGCTGGTGCCTTTATCACCTTGCACATATCACTGGTTTATCACTTCCTTATACCGTCTCCAAGTTAATACATCTGCCCCCCAATCTCCACACCTGTATAATTGTTTCACTTGTATAATCATACAGCAGCAGCCAGTGGCGGATCTAGACTTAACTTTTAGGGGGGGTGGGGGGTGGGGGGGGGGGGAGCGGTTTAAGAATGATGACTCCTCCCCCCAATCATAGCCCCTCCCACTTAGTAATGCCCTTCCCGTTCGCTTCTAAATTTCCTATTGTTGCCATTACTAATAAAATGTTGCCAGTTAGTGGAGAGAACCCTGCGCACTGGTGATACAGACTGGCGAATCGCCATTCCTTCCATCAGGGGTGGTAGAGGATAAGACAGTAGGGCAATTTAAACATGCATGGGATAGACATAAGGATATTCTTACAAAGAAATAAGGATCAGATAAGGTTAGAGATAAAAATAATGTAAAAAAAAAAAAAAAAAAAAAAAAAAGGGGCAGGCTAGATGGGCCAAGTGGTTCTTATCTGCCGACAAATTCTGTTTCTACAGCACACAGAATGAGCCGAAATTCACATTATAGCACACTGAATGAGCCGACATTCACATGATAGCACGCAGAATGAGGGAAAAATCACATTATAGCACACTGTATGAGGCAAAAATGACGTTATAGCACGCAGAATGAGCCGAAATTGACATTATAGCACGCAGAATGAGGCAAAATTCACATGATAGCACGCAGAATGAGGGAAAAATCACATTATAGCACACTGTATGAGGCAAAAATCACATGATAGCACGCAGAATGAGGCAAAATTCACATGATAGCACGCAGAATGAGGGAAAAATCACATTATAGCACACTGTATGAGGCAAAAATCACATGATAGCACGCAGAATGAGGCAAAATTCACATGATAGCACGCAGAATGAGGCAAAAATCACATGATAGCACGCAGAATGAGGAAAAAATCACATTATAGCACACTGTATGAGGCAAAAATCACATGATAGCACGCAGAATGAGGCAAAATTCACTTGATAGCACGCAGAATGAGGCAAAAATCACATGATAGCACGCAGAATGAGGGAAAAATCACATTATAGCACACTGTATGAGGCAAAAATTACATAGCACACAGAATGAGGCAAACTTCAGCCAAATAATGCAGGGAGAAGAGGGGGGGGGGGGGGGGGGAGAAATGGGACACACACACACGCGCGCAGTTCGAAGCTGAATAATTCCTTTGGACAACATCTCCACTTTTTCTCTGTCCAAGGTTTGATACATATCCCCCTTATGCACATACTACATACATACATACATACATACATACATACATACATACATACATACATACAGAATGACAGACAGATACTATTGTGGGTCTCTTCTTTCAGTCCCTATTACTTTATAGGCTGGCTGCTGGATAGTCCTCACCACTCTGGGTCTGCAGCTGCTCCTCCCCTCTCTCCCATACTGCTACCTCTGTCTGTACAGTGCCATGTAATCCTGCCCTCTGCTTAGACTCCACATCCCTCTCCTCTTCTCCAGCTTGCAGTTAAGTCCTGATCTACATTTGTAGATGTAATCAAATCCTAGGGCTCCCTGGGAGAGGGGAGCCTGGAACATTTCACCCCTCCCACCCATAAATCCAGCTCTGTATTCTGTCCATCATTAAAGAACATGTATTCAGCATTACCACACATCAAAGACTGCATATTACTTAGCTAAATATTATACCACGAAAACTGTAACCGGAGTGATTTTTTTACATATCAAAATATGTCTGTGCTCTCTATCTCCATTCCAATAGTAAAAAGTGTAAACTGAGGACAAGACATGCCTAATCCACGATCAACCCATAACCCACATGATACCTGCCAAACTAAACCCACATTTGCTTGTCACTTCTAATTTTAGGCACCGGGATGGAGGCCGGGTCCCGCTGCGGTATTGGGAACGGGGTGCAGAGCGGTGCAGCGCGGCGGAGGACGAAGACAGAGAGAGAGCGTACTGACGCGCGTACAGGAAGGAGGGGGCGTGGTCAGAACAGAGGTCGCTGTACGCGCGTCAGGACGCTCCTCTCTATCCTCGTACCCCGCCGCGCTGCACCGCTCTCCACCCCGTTCCCAATACCGCGCCGGGACCCGGCCTCCATCCCGGTGCCGGTATATGTAGGGGGGCGTTCGCCCTAATCGCCCCCCGCTAAATCCGCCACTGGCAGCAGCACTGTGTCATCCAGCCCAGTCTATCTACTTGTTTACTAACCAGTCATCTCTTCTACAATTTCTCCATCTTTACTAATATAATTCTAGGTTACAGAATACTAACCCCATCAATCTGATAGAAGCTTTAGGATTACAGAGAAAACCCTATGCATGAAAAGCTAAATACTTTATACACACGTAACCAAGGCATTTCTGGGAAGATTCGCAATAGGATTTGAACAGTAACAGTCACAAAGCAATAATAATGATATATTTATAGTGTTTTACTCCAGGGACACAAGTCATTTACAAATAATGACAGGAAGACGTGAGAAGCATTGAGTTCAATATCTGAAGGAATTAGAGACAAGAAAATGGATCTGGGGAAATGCTCACATTATGCCTTGTGAATTCATTTGATGCATTCTCGCCATAATTTTCTCCTTCTCAATGTATGACTGTATTATTTATTTCATTTACCACATCTGCGTTCTGAGAGCCAAGTGCTGATCTATGTATTTTCTGTTCCATTCCCAGAGCACTTAATGAAAAGGGGACACATGGCAGAGACGTGTTCACAGTAGTAGCCTCACTTAGGGGTATATTCATGAAGCAATGAAAACAGTGGAGAAAAGGACCAGTGGAAAAGTTGCCCATAGCAACCAATCAGTTTTGCAGGAAGACACTGCTACAGATACAGATTCATATCCCTCTTTGCTGTGGATACTATAGCAGTGTTTTGTATTTCTGACGCGATGCATACTGTGTGTATATGCACTCGTCATCAAATCTATTGTCGTCAATGAATAGTGTGAGCATCCATTAGCACGCAACCCTCTATGCCGCAATTCGCTTCCGTAACACAGCTAGGCTGTATGCTACACCATTCCAAGCAGTTCAGGTGTGCCGGGCAGCTCTCATTGTATGGAGTCTAGGTTATGATGCCACATCTATAATCATACAGGGGTCAAACAGATGCAAAAAAAATATGGCACTTAGGGGTTTACTTAAAAAGATACAAAATATATTAATAAAACACATTGTGATTCCGATGTGTCCTCACTTACTGGGTATACTGCATGAGACACCCAGGGCAAAAGGATAGTATACTGTCATTTTGCCTCTTCGTTGCATTACACACCCAGCAACAAGACACTACAGCTGTAGTTTTGTCACTCCTACAGTGGGGCCAAAAAGTATTTGGACAGCCACCGATTGTGCAAGTTGACCCACTTAAAAAGATGAGAGAGTTCTGTAATTTCCATCATAGGTACACTTCAACTGTGAGAGACAGAATCTGAAAAAAAAAAAAAAAAACAGGAAATCACATTGTATGATTTTTAAACAATTTACTTGTATATTCTTGTGGAAAATAAATATTTGGACACCTACCAAGCAGCAAGATTTCTGGCTCTCACAGACCTGTTACTTCTTCTTCTTTAAGAAGCTCTTCTATCCTCCACTCGTTACCTGTATTATTGGCACCTGTTTGAACTGGTTATCTGTATAAAAGACACCTGTCCACACCCTCAAACAGTCAGACTGCTACCTCTCCACCATGGCCAAGACCAGAGAGCTGTCTAAGGACACCAGGGACAAAATTGTAGAGCTGCACAAGGCTGGGATGAGCTACTCGACAATAGGTAAGCAGCTTGGTGAGAAGAGATCAACTGTTGGCGCAATTATAAAAAAATGGAAGAAGTACAAGATCATTGACAGTCTCCCTCGACCTGGGGCTCCATGCAAGATTTCACCTCGTGGGGTATCAATGATCTTGAGAATGTTGAGGAATCAGCCCAGAAATACACGGGGGAACCTGGTCAATGACCTCAATAGAGCTGGGACCACAGTCACAAAGGTTACCATTAGTAACACACTACGTCGTCATGGATTGAAAACCTGCAGCGCCTGAAAGTTCCCCCTGCTTAAGCCAGCACATGTCCAGGCCCGTCTAAAGTTTGCCAGTGACCATCTGGATGATCCAGAGGAGGATTGGGAGAATGTTATGTGGTCAGATGAGAGCAAAATCAAACTTTTTGGTATAAACTTCACTCGCCGTGTTTGGAGGGAGAAGAATGATGAATGGCATCCCAAGAACACCATACCTAGTGTGAAGCATGGTGGTGGAAACATCATGCTTTGGGGCTGCTTTTTTGCAAAGGGGACAGGATGACTGATCTGTATTAAGGAGAGGATGAATGGGGCCATGTATCGTGAGATTTTGGGCAAAAACCTCCTTCCCTTGGTAAGAGCATTGAAGATGGAACGTGGCTGGGTCTTCCAGCATGACAATGACCCCAGACACACCGCCTGGGCAACTAAGGAGTGGCTCCGTAAGAAGCATATCAAGGTCCTGGAGTGGCCTAGTCAGTCTCCAGACCTCAACCCAATAGATAATCTGTGGAAAGTCTGTGTTGCCCGGCGACAGCCCCAAAACATGACAGATCTAGAGAAGATCTGCATGGGCCAAAATACCTGCTACAGTGTGTGCAAACCTGGACAAGAACTACAGGAAACGTTTGACTTCTGTAAATGCCAACCAAGGTTATATTGCAAAGTATTGAGTTAAACTTTTTGATTGTCCAAATATTTATTTTCCGCAAGAATATACATATAAATTGTTTAAAAATCATACAATGTGTTTTCCTAGGGTTTTTTTTTTTCAGATTCTGTCTCTCACAGTTGAAGTGTACCTATGATGGAAATTACAGACCTCTCTCATCTTTTTAAGTGGGTCAACTTGCACAATCGGTGGCTGTCCAAATACTTTTTGGCCCCACTGTATGTGTTTTAATTATGTGAACATAATGCACATTTTGAGAGAACAAAATGCATGGCCAAGTCGTGCCGACCATCTAAACAGTATTGTAGGGTTTGAGCAAAGCAATGCACTGGGGCCCCTACCCACCAGGGACGTGCGGTGAGGTAAATGGTTGAGGAGGCGCTGGCTAGCACCAGAGCCAGATTTATACGCAATATATGAGCCAAAGGGTACATGTGGGCCGTATACACAGGTGCAGCAGTATAAACTACTGAAAATTTCTTGAGTTTTGATTAGAGCTGTGCGGATAAGGTAGGCAGGGAGAGCACTGCCTCACCTGTCATAGGGGGTCATTCTGACCCAATCGCATGCTGCAGTTTATTGCAGCAGTGCGATCGAGTCAGTACTGCGCATGTGCCGGCACCGCAGTGTGCCGGAGCATGCCAGATGGCCGAAGGCCGTCATTGCCTAGCGATCTCCTCTGCCTGATTGACAGGCAGAGGCAGGACAGCGGCTTTAAGCCGCCGTTTAAGGGGCGCGGTCTGGCCAACGCAGGCGTGGCCGGACTGTTGGGGGGGGGCGCGGCGGCTGCGTGACGTCACACGCAGCCGCTGCGACTCGGGCAGCGAAGAAGTTCTCCCGGCCAGCCGCAGAAGATACGCTGGCCGGGAGTTACTCCTCAAATGCAAAAGCATCGCCGCTGTGCGATGCTTTTGCACTTCTGCGAGGGAAGGCCGGCACTGACGTGCGGGGCAGACTAGCCCTGTGCTGGGCGTCCCCCCGCATGTCTGAGTGCCTGATCGTAGCTGTACTAAATTTACCACAGCTACGATCAACTCGGAATGACCCCCACAGACTTTTTACTCCAGAGTTTTGGCAATAAAAATGATTAGAATAATGCAAAGAAGATATTTCAAGCAACTTATTTGTATTTTTCATATACTTTATACAGCCAAAACTCTGGCACAAACATTAGTATGACAGGAAAGGCTTTGCCTCACTGCCTCACGTCACTGCTCCCCACCCATTCATGGGAATACATTAAAAAAAAATAACATATCACTCCTGCATTCCCACGGCTTCTCTCCACATGTTTCCATACAGTGACTGGCTGTCAGCACTGTGATAGCTCCAGCCATCCACCAATCAGCATGCTGACAGCCATTCACTGTCTTGCTGCAGGCTGGGAGGCCGGTAGAGAACGCTGCCTGGCCGCTCTGACTGTGTGTAATTCACAATCAGAGTGGCTGGACAGTATTCTTTTCCTGCCTCCTGAATGAAGTTCCGGAGGCACCAGCCCACTCCTGCTTAAAGGCCCCAAAAATCGTGGAGCCAGGGCCTTTTCTATTTTGCAGGTGAGGTATGCAATCATATGGGACACCCGCTGCCTCCATCAGGGGAAATCATTGGGCTTTGGACAAACAGGGGTCTCAGGTGGCAGCAGTGTGAAAAGCTTAGCTGGCACCACGGGCAGCCATACATCAGCAACGGTAGCATTTCAAATGTGTCACTGGCCGCCATCCAATAGGAGATCGCAGACCAGCAGTCAATCAGGAGCGGCCACTCCTGATTGGCTGCCGGACAGTGCGTTAGATTGGCTGGTAGCCAGCGCCACATTTGAAAAACCACCTGTGCTGTCACTCTCTCCATGTCTGCCCGCTGTCACTCTCACATCGAATGGATGATGACACAACAGCCAGCAGCATAGGCCCTCATTCCGAGCTGATCGCTTGCTAGCTACTTTTAGCAGCTGTGTAAACGCATAGTCGCCGCCCACAGGGGAGTGTATTTTCACTTTGCAAGTGTGCGAACGCCTTTGCAGCCGAGCTCTGCAGAAACATTTTGTGCAGTTTCAGAGTAGGTCTGGACTTACTCAGCCCTTGCGATCACTTCAGTCTGTTCGTGTCCAGGATTGACGTCACACACCCGCCCTGCAAACGCTTGGACTCGCCTGCATTTTTCCAACCACTCCCAGAAAACTGTCAGTTGCCACCCACAATCGCCTTCTTCCTGTCAATCTCCTTTCGTTCGGCTGTGCAAATGGAATCTTCACTAAATCCATCGCCCAGCACTGATCCCCTTTGTACCCGTATTACTCGCCTGCGCATTGCGGTGCATACGCATGTGCAGTTTTGCCATTTTTTAACCTGATCGCATGGCTGCGAAATTCGGCAGCGAGCGATCAACTCGGAATGACACCCATAGGCCCTCATTCCGAGTTGATCGCTCACAAGCTACTTTTAGCAGCCGTGCAAATCCATAGTTGCCGCCCATGGGGGAGTGTATTTTTGCTTTGCAAGTGTGCGAACGCCTTTGCAGCCGAGCTCTGCAAAAACATTTTGTGCAGTTTCAGAGTAGATCTGAACTTACTCAGCCCTTGCGATCACTTCATTCTTTTTGGTTCCGGAATTGACGTCAGACACCCGCCCTGCAAACGCCTGGACACATCTGTGTTTTCCCAAACACTCCTAGAAAACGGTCAGTTGCAACCCATAAACGCCCTCTTTCTGTCAATCACCTTTTGTTCTGCTGTGCGAATGGAATCTTCAATAAATCCATCGCCCAGCACTGATCCTCTTTGTACCCGTACGATGCGCATGCGCAGTTTTGCCGTTTTTTTACCTGATCGCTGCGCTGCGAAAATCGCCAGCGAGCAATCAACTCGGAATGACCCCCATTGTCTCTATTGCTTCCGCAATCTGGGTAAGAGACAGATAAAACCAGCACTGTCCTGTACTTATATATGGTACTGGCCTAAAACATTCTGAGGCAGGTAGTTATTTCTTTCTACCACTGTGATTTGCCACCTACTGTATGTAGAGGGGTCAGCAAAGGTTTTTATACATTATAATTACACTGACGTCGTCTGCAGGTGAGATGGGTGTACTGCACTCTGTACATTAAAGAAGCAGAAAAGAAAAAACATGAACTTACCAGAATGCACAGGACAGTACAGTATTTACAGGTATCACTGCACTAGAAGTAGAATGTGCACTGTGTTAGTATCTGTTCTCCTGCCTCCTCTGCCAGTCCCTCCCCCCTCCCAAGCAATCCTCTGCTTCCCCTCCCAGTTCTTCCTATTCCCACCTATCCATCTTTCATTCCCATCTCCTCCACAGCTATACTCTGCCTTCTCTGCCATTAAACTCTTCTGCCCAGCTTACCCATGCCTACTCTCCTATTCCCACCTACTCCACAGCTATACTCTGCCTTTTCTCTCATTCCCATCTCCTCCACAGCTATACTCTACCTTCTCTACCATTAAACTCTTCTGCCCAGCTTACCCCTGCCTACTCTCCTATTCCCACCTACTCCACAGCTATACTCTGCCTTTTCTCTCATTCCCATCTCCTCCACAGCTATACTCTGCCTTCTCTAACATTTTAATCTCCTGCGCAGCTATCCTATGAGTACCTGTCCTATACCTCCTCCTGCCCAGCTATCCCCCGCCTACTCTCCCATTCCCACCTCCCGCCCAGCTATCCCCTGCTTCCTCTCCCATTCCCACCTCCACAGCTATCATCTGCCTTCTTTCTCATTCCTATATCCTGCCCAGCAATCCTGAGTCCCCTCTCAGTCCCTCATCCTGCCCAGTAACTTCTGCCTCATTTCCCAGTCCCACCTACGGCACTGCTATTCTCTGCCTTCTCTCACATTCCCTCCCATAATCATCCTTCCCCTGCCTCCTCTCCCAATCCTACTGCCAACCCAGCTCTCCCCTGCCTACTCTCCCTGTCCTACCTCCAACCTAGCTCTCCTCTGCCTTCTCTCCCAGTCCTACCTCCAGCCTAGCTCTCCTCTGCCTACTCTCCTTGTCCTACCTCCAACCTAGTTCTCCTCTGCCTACTCTCCCAATCCTACTGCCAACCCAGCTCTCCTCTGCCTCCTCTCCTAGTCCCTCCCCCTACTAAGCTATCCTCTTCCTTCCTTTCCCAGTCTCTCCCATTCCCAGACTTCCTCTGCCTCACCTCCAACTCCAACCTCCTGCCCAGCTATCCTCTGTCTCCATTCCTTCTTCCACCTGTGGTTCAGCTATCTGCTGTCTCTACTCCCAGTCCTACCTCCTGTCCATCAATCCACTTCTTCCTCTCCCACAATCACCTCCTGTCCAGCTATTCTGTCTCATCTCCCATTCACTCCTCCTGCCCATTATCCTCTGTCTGCCCTCCCAGTCCCACCCCATGTTCAGCTACCCTCTGCCTCTCTTCCCATTACCGACCCTGCTATTCTTTGCCTGCAGTCCATTCCAAGCCTCACCTCTTGCCCAACTATCCCATGCCTTCCCTTCCTTTCCACCTCCTGCCTCCCTATAGTCTAACTTCACTCCCAGCCTCACCCTTTGCCCAGTTATCTTCTGCCTCCCCTGGCTTTTTTTCTGTGGATCTGCCTTTTTTTCTGTACATCTACGAGGTGCAGGGTACAAAACTGGGGTGTAAGGTAGTCTTTCTCTGCGAGGCCACATCCTTTACAGTGAGGTCACGTCGCTTTTTGACTTTGGCGCCATGAGGGGCTATTTGGCGCGACTGATGCAATAATAAAAAAGGACACATCTGCAGGGCCGGCAACAGAAATCTTGGAGCCCAGGACAGTGATATCTCTGGGGCCCCCTCAGATTTTATTTTTTTTATATATATATATATATATATATATATATATATATATATATATATAGAAAATTGGGGTATGCAGGCACTTACCAGTAAATTCCAACAGGTATTTATTAATAACTCACAGAGACATACAGACGGTGTGTCGACGTTTCGGTCATCACGTGACCTTCTTCAGGACATCATACAAGGACATCAGGAGGACAACTGTCCAGTTCAACACCATTCACCATATGTCACACAGGCTTCCCTTAAATAGCAGAGGCAGGCCCAAGCCACTCCCCACCAGTAATTGCCACAGGAAGTGCCTCAAAAGGCAGTAATTTCTGCACATAAGCAACTATCCTACCAAGGACCTATACCCTATATGGGCGATTATGCTATAGTGTGAGTCATCTCTTAATAATGCTAAATAGAACATCCCAAATGACTTAAAAACAGACAAAACACATGCGTTCCACAGACTGTGGAACGCATCCCGACCGGAACCGGAAGTGACGTAATACACATCGAAAAGCTCATCGTCATGTTACTAACCAAGTAGGAGGCAGTACACGCTCCACAAACTACACTCCGCCCACTTGGTAGATGCATCACCATAGTAACCAACCACTGTATATATATGGGAGCAATAAATACTAGCTCAATTTGTCACAAAAATATACACAATAAATGTAAACATTAATCTAGCTGGGCAATTACTGCTAAAGTGCCAAGTGCTACAACCTCACCTATAAAAGTGGAAAGCCCGGAGACAAACACCACATAAAAACAAATAATTACAAAAATACTGGGAACTGCCCATAAGGGGCAAACAAAGTCTGACCCCCATATAGCAGCACCCGATACAACAAGTAAACTACCATAACAAAAATTATTCCTAGCAATTAACCAAAAAATATAAAAAATAAAAAATAAAGGATATATAGAATGTATATCATACATTCCACAAATTAGATTTCCTAGGGTCCCTACCTGCCCCTAGCGGAGAAAAATATTATACGGGTTGTGTTCGTTTAAACCACGAGGGAACAGAGTGTCCAATTGATATATCCAACGTGATTCACGCTGACGCAGCAATTTATCGCGGTCACCACTGCGTAGAGGCATGGGAATAAAATCAATCAGCATACATTTCAGGCTTTAGACTGAGTGGCCCATTGTTAGAAAATGCTTAGCCACTGGCTTATCCGTCTCTTTTGTGGCCAGTGCTGAACGGATGGAGTAGCGATGATTTGCCATCCTATCCCGAAATCAACGGGATGTCATGCCGACATAATATAAGCCACACAGGCAGATGACTATATAGATTACATAGTCCATTTTGCAATGGAGTCGATGTCGGATGTTGATTCTTTTCCCACTATGGGGGTGCGTGAAGTATGTCCTGGTCTGTAAAGATCTACATGTGGTGCAGTCTGGGCACCTAAAGCAACTCTTCCGTCTAGGTGGTAGCCAACTCGCAGGGACTCCACTCGGTTGCACAGTAGGTCTCATCAATAGTTGGTTCAAATTTGGCCCTCGTCGATAAGCACACATAGGCGATTGTGCACTTAGAGCCTTAAACACAGGATCCGTGGAAATGATCGGCCAATGTCGCCTAATAGTTTTCTCAGAATAGACGGATTTGGTATCATATGTAGAAGTAAAGATCATTCTACCTGCGTTCTTATTTATTTGTGAGTTATCAACCTGTTGTGCATATCTGCTTCTAGCCCTGGTGAGGCATCTGCAAATAGTCTTTCGTGAGTAGCCTCTATCGATGAACCTCTTTGTCATGTCTTGAATCTGTGCCTCTGTATTGGTGGGAGATGTATTATAGCGCAATATCCGCATAAACTGCGAAATCGGCAAGCTGTCCTTGAGTCTGTTAGGATGGTGGCTGCGAGCGTGTAGCAATGTATTCCGATCTGTCTCTTTTCGATAGAGAGTGGATATCAAGTGGTTATCTTCAAAAGAAATGGTTACATCTAAAAAATTAAGTGAAGATTGACTAATCTGATATGTAAACCGTATTGGGCTAGGTAGTGCATTCAGATACTCAACCATTGCCATGAACTCAGTCTTGGTGTCACCCCACACAAAAAATAAATCGTCAATATATCTCCCGAAATATAATATTTTATCTCCATACTTTGGTAGTATGAATGTATTCTCATATTGTTGCATGTAAAGATTTGCATAGGCGGGCGCCAGGTTAGACCCCATGGCTGTACCCGCCACTTGCATAAAATAATCTTTACCATACAAGAAATAATTATTGGTCAAGACCAGCCTAGCCAAATCAACAAGAAACTCAGTGGGGGGACCAGTATGTGGACTTGAAATAAATGCTAGCCTCATAGCTTCCAGACCCTCATTATGCGGTATAACCGTATATAGCGACTGTACGTCCATAGATGCTAGCCATACATTAGCGGGCAAAACACCCAAGGATTTAATCTTGTCCAGAAAATCTGGAGTATCACGTATGTAGCTATGCATCTGCTGGACGTATGGCTGTAGAAACTTATCCAAGAACACTGCTACTGGCTGAAGAGTCGAACCCCTGGCCGAAATGATGGGGCAGCCAGGTGGGTCGACCAGTGTCTTGTGGATCTTGGGAAGTGTGTATAATATGGGGCACACGGCATGTTCAATCTTCAAATAAGTACTATCGCTGTCATCTAACCAACCATGCTGTGCACCCATATCTATAGCAGAATCCACCAATTTCTTTACTCTAGCAGCTGGGCTAGCATGCAATTTGTGATAGGTATTAATATCGGCTAATTGGCGGCAGATTTCGCGATCATAGGCGTGCCAGTCCTGAACGACAATGGCCCCGCCCTTGTCCGCCTTCTTGATCACCAAATTGTCGTTATGAATTAAATCACGCAAAGCCTTCCGCTGTGGAGCCGTTAGATTGTCATAACTAGGCTCACTAATTATGGTAGACATATCATGGTCAATCAATCTCAGAAAGGATTTAATACTAGCATTAGAGGTTTGAGGGTCGAAAGAACTGGGTTTGTTGAGATTAAATTTGGTATTGGGAACAAATTCCTTATCAGCAAAAAATTCTCTCAATCTGAGTTTTCTACCGAACTTGTACTGCTCCACTGACCAACCAAAACTATCGTGATTAATTCTAGGCACAAAAGACAAGCCGAGTGATAATAATTCAATTTCATCAGAAGTAAGTATATGACTAGAGAGGTTAAACACTGCCGTATCTAACGTCTGCCCCTCCCTCTTTTTTTTTAATTTGCCCCTCCGCGTTGGGTACCTAACCCGCGATTTCGGGACGGATTGGTGGTATTCCTGGTTGTTCGCCCTAAAAAAGATGGGGTAGGCACTAAACCACTTGGGGGACGATTATCAACAAATTCACTATCTGAATTGGACTGAGAAGTAGAGGTATCTTCAATATGTGTTGTCCTAGATCTGGAATGAGAATTATATCTCCGCTGGGGGAAATTCCTAGTTTCTCCTCTCAGCCATCTATATACCTGATTGTTGGTGTAATCTGAGTTTACCACGGTAAGTTTTTTTCGCTTAAAAGCCACCAATTCTTGCTGTTGATCTGGTCACCCAAATACTATTGTGACTGTGTGCTTTACCACATTTTAGGTGTGTTGTTTATGGTCTGGTCCCCCACTCTTGCTCAGTCATGTCCACTGATACCGTGCAGATTCCTGATGAAGCAATTTTTCAAATTGCTCATAGTACTTTGGTCTCACTGACCGATGATGACGCAGAGAAAGTTCTCTTTGACCATACTGAATTCTCTAAACTCCCCCATGAAACACCAATTGATCTATTTCATAAAATTTCAAGATTACGACGACGTGAAGTGGATTTAACCCTTCACGGACAGTTTTTGTCAGATTATTATAGAAATAAAAAAATTCCCAGGGGGTTCCGCGTACATAACGTACCAACTATTGGTAGGAACAACCTAACATTTTGCACCAAATGGTGCTGTGTTTTAAACAAGTGCTCACTTGACCTCATCCTTTTGGTTATCGAGGAGGTGGGCACTGAGCTCAAACAGGTAAGTCAGGACATTACTGCTTTTAACACCTTACATTTGACTACATTATCTGGTGATAAGACCAAGGATTGGCTGAGCAATTTGGGTGACCAGATTAACACTTACCAGCAAGAATTGGTGGCTTTTAAGCGAAAAAAACTTACAGTGGTAAACTCAGATTACACCAACAATCAGGTATATAGATGGCTGAGAGGAGAAACTAGGAATTTCCCCCAGCGGAGATATAATTCTCATTCCAGATCTAGGACAACACATATTGAAGATACCTCTACTTCTCAGTCCAATTCAGATAGTGAATTTGTTGATATTCGTCCCCCAAGTGGTTTAGTGCCTACCCCATCTTTTTTAGGGCGAACAACCAGGAATACCACCACTCTGTCCCGAAATCGCGGGTCAGGTACCCAACGCGGAGGGGCAAATTCAAGAAAAAGAGGGAGGGGCAGACGTTAGATACGGCAGTGTTTAACCTCTCTAGTCATATACTTACTTCTGATGAAATTGAATTATTATCACTCAGCTTGTCTTTTGTGCCTAGAATTAATCACGATAGTTTTGGTTTGTCAGTGGAGCAGTACAAGTTCGGTAGAAAACTCCCAATACCAAATTTAATCTCAACAAACCCAGTTCTATCGACCCTCAAACCTCTAATGCTAGTATTAAATCCTTTCTGAGATTGATTGAACATGATATGTCTACCATAAATAGTGAGCCTAGTTATGACAATCTAACGGCTCCACAGCGGAAGGCTTTGCGTGATTTAATTCATAACGACAATTTGGTGATCAAGAAGGCGGACAAGGGCAGGGCCATTGTCGTTCAGGACTGGCATGCCTATGATCGCGAAATCTGCCGCCAATTAGCCGATATTAATACCTATCACAAATTGCATGCTAGCCCAGCTGCTAGAGTAAAAAAATTGGTGTATTCTGCTATAGATATGGGTGCACAGCATGGTTGGTTAGATGACAGCATTAGTGCTTATTTGAAGATTGAACATCCCGTGTGCCCCATATTATACACACTTCCCAAGATCCACAAGATACTGGTTGACCCACCTGGCTGCCCCATCATTTCGGCCAGGGGTTCGACTCTTCAGCCAGTAGCAGTGTTCTTGGATAAGTTTCTACAGCCATACGTCCAGCAGATGCATAGCTACATACGTGATACTCCAGATTTTCTGGGCAAGATTAAATCCTTGGGTGTTTTGCCCGCTAATGTATGGCTAGCATCTATGGACATACAGTCGCTATATACGGTTATACCACATAATGAGGGTCTGGAAGCTATGAGGCTAGCATTGATTTCAAGTCCACATACTGGACCCCCCACTGAGTTTCTTGTTGATTTGGCTAGGCTGGTCTTGCCCAATAATTATTTCTTGTATGGTGCTTTCGGGATAGTATGGAAAAAAATCATCGCTACTCCATCCGTTCAGCACTGGCCACTAAAGAGACGGATAAGCCAGTGGCTAAGCATTTTCTAACAATGGGCCACTCAGTCTAAAGCCTGAAATGTATGCTGATTGATTTTATTCCCATGCCTCTACGCGGTGATGACCGCGATAAATTGCTGCGTCAGCGTGAATCACGTTGGATATATCAATTGGACACTCTGTTCCCTCGTGGTTTAAACGAACACAACCCGTATAATATTTTTCTCCGCTAGGGGCAGGTAGGGACCCGAGGAAATCTAATTTGTGGAATGTATGATATACATTCTATATATCCTTTCTTTTTTATTTTTTCTATTTTTTGGTTAATTGCTAGGATTAATTTTTGTTATGGTAGTTTACTTGTTGTATCGGGTGCTGCTATATGGGGGTCAGACTTTGTTTGCCCCTTATGGGCAGTTCCCGGTATTTTTGTAATTATTTGTTTTTATGTGGTGTTTGTCTCCGGGCTTTCCACTTTTATAGGTGAGGTTGTAGCACTTGGCACTTTAGCAGTAATTGCCCAGCTAGATTAATGTTTACATTTATTGTGTATATTTTTGTGACAAATTGAGCTAGTATTTATTGCTCCCATATATATACAGTGGTTGGTTACTATGGTGATGCATCTACCAAGTAGGCGGAGTGTAGTTTGTGGAGCGTGTACTGCCTCCTACTTGGTTAGTAACATGACGATGAGATTTTCGACGTGTATTACGTCACTTCCGGTTCCGGCTGTCACTTCCGGTTCCGTTCGGGATGCGTTCCACAGTCTGTGGAACGCATGGCACTTCCGGCTGCGGCCGTGTTTTGTCTGTTTTTAAGTCATTTGGGATGTTCTATTTAGTATTATTAAGAGATGACTCACACTATAGCATAATCGCCCATATAGGGTATAGGTCCTTGGTAGGATAGTTGCTTATGTGCAGAAATTAGTGCCTTTTGAGGCACTTCCTGTGGCAATTACTGGTTGGGAGTGGCTTGGGCCTGCCTCTGCTATTTAAGGGAAGCCTGTGTGACATATGGTGAATGGTGTTGCACTGGACAGTTGTCCTCCTGATGTCCTTGTATGATGTCCTGAAGAAGGTCACGTGATGACCGAAACGTCGACACACCGTCTGTATGTCTCTGTGAGTTATTAATAAATACCTGTTGGAATTTACTGGTGAGTGCCTGCATACCCCAATTTTCTATATACTGGCCTATGGGCCTTTGTGGAGCACCCCATCGTTGATCTTATCAAGTCTGGAGTGTGGACTTTACCGTATTTATTTTTATATATATATATATATATATATATATATATATATATTTATTTATTACTAGCTGAATACCCGTGCTTCACTATGGAATTTAAAGAATAATGCCAATCTTTGTCAGGCTGCACCTCTGAGCTTCCCCGGACTGGTGCTGAGGAGAATAATCCGCCTCCTTCTCTGCGCCGGCCTGCCTCTGATGCTGTAAATGCTGGGCCGACAGGCCAACCTCCGCCTGCTGTATATTAAATATGTTAGGTTTGCAGGCTGACTGTATGTCAAAGGGCCCTAGGTCTCCTTTCTTAGCTTCAAAACTAAAGTATGTCTCTGCCCCCACCCATGTGCCTGTGCCCCTACCCATGTGTGCATCTGCCCTTACCCGTAGGTGCCTCTGCTCCCACCCATATGCCTATGCTCCTACCCGTGTGTGCCTCTGCCCCTACCCGTGTGTGCCTCTCCCTCTACCCATGGCTGCCTCTACCCCTACCCGTATGTGCCTCTTTCCTTACCTGTGGGTGCCTCTGCCCCTACCCATATGTGTCTGTGCCCCTACCCGTGTGTGCCTCTGCTCCTACCCGTCTGTGTCTCTATCTTTACCTGTGGGTGCCTCTGCCCCCTACCCTCTGCCCTTACCCATGTGTGCCTCTGCCCCTACCCATGGGGTGCCTCTGTCCCTACCAGTGTATCCCTCTATCCTTACCTGTGGGTGTCTCTGCCTCTATCCGTGGGTGCCTCTACCCTTACCCGTGTGTGCCTCTATCCTTACCTGTGGGTGCCTCCAGGGGTGTATTTAGGGGTCCGAGCGCCCCTGAGGCAAAGTAAAGGACTGGTGCCCCCCCACCCATATTTGAAATAGGGGCGTGACCACTCAATAGTACCCCAATTCAAATTACACCATAATAGTGTGCCTTACTCACATTACACAGCACAGTAATGTACAGTACATTATTCACATTATGCTACACAGTAGTACCAGGGACGTCTCTAGTGAGAAGGGGACCCATGTGCTGACTCCATGTTTGGGCCCCCTCCTCTCTCGTAGCCATCACCGCTGCTGCTAGTGCTCTGAACGTGTAGACTCTGGCACAGTGCCAGAATCTACAGCGCATGCGCAGGACTCTGAAAAATGGCCACCGCACCATTTTTTCAAAGTCCTACGCATGCGCTGTAGACTCTGGCACTGTGCCAGAGTTTCTAGTGCTCAGTTCGCTAGCAGCAGCGTTGATGGCTACAGGAGAGGAGGGGGCCCACACACAGTCACTGATGGACTCTGGAAAGGTAAGTATAGGAGAAATGGGTGCAGTGTGGGCCCCCCTGGACTCAGGGGCCCGTGTGCACCGCACACTGCACCCATTATAGATACACCACTGAGTACTACCCCTTATACACATTATGCCACGCAGTAGTGCCCATATATATGGGAAGGCATGCACGCTCCTGGGAAATTGGGCATGGCCTCATAATTTTATATTATTATATCAAACTATAAATATATAATCACACCCCCTACACATGCACACACACAATTAGCAGCCATACACACAATACCCACAGTAGTTCTCCTTACACATAATGTCCCGAGTATAGTGTCAGATGCACATAATGTCCCCCAGTATAGTGCCAGTAACACATAATGACCCCAGTAATGCAGTGCAGATACACATAATGCCTCCGAGTATAGTGCCAAATACACATATGCCCCCACAGTGCCAAATACACATACAGTATGCTCCCACAGTACCAGACACTCGTATGCCCCCACAGTGCCGGACACTCAAATGCCTCCACAGTGCCAGAAACACGTATGTCCCCACAGTGCCAGATACACGTATGCCCCCACAGTGCCAGATACACGTATGCCCCCACAGTGCCAGATACACATATTCCCCCATGTTCATTTCACTATTAAAGGCAGCACTTTTAGGTAGATTCATTTTAGAGGCGGCAGCTATCCCTCCACCCCCATGTAGTTCCTCAACAGCAGGGATGCCCATTAATGATCAAAGAATGCAGCAACAGACACTGTAATTGGCACCAGGGTCCAGCACCACACCACAATACAGACAAGAAACTCTACATACTGTAAACTACACCTCCCAGCAGCCGCTGCTGCATGCTGTGATTGTTGCTGGGCATCCATGCTGGTGAGGAACTACATGGGGGTGGAGGGATAGCTGCTGCCTCTAAAAGTGAATCTACAGTACCTACTGCCCGCGGGTGGCACCTCTGGATGGCGCCCCTCCTCGTCTGGCGCCCCTGGTGAGTGCCATCCTGGCCAATAGGAAGATACACCCCTGGGTGCCTCTGCCCCTACCCGTGGGTGCCTCTGCCCCTACCCATGTGTGACTCTGCCCCTACCCGTGGGTGCCTCTGCCCTTACACGTGGGTGCCTCTGCCCCTACCCATGGTTGCCTCTGTGTAAATTGCTCCAGGCATTCCACAGTTACACATGCCCCCTATTTACTATACTTTCAATGGGGATTTGGAGAGTCAAAAATAGGTACAAAGCCCTTTTGGCAGGTACAGACCATAAAAAAGGTACTGCACCTGCCAAAAAGGTACAGTTGGAGCAGGGCCGGTTCTAGACCTTGTGGCGCCCAGGGCAAAAGTTTCCTGTGGCGACCCCCCACCCGGCAAAACAGGGCTGGCATGGCCACAGTTATCCCTTGTACTTGTGCCCCCCTGTAGCTGTGTCCTCTGTAGCTGTGCCCCCTGTAGTTGTGCCCCAGTAGTTGATCCCCCTATAGCTGTGCCCCCTATAGCTGTGCCCCCTGTAGCTGTGCCCCCTGTAGCTGTGCCCCTAGTAGTTGATCCCCCTGTAGCTATGCTCCCAGTAGTTGTGCCCCCTGTAGCTGTGCCCCCTGTAGCTGTGCCCCCAGTAGCTGTGCCCCTAGTAGTTGATCCCCCTGTAGCTGTGCCCCCAGTAGCTGTGCCGCTAATAGTTGATCCCCCTGTAGTTGTGCCCCCTGTAGCTGACACACGTGACACACACGTGACAGGGGGTGTGGGGAGGAGCAGAGCCGGATTAAGAGGGGGGCCCCGGGGATAAGTACCCCGGGCCCCCTTTTTTCAAAGGGCCCCCCGAATACCGAATCTCTGTTCCGATCTGCGGTATTGCGCTGCGCTCCCGGGAGCCGGCGCCACATGCAGCGCCAGGGCAGCTCAGCAACTGCTGTCCCTGGCTGCTCCGGCGGCTCCCGCTCCCGCTCTACTGAAGGCTGGTGCCGAGCGGCCGTGGCCGGCGTGCGGCACGCGTGTAGTCAGGGTAGATGCTAGAATCAAGTGGGCTAAGGGATCTTTTCCGTAAGGGGGAGGAGTTACCACACAAGGGGGAGGAGCTAGGCCAGCGGGATAGTTCCTCTACTATCCACGCCACCAACTATTACCTTTAGTAATTAGGTGGTGAGCTCCTCCCCCTGCTGACGTAGCTCCTCCCCTCTATACGTCACAAGGTCCCTTCAGCCCCTCCGATATAGAACCAACCGTCAGACACTGCCTGTGCCTCTAATGGAAGGACAGCTGAGCGACGGCTCAGCTGTCCAATAATGTGAGGAGAAGCAGCCTGCGGCTCAGTGATTGGCTGGGCACGCAGGCTGCAGGGAAGGAGGACAGCGCGGAGGGAGAATCTGGACGCTACCAGGGAGCAGCAGGCACCCATTCTCTGGCAGCTCTCCCATTCTACCTGTACAAAAACGTATGGATCTATTTATTACATTGTCTAATGGGTTTTAATATATATATATATATATATATATATATGTGTGTATATATATATATATATATATATATATATATATACACATGTGTGTGTATATATATATATATATATATATATATATATGTATGTAAATGTGTGTATATGTGTTTACATATCTACAGTGTATATATATATTTCTCTAACGTCCTAAGTGGATGCTGGGGACTCCGTAAGGACCATGGGAATAGCGGCTCCGCAGGAGACTGGGCACAAAAGTAAAGCTTTAGAACTACCTGGTGTGCACTGGCTCCTTCCCCTATGACCCTCCTCCAAGCCTCAGTTAAGATTTTGTGCCCGAACGAGAAGGGTGCACACCAGAGGCGTCACTAGGGTTGGTGTCACCCGGTATGGTAACTCATGGTGTCACCCCCCATGGACCTCCTTCCGTATCACACCACGCGGAACCCTTAGTAATGTTTTTGTACTAGTTTTAGAGCACTTGATATCGTGAGTCCAGGACTGCCGTGGAGCTTCTGGGGAGTTCAAGGGAAATCGCATGCGATGATCACATGCGATTCATCTTTCTGATGTATGGCCACCTTCAGGTATGCATATGTATTTGCAGGTCCCCACTTACAGATGTGTCCTGTTATACGCTTGCTGCAGGAGACAGATTATCCTGGTGCTGCCACATCGCAGCATGCTGTAGCTTCCCACAGATAACAAAGGGCCTAATTCAAACCTGATCGCAACAGCAAATATTTACTCTTCTGGGCAAAACCATGTGCAGTGCAGGTGGTGCAGAGGTAACATGTGCAGAGAGAGTTAGATTTGGGTTTGGTGTGTTCAAACTGAAATCTAAACTGCAGTGTAAAAATAAAGTAGCCAGTGTTTACCCTGCACAGAAACAATATAACCCACCCAAATCTAACTCTCTTTGCACATGTTATATCTACCCCACCTGCAGTGCATCATGGTTTTGCCCATCAGAGACATATTTTCCTTTTGCGATCAGGTCTGAATTAGGCCCAAAATCCATTGAAATGCTAATAGTCACAGGTGTGTGTATATGCAGGCACCCGCTAGCGGCCTGAACATTACTGCAATAACTACAGGTATCATGGGCATTGCTTCCCCCCAGTAGTACAAGTAGAAAAAACGGCTTAGTGGGGCTGTGCATGCGCGCCACAGGCGCGCATCGAAAAGATGGGCGTGGGCGTGGCCATGTGCCACAAAGGGGCATTGCCAGTGAAAATTACGCCCCCATTTCTCGTCACTCTGGGAACATTAATTAACATTCCATATGCACCTTACCTTTATGGTGGTTTCTCTGAGGAATGGGGAACCTCTGAAGATACGTATCCTCCCTGGTCAGTCTTTAGTCAGTAT
This sequence comes from Pseudophryne corroboree, assembly GCF_028390025.1. Lineage (NCBI taxonomy): Eukaryota > Metazoa > Chordata > Amphibia > Anura > Myobatrachidae > Pseudophryne > Pseudophryne corroboree. Next base: position 123,481,437 of record NC_086447.1, read on the forward strand.
TCACTTTTCATGTAGGAAATCACATGGTCTGGAAGATGCCTGTTTGTGGAGGAATATAACCAATGTCATCGTCACACAACAGAGGTTCAACCAGATTCATGCCAGCTGTGTCACCTTCTACCCCCTGTGTCTCTCAGTTACACCATTATCTTCCCCCCTGCGTCTCCTAGCCACACCATTATATCCACCCTGCATCTCTCAGCCACACCGTCTTCTCCCCTTTGATACTCTCAGCCACACCGTCATCTCCCCCTAGCGTCTCTTAGCCTTCGTTCCCCCAATCATTCATTCTGTGTCTCTGAGCCTGCGTAGTCCCCCCCTTTATTCTGTGTCTCTCAGCCTGCGTTCCCCCCCTCCTTCATTCTGTATCTCTCAGCCTGTGTCCTCCCCCTTTATTCTATGTCTCTAAGCCTGCGTCCCCCACCTTCATTCTGTGTCTCTAAGCCTGCGTCCCCCACCTTCATTCTGTGTCTCTAAGCCTGCGTCCCCCACCTTCATTCTGTGTCTCTCAGCCTGCGTCCCCCACCTTCATTCTGTGTCTCTCAGCCTGCGTAGTCCCCCCCTTCATTCTGTGTCTCTCAGCCTGCGTCCCCCACCTTCATTCTGTGTCTCTCAGCCTGCGTCCCCCACCTTCATTCTGTGTCTCTCATCCTGCGTAGTCACCCCTTCATTCTGTGTCTTTCAGCCTGCGTCCTCCACCTTCATTCTGTGTCTCTCAGCCTGTGTAGTCCCCCTCTTCATTCTGTGTCTCTCAGCTGCGTAGTACCCCCTCTTCATTCTGTGTCTCTCAGCCTGTGTAGTCCCCCCCTTCATTTTGTGTCTCTCAGCCTGTGTAGTCCCCCTCTTCATTCTGTGTCTCTCAGCCTGCGCAGTACCCCCTCTTCATTCTGTCTCTCAGCGTGCGTAGTACCCCCCCTTCATTCTGTGTCTCTCAGCGTGCGTAGTACCCCCCCTTCATTCTGTGTCTCTCGGCGTGCGTAGTCCCCCCCTTCATTCTGTGTCTCCCAGCGTGCGTAGTACCCCCTCTTCATTCTGTCTCTCAGCGTGCGTAGTACCTCCCCTTCATTCTGTGTCTCTCAGCCTGCGCAGTACCCCCTCTTCATTCTGTGTCTCTCAGCATGCGCAGTACCCCCTCTTCATTCTGTGTCTCTCAGCCTGCGCAGTACCCCCTCTTCATTCTGTGTCTCTCAGCCTGCGCAGTACCCCCTCTTCATTCTGTGTCTCTCAGCCTGCGCAGTACCCCCTCTTCATTCTGTGTCTCTCAGCCTGCATTCATCCCCTCCACCACCATTCTGTATCTCTCAGCTTGCATTCTCCCCTCCCCCCCCCCCCCCATTCTGTCTCCCTCAGCCTGCATCCCCCCATCCTTAACTTGTCACTCTAACTCACCTTGCACTCCAGGACAACATTCACGTAGCAGGAGGAAGTACTGAAGCAGCGGCTCTTCCTTCCTGCTACGACGCTGCGCTCCTAGCACGCAGCGCTGGACAAGCAAGAGCCGCTGTGTACGCCGCTTGGCTGTGTCCCTATCTGACTGTCAGTCCCGGCCGCGGGCGGGTGCGTAGCTGGCTCATGGAGCCGGCGGTGGTGCAGGCGTGATTGCAGGGGAGCTTGATGCCGCAGAGGAGGGGGTGCAAGTTTGAGTGTGCGGCTCTATTTGGTGTCACCCCATGGAAGGGTGACACCCGGGCGCGGGCCGCACCCCCCGCACCCCCCTCATGACGCCACTGGTGCACACTAGGTGGCTCTCCTGAGCTGCTTAGTGAAAAGTTTAGTTTTAGGTTTTTTATTTTCAGTGAGACCTGCTGGCAACAGGCTCACTGCATCGAGGGACTAAGGGGAGAAGAAGCGAACTCACCTGCGTGCAGTGTGGATTGGGCTTCTCAGGCTACTGGACATTAGCTCCAGAGGGACGATCACAGGCCCAGCCATGGATGGGTCCCAGAGCCGCGCCGCCGGCCCCCTTACAGAGCCAGAAGACAGAAGAGGTCCGGAAAATCGGCGGCAGAAGACGTCCTGTCTTCAACAAGGTAGCGCACAGCACTGCAGCTGTGCGCCATTGCTCTCAGCACACTTCACACTCCGGTCACTGAGGGTGCAGGGCGCTGGGGGGGGGCGCCCTGAGACGCAATAAAAACACCTTGGATGGCAAAAAATGCATCACATATAGCTCCTGGGCTATATGGATGCATTTAACCCCTGCCAGAATACATAGAAAAACGGGAGATAAGGCCGCCGATAAGGGGGCGGAGCCTATCTCCTCAGCACACTGGCGCCATTTTCCCTCACAGCTCCGTTGGAGGGAAGCTCCCTGGCTCTACCCTGCACTACAGAAAGGGTTAAAAAAGAGAGGGGGGGCACTAATTACGCGCAGTATTAAATAAAACAGCAGCTATAAGGGGAAAAACACTTATATAAGGTTATCCCTGTATATATATAGCGCTCTGGTGTGTGCTGGCAAACCTCTCCCTCTGTCTCCCCAAAGGGCTAGTGGGGTCCTGTCCTCTATCAGAGCATTCCCTGTGTATGTGCTGTATGTCGGTACGTTTGTGTCGACATGTATGAGGAGAAAAATGATGTGGAGACGGAGCAGATTGCCTGTAATAGTGATGTCACCCCCTAGGGGGTCGACACCTGAGTGGATGAACTGTTGGAAGGAATTACGTGACAGTGTCAGCTCTGTATAAAAGACAGTGGTTGACATGAGACAGCCGGCTACTCAGCTTGTGCCTGTCCAGACGTCTCATAGGCCGTCAGGGGCTATAAAGCGCCCGTTACCTCAGATGGCAGATATAGACGCAGACACGGATACTGACTCCAGTGTCGACGGTGAAGAGACAAATGTGACTTCCAGTAGGGCCACACGTTACATGATTGAGGCAATGAAAAATGTTTTACACATTTCTGATAATACGAGTACCACCAAAAAGGGGTATTATGTTCGGTGAGGAAAAACTACCTGTAGTTTTCCTGAATCTGAGAAATTAAATGAGGTGTGTGATGATGCGTGGGTTTCCCCCGATAACAACTGATAATTTCTAAAATGTTATTGGCATTATATCCTTTCCCGCCAGAGGTTAGGGTGCGTTGGGAAACACCCCCTAGGGTGGATAAAGCGCTCACACGCTTGTAAGGGCTCTACCCTCTCCTGAGATGGCCGCCCTTAAGGATCCTGCTGATAGAAAGCAGGAGGGTATCCTAAAATGTATTTACACACATACTGGTGTTATACTGCGACCAGCAATCGCCTCAGCCTGGATGTGCAGTGCTGGGTTGGCGTGGTCGGATTCCCTGACTGAAAATATTGATACCCTACATAGGGACAGTATATTTTTGCCTATAGAGCATTTAAAAGATGCATTTCTATATATGCGTGATGCACAGCGGAATATTTGCCGACTGGCATCAAGTCTAAGTGCGTTGTCCATTTCTACCAGTAGAGGGTTATGGACACGACAGTGGTCAGGTGATGCGGATTTCAAACGGCATTTGGAAGTATTGCCTTATTAAGGGGAGGAGTTATTTGGGGTCGGTCTTTCAGACCTGGTGACCACGGCAACAGCTGGGAAATCCACGTTTGTACCCCAGGTCGCCTCTCAACATGAGAAGACGCCGTATTATCAGGCGCAGTCTTTTCGTGGACAAGCGGGCAAAAGGTTCCTCATTTCTGCCCCGTGACAGAGGGAGAGGAAAAAAGGCTGCAGAAATCAGCCAGTTCCCAGGAACAGAAACCCTCTCCCGCCTCTGCCAAGCCCTCAGTATGACGCTGGGGCTTTACAAGCAGAATCAGGCACGGTGGGGGGCCCGTCTCAATGAATTTCAGCGCGCAGTGGGCTCACTCGCAAGTAGACCCCTGGATCCTTCAGGTGATATCTCAGGGGTACAAATTGGAATTCGAGACGTCTCCCCCTCGCCGTTTCCTAAAGTCGGCTTTACCGATGTCTCCTTCTGACAGGGAGACAGTTTTGGAAGCCATTCACAAGCTGTATTCCCAGCAGGTGATAATCAAGGTACCCCTCCTGCAACAGGGAACGGGGTATTATTCCACACGGTTGTGGTACCGAAGCCGGACGGCTCGGTGAGACCGATTCTAAATCTAAAATCTTTGAACACTTACATACAGAGGTTCAAATTCAAGATTGAGTCACTCAGAGCAGTGATTGCGAACCTGGAAGAAGGGGACTACATGATGTCTCGGGACATCAAGGATGCTTACCTTCATGTCCAAATTTACCCTTCTCACCAAGGGTACCTCAGGTTTATGGTACAGAACTGTCACTATCAGTTCAGACGCTGCCGTATGGATAGTCCACGGCACCCCGGGTCTTTACCAAGGTAATGGCCGAAATGATGATATTCCTTCGAAGGAAGGGAATTTTAGTTATCCCTTACTTGGACGATTCCCTGATAAGGGTAAGATCCAGGGAACAGCTGGAGGTCGGTGTAGCACTATCTCAGGTAGTGTTGCGGCAGCACGATTGGATTCTCAATATTCCAAAATCGCAGCTGGTTCCGACGACTCGTCTTCTGTTCCTAGGGATGATCCTGGACACAGTCCAAAAAAAAAAAAAAAAGGTGTTTCTCCCGGAGGAGAAAGCCAGGGAGTTATCCGAGCTAGTCAGAAACCTCCTAAAACCGAGCCAAGTCTCAGTGCATCAATGCACAAGGGTTCTGGGTAAAATGGTGGCTTCCTACGAAGCAATCCCATTCGGCAGATTCCACGAGAACTTTCCAGTGGGACCTGCTGGACAAATGGTCCGGGTCGCATCTTCAGATGCATCAGCGGATAACCCTGTCACCAAGAACAAGGGTGTCCCTCCTGTGGTGGTTGCAGAGTGCTCATCTTCTAGAGGGCCGCAGATTCGGCATTCAGGACTGGGTCCTGGTGACCACGGATGCCAGCCTGCGAGGCTGGGGAGCAGTCACACAGGGAAGGAATTTCCAGGGCTTATGGTCAAGCCTGGAGACATCACTTCACATAAATATCCTGAAGCTAAGGGCCATTTACAATGCTCTAAGCTTAGCAAGACCTCTGCTTCAAGGTCAGCCGGTGTTGATCCAGTCGGACAACATCACGGCAGTCACCCACGTAAACAGACAGGGTGGCACAAGAAGCAGGAGGGCAATGGCAGAGGCTGCAAGGATTCTTCGCTGGGCGGAAAATCATGTGATAGCACTGTCAGCAATTCCGGGAGTGGACAACTGGGAAGCAGACTTCCTCAGCAGACACGACCTCCACCCGGGAGAGTGGGGACTTCACCCAGAAGTCTTCCACATGATTATAAACCGTTGGGAAAAACTCGACAGGTATTGCGCCAGGTCAAGGGACCCTCAGGCAATAGCTGTAGACGCTCTGGTAACACCGTGGGTGTACCAGTCAGTGTATGTGTTCCCTCATCTGCCTCTCATACCCAAGGTACTGAGATTGATAAGATGGAGAGGAGTAAGCACTATATTCGTGGCTCCGGATTGGCCAAGAAGGACTTGGTAACCGGAACTTCAAGAGATGCTCACGGAGGATCCGTGGCCTCTACCTCTAAGAAGGGACCTGCTCCAGCAAGGACCCTGTCTGTTCCAAGACTTACCGCGACTACGTTTGACGGCATGGCGGTTGAACGCCGGATCCTGAAGGAAAAAAGGCATTCTGGATGAAGTCATCCCTATCCTGATCAAAGCCAGGAAGGATGTAACCGCAAAACATTATCACCGCATTTGGCGAAAATATGTTGCGTGGTGCGAGGCCAGTAAGGTCCGACGGAGGAAATTCAACTGGGTCGATTCCTACATTTCCTGCAAACAGGAGTGTCTATGGGCCTGAAATTGGGGTCCATTAAGGTTCAAATTTCGGCCCTGTCAATTTTCTTCCAAAAAGAACTAGCTTCAGTCCCTGAAGTTCAGACGTTGTAAAAGGGGTACTGCATATACAGCCTCCTTTTGTGCCTCCAGTGGCACCTTGGGATCTCAATGTAGGTTTTGGGTTCCAAAAAGTCACATTGGTTTGAACCACTTAAATCTGTGGAGTTAAAATATCTCACATGGAAAGTGGTCATGCTGTTGGCCCTGGCCTGGGCCAGGCGCGTGTCAGAATTGGCGGCTTTATCCTGTAAAAGCCCTTATCTGATTTTCCATTCGGACAGGGCGGAATTGAGGACTCGTCCTCAGTTTCTCCCTAAGGTGGTTTCAGCGTTTCACCTGAACCAACCTATTGTGGTGCCTGCGGCTACTAGGGACTTGGAGGACTCCAAGTTGCTAGACGTTGTCAGGGCCCTGAAAATATATATTTCCAGGACGGCTGGAGTCAGAAAATCTGACTCGCTGTTTATCCTGTATGCACCCAACAAGCTTGGTGCTCCTGCTTCTAAGCAGACTATTGCTCGTTGGATTTGTAGTACAATTCAGCTTGCACATTCTGTGGCAGGCCTGCCACAGCCAAAAATCTGTAAATGCCCACTCCACAAGGAAGATGGGCTCATCTTGGACGGCTGCCCGAGGGGTCTCGGCTTTACAACTTTGCCGAGCAGCTACTTGGTCAGGAGCAAATACGTTTGTAAAATTCTACAAAATTGATACCCTGGCTGAGGAGGACCTGGAGTTCTCTCATTTGGTGCTGCAGAGTCATCCGCACTCTCCCGCCCGTTTGGGAGCTTTGGTATAATCCCCATGGTCCTTACGGAGTCCCCAGCATCCACTTAGGACGTTAGAGAAAATAAGAATTTACTTACCGATAATTCTATTTCTCGTAGTCCGTAGTGGATGCTGGGCGCCCATCCCAAGTGCGGATTGTCTGCAATACTGGTACATAGTTATTGTTACCAAAAAATCGGGTTATTGCTGTAGTGAGCCATCTTTTCTAGAGGCTCCTCTGTTATCATGCTGTTAACTGGGTTTAGATCACGAGTTGTACGGTGTGATTGGTGTGGCTGGTATGAGTCTTACCCGGGATTCAAAATCCTTCCTTATTGTGTACGCTCGTCCGGGCACAGTATCCTAACTGAGGCTTGGAGGAGGGTCATAGGGGGAGGAGCCAGTGCACACCAGGTAGTTCTAAAGCTTTACTTTTGTGCCCAGTCTCCTGCGGAGCCGCTATTCCCATGGTCCTTACGGAGTCCCCAGCATCCACTACGGACTACGAGAAATAGAATTATCGGTAAGTAAATTCTTATTATATATATATATATATATATATATATATATAGGCATGTGCTTATATATGTATGTATAGACATATTTATCATAGGCATGCGCATGGGGGGGTGCCTGGTGCACACAGGCACCCCCTAATGTCCAGCAAACGCCTGTAGCTGACTCATTGCCGAGTGTGCAGTTCTATTCCTGACTGTGACTGCACTGTACGCCCGCCCACGCTTTACGCCTGCCGGCACTGACAGCCCGCTCTCTACGGCCGTCCGCCTGCACAGACTTCCCACGCACAGAGACCTTCCACTCTCTACGGCCGCTCGCTACGCCCGCCCACACCCGCTCTCTACACCCGCGCCCGTCATCCACCCGACCCTTTCCTGTCTACACTCGCCCTCTATGCAATGTGTTTGGGGGGTACTATGGGGTCTCTTCAGGCCAGGCCGCAGCTGCTCATTCGCACGTGGCGTAATGTGAATTTTGCCTCATACCGTGTGACGTAATGTAAATTTTGGCTCGTACCGTGTGGCGTAATGTGAAGTTTATCTCATAAAGCGTGGTGTAATGTAAATTTTGTCTCCTATTGTGTGGCGTAATGTGAATTGCGGCTCATACAGTGTGGTGTTATATGAGGTGTGGCTCATACAGTGTGGCGTAATGTGAATTTCGTCAAATACTGTGTGCTGTAATCTGAATTTCGGCTCATACCGGGTGCTATAATGTGAATTTCGGCTCATACTGTGTGCTGTAATGTGAATTTCGTCTAATACTGTGTGCTGTAATGTGAATTTCGGCTCATACCGGGTGCTATAATGTGAATTTCGGCTCATTCCGGGTGCTATAATGTGAATCTTGGCTCATACCGGGTGCTATAATGTGAATTTCGGCTCATACCGTGTGCTATAATTTTAATTTCGGCTCATACTGTGTGCTGTAATGTGAATTTCGGCTCATAATGGGTGCTTTAATGTGAATTTCGGCTCATACTGTGTGCTGTAATGTGAATTTCGGCTCATACTGTGTGCTGTAATGTGAATTTCGGCTAATACCGTGTGCTAGAATGTGAATTTCGGCTCATACCGTGTGCTAGAATGTGAATTCTATATATATATATATATATATATATATGTGCTCCCTATCTGAAAGATTCTTTCAAATTTACCACCGAATTGTAATTTTCTTTGTAGTAATTAAAGACGTTATGATTTTAATTCGAGATTTTAGGGCCCCACGGTCTTAAGTACCCCAGGCCCCCCGAAGGCTTAATCCAGCTCTGGGGAGGAGCTGTGCGATAGAAGCCCATAGGCTGAAGGTGGCGTTGCCCACCGCATCCAAGCTTCGTGGCTTGGTGCATAAGGTATGTGGTACGCGTTCAAGCCTCCGGAAACTGAATTTATCAGAGGTTTGCCCGCATTTTTAATATTTGCTGCATCTTGCTCTAGGTGTTAGTAATAAATGTAGCACTTGCATTATCCAATTTTGTACATTTTTAGGTTTGACAAAAGATGAGTGGTACTAGTCCTAAACCTTGGGTGGTCTTCAGTTTGCCGGCTGTCGGGATCCCGGCGCACAGTATACCGGCGGCGGAATCCCGACAGCCAGCATACCGACACTTTTTCTCCCTCTTGGGGGTCCACGACACCCCTGGAGAGAGAATACATAGTGTGGTGCGCGTAGCGTGCCACCGTGCCCGCAGCATGGCGAGCGCAGCGAGCCCACAAGGGGCTCATTTACGCTCGCCCAACTGGCAATCTGGAATCTGGCGTCGGTATGCTGGTCGCCGGGAGCCCGGCCGCCGGCATACCCTACTAGACCCCTAAACCTTACCAGTGGACATGTGTCTCCCCGGTCTATAAAGAAGCTGAGTGGTCTGGTGATACAAGTTCCAGGCAGGAGCGTTGTATCATCATCGTAATCACCACGTATCTCTGCACCAGTGTTACACTTATGAGGACAGCCTTACTGTATCAAGCTTCCTACGAGACGCATGTTTCCTCTCCAGATGTAAGGGGCCACAGTATAAAAAAAGCACAAATCTAGATAGACATTGGTTTTAGTACGCATTCATAGTATGAAAACATGTATAAATATGCAACAAACATTGATGTATGTTTTTAAGAAATCACATTATGAATATGGCCAGGGGAAAATAAGACATTTAATGTCACCTTGATTCTAATTTATGGGATAATAAAAATTGTGAGCTAAAGATTGTAGGTGCAGAAAAAAAGATGATAGGAAAAACAAATTATTCTTGAATGTCAAGGATACCGCTCCTTCCTTCCTTTTTTTTTTTTTCTTGTTTGCATTATTTCAGATTAAATCTATGCAAAATGCAATTGACATTAAAAGCGACCATCTGACTCTGGTGATTTCCCATTTGCGAGTGGTTTGATTGCAAGAGATACTTCCCAAGTTACAGCAGCAAATTCATAGCTGTGTTTAGCCCCAGGCTCCGGCCTTGTCACATTACATGTACTTAAAAACAGTTTGATTTTTTTAAATCTCTGCCAGAAATTACTCTTTATTCAGCAAAAAGAAAGAAAATATTAATGGAAGCTTTCTGGGGGGGTTTAAAATCTTTTTGGCAGGACTTTTACTGTACATTTCTTTTCTCCCTAGTATATCCTTAGTAAATGGTCTTTTTATTATGAAGCTTTATTGTGCTGTATCATGGCTACTTACAGACTACATCTGTTTTAGCCACTTCTTCATTCCAGCAATCCTTCCCACATTGCAGAAAAATTACGCCCTAATTAAATATGTGTATATTTAATATAATGGAGGCCAATTTTAACATTGATTTCAGTGAAACACATGCAGATATATTATTCCATGTGAGATCAGTCACAATCCCTTACTTCGTAAGCAGTGGTGCAAGTGTGCAGGTACGCTCAGGTACGGCGTACCCTTAAGAATTTGGCAGCAGGTACGCCGTACCACCATTTGCAGCGCACCTGTGACCCGCCCCGCCATTACTCCCGCCTCACACTTTGCCAGGGCTTGTAGGGAGGTGGAGTCTCATCTCCTCAGCTTGCTGCTCCTCAGCTCAGCTTGGGCAGGGGTAGCTGCATGTCCGGAGGCTGGAAGGTGTCTGGTAGACCCGTCTCTATCCATGGTGAGTGGCGCACAGCTCCCGAGAGTGGGGACTAATGGAGGCACCGCCGTGCATCATGGCCTCAGGAACCCGGCACCAGCTGCATGGAGGAGCAGTGCCGTGATCGAGGGAGAGAGGGGATCACTCGCCTGGGAGGAAGAGGCGGCAGCGAGCACTCAGCACAGCACTGCATGACTAACTGTGTGTGTGGTGGTGGCGGTTGGTGGGTTTCGGGTGACCAGGTGCAGCAGCAGCACAGGCACATATACACAGACACTGGCAGCAGCAGCCCCACACAGCCTATGTACACTACACTCATGCTCAGCCCCCCCCCCCCTCGCACACTAACACACACACCTCACTGTTCCTTGTGTAACACAGTCAGTGCTGCAAGTATGGCGGTACTGCATACCAGTAATAAATTGGCAGCGCCGGCCCAACCTCCATACTTGCAGCCGCTGCACAGCGCGCACCTCTGCTGTTTCCCTCGTGTCTCCGGTGGCAGCATGTCTCTGAAAAAAGGCGCTGGTTCATGAGCCAATCAAAGCTCGCGGACCGGCAGCTGCGGCTCCTAATTGGTCCATGAGCTCTGGTTGGCTCACGAACCGGCACCTCATTTCAGAGACACGCCGCCAGAGACACAGGAGAGACACAGGAGGGACACAGGAGAGGCGCATGCTGCGGTGAGCGGGGGAGCATGTGTACCTGGCACTGCAGGGCATACGTGGCACTGGGGGCATATGTGTACCTGGCACTGTGGGGGCTTATCTGGCACTGTGGGGGCATATGTGTATCTGGCACTGTGGGGGCATATCTAGCACCGTGGGGGCATGTGTATCTGGCAATGTGGGGGCATATCTGGCATATGTGTATCTGGCACTGTGGGGGCATATCTGGCACCGTGGGGGCATATGTGTATCTGCACTGTGGGGGCATATGTGTATCTGGCACTGTGGGGGCATATCTAGCACCGTGGGGGCATATGTGTATCTGGGGCATACTGTATGTGTATCTGGCACTGCACTATTGGGGTCATATGTGTATCATGCCCCCATTTTTATTGGCCACACCCCATGTGGCCACGCCCATTTTTGGCACGTGCGCCTTTGTCGCACAAACACAGTACCACTAAAAAAAAAATTCTACTTGCACCACTGTGTATGGGGCACTGTCACCTAGTATATACAGTATATCAGGGGTCTGTTTGGGTCAGAGGAAGTAAAGAGTTGTGCACTTTTGGACAATTACTTACATTTTATCTGTTGCCTTCTCCGCTGTGTAGCTAATATGGAAAGCCCTGGGAGCTGTATTTCATAGAAAGTTAGCTGTTTTTCTGTAGACTCGACTCAGTTCACAGTAATCCATCACGTTCTCTTCAACTGAGCTATGGTGGAGCATTGGCAGTTTATATCAAGGGGCTATAGAATCATTAAGTGGTCAGACACCACTTTGTGGACCCCTCTGCTCCTTCTTTGCATGCATGGACATACATTTTTGGATATTGTCCAAATGCAGAGCTGTGTGTGTCTTGTGGTGCAAGTGCATTATATAATAATAATAATAATTATTATTATTATTATTATTATTATTATTATTATCTTTTATTTTTAAGTCACAGCACTGTACAAGGAATATACAATGTAACAGAGAAACTGATAATGTTACAGTAACTGCAGGTTGATATGCCTTTGGAACAACACAGAGTATAAACCTATAGATTAGTTAGGACATGGACAAAGGGTGAAGTTACTGTGAGTGGGATGTATCATGTATCACTATCTGATTGCGTTACATCTCTCCCCTATTCACATACATACCGGGTCCTGCACATACATAATTGGTACTTTGCGCATCCTGTTGCAGATCCTTTGGGATCTGAATAACCCCCGATGTGTGAGTCTGACACTATACTCATAGAGAAGCCTCCTTCCACCATTTCTGCACTCTCTGCAAATGTCGGGATAAGCAAGTAAAGATGGTGATATAGAAATTGAGGATGCTAGTGTGGAAGTGCAACAGGATGAGGGGGATATTTGTGTATCTGATGCTAATGAGAATGTTGTTTGTTTTAAAGACATAAGTCAGCCACCACTCTTGCCCATGATAAAAAAGAAGGCCATTGTCTTGCTTGGGCATAAGACCAAAAATGCCACCTCTTGTGTGTAGTATTATATTTACCCAACTCCTGACACTTGTGAAAGCATTTGTACCATTTGCAAGGCCAACGTTAGTAGAGGTACAGTAGGGACATTAACCATCTAGTATCAGCTACCAGCAATTTGGACCAACACATGCAATTTTCAGCACCAACACCCTCATCATTAACCTCCTCATTAATGGTCATAGGTAGTCCTTCCAAAATATTGCTTTGTGGGGGCCCAAACAAACCTAGCACTTCAGCCACTAAAGTGTAAGTCCCTGTCGCTGAAGTGCCTGTTTTGTCAAACTGTGCATTTTTCAATTTATCTACAACAAAAGAGTGGGAGGACCCAAGGACAACTCATCTTGCACTATTTGTGGATTAGATTTAGGAGGAAAAACATGTTATTATCTCTCATACTCAGACTCTTTGGTGTACCTCATAAATATACTGTACTACAGGGGTGTTACACCCCTATAGTATATTTATTTAGGAAAGGTGGGGGGGCAGTATGGCAAGCAGGTCAACCTCCTATTATTTGTTAGAGTAAGATTAGCTGATTTGGAGTTTGCAGCTCTTTTCTTAGCTTCTTTTTCAACCCTTGTCAAGAATCCTTGGCTATTAACATCACATTATTTTATGGCCTTTCCTCTTTTCAGTTGCTGCAAAACAGATAGTTGTGATTTTCTTTTAAATTTATTTAATTTTCTGAATAAATCAATTAAAATAATTTTTTAAATCAAGTTATCAATTGTAATCAACTAATTAATTAACCACTTAACTGACAATTTTTTTCCTCAAAAACCGCTCAGAAATTGTCATTTTTTTATGAGTGAATTACGTGAAGAACATGAATTTAACCCTATCCAAAATTATTTTAGTTAAAAAAAAAAAATAAAAAGGAAAAAAAAAAAAAAAATATATATATATATATATATATATACTAGGTGATTCATCGCGCCCGACGGGCGCTCTTCACACCGTCGTAAGGGGCTACGCCCCTTAACCCTTGCACACCCTTGTGGCGTGCAATATTTTTATTATATGGAGTATTACCTCCAATCATAATTGTGAAAAGGCGTGCGATGGTTAAGGGGTCGAAGCCCCTTGCAATGGGGTGAACAGCGCACGCAGGGCCTGATGAATCATGTAGTAGGTGCTTTGGTTGGGGGAATGGCGGGTGCGGGAAAGACGCGGATGGGATCCGGGGGTGCCGCGGGAGGGGCAGTTACGGTGGTGCTGCAGGTGGGGGAGGGGCTGGTGCCGCAGGTGGGGGTCCGGAGCCACCGTGGGTGGGGGAGGAGCAGTTGCGGGGGTGCCCCGGTGGGGGAGGGGTGAATGCAGTGGTGCGGGGGGAGGGACGGGTGTGGGGTTGCTGCGGGTGGGGGAGGGGGTCCGGAGCTACCGCGGGTGCTGGAGGGGTTGTGGGGGGGTGCCACGGATGGGGCCGGAGGTACTGTGAGTCGGGGAGGGGCGGGTAATGCTTATCCTGCTTCTCCTCCTGGAAGCAGCTAAGCTGCTGTCCTCCCTTTGGCAGTGGCTCTCCCAGAGACTCGCACAGCAGCCAGTCACTATTGTTAGCACCGGTATCCCAACGCACCGCATTACAGGGAAGAAGATGCACTCAATAAACTACAGCTCCCAGCAGCCCTAAGGGCCGGAATGCTTCGGCGCTAAGGGCTGCTGGGAGCTGTAGTTTAGGGGGCATTATGTGTGTACGCATCACTGGTACAGGGGGGCGTTACGTGTGTAACAATCACTAGTACAGGGGGCATTACGTGTCTAAGCGGCACTGGTACAGGGGGCGTTACGTGTCTAAGCGGCACATATACAGGGGCATTACATGTCTAAGCATCACTGGTACAGAGAGCATAACGTGTCTAAGCGTCACTGGTACAGAGGGCGTTACGTGTGTAAGCGTCACTGCTATGGGGGGCATTACGTGTGTAAGTGTCACTGCTACAGGATGCGTTACGTGTGTAAGCGTCACTGGTAAAGGGGGGCATTACGTGTGTACGTGTCACTGTTACAGGGGGGCGTTACGTGTGTAAGCATCACTGGTACAGGGGGCATTATGCATCTAAGCGGCACTGGTTAAGGGGGCGTTACGTGTCTAAGCGGCACAGATACAGGGGCGTTACTTGTGTAAGCGTCACTGGTACAGAGGGCGTTACATGTCTAAGCGGCACTGGTACAGAGGGCGTTACATGTGTAAGCGTCACTGCTATGGGGGCATTATGTGTGTAAGCGTCACTGCTACAGGGGGCGTTACGTGTGTAAGCATCACTGGTACAGGGGGCGTTACGTGTGTAAGCGTCACTGGTACAGGGGGCATTACTTGTGTAAGCGTCACTGCTACAGGGGGTGTTACTTGTGTAAGCGTCACTGCTACAGGGGGGCGTTACATGTGTAAGCGGCACTGATACAGGGGGCGTTATGTGTGTAAGCATCACTGGTACAGGGGGGCGTTACGTGTGTAAGCATCACTGGTACAGGGGCCGTTACGTGTCAAAGCGGCACAGATACAGGGGCGTTACGTGTCTAAGCGTCACTGGTACAGAGGGCGTTACGTGTCAAAGCGGCACTGGTACAGAGGGTGTTACGTGTGTAAGCGTCACTGGTACAGGGGGGCATTACGTGTGTAAGCGTCAGTGGTACAGGGGGATCGTTACGTGTGTAAGCATCACTGGTACAGGGGACGTAACGTGTGTAAGCGTCACTGGTACAGGGGGCGTTACATTTGTAAGCGTCACTGCTACAGGGGGTATTATGTGCGCTGTGCCTTTGTAAAGTATGCAAGGTTGCCAATTTATAGTTTGCAGGGGGGTGCCGAACACCTTAGCACCGGCCCTGACTGCACACCCACTGCACTGCACAGCACTGTCACCTTTTACATTGATTCAGCGTCCAGACATTACCCTCCGCGATATCACCCACTCTATCCATTACATTAGCCATCTCTGGGCTTTCAGGCCGGCAGCCCAGGTGCTGTGTTGTGGAGTCAGGGCCTCTGGGGATCTGGGTGCGGCTGTGGCTGGGAGGCACTTCTGTGACATCACACGCAGAGGAGGCTCTGGGGCTCAGAGAGTATGCGACGCAGGGAGGGCTATGAAAGCCTTCCGCTGCCCCGCTTTCATACACATCTATGCCGGAGGCCGCAGCAGCTTTTGTTCCACCTGCGCTGCGGCTAGGGAGTGGGGATTGTTGATGCTGGAGGGGGCAGGCGGACTGGCAGTAAGACATAGGACGCTGCAGTAAAAGGATTTCCCCCCCCCCTATCTGCAGCGCAGAGACTTGTTGCAGATGCAGTGGCATACCCTCCAGCTGTACCTTTTTGGCAGGTACAGTCCCTTTTTTTTATGGTCTGTGCCGATTATTGACTCTCCAAGCTTCCATTAAAAGTATAGGAAAAGGGGCGTAGCCACGCGGCTGTAGCCATGCCACGCCCCCTTTTCGATTTTGTATCAATTTTTATGTGTAAATTGTTGGAGGGTATATTGCTGCAGATGCAGTGGGCCAATTTTGGGGTGTGGGGCTGGAGCTGCAGCTCCATCAGTCCCATTGCTAATCCTGCACTGTGAAAACACATCAGGCAAAGGGCAGAGCCTCCCATTGGATGTAACCTGTGTGCGAGGGCGTTTCTCGCCCAATCAGCTGTGGACTGGGTGTGATAGACCTGCCACTAACCCAATGAGAGATGCGTTCTACACACAGGCACAAAGTCACAGAGCTGAACTATTATATAGGAGATATATATATATATATATATATATATATATATATATATAAATATTTTTTATTTTTATTTTTTTTAAATAACGTTTTTAAACATCAGAACATCGATCGGGAACATTGCGACCATCGGAACATCAGTAACATCACGACCATCGCAACTTTAGTTTTTAGAGCCTGGACAGCTGCAAGCTACACAGGGGGGGCTTGGGGGCGATGATATACACTTACCAGCGGCTGCTATTGTCTGCAGCCGCTGGAGGTGGGGGGATCCTGCCATGCCAGGCAAGTGGCTAATCAATCAATCAATCAATCAATCAATCAATCCAAACAATGCTATACTTGCATGCCACTACATCCTCTACCTCCAGTTCTATGTACTGCCCTGGGGCCTCTTCTTTTAAAAAAAACATATTTCTATGGGATCATATAGTTTATTAAATTGCCATCTTCTCTGCCACTGCTGTACCACAATGTTTCATAGGTGTGCTATAGTCTTAAAGTGACTGCCGTATTTGTGCAGGTGCTCTGTCGCGTCGTTTAGCCAGCCAGCCGTTGGCCTCTATTTTGAGCTGTGAGGTGGTCAAACTTTACTGGAAATGATTGGAAATTAATGTTATTGAGGTTAATAATACTCTAGGAACAAAAACATGTCTAAATTACGCAATTAAAGTTATTTTCAGCAATTAAAAAAAAAATCCAGATCCAAAAGCAAAACACGTAAGGGTATTTTTGCCAGAACAAGAAAACAAAAACTAAACGCTGTGGGCGGTTTTGGCAAAACCAAAACATGAGGGCCAGCATACATCTCTAATTTTTAGTAACGATACATCTCGACCTGTATCTTGAGTCCTCCCCCTCCTCATTAAATCCCATCAGGGTGCCTTTTCTTGCAGACTTTTCCCCATGGCTCCTGAAGCTACAAGGATAAATCCACCTCTGGATTTAATTGAATTGCCTGCCGTCCCGTGGCTAAATGGATATGCCCCTGTGAGGCTATTCCCAGCAAAGGTTCTGTACCCAGAAAATGGAGCCAGAGTTGTTGAAACGTTCTTCTAAGAGACAAGAAGTACTGGAAGCAGGGACAGTGCTTAGTAGGAACATGAGGTTTGAGGGGCAACTGAAATGCATATGACTCTGCGCTGCATGTACTTATGTTTGCTTAGTTTTCGAACATGTGCAGAGCAAAAACACACAAGATGCTCTGCAAATGGTCCAATTTGCCTCAGTCCCAATAACAGTATTTTGTAGAAACCTTCAGTGTAAAGGGCCCCATATACTAACGCGACATGTTTGTATGACATGTCGCCGGTGATCACCCCGGCAGCCTCCCAGGAGGCAGGATCGCTCAAGATACATCGTATGCTGTCCTTTTGCATACAATGTATCTTGGGCGATCCTGGGCAATCCCAGCCATGCCTGCAGGGTCGGACATGACTGAATGTGCTCACGGGGACGCGCATCGGATCAGATCAGAAACACCACCAAAATGTCCGATTTCATCCGATATATCGGGCCGAATGCCGAAATCGGAAGAAATCGGGCCTTATTGTTCTAGTGTATGGGGCCCTTTAGATTCCAACCTAGTGATGATAACGAACCCCCAAGCTGTTCATTGCTGGCCTAGTTACTATAGGTGGGACCAGTCATTTGACTTTCACTGCTCTTAACAACCACCTTGGGCATTTAGGGGTAAATGTATGAACAGTTGGTATGGGGGAGAAGCTGTATTAGCGCACGTTCTGTGCACTATACCGTATCCCCCCCATGTATAATGGCTGCGAAGTGTGCACACTGACAGGGGCGCTATGTTCTCCTGTCCCTATTGGCACTGCTATCTATCTATAAGATAGCAGGCCAATATGTGCGGGCTTCGCTGACCGTTCCAACACCTGCAGCTGTCGAATTCGACAGCTGCAGGTGGCGATGCCCATTCACAGCAGGAACAGAGCTGTACCTGCCTGTGGCGGGTGCTGGCTCCTGACAGCGCTGGGGATCAAGCGTAAATAGCGAGATCCCACACATGCGCAGAGGAGCCGGCCAGGAAGGAGACACAGCACATCAGCTCTCTGAGCTCAGGGGGTCATCGCCAGAGGGGTGAGCGTTCGCTTCTCCGCTTCAGCAGACAAGATGTTATTACTGTAAATCTTGTCGATGTCCCTTCCTGCTTCGCCTTGGTAGTGAGGCGAAGCAGGAAGTGTTATAGCGTCACGATGCGTGCTGCTCTAATACATTTACCTATTGGTGCCTTGTGTAATGCTAATAATAAATACTCCTCAGGTACATAGACTAGTAATAATAATTAATATTATTACTACTAATATAGCACTTCTGTATTAGTAATAATAATAATATTATATATATATATATATATATATATATATATATATAGCGCATCTCTCCAATAGGACTCAAGATGCTCAGTAAAATAAAAAACCACCTCAATCTCACCACCCACCATAACAAATGTATTAACAATAGTTTACAGGCTGGGATTTGTAGTTAAACCTGTAGCTAGCGAGCTACTTTGGCTATCACTGTAAAACTGGAAATGTTGTTTTATTACATCTCTCTGTCTTGCTGTGTGATTTGTTATTTTTGTTCTTTTAGAGAGAATTTTATATAGAATCCAACAAATAGAGCAGGAGCACTGGATGTAAAATGTGAGTCACACAGGAAAAGAAAGCTTCAGAACTTTCAGATAGCAGCATGAAACGTTCACTAAATGAGTTCTTGCATTGTGGCATTTCAGAGTATGTACCGGAGTGCTGTTGGGATTATAATATTTTGGCAATTAGAAGCTGTATGCTGTTAGTGCTCACAAATTATTTAAAATATTTTACCGATGTGTTCACTGGACCGCGCTGAAGCTCATGCAGCGGAAAAGACTTTGGAAGGAAAATAGGATTTTATCTGTGCTCTGTTCACACTGAGCTATAGTGCTAGTTATCAATATTCAAAATAACACTTAGGGGGACATTTACTAAGCAGTGATAAGAGCGGAGAAGTGAGTGAGTGGAGAAGTTGCCCCATCAACCAATCAGCAGCTCTGTATAATTTTTATAGTATGCAAATTATAGATGTTACTTCAGTGCTGATTGGTTGTCATGGGCATTTCTCCACTGGCTCACTTCTCTGCTCTTATCACTGTTTAGTAAATGTCCACTTAAGTTCTTATTTATATAATATCATTGTAGTTAAAAGAAAATGTATGTTGACAGGCTACGGCAGCGATTTTCAACTACTGTGCCTCGGCACACTAGTGTGCCATGAGCGGTCTCTAGGTGTGCCGCCGCCAGTCAGAGATGCTCCCCGCCGCTGCCCGCCAGACAGATCCGTTGCCGCTTGCCAGCCAGAGACCCGCCGCCCGCTGCAATCAATAGCCGGCTCGGGCAGCGCTGTGCAGTGTGCACTTCCGCGTGCGTGACCTATGAGTCACGCACGCGGAAGTGCACACTGCACAGCGCTGCCCGAGCCGGCTATTGATTGCGGCGGGTCTCTGGTTGGCCACGTCTCATTCCTGCCTGCAGTGCCTGCTCGCCCGCCCACTGGCCAGTGGCCACTCCATGTCGCATTCCTGCCTGGAGCGCCCGTCCGTCCACTGGCCACTGCAGCTCCTCCATCCATGCTGCCATCACAGCATTACAGCTGCAGGTTTTACATTTAAAATAAAAAATGTATTTATTTATGTAGGCAATGTTTGGAATCACTGGAGGGGGGGGAGGAGAGGAGGAGGGAGGGGGGAGGAGGAGGGATGGAGGAGGTGAACAGCAGCAATTATTATTGGGGGCAGTGAGTGGAATTACTGGGGGGGGGGGGGACAGTGTGTAGTAGAATTACTGGGGGAACAGTGTGTGGCATTATTAAGGAATAGATATGTTTTACTGACAAACGGGATGTTGGCTGTCAGTATACCGATAGCAGCATCCCGTCTGTTTAATTACTGTGGAGGCCAATGTGGTTTTTTTCCCGTGACGCACTAATGGTGTGCCTTGGCAATTTACAAATCTTATGAGTGTGCCGCGAGTTGAAAAAGGTTGAAAATCACTAGGCTACGGTAATGGGAAGAGCGACCCTAGAGTCAAGATACTATTCTGTCAGTAGGCGCAAGCTCATAACAAGTGCAGGGAATAGTTTGTAGGGATCACACATTGGGGTAGGTGTATCAAACCTTGGAGATAAAGATAAAGCGGAGAGCGACCAATCAGCTTTTGTCATTTTACAGGCTGTGTTTGACACATGACAGGAGCAGATTGGATGTTACTTTGGGTTTGATGTATTCAGTTGCGGATCTTGCCACGGGCAAGCAGGACTTTTGCCCGGGGCACCGCCTTCCTGAGGGCGCCGGCGCCATCCGGAGGGCGCCGCACCATGGCAAGATCCGCTGCCGTTGCCCTCCGCTGTGAAGGGAACTAGACGCGTAGCGTCTAGTTTCCCTTCGTGGAGAGGACCTTTGCTGTGCGGTTCAGCGGTGCTACTACTGTACAGCGGGCGTAACTGACCACACCCCCTGTATGAAGCCACGCCCCTATTGCCTGTCCGGGGCGCTGCAAGACCTAGAACCGGTCCTGGATGTATTGTATCAAGCAGTGAAATAGGAACAGTGGAGAAGTTGCCTGTAGCAACCGATCAGCTTTGAGGAAGCATTTATCAAGTACACTATATGATTGGTAGATGTTGATTTGTTCCTATGGGCAACTGTTCCACTGGTCCACTTCTCCATCTTTCCACTGCTTGATACATCAACCCCTTTATCTCTCACCACGTTATCTTTCCTCAAGCATTTATAAATCACCCCCTTTTTATTTTTCAAAAGATGAGGGAAAACTGGTGTACAATCTAGAAAAGTGTAAAATGGTTTTGAGTTTGATTTATGTAGAGTTTGTAAGTTCTCGCAGTTTTTGCATGGGTTCCTTCCACATTCTAAGGACATGCTACAAGGGTGGTTCAATAAGTAAGGTAACAAGACCTCTCACATGTGTAATGTTCTCTGTTTCATACTAATTCCCCGCCAGGCCAGAGCAGGTAGACCACTGCTTCCCCTCATGACCATTAGACTGTGCCTCATATCAGCCATACCGTCCCAGCATCCCCTGTTCCAGTAAGATGGTGAGGCTGGCGGAAACATGGTCATGCACTGAGGTGCGTAGTGTGATCAGATTTCTGTGTCTAAAGGGACATCAGCAGCTGAAACTTGTCAAGGTGAAATAGAGAACATTGCACATGTGAGAGGTCTTGTTACCTTACTTACTGAACCACCCTCGTATATTGTAGTACGGTTTCAGATGTGAATTGGCTTCTGATGAAACTAATCCTTATGTTCGGGGGTTTGTATAGCATTTAATACACATTTTAAGCTCCACTGGGGCAGGGACTGATGTGAATGATTAAAATATTCTCTGTAAAGCTCTGTGGAATATGTGGATGCTATATAAATAACTGTTAATAATAAAATAACCCGTGCGTTCTGCAAATTACTGCGTTAAAAATTCAATTTCCTAGGAAGAATCCTACAGATTGTGAATGGAACCCTTCAGGGAGGTGACCTCATTAAATTAACGGTTTAACTCTTTCTTTCTTTCTTTCTTTCTTTCTTTCTTTCCAGCTTGCTCAGTCTACAGGGAATACTGACGGTGGGCTTCACATAAAAAAAATCCCACCTGCATTGTAAAACAAATATTAGCTGGAGAAAGGAAAATGTGAATATATGTTCACCAGAGCAAAAGATGACAATCCCGTCCTGTATTCTTTATGTTCAGTGTTTTGTGAGGTTTGCATTAATAACATGAATTACTGCACTCAGGGGGTAATTCAGAGTGATTGCAGCAGCAAATTTGTTAGCAGTTGGGCAAAACCATGGTGGTCATTC
The DNA here is from genome assembly GCF_028390025.1 of Pseudophryne corroboree. NCBI lineage: Eukaryota > Metazoa > Chordata > Amphibia > Anura > Myobatrachidae > Pseudophryne > Pseudophryne corroboree. Next base: position 123,503,412 of record NC_086447.1, read on the forward strand.
CGAGTTGATCGCTCGTTATTTTTTTTCCGCAATGGAGCGATTAGTCGCTAATGCGCATGCGCAATGTCCGCAGTGCGACTGCGCCAAGTTAATTTGCTATGCAGTTAGGTATTTTACTCACGGCATTACGAGATTTTTTCTTCGTTCTGGTGATCGTAATGTGATTGACAGGAAGTGGGTGTTTCTGGGCGGAAACAGGCCGTTTTATGGGGGTGTGTGAAAAAACGCTGCCGTTTCTGGGAAAAACGCAGGAGTGGCTGGAGAAACGGGGGAGTGTCTGGGCGAACGCTGGGAGTGTTTGTGACGTCAAACCAGGAACGAAACTGACTGAACTGATCGCAGTTGCCGAGTAAGTGTGGAGCTACTCAGAAACTGCTAAGAAGTGCCTATTCGCAATTCTGCTAATCTTTCGTTCGCAATTTTACTATGCTAAGATTCACTCCCAGTAGGCGGCAGCTTAGCGTGTGCAAAGCTGCTAAAAGCAGCTTGCGAGCGAACAACTCGGAATGACCACCCATGTGCACTGCAGGTGTGACAGATATAACATTTGCAGAGAGAGTTAGATTTGGGTGGGTTATTTTGTTTCTGTGCAGGGTAAATACTGGCTGCTTTATTTTTACACTGCAATTTAGATTTCAGTTTGAACACACCCCACCCAAATCTAACTCTCTGCACATGTTACATCTGCCCCCCCTGCAGTGCACATGGGGGGTAATTCCAAGTTGATAGCAGCAGGAAATTTTTTAGCAGTTGGGCAAAACCATGGCCCTCATTCCGAGTTGTTCGCTCGCAAGGCGAATGTAGCAGAGTTACACACGCTAAGCCGCCGCCTACTGGGAGTGAATCTTAGCTTCTTAAAATTGCGACCGACGTACGCGCAATATTGCGATTACAAACGAGTTAGCAGTTTCAGAGTAGCTCCAGACTTACTCTGCCTGTGCGATCATTTCAGTGCTTGTCGTTCCTGGTTGACGTCACAAACACACCCAGCGTTCGCCCAGGCACTCCCACCGTTTCCCCGGCCACTCCTGCGTTTTTTCCGGAAACGGTAGCGTTTTCAGCCACACGCCCCTGAAACGCCGTGTATCCGCCCAGTAACACCCATTTCCTGTCAATCACATTACGATCGCCGGAGCGAAGAAAAAGCCGTGAGTAAAAATACTTTCTTCATAGTAAAGTTACTTGGCGCAGTCGCAGTGCGAACATTGCGCATGCGTACTAAGCGGATTTTCACTGCGATGCGATGAAAAATACCGAGCGAACAACTCGGAATGAGGGCCCATGTGCACTGCAGGGGGGGCAGATATAACATTTGCAGAGAGAGTTAGATTTGGGTGGGTGATTTTGTTTCTGTGCAGGGTAAATACTGGCTATTTATTTTTACACTGCAAATTAGATTGCAGATTGAACATACCCCACCCAAATCAAACTCTCTCTGCACATGTTAAATCTGCCTACCCTGCAGTGCACATGGTTTTGGCCAACTGCTAAAAAATTTCCTGCTGCGATCAACTTGGAATTACCCCCATGGTTTTGCCCAACTGCTAACAAACTTGCTGCTGCGATCAACTCTGAATTAGGCCCTCACTACAGACGTGTCCTCATACACTGTTGCTCAAGTCACATCAAACAGCCCCTCTCGTCGCGCCAGGTTCTGTGCGAGTCAGCTGCGGCGAATGTCTTTCTCACTTACAGTATGCATATTATTCGCATAAATAACACAACTGGGAGTGACCACTCTACATTGCTGGCTTGCACTCATCAATTTGATGTGTGTACATCTGTGTGTGACTTACCCTGTACAGAAACAAAATAACCCACCCAAACCTAACTCTCTCTGCACATGTTATATCCGCCACACCTGCAGTGCACATGGTTTTGCCCAACTCTGAATTACCACCTGTGAGTGGTGTTTCACTGCATCTGTGTTGCAAATAAGATGCCAAATTGAAAGTAAAATATAGCAAGCTACTCATTTCAATCGTACCAGACGTCTCACGCCATTGTATGGTGACACTTTTGTACTTGCTAAAGTATCCACAACCCAGTGGCGTGCGGTGAGGTCAGTGGCTGGTGAGGCATGCCCGATACCACCACCGATATGGCCGCCGCCAGCGCCCGCTACTGTACTGCGCCCATACCAGCTGCCAGTGCCTACTAAACTCACCGCCCCCACAGCTCATACCTCGTCTGATACCGCCACCAATGCCCGCAAAGTCTGGGGAGTAACAGCAACCAGGGCCTGGGCAGCAGAGGTGCCCTCAGTTAAAGAGAGCAGTGGAGGGTCTGCCTGGAACCAGTATTACAGCTGCAGGCCGGTTGATTAAGACAGCGGTAGTAATCGCCCTCTGCCTTTATACCCCGGCACAGACGCAGTAAGCACCCCCTCCCCTTATTCTCCAGCACATATGCAGTAATACCCCCCTCCCCTTATATCCTGGCAGACACACAGTAATCGACCCCCCCCCACACACACACACACACTTATACCTAGTGATGAGCGGGTTCGGTTTCTCGGAAACCGAACCCCCCCGAACTTCACCTTGTTTACACGGGTCCGAGGCAGGTTCGAACCTTCCCGCCTTGCTCGGCTAACCCGAGCGCGCCCGAACGTCATCATCCCGCTGTCGGATTCTTGCGAGATTCGGATTCTATATAAGCAGCCGCGCGTCGCCGCCATTTTCTCACTCGTGCATTGGAGATGATAGGGAGAGGACGTGGCTGGCGTCCTCTCCGTTTATTGTAGAACTAGAGAAGTTGATTGGTTTATTGCTTTTGCTTAATTGTGGGGAGGATTGGGGAGCAGCTGTTAGGAGGAGGAGTACAGTGCAGAGTTTTGCTGATAACTTAAGTGACCACCAGTTTTTTTATCCGTTCTCTGCCTGAAAAAAACGCTCCATACCATATCTGTGCTCAGTGTGCTGCATAATATATCTGTGCTGAGTGCTCACACTGCTTAATTGTGGGGACTGGGGAGCAGCTATAGCAGGAGTACAGTGTAGAGTTTTGCTGACAGTGACCACCAGTATACGTTGTCTGCCTGAAAAACACTCCATATCTGTGCTCAGTGTGCTGCTTTATTGTGGGGACTGGGGATACCAGTATAATTAATATTATATAGGAGGAGTACAGTGCAGAGTGCACTGCTGTACCTACCTCTGTGTCGTCATCCATTAAGTATACTATCCATCTACATTCTATACCTGTGGTGCATTTTAGACAGTTTTGCAGTTTGCTGACAGTGTCCACCAGTATACTATATATATACTTATAGCAGTACGGTAGGCCACTGCTGCACTACCTACCTCTGTGTCGTCACTCGTCATCCATTAAGTATACTATCCATCTACATTCTATACCTGTGGTGCATTTTAGACAGTTTTGCAGTTTGCTGACAGTGTCCACCAGTATACTATATATATACTTATAGCAGTACGGTAGGCCACTGCTGTACTACCTACCTCTGTGTCGTCACTCGTCATCCATTAAGTATACTATCCATCTACATTCTATACCTGTGGTGCATTTTAGTTTTGCGCAGTATATATAGTAGTAGGCCATTGCTATTGATACTGGCATATAATTCCACACATTAAAAAATGGAGAACAAAAATGTGGAGGTTAAAGGGAAAGATCAAGATCCACTTCCACCTCGTGCTGAAGCTGCTGCCACTAGTCATGGCCGAGACGATGAAATGCCATCAACGTCGTCTGCCAAGGCCGATGCCCAATGTCATAGTAGAGAGCATGTAAAATCCAAAACACAAAAGTTCAGTAAAATGACCCAAAAATCAAAATTAAAAGCGTCTGAGGAGAAGCGTAAACTTGCCAATATGCCATTTACGACACGGAGTGGCAAGGAACGGCTGAGGCCCTGGCCTATGTTCATGGCTAGTTGTTCAGCTTCACATGAGGATGGAAGCACTCATCCTCTCGCTAGAAAAAAGAAAAGACTTAAGCTGGCAAAAGCACAGCAAAGAACTGTGCGTTCTTCAAAATCACAAATCCCCAAGGAGAGTCCAATTGTGTCGGTTGCGATGCCTGACCTTCCCAACACTGGACGGGAAGAGCTTGCGCCTTCCACCATTTGCACGCCCCCTGCAAGTGCTGGAAGGAGCACCCGCAGTCCAGTTCCTGATAGTCAAATTGAAGATGTCACTGTTGAAGTACACCAGGATGAGGATATGGGTGTTGCTGGCGCTGGGGAGGAAATTGACAAGGAGGATTCTGATGGTGAGGTGGTTTGTTTAAGTCAGGCACCCGGGGAGACACCTGTTGTCCGTGGGAGTAATATAGCCATTGACATGCCTGGTCAAAATACAAAAAAAATCAGCTTTTCGGTGTGGAATTATTTCAACACAAAAGCGGACAACAGGTGTCAAGCCGTGTGTTGCCTTTGTCAAGCTGTAATAAGTAGGGGTAAGGACGTTAACCACCTCGGAACATCCTCCCTTATACGTCACCTGCAGCGCATTCATCATAAGTCAGTGACAAGTTCAAAAACTTTGGGTGACAGCAGAAGCAGTCCACTGACCACTAAATCCCTTCCTCTTGTAACCAAGCTCCTGCAAACCACACCACCAACTCCCTCAGTGTCAATTTCCTCCTTACCCAGGAAAGCCAATAGTCCTGCAGGCCATGTCACTGTCAAGTCTGACGAGTCCTCTCCTGCCTGGGATTCCTCTGATGCATCCTTGAGTGTAACGCCTACTGCTGCTGGTGCTGCTGTTGTTGCTGCTGGGAGTCGATCGTCATCCAAGAGAGGAAGTCGGAAGACCACTTGTACTACTTCCAGTAAGCAATTGACTGTCCAACAGTCCTTTGCGAGGAAGATGAAATATCACAGCAGTCATCCTGCTGCAAAGCAGATAACTCAGGCCTTGGCAGACTGGGCGGTGAGAAACGTGGTTCCGGTATCCATCGTTAATTCAGAGGCAACTATAGACTTGATTGAGGTACTGTGTCCCCGGTACCAAATACCATCTAGGTTCCATTTCTCTAGGCAGGCGATACCGAAAATGTACACAGACCTCAGAAAAAGACTCACCAGTGTCCTAAAAAATGCAGTTGTACCCAATGTCCACTTAACCACGGACATGTGGACAAGTGGAGCAGGGCAGACTCAGGACTATATGACTGTGACAGCCCACTGGGTAGATGTATTGCCTCCCGCAGCAAGAACAGCAGCGGCGGCACCAGTAGCAGCATCTCGCAAACGCCAACTCGTTCCTAGGCAGGCTACGCTTTGTATCACCGCTTTCCAGAATAGGCACACAGCTGACAACCTCTTATGGCAACTGAGGAAGATCATCGCAGAATGGCTTACCCCAATTGGACTCTCCTGGGGATTTGTGACATCGGACAACGCCAGCAATATTGTGCGTGCATTGCATCTGGGCAAATTCCAGCACGTCCCATGTTTTGCACATACATTGAATTTGATGGTGCAGAATTATTTAAAAAACGACAGGGGCGTGCAAGAGATGCTGTCGGTGGCCCGAAGAATTGCGGCCCACTTTCGGCATTCAGGCACCGCGTACAGAAGACTGGAGCACCACCAAACATTCCTGAACCTGCCCTGCCATCATCTGATGCAAGAGGTGGTAACGAGGTGGAATTCAACCCTCTATATGCTTCAGAGGATGGAGGAGCAGCAAAAGGCCATTCAAGCCTATACATCTGCCCACGATATAGGCAAAGGAGGGGGAATGCACCTGACTCAAGCGCAGTGGAGAATGATTTCAACGTTGTGCAAGGTTCTGCAACCCTTTGAACTTGCCACACGTGAAGTCAGTTCAGACACTGCCAGCCTGAGTCAGGTCATTCCCCTCATCAGGCTTTTGCAGAAGAAGCTGGAGACATTGAAGGAGGAGCTAAAACAGAGTGATTCCGCTAGGCATGTGGGACTTGTGGATGGAGCCCTTAATTCGCTTAACCAGGATTCACGGGTGGTCAATCTGTTGAAATCAGAGCACTACATTTTGGCCACCGTGCTCGATCCTAGATTTAAAACCTACGTTGTATCTCTCTTTCCGGCAGACACAAGTCTGCAGAGGTTCAAAGTAGGGATGAGCGGGTTCGGTTCCTCGGAATCCGAACCCGCCCGAACTTCATGTTTTTTTACACGGGGCCGAGTGACTCGGATCTTCCCGCCTTGCTCGGTTAACCCGAGCGCGCCCGAACGTCATCATCCTGCTGTCGGATTCTCGCGAGGCTCGGATTCTATCGCGAGACTCGGATTCTATATAAGGAGCCGCGCGTCGCCGCCATTTTCACACGTGCATTGAGATTCATAGGGAGAGGACGTGGCTGGAGTCCTCTCCGTTTATAGAGAAGAGAGTGAGACAGTAGAGAGAGACACAGTAGTAATTTTGGGGAGCATTAGGAGGAGTACTAGTTACTTGCTGAAGTGATAGATAGTGTGACTGTATATTATCTGACTTGTGGGGGAGACACTGACAGTGGGGAGCAGTTAGAGTCTGAGAGCAGGACTCAGGAGTACATATAACGTACAGTGCACACTTTTGCTGCCAGAGTGCCACACTGCCATTGTGACCACACTGACCACCAGTATAATATATATTGTGATTGTCTGCTTAGGAGTACTACTTGCAAGTTGCTGATAGTGTGACCAGTGACCTGACCACCAGTCACCACCAGTTTAATATATATATATATATATATAATTGTATATAATATATATATAATATTGTATACCACCTACCCGTGGTTTTTTTTTTTTCTTTCTTCTTTATACATACTACTATAGTAGCTTACTGTAGCAGTCTGCGGTGCTGCTGAGCTGACAGTGTCCAGCAGGTCCGTCATCAGTCATTACATAATAAATATATATACCTGTCCGGCTGCAGTACTAGTGATATTATATATATATATATATATATATTGATTTCATCTCCTTATCATCCAGTCTATATTAGCAGCAGACACAGTACGGTAGTCCACGGCTGTAGCTACCTCTGTGTCGGCAGTTGCTCGTCCATCCATAATTGTATACCACCTACCCGTGGTTTTTTTTTTTCTTTCTTCTTTATACATACTACTATAGTAGCTTACTGTAGCAGTCTGCGGTGCTGCTGAGCTGACAGTGTCCAGCAGGTCCGTCATCAGTCATTACATAATAAATAAATATACCTGTCCGGCTGCAGTACTAGTGATATTATATATATATATATATATATATTGATTTCATCTCCTTATCATCCAGTCTATATTAGCAGCAGACACAGTACGGTAGTCCACGGCTGTAGCTACCTCTGTGTCGGCAGTCGCTCGTCCATCCATAATTGTATACCACCTACCCGTGGTTTTTTTTTTTTCTTTCTTCTTTATACATACTACTATAGTAGCTTACTGTAGCAGTCTGCGGTGCTGCTGAGCTGACAGTGTCCAGCAGGTCCATCATCAGTCATTACATAATAAATATATATACCTGTCCGGCTGCAGTACTAGTGATATTATATATATATATATATTGATTTCATCTCCTTATCATCCAGTCTATATTAGCAGCAGACACAGTACGGTAGTCCACGGCTGTAGCTACCTCTGTGTCGGCAGTCGCTCGTCCATCCATAATTGTATACCACCTACCCGTGTTTTTTTTTTTTCTTTCTTCTTTATACATACTACTATAGTAGCTTACTGTAGCAGTCTGCGGTGCTGCTGAGCTGACAGTGTCCAGCAGGTCCGTCATCAGTCATTACATAATAAATATATATACCTGTCCGGCTGCAGTACTAGTGATATTATATATATATATATATATATTGATTTCATCTCCTTATCATCCAGTCTATATTAGCAGCAGACACAGTACGGTAGTCCACGGCTGTAGCTACCTCTGTGTCGGCAGTCGCTCGTCCATCCATAATTGTATACCACCTACCCGTGGTTTTTTTTTTTTCTTTCTTCTTTATACATACTACTATAGTAGCTTACTGTAGCAGTCTGCGGTGCTGCTGAGCTGACAGTGTCCAGCAGGTCCGTCATCAGTCATTACATAATAAATATATATACCTGTCCGGCTGCAGTACTAGTGATATTATATATATATATATATATTGATTTCATCTCATTATCATCCAGTCTATATTAGCAGCAGACACAGTACGGTAGTCCACGGCTGTAGCTACCTCTGTGTCGGCAGTCGCTCGTCCATCCATAAGTATACTAGTATCCATCCATCTACATTGTTTACCTGAGGTGCCTTTTAGTTGTGCCTATTAAAATATGGAGAACAAAAATGTTGAGGTTCCAAAATTAGGGAAAGATCAAGATCCACTTCCACCTCGTGCTGAAGCTGCTGCCACTAGTCATGGCCGAGACGATGAAATGCCAGCAACGTCGTCTGCCAAGGCCGATGCCCAATGTCATAGTACAGAGCATGTAAAATCCAAAACACCAAATATCAGTAAAAAAAGGACTCCAAAATCTAAAATAAAATTGTCGGAGGAGAAGCGTAAACTTGCCAATATGCCATTTACGACACGGAGTGGCAAGGAACGGCTGAGGCCCTGGCCTATGTTCATGGCTAGTGGTTCAGCTTCACATGAGGATGGAAGCACTCAGCCTCTCGCTAGAAAACTGAAAAGACTCAAGCTGGCAAAAGCACCGCAAAGAACTGTGCGTTCTTCGAAATCCCAAATCCACAAGGAGAGTCCAATTGTGTCGGTTGCGATGCCTGACCTTCCCAACACTGGACGTGAAGAGCATGCGCCTTCCACCATTTGCACGCCCCCTGCAAGTGCTGGAAGGAGCACCCGCAGTCCAGTTCCTGATAGTCAGATTGAAGATGTCAGTGTTGAAGTACACCAGGATGAGGAGGATATGGGTGTTGCTGGCGCTGGGGAGAAAATTGACAAGGAGGATTCTGATGGTGAGGTGGTTTGTTTAAGTCAGGCACCCGGGGAGACACCTGTTGTCCGTGGGAGGAATAGGGCCGTTGACATGCCTGGTGAAAATACCAAAAAAATCAGCTCTTCGGTGTGGAAGTATTTCACCAGAAATGCGGACAACATTTGTCAAGCCGTGTGTTGCCTTTGTCAAGCTGTAATAAGTAGGGGTAAGGACGTTAACCACCTCGGAACATCCTCCCTTATACGTCACCTGCAGCGCATTCATAATAAGTCAGTGACAAGTTCAAAAACTTTGGGCGACAGCGGAAGCAGTCCACTGACCAGTAAATCCCTTCCTCTTGTAACCAAGCTCACGCAAACCACCCCACCAACTCCCTCAGTGTCAATTTCCTCCTTCCCCAGGAATGCCAATAGTCCTGCATGCCATGTCACTGGCAATTCTGACGAGTCCTCTCCTGCCTGGGATTCCTCCGATGCATCCTTGCGTGTAACGCCTACTGCTGCTGGCGCTGCTGTTGTTGCTGCTGGGAGTCGATGGTCATCCCAGAGGGGAAGTCGTAAGCCCACTTTTACTACTTCCACCAAGCAATTGACTGTCCAACAGTCCTTTGCGAGGAAGATGAAATATCACAGCAGTCATCCTGTTGCAAAGCGGATAACTGAGGCCTTGACAACTATGTTGGTGTTAGACGTGCGTCCGGTATCCGCCGTTAGTTCACAGGGAACTAGACAATTTATTGAGGCAGTGTGCCCCCGTTACCAAATACCATCTAGGTTCCACTTCTCTAGGCAGGCGATACCGAGAATGTACACGGACGTCAGAAAAAGACTCACCAGTGTCCTAAAAAATGCAGTTGTACCCAATGTCCACTTAACCACGGACATGTGGACAAGTGGAGCAGGGCAGGGTCAGGACTATATGACTGTGACAGCCCACTGGGTAGATGTATGGACTCCCGCCGCAAGAACAGCAGCGGCGGCACCAGTAGCAGCATCTCGCAAACGCCAACTCTTTCCTAGGCAGGCTACGCTTTGTATCACCGGTTTCCAGAATACGCACACAGCTGAAAACCTCTTACGGCAACTGAGGAAGATCATCGCGGAATGGCTTTCCCCAATTGGACTCTCCTGTGGATTTGTGGCATCGGACAACGCCAGCAATATTGTGTGTGCATTAAATATGGGCAAATTCCAGCACGTCCCATGTTTTGCACATACCTTGAATTTGGTGGTGCAGAATTTTTTTAAAAACGACAGGGGCGTGCAAGAGATGCTGTCGGTGGCCAGAAGAATTGCGGGACACTTTCGGCGTACAGGCACCACGTACAGAAGACTGGAGCACCACCAAAAACGCCTGAACCTGCCCTGCCATCATCTGAAGCAAGAAGTGGTAACGAGGTGGAATTCAACCCTCTATATGCTTCAGAGGTTGGAGGAGCAGCAAAAGGCCATTCAAGCCTATACAATTGAGCACGATATAGGAGGTGGAATGTACCTGTCTCAAGCGCAGTGGAGAATGATTTCAACGTTGTGCAAGGTTCTGCAACCTTTTGAACTTGCCACACGTGAAGTCAGTTCAGACACTGCCAGCCTGAGTCAGGTCATTCCCCTCATCAGGCTTTTGCAGAAGAAGCTGGAGGCATTGAAGGAGGAGCTAAAAGGGAGCGATTCCGCTAGGCATGTGGGACTTGTGGATGGAGCCCTTAATTCGCTTAACAAGGATTCACGGGTGGTCAATCTGTTGAAATCAGAGCACTACATTTTGGCCACCGTGCTCGATCCTAGATTTAAAACCTACCTTGGATCTCTCTTTCCGGCAGACACAAGTCTGCTGGGGTTCAAAGACCTGCTGGTGACAAAATTGTCAAGTCAAGCGGAACGCGACCTGTCAACATCTCCTCCTTCACATTCTCCCGCAACTGGGGGTGCGAGGAAAAGGCTCAGAATTCCGTGCCCACCCACTGGCGGTGATGCAGGGCAGTCTGGAGCGACTGCTGATGCTGACATCTGGTCCGGACTGAAGGACCTGACAACGATTACGGACATGTCGTCTACTGTCACTGCATATGATTCTCTCACCATTGAAAGAATGGTGGAGGATTATATGAGTGACCGCATCCAAGTAGGCACGTCAGACAGTCCGTACTTATACTGGCAGGAAAAAGAGGCAATTTGGAGGCCCTTGCACAAACTGGCTTTATTCTACCTAAGTTGCCCTCCCACAAGTGTGTACTCCGAAAGAGTGTTTAGTGCCGCCGCTCACCTTGTCAGCAATCTGCGTACGAGGTTACTTCCAGAAAATGTGGAGAAGATGATGTTCATTAAAATGAATTATAATCAATTCCTCCGTGGAGACATTGACCAGCAGCAATTGCCTCCACAAAGTACACAGGGAGCTGAGATGGTGGATTCCAGTGGGGACGAATTGATAATCTGTGAGGAGGGGGATGTACACGGTGATATATCGGAGGATGATGATGAGGTGGACATCTTGCCTCTTTTTTCTTTCATTTTTATTTGCGTCATGTGCTGTTTGGGGAGTGTTTTTTGGAAGGGCCATCCTGCGTGACACTGCAGTGCCACTCCTAGATGGGCCAGGTGTTTGTGTCGGCCACTAGGGTCGCTTATCTTACTCACACAGCTACCTCATTGCGCCTCTTTTTTTCTTCTTTGCGTCATGTGCTGTTTGGGGAGTGTTTTTTGGAAGGGCCATCCTGCGTGACACTGCAGTGCCACTCCTAGATGGGCCAGGTGTTTGTGGCGGCCACTAGGGTCGCTTAGCTTACTCACACAGCTACCTCATTGCGCCTCTTTTTTTCTTCTTTGCGTCATGTGCTGTTTGGGGAGTGTTTTTTGGAAGGGCCATCCTGCGTGACACTGCAGTGACACTCCTAGATGGGCCAGGTGTTTGTGTCGGCCACTAGGGTCGCTTAGCTTAGTCATCCAGCGACCTCGGTGCAAATTTTAGGACTAAAAATAATATTGTGAGGTGTGAGGTATTCAGAATAGACTGAAAATGAGTGGAAATTATGGTTCTTGAGGTTAATAATACTTTGGGATCAAAATGACCCCCAAATTCTATGATTTAAGCTGTTTTTTAGGGTTTTTTTAAAAAAACACCCGAATCCAAAACACACCCGAATCCGACAAAAAAAATTCGGTGAGGTTTTGCCAAAACGCGGTCGAACCCAAAACACGGCCGCGGAACCGAACCCAAAACCAAAACACAAAACCCGAAAAATTTCAAGTGCACATCCCTAGTTCAAAGACCTGCTGGTGAGAAAATTGTCAAGTCAAGCGGAACGTGACCCGTCAACATCTCCTCCTTCACATTCTGCCGCAACTGGGGGTGCGAGGAAAAGGCTAAGAATTCCTAGCCCACCCGCTGGCGGTGATGCAAGGCAGTCTGGAGCGAGTGCCACTGCTGACATCTGGTCCGGACTGAAGGACCTGCCAATGATTACTGACATGTCGTCTACTGTCACTGCATATGATTCTCTCACCATGGAAAGAATGGTGGAGGATTATATGAGTGACCGCATCCAAGTAGGCACGTCAGACAGTCCGTACGTATACTGGCAGGAAAAAGAGGCAATTTGGAGGCCCTTGCACAAACTGGCTTTATTCTACCTAAGTTGCCCTCCCTCCAGTGTGTACTCCGAAAGAGTGTTTAGTGCAGCCGCTCACCTTGTCAGCAATCGCATACGAGGTTACTTCCAGAAAATGTGGAGAAGATGATGTTCATCAAAATGAATTATAATCAATTCCTCCGTGGAGACATTCACCAGCAGCAATTGCCTCCAGAAAGTACACGGGGACCTGAGATGGTGGATTCCAGTGGGGACGAATTAATAATCTGTGAGGAGGGGGATGTACACAGTGAAAGGGGTGAGGAATCGGAGGATGATGATGAGGTGGACATCTTGCCTCTGTAGAGCCAGTTTGTGCAAGCAGAGATTGATTGCTTCTTTTTTGGTGGGGGCCCAAACCAACCAGTCATTTCAGTCACAGTCATGTGGCAGACCCTGTCGCTGAAATGATGGGTTGGTTAAAGTGTGCATGTCCTGTTTATACAACATAAGGGTGGGTGGGAGGGCCCAAGGACAATTCCATCTTGCACCTCTTTTTTCTTTCATTTTTCTTTGCATCATGTGCTGTTTGGGGACAATTTTTTTGAAGGGCCATCCTGCCTGACACTGCAGTGCCACTCCTAGATGGGCCAGGTGTTTGTGTCGGCCACTTGTGTCGCTTAGCTTAGTCACACAGCGACCTTGGTGCGCCTCTTTTTTTCTTTGCATCATGTTCTGTTTGGGGACAATTTTTTTGGAAGTGCCATCCTGTCTTGATTGACACTGCAGTGCCACTCCTAGATGGGCCAGGTGTTTGTGTCGGCCACTTGTGTCGCTTAGCTTAGTCAAACAGCCACCTTGGTGCGCCTCTTTTTTACTTTGCATCATGTGCTGTTTGGGGACAATTTTTTGGAAGTGCCATCCTGTCTTGATTGACACTGCAGTGCCACTCCTAGATGGGCCAGGTGTTTGTGTCGGCCACTTGGGTCGCTTAGCTTAGTCAAACAGCCACCTTGGTGCGCCTCTTTTTTTCTTTGCATCATGTGCTGTTTGGGGACAATTTTTTGGAAGTGCCATCCTGTCTTGATTGACACTGCAGTGCCACTCCTAGATGGGCCAGGTGTTTGTGTCGGCCACTTGTGTCGCTTAGCTTAGTCAAACAGCCACCTTGGTGCGCCTCTTTTTTTCTTTGCATCATGTGCTGTTTGGGGACAATTTTTTGGAAGTGCCATCCTGTCTTGATTGACACTGCAGTGCCACTCCTAGATGGGCCAGGTGTTTGTGTCGGCCACTTGTGTCGCTTAGCTTAGTCAAACAGCCACCTTGGTGCGCCTCTTTTTTTCTTTGCATCATGTGCTGTTTGGGGACAATTTTTTGGAAGTGCCATCCTGTCTTGATTGACACTGCAGTGCCACTCCTAGATGGGCCAGGTGTATGTGTCAGCCACTTGTGTCGCTTAGCTTAGTCACACAGCTACCTTGGTGCGCCTCTTTTTTTCTTTGCATCATGTGCTGTTTGGGGACAATTTTTTTGAAGGGCCATCCTGCCTGACACTGCAGTGCCACTCCTAGATGGGCCAGGTGTTTGTGTCGGCCACTTGTGTCGCTTAGCTTAGCCATCCAGCGACCTCGGTGCAAATTTTAGGACTAAAAATAATATTGTGAGGTGTGAGGTGTTCAGAATAGACTGGAAATGAGTGGAAATTATGGTTATTGAGGTTAATAATACTTTGGGATCAAAATGACCCCCAAATTCTATGATTTAAGCTGTTTTTTAGGGTTTTTTGAAAAAAACACCCGAATCCAAAACACACCCGAATCCGACAAAAAATTTTCGGTGTGGTTTTGCCAAAACGCGTCCGAATCCAAAACACGGCCGCGGAACCGAACCCAAAACCAAAACACAAAACCCGAAAAATTTCCGGTGCACATCACTACTTATACCCCAGCACATATGCAGTAATCACACCACCCCGGCAGACACACAGTAATCATCCCCCCACCCCTCCCCTTATACCCCAGCACATATCACCTCTTCCCCCCGGCAGACACACAGTAATCATCCCCCCACCCCTCCCCTTATACCCCTATACCCCAGCACATATTCACTGCATTAATCACTCCCCCTTATACCCCAGCACATGTGCACTGCAGTATTCACCCCCAGTATTCACCCCCTCCCCACCGCAGACACACAGTAATCACCCCCCACCCCACCCTTTATACCCCAGCACATATTCACTGCATTAATCACCCCCCCTTATACCTCAGCACATGTGCACTGCAGTATTAACCCCCCTCCCCCCCGCAGACACACAGTAATCACCCCCCACCACCACCCCTTACACCCCAGCACATATTCACTGCAGTAATCACCCCCCCCCCCACACACACACACACACCCCCGGCAGACACACGGTAATCACCCCCACCCCACCCCTTATACCCAAGCACATATTCACTGCATTAATCACCCCCCCTTATACCTCAGCACATGTGCACTGCAGTATTCACCCCCCCCCCCCCGCAGACACACAGTAATCACCCACCACCACCACCCCTTACACCCCAGCACATATTCACTGCAGTAATCACCCCACACACACACACACACACACACACACACACACACACACACATACACACACACCCCCCCGGCAGACACACAGTAATCAGCCCCCTTTCCTCCCTCCCCTTATACTCCCGGCACATTGCGCACATCTCCGTGCTGAGCGCTGCTGTGTACTGACCATGGGAGCTGTGATTCTGGTGCCCAATCATATATGTATCAGTGACAGGGGCGTGCTTTCATATGGGCTGAAAGCACGCCTCTGTCACTGAGGCACTTATACGAGTGCCCCTTACCCAGGGCCGTTTCTAGACAATTTGGCTCCCACTGCGAGATTTCAAAATGCCCCGCCCCCCCCCCCCCCCACGATTGCTATAAAAAAAAATTGCGTCCCCCCCCCCCTCCCCCTTATAGCTATGAAGAGAAAAAGCATGCGCGCTCCCGACAGGGGTGTGTGGCCTGATTTAAATGGGCGTGGTCTCATTAAAGTGGGCGTGGTCTCGTCTGGTATCACGCCCACCACAGGGGGAAACAAAATAAAAATAAAAAAAGTCCCCATTTTACACATTACAGCAGGCAAGTGTCCCCATTTTACACAGCGCGGCAGGCAGGTGTCCCCATTTTACACAGCGCGGCAGGCAGGTGTCCCCATTTTACACAGCGCTGCAGGCAGGTGTCCCCATTTTACACAGCGCGGCAGGCAGGTGTCCCCATTTTACAAAGTGCGGCAGGCAGGTATCCCCATTTTACACAGTGCGACAGGCAGGTATCCCCATTTTACACAGTACGGTAGGCAGATATCCCCATTTTACAAAGTGCGGCAGGCAGATATCCCCATTTTACACAGTACGCAGGCAGATATCCCCATTTTACACAGTACGGCAGGCAGATATCCCCATTTTACACAGCACGGCAGGCACGTACCCCCATTTTACACAGCGCGGCAGGCACGTGCCCCCATTTTACACAACACGGCAGGCAGGTGTCCCCATTTTACAAAGTGCGGCAGGCAGATATCCCCATTTTACACAGTGCGGCAGGCAGATATCCCAATTTTACACAGTACGGCAGGCAGATATCCCAATTTTACACAGTACGCAGGCAGGTGCCCCCATTTTACACAGTGTGGCAGGCAGGTGTCCCCAATTTACACAGTGCGGCAGGCAGGTATCCCCATTTTATACAGTACGGCAGGCAGATATCCCAATTTTACACAGTACGCAGGCAGGTGCCCCCATTTTACACAGTGCGGCAGGCAGGTGTCCCCAATTTACACAGTGCGGCAGGCAGGTATCCCCATTTTACACAGTGCGGCAGGCAGGTATCCCCATTTTACACAGTGCGGCTGGCAGGTGTCAAGTGGGGGGGGCAGGAAGGGGGAGAGAGAGATAGAGATAATACTTACATCTTCCCGCTCTTCGGGTCTGGCCGCCTCACGTCCCTCGCGCCGGCCGCCTCCTCCTTCCAGGCTTATCTCCTCTCCTCCCTCTTCCTGGGCGCTCCTGCTCGGGGGGCAGGGCTTCACGGAATGACGCGTTTGCGTCGTGACGTCACGACGCAAACGCGTCATTCCGCGAAACTCCGCCTCCCGAGCAGGAGCGCTCGGGAAGAGGGAGGAGAGCAGATAAGGACACACAAAGTGCCAAGGCGGGCGCCCCGTGCGGTTGCACGGCTCGCCCGCCGCTAGAAACGGCACTGCTCTTACCCCGCTTTTTTGAATGGGCTTTTTACTGCCCATTGCTTGGCCCCGCCCCCCACTTCCGACCCTTTTTTATTGGCCACGGGAGGCACTGTTCTTGGTGCCTCTGAAAGTTATTTAAGCATGTTTTTAAATTGTAAAAATGATTACAATAATATAAAGCATATACTTATGACACAGAATGTGTCATAAATATCTTTGCATTGTTGTAATCATTAATGTCAGGGGAGGCACTGCCTCCCCTGCCTCCCCTGACTGCACGTCCCTGCCGCAACCAAATGACCAAGGAGCATGGACCATCCACAGAGAGCCTTATTCATAGGCGGACACAATGTGGATGTTTGCGCAATTTACCCATGTTTTTGTACTGCGCATGCGTCAAGAGTCACACTGAGCATGACAGAAGAGAGCGTTTATGGGAGGTAATAAGGGGTGGCTGTTTATATGTAGGGGGTGCTGCAAGCGCTTTTTGGGTGTGTCACAGTGTGCAACTGCGTTTTTGGGTTGCAGTTTCACTGGTCCTGGCGTTTTAGTTCGGACAATCTGAGAAGGGCCGGTGCTGGGGTGTTCGGCGCCCCCCTGGAAACTATAAATTGCGCCCTCCTATACTTTACAAAGGGACAGTGCGCGCCTTTGGTGCACACCGAAAAAGGAGTGTGGTCTTACATGGAAGGGGCGTGGCCTGGCCACACAATAGTACCCCCATTTCAAATTACGCCACAATAGCACAATCTTATTCACATAACACCACACGTAGTAGTGCTTCTTATACACAAAATCCCCCCTGTGGTAGTGCCGCTCACACAAAATCTCCCCTGTAGTGGTGCCGCTTACACAAATCCCCCCTGTAGTGGTGCCGCTTACACACATTTTGCCCATCCAGTCACACAGATACACACACACACACACATACACACACACAGATACACACACATACACACATAGATACGTACACACATACATACACACACATACAGAAACAGATACACACACACACACACACAGAGGCGGAACTACCGGCAGGGCAAGCAGTGCGTTGCACTGGGGCCCGCCTCTGTCCAGGGACCCAAGCATGTAATGAGTCAAACTGACTCATTACATGCCACTGTGCGCTGCGGGCAACCGCTGCCCGCAGCGCACAGACGCCCACAGAGGAGAAGAGCAGCGGCACGGACGGGGGAAGGAGGAGGACGGAGGTGAAGGAGGGAGCCGCAGCAGCTCTTTGTTACTGGTGGAGGCGCTGCTGCTGCTGCCCCTCTGCTTCACTATAGGCTGTCTTCCGAGAACAGCCTATAGTGAAGCAGGGGGGCAGCAGCAGCAGCGCCTCCACCAATAACACAGCGCTGCTGCGGCTCCCTCCTCCACCTCGTCTACTGCCCGGGAATCGTCAAGCTGCACGAGGAGCCTGAGCCAGCGGAGAGGGTAAGTATGATTCTACTTTCTTTCTTTCTCTTTATTTCTTTCTTTCTTTCTGTCTCTTTATTTCTTTCTGTCTCTTTCTTTATTTGTTGGGACTGCCTGCCGCTATGTGTAAAAATGGGGGACTGCCTACCGCAATGTGTAAAAAGGGTGGACGGCCTGCCGCTATGTGTAAAAATGGGGGACTGCCTGCCGCAATGTGTAAAAAGGGGGGACTGCCTGCCGCAATGTGTAAAAATGGGGAATCTGCCTGCCGCAATGTGTAAAAATGGGGAATCTGCCTGCCGCTATGTGTAAAAAGGGAGAATCTGCCTGCCGTAATGTGTAAAAATGGGGAATCTGCCTGCCGCAATGTGTAAAAACGGGGGACTGCCTGCCGCAACGTGTAAAAAGGGGGAATCTGCCTGCCGTAATGTGTAACAAGGGCACGCTGTCTGCCGTAATGTGTAACAAGGGCACGCTGTCTGCCGTAATGTGTAACAAGGGCACGCTGTCTGCCACTATGTGTAAAAAGTGTACGCTGTCTGCCGTAATGTGTAAAAAGTGGACGCTGTCTGCCGTTATGTGTAAAAAGTGTACGCTGTCTGCCGCTATGTTTAACAAGGGCACGCTGTCTGCCGCTATGTTTAACAAGGGCACGCTGTCTGCCGTTATGTGTAAAAAGTGCACGCTGTCTGCCGTAATGTGTAAAAAGTGCACGCTGTCTGCCGCTATATGTAACAAGGGCACGCTGTCTGCCGTTATGTGTAAAAAGGGGACGCTGTCTGCCGTAATGTATAAAAAGGGGGACGCTGTCTGCCATAATGTGTAAAAAGAGGAATCTGTTCGCTGTAAGGTGTAAAAGGGTCTCTACCTGGTGTAGTGGTGCTACTGTGCGGCGTAATTTGAAGAATGGAGACTACTGTGCACCGTTTTAGGAATTGTTATTATTTTGTGGCCACACCCCTTCCCCGCGAAGCCACGCCACTATGTATTTTTGCGCGCGCCTACGGCGCGCACTGCCCCTGTTTTGCATGCAGGGGTGGGGCTCCGATGCCGTTTCTTGCACACAGTGCTAAAATGTCTAGTTACGGCACTGTTGCTAGGTAT
This sequence comes from Pseudophryne corroboree, assembly GCF_028390025.1. Classification (NCBI taxonomy): domain Eukaryota; kingdom Metazoa; phylum Chordata; class Amphibia; order Anura; family Myobatrachidae; genus Pseudophryne; species Pseudophryne corroboree. The sequence goes on from NC_086447.1 coordinate 123,522,632, forward strand.
CCATTTCTCTGGCCCTGAGCAGGTCCCCCTCACCAGATCCTCTCAAGGGGTGAGGGGGTGGACTTGGATGGGATGGGGGGCCCAAAGCATTTTGTCGCACCTGGGCCCACCGCTTGCTAGTTCCGCCACTGCACACACACATACATACACACAGATACACACATACACATACACTTTCTCAAGCTCACTCACTCTCTTTACATCTTCTTACCAAAATGAAGTCTGGCTGGCTGTTGCTGTCCATCCTCCTGTTCCTCCTCATGATCAGCCTGGTCCCGTGTAGCTCCGCTTCTCGGTTCCATGTAGCTCCACCCCCTTTTCAGGTCTTCCTCCACAGTGTGCTGTCACAGAGTCAGGGAGGGGGAGAGGAAGCTGAAAGCTGCCGACGCCGCTGCCTGTCACAGTGTGACAGGCACAGCAGCCAGCAGCACCGGGGGGACAGGCGACGCAGCAACAGGGATGCAAGGCAGGCAGAGCACCTCTCCTCCCTGCCGCCTTCCTGCACTGCATCCCTTTGCTGAGCGGGTAGCGCCGGGCCTGAATCTGAGCAATCATAGACTTGCTCAGCAGTTTGATGGTGTGACTGCTGTGCATCCATTGTTGCATCTTTGACACAAGCAATAGATCGGAGACTCCGGCGATGATCTTCTCTATACAGATACAGCTACTGAGGCATTAGTATAACTTCCCAGTACCGCTGTGTGCAAATATGTACTGTAGTCGCAATGGGATTTGCGTCACTTCTGAACCAGGTCCTGGGTTTACTGATGATGGATTTTCCTGTCCGGTTTTTGAATTCTGTTTGGAGATAAATAATCTGCAAACTAGACAATGCGCCTGATTCATGTTTGTAAGTAAAGCAAAAAAGCAAGCGACTGGGTAAAACCATGTTGCACTGCAGGTGGGGCAGATGTAGGGGCCGATTTAGACCTGACAGCGGGCGATTAAACACAAACTGCGCATGCGTATGCGCTGCAATGCACAGGAGCATCGCACGGCTACAAAGCGGATCGCTGCTCAGCGATGGGTTTGTGCGAATGATCCATTCGCATGGGCGATCGCAAGGAGGCATTCGTGGGTGGCAACTGACCGTTTTCAGTGAGTGTCTGGAAAAATGCTGGCGTGTCCATGCGTTTGCAGGGCGGGTGTCTGACATCAAATCCGGTCCCTGACAGGCTGATGTGATCGCAGCGTCTGAGTAAATCCTGGACTGCACAGAGTCTGCACTAAATCAATTTGTGCAGTTCTGCTACACATGCGATCGCACACTTGCACAGCTAAAATACACTCTCCCCCCCCCCCCCATAGGCGGCAACTATCTGATCGTGTGATAGCCCACTAGTATTAGGTATGCAAGATCTGCAGTCACTGTGTATAGTACATCACCCTTACCTTGCCCCGGCTGGTCATGGGTTCAGGCACAGTTACCAGAGGGTCCCCTGGAGAATCAGGTCTTTAACTACAAGTACATTGTGGGTGTGGACTACAGGTGTCGGTGCAGCGCATAAAGAATTGGGCGCCAGCCCATCTCAGATAAACAGCATAAAGTTTATTCAAACATCAAACAGGGAGATTGCAGGGATAACTTGTGAACACTCCTCCAGCACAAAGCATAAGTTACAGTAGATCACACATCAGGGCACCTCCTCCAGCGCATCGCTTAGTCGCAGCGGCATATACATGGCAAACAGCATTACGTACCAGGGCATTCTGTGACCAGTAGTGCTACACATCAGGTGACCGTCTCTCTCTCTCTTACTTAGCGAGGATTATTTTCCTTGGGGGCGCTTACTCACGCCGCGTGGCTTTCCGACCACTTCACCCAGATACCTCTCGAGATACTTTTCCGGGGGGGGCGCTTACTCACGCCGCGTGGCTTCCGACCACTTCACCCAGATACCTCTTGAGACTCACACCATTAGCACACTTTTCTCCTGGCATCACCCTTTCACTGGATTCTGCATACTGCTGCTCTTACACTGCGATGTCTCCCTCTGTCATCAAGTGCTTTGCTGTGGCTGGCATCACTCCCCACCTAAACATGTGGGGAGCCCTCACTGGGGCTACATCTTTCTGGCTAAATTCACCTCACTGTCTGCTCACTCTCCTCACTGACTGTCCTCTCCTCACTGACTGTCCTCTCTCTAGGCTGCTGCAGGACAACCTTTTTATAACCCTGCATTCCCAGGTACACATTCTATCTGGGATTTCCCGCTCTGTGTTTCCCGCTCTCAGTTTCCCGCTCTGAGTCTGCAAATGAGTGAGTCATGCCCTTTGCATTTTGCAGACTAATCTGTATAGCTATGAGCTGTGCTGTTAACTCCTTCTGTGCTGCAAGCCGTAGGCTGCTGGCACAGTGCTATGCAACTCCAGCAAACATTTTACTTTTATTAAAGTCATGCTGGCACCTGTAGTGCCACAGTTGATTTGGGCTGCAGTTTCAGGGTATCACAATCGCAGGACTGCAAAAATCACTGCCCTGCGAGCAGGTCTGAATTCCCCCCATAATGCGTGCAGAGAGAGTCAGATTTGGGTGAGTGTGTGTTCAAACTGAAACATACGTGGTCATTCCGAGTTGTTCGCTGCTGCCGTTTTTAGCAGAATTGCGATCAGGCTAAAAACCGGCAATTCTGCGCATGTGTATGGGCCGCAGGGCGCACGCGCAAAGTACTTTCACACATAACTATGCAATTTTACACAGTGCTGTGCAACGCTTTTCAGTCACTCTGCTGATCGGTGTGTGATTGACAGGAAGTGGGTGTTTCTGGGTGGTAACTGAGCGTTTTCCGAGAGTGTGCTAAAAAACGCAGGCGTGCCAGACGAAAACACAGGAGTGGCTGGAGAAATGGGGGGAGTGGCTGGCCGAACGCAGGGCATGTTTGTGACGTCAAACCAGGAACCAAACAGTCTGCAGTGATCGCAATCAAGGAGTAGGTCTGGAGCTACTCAGAAACTGCAGGGAAATATTTAATAGCAGAATTGCTAACCTTTCGTTAGCAATTCTGCTAAGCTTTGATACACTCCCAGAGGGCGGCGGCTTAGCGTTTGCTAAAAGCAGCTAGCGAGCGAACAACTCGGAATGAGGGCCATAGATTGTAGTCTAAAAATAAAATAGAGTATCTCCTCTCTGGGTTACTCCCATCCTAGCCTTATAGAGTAGGTTTTATGTATCCTGTGGTCCCGATGGGAACACCATAAGGAAGAAGCAGGAAGTTATCACCCAAATAAACCTTGATGTGTCTTGACAACATCCACAGAACGTGAGTTTGGGGTACGCCTCACCCTTCTATTGTTTGCACCTTTGAAAGATACCTTTATAGGAGTAGTTTATTTGTTTTTATGTAAGTACGGTACGTTCCCTACTTATTATAATAAGGATACATATTACTTCTACGGTTTTCATTCATTTGTTTGACACAAAACACATTGAATGTATTACACCATTGGGGTTCCTACCCCTGTCTGTTCCTCTTTATTGCATGAGGGGCCACTAAAAAGGAAGATCGATAGAACCCACTGCAGTGAAGGCGGAGAAAGAAACCTTTATGAATGTTTTACACCTACTGTACATGTGAGTACGGTGCGTACCCATAAGAAGCTCCCTTGATATTTCTTCACGATACACACCTATCAATAACCGCCATCTGACATTTCCAACACTTCTAAACTGAATATATCCAGACTGTCGGTGGCCTCCTCTTCGGGGTTTTAAAGTTTGGGACTTGTAACTTTCTGAAAGACCACCACCCCTTTTTTAAGGACTTGTGGATAGCGCAGCAGAAGGCGGACTCTTGTATTTATTTTGTAAAAATAAAGCTGTCTGACATTTGTGGGCTACATGCAAAAGCAGCCGGTATTTATCCTGCACAGAAAAAATATATGTATTTGATCACCTTGCATTACATGGTTTGTTCCAGACACAAAGTTACATGCTTTTTTGCTTTACTTACAAACATGAACTGTACACAATGTCCTGAATTAAGGTGTTTTGTTTTTATATTCCTCATTTACTAAAATGGTCTGCAAACATTTGTATTCAATTTTCTACTGGTTTACTTTTTAATAGAGATGAGCGGGTTCGATTCGTCGAGATCCAAAACCCCCCCCCCCCCGAACTTCACCTATTTTACACGGGTCCGAGGCAGCCTCGGATCTTCCCGCCTTGCTCGGTTAACCCGAACGCGGCCGAACATCATCATCCCGCTGTCGGATTCTCGCAAGATTCGTATTCTATATAAAGAGCCGCGCGTCGCCGCCATTTTCACTCGTGCATTGGAGATTGAATGGAGAGGACGTGGCTACGTTCTCTGCCTGAATAGCTCCATATCTTTGCTCAGTGTGCTGAAAATATCTGTGCTCAGTGTGCTGCAAATATCTGTGTTCAGTGTGCTGAAAATATCTGCGTTCTCTGCCTGAAAAGCTCCATATCTGTGCTCAGTGTGCTGCAAATATCTGTGGTCAGTGTGCTGCATTTTGGTGACCAACAGTATATAGTTGTACAGTACAGTAGGCCATTGCTGTATCTTGCAGCTCTGTGTCACTGCAAGTATCCATTCCATATCTGTGCTGCATTTTTGTGAGCAGTATATATAGTATTACAGTGCAGCATTTTGGTGAACAACAGTATATAGTTGTACAGTACAGTAGGCCATTGCTGTATCTTGCAGCTCTGTGCCACTGCAAGTATCCATTCCATATCTGTGCTGCATTATTGTGAGCAGTTTAAATAGTAGTACAGTGCAGCATTTTGGTGACCAACAGTATATAGTTGTACAGTACAGTAGGCCATTGCTGTATCTTGCAGCTCTGTGTCACTGCAAGTATCCATTCCATATCTGTGCTGCATTTTTATGAGCAGTATATATAGTATTACAGTTCAGCATTTTGGTGACCAACAGTATATAGTTGTACAGTACAGTAGGCCATTGCTACAGATATAATAATATTACTGGCATATAATTCCACACATTAAAAAATGGAGAACAAAAATGTGGAGGGTGAAATAGGGAAAGATCAAGATCCACTTCCACCTCATGCTGAAGCTGCTGCCACTAGTCATGGCAGAGACGATTCAATGCCATCAACGTCGTCTGCCAAGGCCGATGCCCAATGTCATAGTAGAGAGCATGTAAAATCTAAAAAACTAAAGTTCAGTAAAATGACCCAAAAATCTAAATTAAAAGCGTCTGAGGAGAAGCGTAAACTTGCCAATATGCCATTTACGATACGGAGTGGCAAGGAACGGCTGAGGCCCTGGCCTATGTTCATGGCTAGTGGTTCAGCTTTACATGAGGATGGAAGCACTCATCCTCCTGCTAGAAAACTGAAAAGAGTTAAGATGGCATAAGCACAGCAAAGAACTGTGCGTTCTTCTAAATCCCAAATCCCAAAGGAGAGTCCAATTGTGTCGGTTGCGATGCCTGACCTTCCCAACACTGGACGGGAAGAGGTGGCTCCTTCCACCATTTGCACGCCCCCTGGAAGTGCTGGAAGGAGCACCCACAGTCCAGTTCCTGATAGTCAAATTGAAGATGTCACTGTTGAAGTACACCAGGATGAGGATATGGGTGTTGCTGGCACTGAGGAGGAAATTGACAAGGAGGATTCTGATGGTGAGGTGGTTTGTTTAAGTCAGGCACCCGGGGAGACACCTGTTGTCCGTGGGATGAATATGGCCATTGACATGCCTGGTCAAAATACAAAAAAAATCACCTCTTCACTGTGGAATTATTTCAACAGAAATGCGGACAACTGGTGTCAAGCCGTGTGTTGCCTTTGTCAAGCTGTAATAAGTAGGGGTAAGGACGTTAACCACCTAGGAACATCCTCCCTTATTTGTCACCTGGAGCGCATTCATCAGAAGTCATTGACAAGTTCAAAAACTTTGGGTGACAGCGGAAGCAGTCCACTGACAACTAAATCCCTTCCTCTTGTACACCAGCTCCTGCAAACCACACCACCAACTCCCTCAGTGTCAATTTCCTCCTTAGACAGGAAAGCCAATAGTCCTGCAAGCCATGTCACTGGCAAGTCTGACGAGTCCTCTCCTGCCTGGGATTCCTCCGATGGATCCTTGGGTGTAACGTCTACTGCTGCTGGCGCTGCTGTTGTTGCTGCTGGGAGTCGATCATCCCAGAGGGGAAGTCGGAAGACCACTTGTACTACTTCCAGTAAGCAGTTGACTGTCCAACAGTCCTTTGCGAGGAAGATGAAATATCACATCAGTCATCCTGTTGCAAAGCGGATAACTCAGGCCTTGGCAGCTGTGTTGGTGTTAGACATGCGTCCGGTATCCGCCGTTAGTTCACAGGGACTTAGAGAATTTCTTGAGGTAGTGTGTCCCCGGTACCAAATACCATCTAGGTTCCACTTCTCTAGGCAGGCGATACCGAGAATGTACACAGACGTCAGAAAAAGACTCACCAGTGTCCTAAAAAATGCAGTTGTACCCAGTGTCCACTTATCCACGGAAATGTGGACAAGTGGTGCAGGGCAGACTCAGAACTATATGACTGTGACAGCCCACTGGGTAGATGTATTGCCTCCCTCAGCAAGAACAGCAGCGGCGGCACCAGTAGCAGCATCTCGCAAACGCCAACTCGTTCCTAGGCAGGCTACGCTTTATATCACCGTTGTCCAGCTGACAACCTCTTATGGAAACTGAGGAACATCATCGCAGAATGGCTTACCCCAATTGGACTCTCCTGGGGATTTGTGACATCGGACAACACCACAAATATTGTGCGTGCATTACATGTGGGCAATTTCCAGCACGTCACATACATTGAATTTGGTGGTGCAGAATTATTTAAAAAACGACAGGGGCGTGCAAGAGATGCTGTCGGTGGCCCGAAGAATTGCGGGCCACTTTCGGCATTCAGCCACGGCGTGCCAAAGACTGGAGCACCAGCAAACACTCCTGAACCTGCCCCGCCATCATCTGAAGCAAGAGGTGGTAACGAGGTGGAATTCAACCCTCTATATGCTTCAGAGGATGGAGGAGCAGCAAAAGGCCATTCAAGCCTATACATCTGCCTACGATATAGGCAAAAGAGGGGGAATGCACCTGACTCAAGTGCAGTGGAGAATGATTTCAACGTTGTGCAAGGTTCTGCAACCCTTTGAACTTGCCACACGTGAAGTCAGTTCAGACACTGCCAGCCTGAGTCAGGTCATTCCCCTCATCAGGCTTTTGCAGAAGCAGCTGGAGAGATTGAAGTAGGGGCTAAAACGGAGCGATTCCGCTAAGCATGTGGGACTTGTGGATGGAGCCCTTAATTCGCTTAACCAGGATTCATGGGTGGTCAATCTGTTGAAATCAGAGCACTACATTTTGGCAACCGTGCTCAATCCTAGGTTTAAAGCCTACGTTGCATCTCTCTTTCCGGCAGACACAAGTTTGCACATGTTCAAAGACCTGCTGGTGAGACACTTGTCAAGTCAAGCGGAACGTGATCCGCCGACAGCTCAGCCTTCATTTTCTCCCACCACTGGAGCTGCCAAGAAAAGGATCAGATTTCCAAAACCACCCGCTGGCGGTGACGTAGGGCAGTCAGGAGCGATAACTGACATCTGGTCCGGACTGAAGGACCTGCCAACGATTACTGACATGTCGTCTACTGTCACTGCATATGATTCTGTCACCATTGAAAGAATGGTGGAGGATTATATGAGTGACAGCATCCAAGTAGGCATGTCAGACAGTCCGTACGTATACTGGCAGGAAAAAGAGGCAATTTGGAGGCCCTTGCACAAACTGGCTTTATTTTACCTAAGTTGCCCCCCACCCCCCCTCCAGTGTGTACTCCGAAAGAGTGTTTAGTACAGCCGGTCACCTTGTCAGCGATCGGCATACGAGGTTACTTCTACAAAATGTGGAGTAGATGATGTTCATCAAAATGAATTATAATCAATTCCTCCGTGGAGACATTCACCAGCAATTGCCTCCAGAAAGTACACAGGGACCTGAGATGGTGGATTCCAGTGGGGACGAATTAATACTCTGTGAGGAGGGGCATGTACACAGTGAAAGGGGTGGGGAATTGGAGGATGATGATGAGGTCGACATCTTGCCTCTGTAGAGCCAGTTTGAGCAAGGAGAGATTGATTGCTTCTTTTATTGGTGGGGGCCCAAACCAACCAGTCATTTCAGCCACAGTCGTGTGGCAGACCCTGTCGCTGAAATGATGGGTTTGTTAAAGTGTGCATGTCCTGTTTATACAACATAAGGGTGGGTGGGAGGGCCCAAGGACAATTCCATCTTGCGCCTCTTTTTTTATTTATTTATCTTTGCATCATGTGATGTTTGGGGCCAATTTTTTCAAGTGCCATCCTGTCTGACACTGCAGTGCCACTCCTAGATGGGTCAAGTGTTTGTGCCGCCCACTTGGGTCGCTTAGCTTAGTCATCCAGTGACCTTGGTGCATATTTTAGGACTAAAAATGAGGTGTGAGGTGTTCAGAATAGACTGGAAATGAGTGGAAATTATGGTTATTGAGGTTAATAATACTATAGGATCAAAATTACCCCCAAATTCTATGACTTAAGCTGTTTTTGAGGGGTTTTTTGAAAAAAACCACCCAAATCCGACAAAAAAATTTCAGGGAGGTTTTGCCAAATCGCGTCCAAATCCAAAACACGGCCGCGGAACCGAATCCAAAACCAAAACCCGAAAAATTTCCGGTGCACATCTCTTAGTTTTTAAATATATCAGGTTCTCCGCAGCCACATGGTTACTGTTCAGTCCCCATATTAACTCACTCACTCACCAGGATTTTAGGAGAATAATGTAAAGGTTCCAGATAATAAAGAGAACAGTCCTGGAGGGGAGGCCTTTGATATGCCGGCTGTTGGGATCCCGGCGCTCATTATACCAGCGACGGAATCCCGACAGCCAACTTACCTACAACTCTTCTTTCTCTTGGGGGCTCCACGACCCCCCTGGAGGGAGAATAAATAGCGCTTTTACACTCGCCCTGCTGCTGGTATGCCGGCGGTTGGGATCCCGGAGCCGGCATAACATACTACACCCATTCTGGAGTATCAGTTGTCTGACTTGGAAGGCAGAGCTCTCTATTATATATGACTTGTAAGCCAAATAGCCATTAAAAAAAAACTGTAAAAGAAAATATAAAATAAGTGTCTTATTTCAATAAGAATGTTATTATTTAAGTCACATAATATAAAGGTTTAGCAGTGTCTGCTCACTTCTCTTGGTGTGCAATTAATCACAGCAGTGGACACAGCAGATTTTAACACTCCAAACCTTTATTACTACATAACAATGCCTGTCCTGAATGCACCTTTGTTTCAGATACAAAGATTCCCAGGTGTTACTGATGCTCTTTCATAAATGTCAGCTTAATAATTCTGAAAATGTAGAGATGGGTCAAGTGGAATCATTTAATTAAGATGCTAAGCATCATTCTGTGTTGCCATGGGAACAGTATAACACAATCGTAACACTAGGGGGGCAATGAGAGCAATTGAGCCTATCAAGGGTGATCTTTGCTCAGTGACAACACGGATAGCCTGCCAACTGTTACACAAGTGCAGAAGCAAGATTTCATTTTGCTGTATGACATTATATTAATATTATTATTATTATTAATATTATTATTTTTGTTAATTTCGCACAAGCATAGGGTGATAGTCAAATTAGAGTATTGGCAATATATGGTCCCTATTTTGAAACAGTGCTGTAATATGGCTTTTATTTGGATATACTGTATGAGAGTGATGTTGATCATCCTAATTCTGGGAAAAGAGCAGTTACTGTACCAAAATGTGCCTGTTACATACTTTTATTTATTTAAAAAAAATATTTTTATTGATTTTTGTTTTTTTCATTACAAAAGAAAAGAGAACAAAAGCACAACAAGTATAATAAAAACATACAGGGCATAGAATACCGAAAATGCTTGTAAGTAGAAACAACCATCAGCAAGGAGCATGAACGAGTCATCGCAGTCATAGGTGTGCACAGCACATTTTATTAGGGGGTGCACGACTGGAGTGGCGTGTCTAGCACCGTCTACCGAGCGTGCCTAGTACTGTCTAATGGGCATGTTTAGCACCACCTCCTGGGCTTCAGTAATATAGAAATAGACAATGAAAGGCTGCTGCACTCACAGGTCTTGTAATCTGTATGCAGGTTATATACCGGTCCACCTCATTTTAGCAGGACACTCCAATCCATATACATGTCAACGTTTCATTTTATTACATAAAATTTTGTCAGGACATACAAAATTTTATGTAATAAAAGAAAACGTTGACCTGTATATAGATTGGAGTGTCATGCTAAGATGAGTTGGACCAGTATATAACCTGCATACAGATTACAAGACCTGTGCGTGCTGCAGCCTTCCTCTGACACACATTATATATATACATACTGTCGAAGTCGAAAATATTATGGTCACACGCATCACGTACAAACTCCACACAAGTGGCCTCCGTGCACGTGCTTGTTCTGCTGTGCATGCGCATACTCGCATGTTGCGTATATTGGCTCACGAGGCCATGCGTATTAGCACGTGGTATGAGTAATTACGGTAGCATATGCATTCGCATGGAAAAGCCACAAAGACATATCTTATATTTCATTCACATAGTACATAATTTACACATAGCCTACACGCACCACACCAGCCAGTTACATTTACTTCCAAGGTATAACAACAGAGGGATTCAACTTTACAGGATATGAGGGGACAGAATTAGGTTAGGAGGTGGTGTTTGGTATCCAGTTGTACAGTATTTCAAGGGCAATATTCCGGTAGCAGTTTGCAGAAGGTAGCACGCTCCTGCGCAGTACAATATTAATATTACACTGTATTTACTGTACTCTTGATATTCGGCGGGAACCCAGTGGAGAACATCTGCAAGTGCACCTGGACAAGGCATCGCCCACCTATTCAAACCGAACTATGACCCCTCCTGTACTGTAAATGACCAGCCCTTTGACCTATGGGTGAAGAGATTACAGTTTCTATTGTTTCATGATTTGGACTATTGTATAATAGCCAAGCCTCCTGGCCGGTCAGACACATTCTCTGAAGGTCGTCTATCCAGATTGACTGAGGACCAGAACCGGGTGGCGCTGGCGAACAAACGTATGTATCCATTGATTGTAGCCTTTTCTCTTATGTGATTGTATTACTGTTGTAACCCCCTTTGAGTAAATATTTGTTGCTGGGTTGGACCTCAACATTACATGTACAATCGGTGTCGCATTTCCTTTCCTGTTAGGGGTTATAAAGTGTATTCCGCCGCACGTGTAGCTACTTTGTGCTTACAGTGTGACGGTGTGCTTACGCAATGTGTACGCATTACATAGGGGTTTTACACACACGCTTAGTGGTCGCAGCGGCCTGAACAGTTGTACATTTAAGGTATTGCTTTTCTTCCTGAAAGTTAATCATTATTGACAATACACACACACACACATATACACTGTAGTCGAAATGGGAATTTTGAAAAGTGGGGATATGGAAATTGAAAGGGTATAGTGTCCATTCAAGGGTGTACTTTTGCGCACGCCTCCGCTGTGTGCGCCAAAAGAGGGGCGTTGCCAATCACAAGGGGCGTATCCTTAAGAGGCACTGGATGAGAGGGAGGACACTTGGTGGAGGGCATTGGGTGAGAGGGGGGATGCAGGGTGGGAGGAGGAAATATTGGGGAGAGGGACAGAGGAAGGGGGGATGCTGGGTGGGAGAGGGACATATTGGGGATTTGGGACACTGGATGGGAGAGGGTTGCAGGGTGGGAGAGGGGCACCAGGTGAGAGGGGGGATACAGGATGTGAGTAGGACATATTGGGGAGAGGGACAAAGGAAGAGGGGAGACGCAGGATGGTAGAGGGGCATCAGGTGAGAGGGGGGATGCAGGCTGGGAGAAGGATATTTGGGGAGAGGGACAGAGGAAGAGGGGGATGCTGGGTGAGAGAGGGGATGCAGGGTGAGAGGGGGGTGCAGGGTGAGAGAGGGCGCAGGGGGAGGGGGGGTGCAGGGTGGGAGAGGACGGGGTGCAGGGTGGAAAAGGACGCAGGGGGAGGGGAGATGCAGGATGAGTGCAGTGTGGGAGAGGACGCAAGGTGGGGGGGGTGCAGGGTGGGAGAGGATGCAGGGTATGGGTAGGGCATATCGGGTAGAGGGACAGAGGAAGAGGGGGGACGCAGGATGAGAGAGGGGCACCAGGTGAGAGGGGTAATGCAGGGAGGGACAGAGAAAGAGGGGGTTGCTGGGTGGGAGAGGATGCAAGGTGAGAGGGGGGTGCAGGGTTGAGAAGGACATATTAGGAAGTGTAATTTAATATTAAAGCCTACCAGTCTACTTTGGCAGGTACAGGGGCTGCAGGGTGCACCACACGTCTGGTGAGGCTTCGGCGACGTCGGGGACAAGAGCCGGGCACACCCTACATAAGCGCCCAGTGGCGTTCCAGCGATAGCAGGGAAGGAGAGCTGGGTGCACCCTTGGTGGGCGCTGGGCAGGTACGGGAGAAGCATCCTTTTAGTGCATCAGGCTGGCTACTTCCCCCGCCTGCTGCTGCACTCTTTTTAATTTAATAAATAAAAACATCAGTGAAAACGAAGTGCCGGTATGCCATTCTGCTGCATACCAGCCCACTTCGAGATGTGTGTGTGTTTTTGTTTGTTTGTTGACACAAGCAGTTTCCTGTGTGTGCACCTATAGAAGCTAATATATATATATATATATATATATATATATAGTTCCAATATGACCGGCACTCCAAACAAAAGTTTTAAATACCTGGGTGCTGAAGAGAGCGGAGGGAGAGATATCCATTATCGGCCGCTAAAGTGTTTGCGAGTGCTGTGATTGACAAAGACCAAGCCTACTGACGAAGTCGAATGATGAAACGCGTATGGGCGTGGTCTGACGTCGTGGATTTGAAATTGAGAATACTGCTTCGCACAGTGGGGTAAAATCTTATGCTGGTTATACAAGCGGTGGTTTGACCGCCTTTTATGGTACGGGTTTTTTACTTGTGACCGATCTGGATTTTTTAAAAATAAAAACCATTGTACTCTTTTAATGCACTATTGGCGCTCCCTGTTTCTTCAATTTTTTGTCAGGACCATCACCCGTTCGGGATCGGGTAACATTGGGGAGGCGACAGCTGGAAGCTCCAGAAGTGCACACTGACAAATTTTCCTTTCCAAACGATATTGGTTGTCAGTGAACCTAAGGAACATTGCTTCTCATTTAATTCTGTGGACATTTTAGTTCTACTGGACTTTCTATGTGTGTTTATATATATATGTATACACATATTTAAGAAAGTATATTACCATTTGTTTGCGCTCATACTTTCTGTTCATATATATATATATATATATAGTTCCAATATGACCGGCACTCCAAACAAAAGTTTTAAATACCTGGGTGCCCTCCACGGTCCAAACGGAGCAAACACAGAGAGAGAGATACTGGCGGCACTCCACGGGTTTTCAAAAAAGAGACAGCTACACAAGCTTTAAATGTCAACGTTTCAGGTGCTGTTTAATCACACCTTTCGTCAGGATGCATACAAATCAAATAAACATACCTTATATAGATCCCAGTGCTCACACACCCCTCACCAACACCGCCTACTTCCGGTCGCAGGTGCCGTCACAGTGTGAAACCGTCCACACCTGCCCGGAAAATTGGTTAACCTGGCAACCATAAACAATTCAGGTCACTTCCGTGCTCAAAGATTGCCACCCCCGAAACGCCTACCGGAGGCGCGTCAATACGCGTCCACCTACGGGAAGGCCGTCGCCAGGGCAACCATGCACCAATCGAGAAACACCACTCTGTGGTCTATGTCCTTCAACCCGCCCACCGGAAGCACGTCAACGCGTGTCCGCCAATGGGCTGGCGGGACAGACGGGACCCGTCACCAAGGAAACCAGTAAACAATAACAGAAAAGACACCGCACAGTGCACAAACCCTGCTAATGTATCACAACATAATCATTAAAGGGATGTAGAATGCAGTATAACTGGTGATTAATAGACGGAGAACTGTGAGCATCTTATATCTGAAGCTAAATCAATCTAATACAGCAGCTCAATATGGACATCATTTAGTCAAAACTGATTGGTGCTTATTTAGATGGGGCACATCAATGACTAGACAAACACCAATACAGGCATCTAAAAATAAATAGAGATGTTATAAAACATCCTAGGTGACACAGATTATTCACAAAGACCAAAGGCCAAACAGTGTTATAATCATAAATCTTCCATGCCCATAACAGATAAATTGTAGGGTTATTCAAAGGAATGCTAGGATAAAATACAGCAATTAGCCCAATTAACTTGACAAGACCTCTGTGTCAATCTAAATTACAATTATCAAAGTTAATACTGACAACACAGATCCTAAAGGATCATCTAGAAATAGCAGATATTTATAAGAAGCACAGGAGGGACAAGTTCTCATTAAGGCCCCTTGGAGAGACAGTGTTGAGATCGTATATCCACCGTGCCTCCAACTGCAGTAGTCTCTTATTCCGATCCCCTCCTCTTGACATCGGGGGAACAGAGGTCTTGTCGAGTTAATTGGGCTAATTGCTGTATTAGCCCAATTAGCAACCGTGAATGTGAAGCCCTGAAGAAAATGCAGAAGAACCACAATATAGTCATAAAACAAGCTGACAAAGGGGGGGGATTGGTCATAATGGACCACGACCTCTATACGAAAGAGGCACAAAGACTACTAGGGGATGCTAATTCCTACACACTACTCCAGAGTGATCCTAAAGAATCATTTGTAGAGGAACTGAGGACCATTCTTCTGCATGCACTACGGAGCACAGTGATCACAAAGGAAGAGTATCAATTTCTTATGCAATCCAATCCCATTACCCCCATTTTTTACTTCTTACCAAAGATCCATAAATCACTGACGAATCCTCCTGGCAGACCAATAGTGGCAGGCATAGGTTCACTAACTTCCAACCTGTCAGAGTACATGGATGTTTTTCTGAAGAAATATGTTAAAACACTGCCATCTTATCTGAAAGATACAACATCAATACTTAACGTACTCGGAACAGTGGAGTGGAAGGATACCTACATGTGGGCGACTGTGGATGTTCAATCCCTATATACATGTATTGAACATTCCAAGGGCATAGCTGCATGCAGAGAATACTTGAACAATGATATAACCCTGACTCCAACCCACCGAGATTTTATCTGTGATCTTATGCTTTTTATTCTCAGTCATAACTATTTTAAGTTTCTTAACCACTTTTATTTACAATGCTGTGGCACAGCTATGGGGACGATTTTCGCCCCAAGTTTCGCAAATTTGTTTATGGGACATTGGGAAGAGACTCATGTATACGGCCTGGAAGCTTTTAAAGAAAAAGTGGTGCTTTACAGACGCTATATCGATGACATTTTAATTATCTGGAACGGCACGATTGAATCTTTTAATGAGTTCTTAAATATGCTGGGGCACAATGATTTTAATTTGACCTTCACTTCAAATATTAACGACAAGTCAGTCGAATATCTGGATTTGGTATTAACCGGTGAGAATGGGGGCATCACCACCAAGAACTACATAAAGGAGGTGGATACGAACAGCTATTTACACTACCGGAGTAACCACCTCCAGAAGTGGAAGGATAACATTCCGGCGTCACAATTCTCGAGGATAAAGAGGAACTGCACCATTCCAAAAGACTGTGATGATCAACTCAAAATCTACAGTAAGAGGTTCCAAGACAAGGAGTACCCCGAGCATATCGTGGAGAAAGCCCTGGAAAAAACAAGGAAGGTCAACAGGGATGAACTTCTGAAATATAAACCAAGAGACGCCAAAAAAGACTCGGTCGCCTTCATCACCTCCTATAATCAACATGAGAAGAACATCAGGAAATCACTCAAGACTCACTGGAATATTCTTCTCATGGACCCTGTCCTCAAAGACCTCCTACCGCCCGAACCAGTCATCATCTTCAAGAAATCTAGGAACCTGAAGGACCACCTTGCACCCAGCCTACTTAAGGAGAAGTCTACCAAGAGCTCTGCTATGCCTAGATGTGTGGGTTCATTTAAATGCGGGAAATGCAATATTTGTAAGTTCCTACATCCAAACCGGAAAACCTTCAGCGATATGGAAGAAAAGGAAATCTACACTATCAAGGAATTCATGAACTGCAATACCATGTCCGTCATCTATTTGCTGGAATGTTCTTGCAAGAAGAAGTATGTGGGCAAGACCAAAAGACCATTGAAGATGAGGATCCAGGAACACATAAGGAATATAAAAAACAAGGTGGAGAGCCATACTGTCTCCAGACATTTTACATCACACCATAACTCCAACCCAGAGGACCTCACATTTAAAGCGATTGAGCTGGTGCGCCTGGGGGAGAGAGGAGGAGACCTCGCGAACAAACTCTCAAGAAGAGAGATGTACTGGATCTTCCAGCTCCAGACCCTGCAACCGGTGGGTCTGAATGAGAGCTATGAAATCGCACCCTTTTTATGAGGTGCTGTATTCTTCCATAATCCTCACCCGCCACTATGCCCCCTCTGCACGTCCCTCCTCACTTCTCACTCATTCATGGATACTTGTGTTACATTAAAGCATGCTAACAAACTGGGTTTTTGTGTGTTTTATGTGCGATTGGGTCATGACATTAAGATGTTTACCTCTCAAGTACAGTCAAACCACACTGGTACGCCCAATCTCGTTCGATCTTGGAAGCTAAGCAGTGTTTTGGGCCTGATCAGTACCAGGGAGGGGGACTGCCTGGGAATATCAGGTACTGTAAGGACTGACAAATAACATCGAGCTATCTAGTGACCTAATCAATACCATAAGTTGCTAACCAGTTAACTCTACTAACACATATTTATCCAGGATGCACTCTACTGTCACCAGTGCACTATTTTGTCCTCACAAAATACACACACATCACTATAAACCTCCCCTCACTGTGAGGTAACGAATACTTCTTTTAAACTAACGTTTTCATACTTCCCTAAAACTCACATTCACTTAATAGCCACACGCACTTTATATCATATGCACTCTGCATTTATGCATTTTTATCATTGGATCCCAGCTTGTTTTAACATATATAAATATTCCAATTTAAATTTTTCCATATTATGTTGTCTATACATATATGTAAATACTTATCTGTCATGTTTATTTATTTATATATGTATATATATATGTTTATTTGTATATACAATGAACTAGCACATGAGCCTTCACCATTTCTTCTCTGCTTGTTACATGGTCCGGTTTCCATGGCTACCGATGGAATATGAAATTGTGTCTCCAAGGACTCCTTAAAGATGGCCACTACGTTTTCCCTATGTTTCCTATGGAGATTATCATCACCAAAATGGCCGCCGCTATTCAATGGACATATGTAACATGGAGACCTGAACTAGAGCTGCTGTGAACTGAAGAGACCGCAGCACAATGAGCGGATGACGTCGGCGGCGCATGCGCACGAACATGACCGGAAGTGGGGCGGAAATGTCCGGAGTCACGTGACGCGTCCCCTCCGTCACCGGAAGTGTGGCGGAAGTGCCGCAATTTAACACATAAAGTACATTTCTGGACGATTACAACATTGTTTAAGCACAAAAACCACTCGTTTTTTATGTCAGTTAGATCATGATACCCCCTTTTGCTTTTATATGTGTACCAATTGAGTGTCCTTGTTGTTCTGTATACCGCATATGTTAATGATACCACATGACTAGTTATGACATCACCAACCCTGAGTCAGTCCATCAGGGGTATAAATAGGCATATTATCTCATTCTGTCCTTACCCTTTGAAGAAGTCAGCTGTGACGAAACGCGTTGGGCTCCCTGTGGTGACCCCCCTGTGCCTATTTTAAAAGCTAAGTTATAACTTCTTATTTTTTACTGAGACATTTTTAACCCCAGGATTTTACTAATAGTTTTATGGTTTAAACCTACTTTTATGTGATTAATAAAACTTGTTTGTATCATTTTATAGTTTTTTGGCATTTAAATCAATCTTTTAACAATTGCATTTTAAATCACACCAGTCGCCGGTACCTTTATTCCCCCAATTTTTATATATATATATATATATACACACATACATACATACATACATACATATATATATACATACACATTTATATAGATATAATACATATAATATATATATATATATATATATAATCATAAGGACATATCTGTTCTTTTCTTTCCCTCCCCTCCCACCTGCTCCAGCAGCGGCTCGGAGTCCTAGGCTCCTGGGTCCTGTGGAGTGCAGCAATGGCAGGGCAGGGCCGGTCACACACAGAGTGGAGAGCATGACTGAGAGCGTGGGCGGGAGGACAGCGCACAGCCAGTGGGAGCACAGCGCAGGGCGGGCAGGGATGAAGAGAGGGAGGCCGCGCGGTATGACGTCGGAGCATGACGTCAGGTAGGCTATGCGGCCAGCCACCAACCCACCCACAGTCTGCGAGTCTTACCGGCGCAGCGGGAGGCGGTGTAACAGGAAGCGATGTGCAGAAGGTGATCTGATCATCGCTGTCTGTGTGCTGCTGTAGTAGTGTTGCTACAACAGCAGCACATAGACAGCAATGGTCGGATCACTGGCGTGACGTGCGGGGGGTGCCGGACATTAGGGTGTGCCTGTGCGCACCAGGCACCCCCTGTGCACATGCCTATGATCACAGTATATCAGAACATTGTGAGCCAGAAAGAAAAACATTCATGTCAGATGGAAAGTGTCACGCCTGAGGTCTGACTCTGACCAGTGGAGATCTCAGACGTAGGGTCCAACTGGAATGTGAATCTGGGAGCTTTGATAAAGTTCTTATTAGAGATGAGAGGGTTCGGTTCTCAGAGAACCGAACCCTACTGGACTTCACCATCCGAGCCCGGATCCGAGTCAGGCTCAGGTTTTCCCGCCTGACTCGGAAACCAGAACGAGGCAAAACGTCATCATCCCGCTGAGGATTCTCGCGGGCTTTGGATTCCATATAAGGAGCGGCACGTTCCCACCATTTTCACTCCAGCATTGGAGAGTGTAGAGAGAGGACGTGTCTCCGTCCTCTCAGTGTCCTCAGTGTCCATGTCTTATGCTGCATCTGTCCAGTCACAGTGGTTGTGTCCTCTGCTGCCCTATGTCCAGTGCTGCTGTATAAGTCCCTTACAGTGGTGGTGTATTGTGCTGCATCAGTCCAGTCAAAGTGGTGGTGTCCTCTGCTGCCATATGTCCAGTGCTGCTGTATAAGTCCAGTACAGTGGTGCTGTGTTGTGCTGCATCAGTCCAGTGGTGTTGTGTTGTGCTGCATCAGTCCAGTCACAGTGGGGGTGTCCTCTGCTGCCATATGTCCAGTGCTGCTGTATAAGTCCAGCCCATTGCAGTGGTGCTGTGTTGTCCTACATCAGTCCAGTGGTGGTGTCCCTGTGCTGCCGTATATGTCCAGTGGTACAGCCGTATATGTACAGTGATCCTGCCGTATATGTCCAGTGATCCTACCGTATATGTCCAGCAGTAATGCCGTATAAGTCCAGTCATCCTGCCGTATAAATCCAGTGATCCTGCCATATATGTCCAGCGGTATGCCCATTGTGATGCCTGGGCAAAATACCAAAAATACCACCTCTTCGGTGTGGAATTATTTATCCACAAATCCGGAAAACAGGTGTCAAGACGTGTGTTGCCTCTGTTAATCTGTAATAAGTAGGGGTAAGGGCGTTAACCACCTAGGAACATCCTCCCTTATACGTCACCTGCAGCGCATTCATCAGAAGTTAGTGTCAAGTTGTGAAACTTTGGGTAAGAGCGTAAACAGTCCATTGACACCAAAATCCCTTCTTCCTTTTGTACCCAAGCTCCTGCAAGCCACACCACCAACTCCCTCAACGTCAACTTCCTCCTCAGTCAGGAACGTCAGTAGCCCTGCAGGCCATGTCACTGGCAAGACTGAGGAGTCCTCTCCTAACCTGGATTCCTCCGGAGGATCCTTGAGTGGAACGCCTGCTGTTGCTGCCGCTGCTGTTGTTACTGCTGGGAGTCGATAGTCATCCCAGAGGGGAAGTCGGAAGACCAACAGTCCTTTGTGAGGAAGATGAAATATGACAGCAGTCATCCTTTTGCAAAATGGATAACTGAGGCCTTGACAGCTATGTTGGAGTTAGACGTGTGTCCGGTATCCACCATTAGTTCAGTGGGACTTAGAGAATTGTTTGAGGTACGGTATCCACGGTATCAAATCCCATCTAGGTTCCACTTCACTAGGCAGGCGATATCGAGAATGTACAGAGACGTCAGAAAAAGTGTCCTCAGTGTCCTACAAAATGCAGTTGTACCCACTGTCCACTTAACCACGGACATGTGGACAAGTGGAACAGGGCAGAGTAAGGACTATATGACTGTGACAGCCCACTGGGTAGATGTATGGCCTCCCGCAGCAACAACAGCATTGGCACCAGTAGCAGCATCTCGCAAAAAAACAACTCGTTCCTAGTCAGGCTACGCTATGTATCACCGCTTTCTATAAGAGGCACACCACTGACAACCTCTTACAGAAACTGAGGGACATCATTGCACAATGGCTTACCTCAATTAGACTCTCCTGGGGATTTGTGATATTGCAAAATGCCACCAAATATTGTGCGTGCATTACATCTGGGCAAATTCCAGCACGTCCCATGTTTTGCACATACAATTAATTTGGTGGTGCAGAATTTTTTGAAAAATGACAGGGGCATGCAGGAGATGCTGTGGGTGGCCTGAAAAATTGCAGGCCGAAGACTTGAGCGCCATCAAACACACCTGAACCTGCCCAGCCATCACCTGAAGCAAGAGGTGGTAACGAGGTGGAATTCAACACTCTATATGCTTCAATGGATGGAGGAGCAGCAAAAGGCCATTCAAGCCTAAACATCCACCTACGATAATAGGCAAAGGAGGGGGAATGCACTTGACTCAAGCGCAGTGGAGAATGATTTCCGTCTTGTGCAAGGTTCTCCAACCCTTCGAACTTGCCACACGTGAAGTCAGTTCAGACATTGCCAGCTTGAGTCAGGTCATTCCCCTCATCAGGCCTTTGCAGAAGCAGCTGGAGAACTTGAAGGAGTAGCTAAGACGGAGTGATTCCGCAAAGTATGTGGGAATTGTGGAGGGAACCCTTAATTCGCTTTGCCAGGATTCAAGGGTGGGCAATCTGTAGAAATCAGAGCACTAAATTTTTGCCACCGTGCTCGATCCTGGATTTAAAGCCTACATTGTATCTCTCTTTCTGGCAGACACAAGTCTGCAGAGGTTCAAAGACCTGCTGGTGAGAAAATTGTCAACTGAAGCGGAACGTGACCCGTCAACAGCTCCTCCTTCACTTTCTCCAGCAACTGGCGCTGCGAGGAAAAGGATAAGATTTCCTAGCCCAACCGCTGGCAGTGATGCAGGGCAGTCAGGAGCGAGTGCTGACATCTTGTCCATACTGAAGGACCTGCCAACGATTACTGACATGTCTACTGTCACTGCATATGATTCTGTCACCATTGAAAGAATGGTGGACGATTATATGAGTGACAGCATCCAAGTAGGCATGTCAGACAGTCCGTACATATACTGGCAGGAAAAAGAGGCAATTTGGATGCCCCTGCACAAACTGGCTTTATTTTACCTAAGTTGCCGCCCCTCCAGTGTGCACTCCGAAAGAGTGTTTAGTGCAGCCGGTAACCTTGTCAGCGATCAGCGTAGGAGTTTACTTCCACAAAATGTGGAGAAAATGATGTTCATCAAAATTAATTATAAATTCCTCCGGAAAGACCTTGACCAGCAAGTGCCTCCAGAAAGTACACAGGGACCTGCAATGGTGGATTCCAGTGGGGACGAATTAATACTCTGTGAGGAGCAGGAGCATGTATACACTGAAAGAGGTGAGGAATCAGAGGATGAGGATGACATCTTGCCTCTGTAGAGCCAGTTTGTGAAAGAAGAGATTGATTGCTTCTTTTTGGTGGGGGCCCAAACAAACCAGTCATTTCAGCCACAGTCGTGTGGCAGACCCTGTCACTTAAATGATTGGTTTGTTAAAGTGTGCATGTCCTGTTTATACAACATAAGGGTGGGTCGGAGGGCCCAAGGACAATTCCATCTTGCACCTCTTTTTCTTCTTTCCATCATGTGATGTTTGGAGCCTAGTTTTTTTAAGTGCCATCCTGTTTGCCACTGCAGTGCCACTCCTAGATGGGCTAGGTGTTTGTGCCGTATACTTGTGTCGCTTAGCTTAGTCATACAGCTACCTCATTGCACCTCTTTTAATTCTTTGCATGATGTGCTGTTTGGGGCCTAGGGGGTCATTCCGAGTTGATCGTAGCAGTGCTAAATTGCAGTGCACAGCTACAAACAGGCACTCAGACATGCGGGGGGACGCCCAGCACAGGGCTAGTCCGGCTTCGCATGTCAGTACCACCCCACCCCCGCAGAAGTGCAAAAGCATTGCACATGCTTTTGCATTTCAGGCCAGGAGAACCTCTTCGCTGCCCCGGGTCGCAGCATCTGCGTGTGATGTCACGCAGCCGCCGAGGCCCGCCCCCCCAACGGTCTGGCTACGCCTTCATTGGACGGACCACGCCCCCTCCCGCCCCGCGACCACCTCTGCCTGTTAGTCAGGCAGAGGCGATCGCTAGGAAACTACGTTAATAATACCGTAGGATCAAAATTACCCCCAAATACTGTGATTTTAGCTGTTTTTATGTTTTTTCAAAAATCATCCAGATCCAAAACCAAAACAGAAAAGGGTGGTTTTGGAAAAACCAACCCAAACCAAAACATGAGCGGGGAATTAGAACCAAAACACAAAACACGAAAAGTGCCCACCGCACATCTCTAGTTCTTATACTATACATTAACCAGGATATGGTAAACTTGAGAGTAGGCCCAAAGGCGTGACCAGAATGGAGAATATAAAAAAAAACTAGTCTTTTATTCAGCACGCAAGATCAGGGCCAGCTCCAGGCATGTTCGAATTGAGCGGCCGCGCAGGGCGCCACCCTTATTGGGCACTGCATGCTGGTGCCGCCATATTCGAGCCTGCAGCCAGCCTGCTAACAGCCTAAACTACTCTGTGCGCACTGCGTGGCGCCGGCATCTGACGGCATAGTGCGCACTGAATAGTTAAGCTTTAGTCCACCCGCGGCCCACAGCACTTCCCCTCCCTTGTTGCCGACTCGCCGCCGCCGACACAGCAGGTACTGTGGGGGCATATCTGGCACTGTGGGGGCATTTATGTCTCTGGCACTGTGGGGGCATATATAAATCTGGCACTGTGGGGGCATATATGTATCTGACACTGTGGGGGGCATTTATGTATCTGGCACTGTGGGGGCATTTATGTATCTGGCACTGCTGGGGGGCATATCATGTGTAGCTTGCACTGCTGGGGGCATATCATGTGTAGCTGGCACTGTTCGGGGGCATATCATGTCTATCTGGCACTGCTGGGGGGCACGTCATGTCTATCTGGCACTGCTGGGGGGCACATCATGTCTATCTGGCACTGCACTACTGTAGACATTATGTGTATCTGGCACTATACTAGAGACATTATGTGTTAGGAACACTACTATGGCTGTTATGTGTAAGGCTGCTAATTGTGTGGGGGGGGGGCACTTTGAAATTTTCTCGCTCTGGGTGCTAGTAGGCCTGGAGCCGGCCCTGCACATGATGGTACATATAGTGGCAGATGGGATTAGACTCAATAATCGGTATCACAGATAATGCAGTAACATTGGCACAGGAACAAGGGTAGCAAATGTATCATCAATGGCAAGATATAATATATGAGATGCAGTGTGAACCACTGATGAAGTCCCAATATAATGAGCACACAATAGCAGACACAGTTGCAGTGTAAAGTCCCAATATAAAAGGAATACACAATGTTACTGACCACTGAAGAAAGGATACTGATCAGAGGCGGAACTACCGGCAGTGCAGGCAGTGCACTGCACTGGGGCCCGCCTCTGTCCAGGGGCCCAAGCATGTAATGAGTCAAACTGACTCATTACATGCCGCTGTGCGCTGCGGGCAACCGCTGCCCGCAGCGCACAGCCGCCCGGCGAAGAGAGGAGAGGAGAGGAGCAGCGGTACTACAGACGGGGGAAGGAGGAGGAGGGAGGCTGAGAAGGGAGCCGCAGCAGCGCTTTGTTACTGGTGGAGGCGCTGCTGCTGCTGCCCCTCTGCTTCCCTATAGGCTGTCTTCCGAGAACAGCCTATAGGGAAGCAGAGGGGCAGCAGCAGCAGCGCCTCCACCAGTAACACAGCGCTGCTGCGGCTCCCTTCTCAGCCTCCCTCCTCCTCCTTCTCTCCAGCCCGGGAATCGTCTCTGACGCTGCACCGAGGAGCCTGAGCCAGCGGAGAGGGTAAGTATAATTCTTCTTTCTTTCTTTCTTTCTTTCTTTCTTTCTTTCTTTCTTTCTTTCTTTCTTTCTTTCTTTCTTTCCTTCTTTCCTTCTTTCTTTCCTTCTTTCTTGTGCCTGCCTGCCGCAATGTGTAAAAATGGGGGACTACCTGCCGCACTGTGTAAAAATGGGGGACTACCTGCTGCACTGTGTAAAAAGGGGGGACTACATGCCGCAATGTGTAAAAAGGGGGGACTACCTGCAGCAATGTGTAAAAAGGGGGGACTGCCTGCAGCAATGTGTAAAAAGGGGGGATTGCCTGCCGCAATGTGTAAAAAGGGGGGACTGCCTGCCGCAATGTGTAAAAAGGGGGGACTGCCTGCCGCAATGTGTAAAAAGGGGGAATCAGCCTGCCGCAATGTGTAAAAATGGGGGACTGCCTGCCGCTATGTGTAAAAAGGGGTAATCTGCCCGACGCAATGTGTAAAAAGGGGAATCTGCCTGCCGTAATGTGTAAAAAAGGGGGACTGCCTGACGCTATGTGTAAAACAGGGGGACTGCCTGACGCTATGTGTAAAAATGGGGAATCTGCCTGCTGCTATGTGTAAAAATGGGGAATCTGCCTGCCGTAATGTGTAAAAATGGGGACGCTGTCTGCCGTAATGTGTAACAAGGGCACGCTGTCTGCCGTAATGTGTAACAAGGGCACGCGGTCTGCCATAATGTGTAACAAGGGCACGCTGTCTGCCGTAATGTGTAAAAAGGGCACGCTGTCTGCCGCTATGTGTAACAAGGGCACGCTGTCTGCTGTAATGTGTAAAAAGGGCACGCTGTCTGCCGTAATGTGTAACAAGGGCACGCGGTCTGCCGTTATGTGTAAAAAGGGCACGCTGTCTGCTGTAATGTGTAAAAAGAGGAATCTGTTCGCTGTAAGGTGTAAAAGGGTCTCTACCTGGTGTAGTGGTGCTACTGTGCGGCGTAATTTGAATAATGGAGACTACTGTGTTGGTATTATTTTGTGGCCCGGCGAAGAGAGGAGAGGAGAGGAGCAGCGGTACTACAGACGGGGGAAGGAGGAGGAGGGAGGCTGAGAAGGGAGCCGCAGCAGCGCTTTGTTACTGGTGGAGGCGCTGCTGCTGCTGCCCCTCTGCTTCCCTATAGGCTGTCTTCCGAGAACAGCCTATAGGGAAGCAGAGGGGCAGCAGCAGCAGCGCCTCCACCAGTAACACAGCGCTGCTGCGGCTCCCTTCTCAGCCTCCCTCCTCCTCCTTCTCTCCAGCCCGGGAATCGTCTCTGACGCTGCACCGAGGAGCCTGAGCCAGCGGAGAGGGTAAGTATAATTCTTCTTTCTTTCTTTCTTTCTTTCTTTCTTTCTTTCTTTCTTTCTTTCTTTCTTTCTTTCTTTCTTTCTTTCCTTCTTTCCTTCTTTCTTTCCTTCTTTCTTGTGCCTGCCTGCCGCAATGTGTAAAAATGGGGGACTACCTGCCGCACTGTGTAAAAATGGGGGACTACCTGCTGCACTGTGTAAAAAGGGGGGACTACATGCCGCAATGTGTAAAAAGGGGGGCATACCTGCCGCAATGTGTAAAAAGGGGGGACTGCCTGCAGCAATGTGTAAAAAGGGGGGACTGCCTGCAGCAATGTGTAAAAAGGGGGGATTGCCTGCCGCAATGTGTAAAAAGGGGGGACTGCCTGCCGCAATGTGTAAAAAGGGGGGACTGCCTGCCGCAATGTGTAAAAAGGGGGAATCAGCCTGCCGCAATGTGTAAAAATGGGGGACTGCCTGCCGCTATGTGTAAAAAGGGGTAATCTGCCCGACGCAATGTGTAAAAAGGGGAATCTGCCTGCCGTAATGTGTAAAAAAGGGGGACTGCCTGACGCTATGTGTAAAACAGGGGGACTGCCTGACGCTATGTGTAAAAATGGGGAATCTGCCTGCTGCTATGTGTAAAAATGGGGAATCTGCCTGCCGTAATGTGTAAAAATGGGGACGCTGTCTGCCGTAATGTGTAACAAGGGCACGCTGTCTGCCGTAATGTGTAACAAGGGCACGCAGTCTGCCATAATGTGTAACAAGGGCACGCTGTCTGCCGTAATGTGTAAAAAGGGCACGCTGTCTGCCGCTATGTGTAACAAGGGCACGCTGTCTGCTGTAATGTGTAAAAAGGGCACGCTGTCTGCCGTAATGTGTAACAAGGGCACGCGGTCTGCCGTTATGTGTAAAAAGGGCACGCTGTCTGCTGTAATGTGTAAAAAGAGGAATCTGTTCGCTGTAAGGTGTAAAAGGGTCTCTACCTGGTGTAGTGGTGCTACTGTGCGGCGTAATTTGAATAATGGAGACTACTGTGTTGGTATTATTTTGTGGCCACACCCCTTCCCCACGAAGCCACGCCACTATGTATTTTTGCGCGCGCCTACGGCGCGCACTGCCCCTGGGGTGGACTTGGATGGGGGGGGGGGGGCCCAAAGCATTTTGTCGAACCTGGGCCCACCGCTTGCTTGTTCCGCCACTGATACTGATGGTACTGAATATTGATGGCAGAGCACCAATGTAGCTAGATATCGATGGCGGAACACCAATGGAGCAGGAGATCAATGGCGGAACACCAGTGGAGCAGGAGATCGATGGCGGAACACTGATGGAGCAGGAGATCAATGGCAGAACACCGATGGAGGAACACCGATGGAGCTGGAGATCAATGGCAGAACACCTATGGAGCTGGATAATGATGGCGGAGCACCGATTGTGATGAGTATCGACGGCAGAGCACTGATGGAGCTAGAGATCAATGGCTGAACACCGATGGAGCTGGAGATCGGTGGCAGAACACCGATGGAGCCAGGCAGACCTGCAAGCAGGATGGAACTCAGGTCTCAGGGCAGAATGGAATCTCCTGGAGCAAGGTAACCTGGAAGCAGCTGAGAGCAAACATCTATATAGGGTATGACAATCATAGCACTGGTGATTAGGCAGTCCTTACCCAGCATTCTTATATGAGCCAGTGTGCAGGGATTGGCTGGGATGATCAGGTGGTGCAGGGAAGCTCAGACAGTCACATAATTGGCTGTGCTGCAGTCAGGTGATCAGGACTTGTCACAGCAGTACTCCAGGCTTAGGCTCTGATGCAGATTGAGGCCTAGTAGGCCCAAACACTAGGAAGTAGACACCACGCTGAGAGAGCTATGCGGATACAGCAGGGGTGGGGAACCTTTTTTCTACCGAGGGCCATTTGGATATTTATAAAATCCTTCGGGGGCCATACAAGTCTGCCCCCGCGCGCGCCAAAAAAATGGGTGTGGCCAGTTAAAATGGGACGTGATACACATATGCCCCCAATAGTGCAGTGCTAGATTTACAATTGATCCCCCACAGTGCCAGGTATACAAATGCCCCTCACAGTGCCAGGTATACAGATGCCCCCACAGTGCCAGGTATACAAATGCTCCCACAGTGCCAGGTATACAAATGCCCCTCACAGTGCCAGGCATACAGATGCCCCCACAGTGCCAGGCATACAAATGCCCCCACAGTGCCAGGTATACAGATGCCCCCACAGTGCCAGGTATACAAATGCCCCTCACAGTGCCAGGTATACAGATGCCCCCACAGTGCCAGGTATACAAATGCCCCTCACAGTGCCAGGTATACAGATGTCCCCACAGTGCCAGGTATACAGATGCCCCCACAGTGCCAGGTATACAGATGCCCCCACAGTGCCAGGTATACAGATGCCCCCCACAGTGCCAGGTATACAGATGCCCCCCACAGTGCCAGGTATACAGATGACCCCCGCAGTGCCAGGTATACAGATGCTTCCCCCCCCCCGTCCCGCTTACCGCTCCTTTCGGCGGGTACATGGAGGAGAGCGCGGCTATGTTGGGCGGCGGCGTGTAAGACTTGAAACCAGCCGCCGTTTCGAGAGCCAATCAGAGCTCGCGGACCGGCAGCCGCGGCTCCTGATTGGCTGCCAGTCCGTGAGCTCTGATTGGCTCACGAACCGGCGGCTGGTTTCAAGTCCTACACGCCGCCGCCGCCCGACAATAGACGCGCTCTCCTCCGTGTGGTGACAACTGAGACACGCTGCCGCCGGACTGTGCGGCGGCGTGTCTCACTGAGAGGAGCGGGTGGACCGGACCAAACGGCTTCGCGGGCCTTATACGGCCCGCGGGCCGGAGGTTCCCCACCCCTGGGATACAGCATGCAAAGACTTCACTGTAAGCTGGGTGTGAACAGAGAGCCTGGTTGCTGAACACTGGATCTTGGCAATTACTCACACAGTGGAATTCCTGCTCAGGTGCTAACCAGCAAGTAATCAAGACTGCAGTTTGTATGTGAAGCAGATGCCTGTTTGCAGAATAAGCAGAGGTAAGTCATAAAACATGAGAAATACAGTCAGGATCGTGGCAGAAAGTAATTGACACAGAAAAAAAGTAGCTCGGGTGCACCATACAGAAAATAAAAGTTGATACATTTTCAGCAATGTGCCTGAAATCGTCTATTAAGGCAGAAAGGACCGAAAAGAGAGGAGGAAAGTAAAAAGAGAATGAAAAAAGGGGGAAGAGGAGGAGGGGGGAGGAGTAATAGCAAGGAAACCTCTCGGCGATCCAAAACTCAAAACTCAAGTCCTTATATGGAATCAATGACAGGTTCACTTAACCAACATAGAAGTGTTCAGTACAGTTCAAGTTATCTGGCGATACAAAAATCTTGAATTGAGTATTTCGGTCCAAAGTCTTAATGTAGACGTCCCATTTGTTGTAAAATCCCTTAACCCCAGCTTCCATAGCCGGAAGAACAGCTTGTCTTTGTAAATATAGAATTTGTAGTAGTATAGTTTTAACAGCTTCCAAAAAGGGTGGCGTGGATGTCCAGTTACATAATATCACTTTTTTCGCCACTGTAACTATGACAGCAAGCAGAGGGAGATATTCTGAAAACTTTGGCACATAACATGGCTAGAGGGTTACAACGTAAACGGAGCTGTCAAATGGAGTTAATAAAACGCAGTTTTCTCCCAAAATTTCCGAATCTTGGGGCAAGACCAAAAATTATGAAATTTATTGGGCATCTACATTTGAGACAGGAGCCAGATTCATCAGCAACCATACGCCATCAGCAAGCTTGGTATATGTAAGCACAATGAACTTCCTGCAGCCAGGACCAGCACAGATGCTTCAGGGTATTGTCGTAATAGCAAAGGAAGTGCTGCGGGGTGGAGATAGAGGGAATGTCAGATTGCCACACGGAGACAGTGCGGGACCACAATATATCTCTAGACAATGTCAATAAATCAGAACAAATATACTTAGTTTTGTACAGATGTAGAGTTAATAGAGACATCAACTTATGTATAGGATCCTGGTTAACAACAGTGGCCCTCATTCCGAGTTGTTCGCTCGCAAGTGAATTTTAGCAGATTTGCTCATGCTAAGCCGCCGCCTACTGGGAGTGAATCTTAGCATCTTAAAATTGCGAACGATGTATTCGCAATATTGCGATTACACACCTCGTAGCAGTTTCTGAGTAGGTTCAGACTGACTCGGCATCTGCGATCAGTTCAGTGCTTGTCGTTCCTGGTTTGACGTCACAAACACACCCAGCGTTCGCCCAGACACTCCCCCATTTCTCCGGCCACTCCTGCGTTTTTTCCGGAAACGGTAGCGTTTTTTCCCACACGCCCATAAAACGGCCTGTTTCCGCCCAGTAACACCCATTTCCTGTCAATCACATTACGATCGCCAGAACGATGAAAAAGCCGTGAGTAAAAATCCTAACTACATAGCAAATTTACTTGGCGCAGTCGCAGTGCGGACATTGCGCATGCGCATTAAGCGGAAAATCGCTGCGATGCGAAGATTTTTACCGAGCGAACAACTCGGAATGAGGGCCAGTATTTATCTGGAACATGCTGGTGCGTGCAAAGTGTGTGGCTTGTAGATACATAAAGAATGAAGAGTGGGGCAGTTGGGCCTTGTCCTGCAAAGCCTTGAAAGTTAGACTAACACCTCCAGGATCGAACACATCCTTAATCTTAGAAATACCCTTCTCGCACCAGTGCTTGAAAAGCCTGTTGTCAAGCCCTGGGGAAAAAGATGGATTACCACAAAAGGGGGCATAACGTGACACAGAGAATGGTCTAGAAAGCTTAGTACATATCGAGCACCAGGCTAAGTACACATCGTGAAAAAGTATGTTATGAAAAATATGGGGTGGAATATCATTCTTGGGAGCGTGAAGAAGGGCTTCCGGTAGATACGGAGAAAACATGACCAGTTCTGAGGGAGCATAGTTATAGGTCTCACGCGTCAGGAGCCACTCATTTACATACCGGAAAAACACAGCTTTTTGCAAAACAGATAACTGAGGCCTTGACAGCTATGTTGGAGTTAGACGTGCGTCCGGTATCCACCATTAGTTCAGTGGGACTTAGAGAATTGTTTGAGGTACTGTATCCACGGTATCAAATCCCATCTAGGTTCCACTTCACTAGGCAGGCAATACCGAGAATGTACAGAGACGTCAGAAAAAGTGTCCTCAGTGTCCTACAAAATGCAGTTGTACCCACTGTCCACTTAACCACGGACATGTGGACAAGTGGAACAGGGCAGACTAAGGACTATATGTCTGTGACAGCCCACTGGGTAGATGTATGGCCTACCGCAGCAACAACAGCATTGGCACCAGTAGCAGCATCTCGCAAAAAAAACAACTCGTTCCTAGTCAGGCTACGCTATGTATCACCGCTTTCTATAAGAGGCACACCACTGACAACCTCTTACAGAAACTGAGGGACATCATTGCACAATGGCTTACACCAATTAGACTCTCCTGGGGATTTGTGATATCACACAACGCCACCAATATTGTGCGTGCATTACATCTGGGCAAATTCCAGCATGTCCCATGTTTTGCACATGCAATTAATTTGGTGGTGCAGAATTTTTTGAAAAATGACGGGCATGCAGAGATGCTGTCGGTGGCCTGAAAAATTGCAGGCCACTTTCAGCATTCAGCCACCGCGTGCCGAAGACTTGAGCGCCATCAAACACACCTGAACCTGCCCTGCCATCACCTGAAGCAAGAGGTGGTAACGAGGTGGAATTCAACACTCTATATGCTTCAGAGGATGGAGGAGCAGCAAAAGGCCATTCAAAAAATCTACAACTCCAAGAAATGAAGCGCTGTCCAGATCAGTACATTTTTAAAACATAAAACATTTATTATACATTACATACAAACATTAATCACACGGCCGGTGTATAACAGTAAATTAAAAAATTAATTAAAATACATATAGAAAGGCTTGTGGCCACTCCTGAATAAATTTAGCTTGATTGCTGCACTAGTAATTAACAGCATGTGATGGTATTTAGCCGACAAATCATGACTTTCAATTTTTGCTCAATATAGATGATAAAGCTCAGAGATGGTAAAAAGCTCAGAAAGCACCAAGGGTTAATGCCATGTAGCAATGGTGAGTTGACAGTTCATGATATTTGTCAATTGGCGATATTATGAATTCAAAGCATATGCATGCAAACTTGATTAGTAGCAGAAATTTTGTATTAGTGGTTTTCTATATAATCTCTTGGCAGAGATAAACTTATACTTATCAGTCCAGCGTGGCCACGCTATTAGATATCCAGCTCAACGTGTCTTAAGACCTGGGGTCTAAATGCAGGGTGACGTCTCACTCCTAACAACGCACTCCGGTCCTCACGTATACCCGCTGGATAGACACTGTGTCACAGCCGTAAATAGCACTCCTCTCTACGCGTTTCTCCGCATGTGTGCAGATCGGCGGCTTCTTCCAGAGAATCAGTAGCCTATACATCCACCTACGATAATAGGCAAAGGAGGGGGAATGCACTTGACTCAAGCGCAGTGGAGAATGATTTCCGTCTTGTGCAAGGTTCTGCAACCCTTCGAACTTGCCACACGTGAAGTCAGTTCAGACACTGCCAGCTTGAGTCAGGTCATTCCCCTCATCAGGCCTTTGCAGAAGCAGCTGGAGAACTTGAAGGAGTAGCTAAGACGGAGCGATTCCGCAAAGTATGTGGGAATTGTGGAGGGAACCCTTAATTCGCTTTGCCAGGATTCAAGGGTGGGCAATCTGTAGAAATCAGAGCACTACATTTTTGCCACCGTGCTCGCTCCTGGGTTTAAAGCCTACGTTGTATCTCTCTTTCCGGCAGACACAAGTCTGCAGAGGTTCAAAGACCTGCTGGTGAGAAAATTGTCAACTGAAGCGGAACGTGACCCGTCAACAGCTCCTCCTTCACTTTCTCCAGCAACTGGCGCTGCGAGGAAAAGGATAAGATTTCCTAGCCCACCCGCTGGCAGTGATGCAGGGCAGTCAGGAGCGAGTGCTGACATCTTGTCCATACTGAAGGACCTGCCAACGATTACTGACATGTCTACTGTCACTGCATATGATTCTGTCACCATTGAAAGAATGGTGGACGATTATATGAGTGACAGCATCCAAGTAGGCATGTCAGACAGTCCGTACATATACTGGCAGGAAAAAGAGGCAATTTGGATGCCCTTGCACAAACTGGCTTTATTTTACCTAAGTTGCCGCCCCTCCAGTGTGCACTCTGAAAGAGTGTTTAGTGCAATAGGGTGGAAAATTCTCCAAACATTTGCTAAATGTAGCGAAGAAGTCAATTGTGGGACCTCTAAGGGACGAGGTTGGTGTGGTGAGCGCTGCCGGTCCATAGTAAGGGAAGCCACCAAATTAAAGTCGCCTCCACTGAGAATAGTAGAATCATTAAAAGGGGAGAGTTTAGCAATGATACATTGCATAAAACGTTTAGAGTAGGTATTTGGGGCATAAAGATTACAGAGTACATATTTAGCATGGGCCAAAGTAACTTCAGAAATTACATAGCAGCCCAATGGGTCACTAATAGATGAGTGGAGGGTAGGGGAAAGCAGCTTCTTGACCAAAGTAACCACTCCACGTTTTTTAGGCGTATAGGAGGCTGCCAATATTACAGAATAACCCATAACGTTTAATTTCAAAACCTCAGGCGGCATCAATTGAGTTTCCTGAAGCATACAGTACATCAATACCTTGTTTACGAATATAAGTAAAAAGCTTGGTCCTTAACAGGTGAGTTGATCCCTCCCACATTCCACAAATCAAATTTTAAAGGAGCCATCCTACAGCATTAAAGGGGAGAGGAGGTGAACCACTGCACAAATGAAAGCACCAGCATGACCCAGAAGGGGGGTGGGTGGAGGGGGAGCAGTTATCAACCATAAAACAGGATCGGGAATCCTTGCAGTTGGGAGAGGGGAAAGAGAGGAGAGGAAAACATGGAAGAAAAGAAGAAGTACAGACCACAGAACAAACAGAAAGAAATAGAAAAGGAGAATAGAAAGAAACCAACTGAAAGGAGGGAGGAGAAGACTCCCAGAAGGTCTCAGGAACAAGACCAGACTTCCTAGGCAAAACGATAACATTTTCACAATAATAAGAAAACAGAATAGAACTAAAGCCCCATAGGGCGCAGCTAAAAATGAGGCAACATCTTCTAAATAGTAAATTGAAAAACGTAACGCAATGAAAGAGGTATAGAAACTGTCTGGTGATAAACTGAGATCAGCAAACCGCCACACAGCACCAGCAAAGGGAAGGGAGGGGGGAAGAGGGGCAGTGAGAAGGAGGGGGGGGGGGGGGGGGGAATGGGAAATGGCTGGAAATGGGAAGGAGATGCAGATGAGTCCCGTGCAGAAGCCTCTTCCCGTAAATACCGCATGGCATTATCAGTGCTAGAGAAGTCCACAGTAGAATCACCGGTGAAGAGCTGCAACCGGGCCAGAAACAGCTCCGCTGGTGAAATCTGGAATATCAGGAGCTTGTGGTCTTCCCATACCAAAGGGTGTTGTTTCTTGGAGGCCTGCCAGATGGCCTTGCGATGCAGGAAGTTAAGGCAGCGAAAAATTGTGACACGTGGTTGGGAGTCCACGCCTGCATTTTTCCTGGCACGCCTGCGTTTTTCCGAACACTCCCTGAAAACGGTCAGTTGACACCCAGAAACGCCCATTTCATGTCAATCACTCTGCGGCCAGCAGTGCGATTTCAAAGCTTCACTAGACCTTGTGTGAAACTACATCGGCTGTTGTGAAAGTACATCGCACGTGCGCATTGCGCCGCATACGCATGAGCAGAAGTGCCTTTTTTTGTATCATCGCTGCGCAGCGAACATTTTCAGCTAGCGATCAACTCGGAATGACCCCCTAAATCCGAGCAAGAGTCATTCACATCCAATAGGTCCAGCAGAGTAGTGGTTAAGAATTGAGAGAGCGCTTCCCCTTTAAGAGACTCAGTCAGCCTTGGAGATGCAGGTCCTCATATTGTTGCTTAAGGGTGAAAACATCCTGGAAAGTCTCTCCCAATGTAACCTCAGTAGAATGCACTCTGTGAGTGAGCTGCTGGATATTAGCATTGGTTTCCTGTAAAGCCTATTTAAATGATTCCGCCTGCTCCTGCTTAAGAGGGGCCATAGTGGACCTAATAGCCCGCACTATGTCTATATACTGTAGGTGGCCAGGTGGGAACAGTAGGGCAAAAGAGGCACACCAGCGTCAGCAGCCATAGGAGACGGAGGGTTGGAGACAGCGAGGGAAGCTGGAGGAGAAGCCGCAACCGACATCTTGACACGAGGCTCAACTGATCCCGGCGGCGGCGCTGCTGCTTACTGGGCATGGAGAAGGTGAGGAATCTCTCCATGCACTCCGGGGAGCTAGCCCCTGCTGGACGGTGGCGGGAGGAGAAGCTGCGGTCACAGAGGAGCAGCACTAACTTGCTGCAATCCACACCAGAGCCGGAACCCCGATCCCTGCTACATACTTACAGTATTAGGGGTCTATTCATGAAGCAGTGAAAAGAGTGTAGAAATAGACCAGTGGAGAAGTTGCCCATGGCTGATTGGTTGTCATGGGCAACGTCGCCACTGGTCCTTTTCTCCACTGTTTTCACTACTTCATGAATATGTTGGAAAATCAGGTGGGAAATAGTTTAAAAGTGGAAGTGACGTAATTTCAGGATCAAATTAATAATGGAAACGCTGACTAAGGAATAGGAGGGTTGACACCTTTGTTCTGGTAAAATACAAGACAGGGGTCGTGGCCACATCAGGGAGGCGTGGCCCTGTTCCTTCCCAAAAAAATAGAAAAACCACTGTGTGCAGTACCGCAAAGTAGCACCACAAAGGGGGTAATTTGCCCAGAGCAGCACTGCAAAGGAGACAGTATTCTCCGCTGCATGTGACTCGGGCCCCGCCAGGTCCATCCAACAAGCCCTTGTCAAAGTCGAAAAATATTGCAGTACATACATTACGTACAAACTACACACAGATGGCCTCCGTGCGCGTACTTGCTCTGCCGTGCGTGCGCATATTCACAATTTGTGTTTGGTCGCTCCCACGGACCTGCGTATTAGCGCGTGGTATGAGTATTTACGGTAGAGTTTGTGAACGCATGGAAAAGCCATCAAAACACATTACATATTTAATCCAAATAGTGCACAATGTACACATAGTCTCCCTGCACCACAGCAGCAAGTTACAGCAGTTTAAATGGTTTCAGAACAAAGGGATTCACTTTTACAGGATAGGAGGGGACAGAACAAGGTTATAAGGTGGTGTTTGGTATCCAGCTGTAGGGTATTTTAAGGGTAATATTCCGGTGTTGGTTTGAGGAAGATCGCATGTTCCTGCGGATAGTTATGTGTAGGAGCAGAATATAGATATGAACTGTATTTACTGTACATTATGTATGCGGCGGGAATCCAGAGGAGACCACCCACAAGAGCAGTTGGAACAGACATCGCCCACCTATTCAAACCGACCTATGACCTCTCCTGTACTGTAAATGACCATCCCTGTGTCCAATGGACAAAGAGATTACAGTATCCATTGTGTTAAGTTTTGGAAGAATTGTATAAAGAGAGCCTGCTGCAGGCCTGGTCTGACACAAGACTCACAAAGTTATCTATCAGATGACCGAGGACCAGATCTGGGTAGCGCGGCGAATCCACTCATGTATGTACCATTGATTGTAGCCATTATTCTGTTGTATTGTATTGTTTGTATTGTAACCCCCTTTCAGCAATAATATGCTGTGGTGTCGGAATCCAGTGGTTTAACTACAGACTGGTGTCGTGTCTTCCTTTCCCTGCTAAGGTTTAAAGTGTATTAGTATCGTATTGCATTGCTGTATAAGGTTTAAAGTTTATTCATTGGGTGTGTACACGCTGTGTGTACTTTGTACCGTCAGCCCAGCGTTTGTACGCAAAGTCCGTACACGGTACGGGACTCTGTACGCTAACAGCGTAAAAGGTGCGTAGAGTGTGTATTCATTTTAGCGGTCACAGCAGCTCCATGGTAAAGTGTATTTAAAGTGTGTATAAGGTATAGCTTTTCATTCCTGTTGATAAATCAGCATTATCACCCTGTACAGAGTATACAGTTTTTATGTGTGTACTAAAATTTTTTCCAAAAGTACCAATTTTCTATACCACTACGAAGCTACTTAAGGACAGCCATAATCCACCTGGATATCCGAAAGTATCGGCAAAGAATTAGTTTATTGTGAAGTGTCGAAATATCTGGACGCGTTTCTACAGCCTGCAGTTCAAAGTCAAGCAACTTACGTGCAGGACACCAACACTTTAAAAAAAAGCTAACTGATAAGTGACAGTTGTCTTGAAATTGTTGGCTATGTACAGCTTAAGTCGTTAGTTTATATTCTAACATCCCGCATAGTACAGGTATAAAAGCGGTCCAAGAATTGTTGTGTAATAATCCAGTCTATGATGGTCCTGAATTGTTATTCTTTGTACAGTTGTTAACATTGGTATTGAATCGTAATTACCTTATGTTGGATTATGCTTATTATTTACAAATCCTAGGATTTGCTATGGGTATGCCCGTAACACCAGCGTATGCTAACTTGTTTATATTCAGGGTAGAGCGCAAACTGTTCTTCGGAAATGAACAATACCGAAGCAGTACTCACTTCTACACCCGATACATATGATACTTATGATATTTTAGTAATTTGACAAGGGTCCAAAGAGTACTTTCAGCAACCGTGCAAATGCATAGTCACCGCCCATGGGGGAGTGTATTTTCGCTTTGCAAGTGTGCGAACGCCTTTGCAGCCAAGCACAGCAAAAAAATTTGGTTCAGTTTCAGAGTAGCTGTGGACTTACTCAGCCCTTGCGATCACTTCAGTCTTTTTGATGCCGGAAATGACGTCAGACACCCGCCCAGCAAACGCCTGGACACGCCTGCGTTTTCCCAAACACTCCCAGAAAACGGTCAGTTGACACCCATAAACGCTCTCTTTCTGTCAATCACCTTGTGTTCGGCTGTGCGAATGTATTCTTTGTTAAATCCATCACCCAGCATCGATCCTCTTTGTACCCGTACGACGCGCCTGCACATTGCGGTGCATACGCATGCACAGTTTTGCCATTTTTTTACCTGATCGCTGCACTGCAAAAATCGGCAGCGAGCGATCAACTCGGAATGACCCCCTTTGTTTTTATGATGGATGTGATCAAAACACAGGATCTGAATGTTAAGTTTACCTATAACATCATTATCCAAACAGAGTGTATCTATTTTCTAGATGTAGCCGTATCAAACGAAAATAATCATTTGAAAACTTCCTTGTATAGTAAGCCTACAGATTGCAACATTTTGGCAAAACAAATTAGCATACCCTCCAACTGTACCTTTTTAGCAGGTACAGTACCTTTTTTATGGTCTGTACCGATTTTTGGCTATCCAAACTTCCATTGGAAGTATAGGAAAAGGAGCGTGACCACGTCCCCTTTACCCATGGCCACGCCCCCTTTCCTAATTTGCACCGATTTTTAAGTGTAACATGTTGGATGGCATGTATTAGCATAATCGAGAAATGTGATAAATAAGGTAACCAATCACAGTGTCCCCGACACCATTCTGTCAAAACTCCCAGTTAAAAAACATTAAGTTTAAAAGAATAGAGCATGTAATGCGAGGTCAAATAAAGGGCGACCTAAAATGGAAATTATCAAGGCGAGAAACAAGGGCCAATATTTACTAAGAATTCGAGTTTGCCGTTTTGTTTTGTTTTTTCAAAGTCCCAATCCGGGAATTCACTAAGCACCAATCTCGGCAGTGTTTGGACTATTCGTAATGGTTTGATTATCAAAGTTCAGAAATACGAATGAATAGACCATCGGTCAAACACGACTGTTATTTCATACAATACGGGCATTCACTATTCATTCGTATTTGGGTGTTAGTCTCTGAGTGCTCAAGTGCGGGTCTGTTTTTTTGCGATTCGTTAAAAAAAGCAGCAAAAAAATAGACCTGCTTTTTCCAGGCGAGTTTGGATAATCATGCACGGATCAGTGAGATCTGTGCATGTTTATCTATGGGAAAAGGTCTGTTTACTCTAAAAACGTTGGATAAAAATTGCGTGGGGTCCCCCTCCTAAGCATAACCAGCCTCGGGCTCTTTGAGCCGGTCCTGGTTGAAAAAATATGGGTAAAAAATTGACAGGGGTTCCCCCATATTTGATCAACCAGCACCGGGCTCTGCGCCTGGTCCTGGTGTAAAAAATACGGGGGACAAAAAGAGTAGGGGTCCCCCGTATTTTTTGTACCAGCACCGGGCTCCACTAGCTGGACAGATAATGCCACAGCCGGGGGTCACTTTTATACAGCGCCCTGCGGCCGTGGCATTAAATACCCAACTAGTCACCCCTGGCTGGGGTACCCTGGAGGAGTGGGGACCCCTTCAATCAAGGGGTCCCCCCCAGCCACCCAAGGGCCAGGGGTGAAGCCCGAGGCTGTCCCCCCATCCAAGGGCTGCGGATGGGGGGGCTGATAGCCTTGTAGAAAATGTCAGAATATTGTTTTTTTGCACAAGAACTACAAGTCCCAGCAAGCCTCCCCCACAAGCCGGTACTTGGAGAACCACAAGTACCAGCATGCGGGGGGAAACGGGCCCGCTGGTACCTGTAGTTCTACTGCAAAAAAAATACCCAAATAAAAACAGGACACAGACACTGTGAAAGTACAACTTTATTACATACATGCCGACACACACATACTTACCTATGTTGACACGCCGACTCTGGCCACCTCTTCGTCTGTCGACGTCTCCAAGTCGAATCTGGGGTACCTGAAAATAAAATTATACTCACCTAAATCCAGTGTGTCCTGTTCTTTTTTTTTGTAATCCACGTACTTGGCAAAAAAAAAAACGAAAACCCGACCACGCACTGAAAGGGGTCCAATGTTTTCACATGGGACCCCTTTCCCCGACTGCCAGGACCCCCCCTGACTACTGTCAAAGAGGGTCTCTTCTGCCAATCAGGGAGCGCAACGTCGTGGCACCCTCCTGATTGGCTGTGTGCTCCTGTAGTGTCTGTCAGGCAGCACACGGCAGAGATACAATGTAGCGCCTATGCGCTACATTGTATCCAATGGTGGGAACTTTGCGGTCAGCGGTTGACCGAAAGTAACCTCACCGCTGACCGCAAAGTTCCCACCATTGGATACAATGTAGCGCATAGGCGCTACATTGTATCTCTGCCGTGTGCTGCCTGACAGACACTACCGGAGCACACAGCCAATCAGGAGGGTGCCACGACGTGGCACTCCCTGATTGGCAGAAGGGACCCTCTTTGACAGTAGTCAGGGGGGTCCTGGCAGTCGGGGAAAGGGGTCCCATGTGAAAACATGGGACCCCTTTCAGTGCGTGGTCGGGTTTCCGTTTTTTTGTTTTTTGCCAAGTACGTGGATTACAAAAAAAGAACAGGACACACTGGATTTAGGTGAGTATAATTTTATTTTCAGGTACCCCGGATTCGACTTGGAGACGTCGACAGACGAAGACGTGGCCAGAGTCGGCGTGTCAACATAGGTAAGTATGTGTGTGTCGGAATGAATGTAATAAAGTTGTACTTTCATGGTGTCTGTGTCCTGTTTTTATTTGGGTATTTTTTTTGCTGTAGAACTACAGGTACCAGCGGGCCCGTTTCCCCCCGCATGCTGGTACTTGTGGTTCTCCAAGTACCGGCTTGTGGGGGAGGCTTGCCGGGACTTGTAGTTCTTGTGCAAAAAACAATATTCTGACATTTTCTACAAGGCTATCAGCCCCCCATCCGCAGCCCTTGGATGGGGGGACAGCCTCGGGCTTCACCCCTGGCCCTTGGGTGGCTGGGGGGGACCCCTTGATTGAAGGGGTCCCCACTCCTCCAGGGTACCCCGGCCAGGGGTGACTAGTTGGGTATTTAATGCCACGGCCGCAGGGCGCTGTATAAAAGTGACCCCCGGCTGTGGCATTATCTGTCCAGCTAGTGGAGCCCGGTGCTGGTACAAAAAATACGGGGGACCCCTACTCTTTTTGTCCCCCGTATTTTTTGCACCAGGCCCAGGTGCAGAGCCCGGTGCTGGTTGATCAAATATGGGGGAACCCCTGTCAATTTTTTACCCATATTTTTTCAACCAGGACCGGCTCAAAGAGCCCGAGGCTGGTTATGCTTAGGAGGGGGGACCCCACGCAATTTTTATCAGATTTAAAAACAATTAAAACACATTTTTAAGGTACACAATGAAGCCCTGCACGGATCTCACAGATCCGGCCGGGATTCCTTGTGTTTTGTCAGGCAGTGTTTTACTCATCACTCCCGTAAAACACTGCCTGACATTACGAATCATATCGACATCGGAAAAAACGAATGTGCAAAACTCGGCAGCTTAGTGAATGATCGTATCAGGATTCAAAAAGTTGCAGTAAAATGCACCCGATACCATTCGAGTTCAAACACCCTTAAAAACGGCAAAAACACGAATATTAGTAAATAAACCCCAAGGTGGATTCATCAGTTAAATAATCAGTTCCTAACGGTTTAAATGAAAGCTGTAATATAGTTGCTTTCCTCTAGTTTATTGGCATTTTCTCCACATTTTTCGGTGGCGCGGAGTCCTGGAGTATATGGTTGTTGGGTAGCAATACCCCCATGTGCATTAATTTTGGCATCCGTTAAACTGAAAATATAGTACTACATACATACCCTATTAATGTAATATTCTATTAAGAATAGCAGATATATTTCTGCCAGTCCGGCATAGATTTATCAGAGTACTCAGGGCAGAATTTTCCATATTTTTTTTTTTTTACTCTGTATGTTTTTATATTTCTCTTAACTGCATTCTTTTTGACAATTTTTTTTATTGTTATGATCCAGACTACCATTGCAGTACTATATCCTAAAATATGTAATTTGTTGGAATACATCTAAAATGTAGTTTTAACTAATTATAAATATGTTTATTTTGAGTAGTGTCTAATTATGTTTTGATACAGTATGCTGCAGAGTGGACCTATTTCAGTATGGTCTATTTTATTTAAATCCAGTAAATTTGGCCTTTTTAGTTTGCATATCTTAATGAAGATACCAAATATAGCCGCTACTATAAAGGAAACATAGGGGTGTATTGAATAGACCCAATAATCTACAAAAAAAACTGTATATATAAGTGAAAATATGTATGTATGGGATGTAGTTACATTGCCGGCAGTCGGAATCCTGACCACTGACAATGCCGCCAGCCGGAATCCTGGCTAACAGGGGCTATTATTACTGGTGGGTGTCCATGACACCCATAGAATGGGAATAGAACCTGAGGTGAGCGCAGCGAGCCCGCAAGGGGCTACATTGTGCTTGTCTCCCTGCCGGCATTCTGGCAACGTCGGTATGCTGTCCGCTGGGATCTCGGCCGCCGGCATCCCATCCCCAATGCATATGTATCTATGTTTGTACTTCCTAGGCTCCTACATGGCTTGATGGATCTGGATCAAACTTGGTACACATACCCCTCATTATCCAATGTAAAATAATGGCAGGATTTCAACTAAAAATATTCACCCCTTTTGGGGCCAGGGCCATATCTCTTATATACATAAAAATTTGTTGCTCTCTTTGTTTGTTTGTTTGTTTGTTTGTTTGTTTGTCTGTCTGGTTATGCATTTGGACACCCATGCACCAATTGGGATGAAATAAATGGGAGGAGGTCCAGTTTGATCCTTGTCAGGTTTTTTGGGGGGTAGGGTCCCGGTCGAACCTTGCGGCGGAATGTACCAGGAAGAACTCTGACCCAGGGAGCCTGTTCTGGTCCTTCACAGAGTGGTAACATTAGATCCTAGAAGACATACAAGCAGAGGCGTAGCGTATAGCCATGGCACCCGGAGCAAGCTCATGTCGCAGCGCCCCCCCCCCCCCCCCACACACACACACATATACTCAAACACATACCCATCACCTTCCTCAGACACAGCCCCCATCACCTTCCTCAGCCCCTAGACCCTCATCTTCCTCAGCCACAGCTCCATCTTCAGCCCCCATCACCTTCCTCAGACCCCAGCTCCATCAGCTTCCCTGCAGCAGCAACCTGAATTATACCAAGTTAGAGCCTCTTACACATATAACACCTCAGTAGAGCCCCTTATACACATTGCGTCAGGTAGCCCCATATACACATTGCGGCAGGTAGTCTCATATACACATTGCGGCAGGTAGCCCCATATAACCACTGCGCCAGGTAACCCCATATACACACTGTACCAGGTAGCCCCATATACACACTGCACCAGGTAGCCCCATATACACAATGTGCTAGGTAGCCCCATATACACACTGCGCCAGGTAGCCCATTATACACACTGCACCAGGTAGCCCCATAAACACACTGCACCAGGTAGCCAGGACTGGAAAGAGTGAGAGTGTGAGTGTGTGCCTCACACTCCCTGCAGCTCTGGGACACATCACCTGCCGCACCACTACTCACCCTCCCTGCAGCTCTGGGAACCACTGCTCTCCTCATGCTCCTGCAGCTCTGGGATCCGCCACTCTCCTCACGCTTCCTGCAGCTCCGGGACCCGCCGCCCTCGTCATGCTCCTGCAGCTTTGGGACCCACCGGCGCCCTCTGACAGTTACATACAAGGGGTTTGGGGTCCCGGTCAGACCTCCCATTGGTGTACGCTGGGCAGAACATTGACACAGGGAGACTGTCTGGTTCTTCCACTGGATGGATTTAGATCAGAGGTTCTCAAACTCTGTCCTCGGGGGCCCACACAGTGCATGTTTTGCAGGTAACCCAGCAGGTGCACAGGTGTATTAATTACTCACTGACACATTTTAAAAGGTCCACAGGTGGAGCTAATTATTCACTTGCGATTCTGTGAGGAGACCTGCAAAACATGCACTGTGTGGGCCCCCGAGGACCGAGTTTGAGAACCTCTGATTTAGATGAAAACTTTAATGAACTGTAATAACTGACTGAAATCACCATAAATCAATGAACTCAAATAACTTACAGAACTGGAGGTAGGAAGACAAAAAATGTTGTGTTCCCAAAAGTCTTGGAATAGCAACATTGATAACAGAAGGAAAACTTTAAACCCATCTCGCAATGTAAAAGTGATTATAAAACTAAACAGAAAATAAAGCTGGGGATCAGGGCTACTGGCAACACCCCAAAATCAAAAACGACACTGAGCAGCC
This sequence comes from Pseudophryne corroboree, assembly GCF_028390025.1. Taxonomy (NCBI): domain Eukaryota; kingdom Metazoa; phylum Chordata; class Amphibia; order Anura; family Myobatrachidae; genus Pseudophryne; species Pseudophryne corroboree. The sequence goes on from NC_086447.1 coordinate 123,566,604, forward strand.
ACCTCATGGGTGTGCTGGAAGAGCTACTAATCTACTCATTATTTTTATTATGTTGACAGTTACATCAAACTCATTTCTAAATTAACTGGAAAATGTAAACCCACCGGGTACTTCAGCTAGTATCCTATATATGTTGCCCTTGTGGCATGTATTATGTCGGTAAGACGACACGACAATTTTGGGAACGCATGGCGCAGCATCATATCACCATTAAGATGGCTCTAGTCTAGAAGGATAACTGGTGGAACAGTCAGGGGCTAAGCACAGAGAGGAAACACAATTTAGCTTCACTTACGTATAAAATTATTGACACTGTTCCTGAGAATAAAAGGGGTGGAAATAGGGATAGAATTCTGTTACAGAGAGTAGCTACATGAATATATAACTTGAATACCATACACCCTAACAGATTGAATGAACAATTGTCCTTTAATAGTTTTATATGAAATATTTTCCTTCTTTTTGGCTTGTAGTGTCTGTTATTAATGTTTCAATTGTTATTCCGTTGTATACCATTTCCATGGTGATGGGAAATCACATAACTTTTGTTCCAGTGTCTGGAGTCACGTCAGTGGCAACACCCACTGTTGATAACAACAGCGGAAATCCAGCAATATGGCATGCGCACTTGATTGGCACAGGGTGTAACACTCTATGTATCTAAGGCATGGATGATTTTGAAACTGTTATTCCTGACGAAGGTTTGTAATAAAACTGAAACGTAGAAGCATTACTACCTCTGGCTGATGTCCGTGAGTGCCACCATCCACACATGAATATTTTACAACTGGGGTGGGCACCCGGTAATATTAATCGTGGTTTAAGTGGAGTGCTGAGCGTGCCTGATAAAAATATATATATATATATATATATATATATACATACCAGGCTGGATTCCGGCACTCTCACCCCTGCATATAGTGTAAATGATACTAATTCCGGTGCCCTCACTATCACACTGCTCGCCTGCAGTGTTATTCGCATATAACCACCTTGCTGCGGCACTCAGACAAAATGACAATGAAGCAGGTCTCCTGGTCAAAGTTTAAATGTTTACCACATTCGTCCTGCCATGCGATCGGGTTGGAACTGTGCATGCATGGTGGATGCATTGTGCAGGCACGTCGTTGCCCAGCGACATCCGTCGCCAGGCAGCGACGCAGCTAGCGAAGAAAGCGGTCGCAGCGGCGACCGCAAGAAGATTGACAGGAGGAAGGCGGTACCAGGAGGCAACTCACAGTTTTTGGGGAGTGGTGAGTCCAACGCAGGCGTGTCCAGGCGTTTGGAGGGCGGATGTCTGACGTCAATTCCAGGACCTGCATCACTGGATCGATCGCACAGGGTAAGTAACTCCTACCCTGGTCTTCTTTTACAGGAAACTTTTTTTGCATAGCAGGGCTGAACAAGCGTTCGCAGCCTTGACATGCAGAAATACACTCCCCCATTGGCAGCGTCTAGTTGATCGCACGGGTAGCAAACAGTTGCCATGTGGGATCAACTCGGAATGACCCCCAGTTAGATTTGGGTGGGTTATTTTGTTTCTGTGCAGGGTAAATATACTGGCTGCTTTATTTTTACACTGCAATTTAGATTTCAGTTTGAACACACCCCACCCACATCTAACTCTCTCTGCACATGTTATATCTGCCCCACCTGCAGTGCACATGGTTTTGCCCAACTGCTAACAAATTTGCTGCTGGGATCAGCTCTGAATTACCCCCTTAGGGCTTTGTTTATTATTGTAGAGAAAAGCCTATGGGGTCATTTCGAGTTGTTCGCTCGCTAGCAGTTTTAAGCAGCCATGCAAACGCTATGCCGCCTCCCTCTGGGAGTGTATTTTAGCTTAGCAGAAGTGCGAACTAAAGTATCGCAGAGCGACTACAAAAAAAAATTGTGTCGTTTCAGAGTAGCTCCAGACCTACTCAGCGCTTGTGATCACTTCAGACTGTTTAGTTCCGGATTTGACCAGTCACGCCTGCGTTTTTCCAGGCACGCCTGCATTTTTTCGATCACTCCCTGAAAACGGTCAGTTGACACCCAGAAACGCCCACTCCATGTCAATCACTCTGAGGCCAGCAGTGCGACTGAAAAGCCTCGCTATACCTTGTGTGAAACTACATCGGCCGTTGTGAAAGTACATCGCGCGTGCGCAATGCGCCGCATACGCATGCGCAGAAGTGCCTTTTTTGCATCATGCTGCGCAGCGAACATTTTCAGCTAGCGATCAACTCGGAATGACCCCCTATATTGGGTGTTTTGCCAGTGCCTATCTATTAAGAGCTAACACTATGCTATCTCCCCATGCATTGCCTCTTTAACAAGAATGACAATGGCACATTTACTGACATCTCAGGATGGTGATAGCAAAGGCTTCGTATTAATTTTTCTAGTCAGAATCCCAGATAAATGTAATTATTAATATTATTAATTATTATTATTTTTTATCTTCTTATGTATCAATTTATTGACTTAGAAAAAATTAAAATGTAAACAGGTTGAACTGGGAGCTGAGCCAGGGTTTCACATTCCATTACACATGTTTTACCAGCAAGCCCTCGTAACATATGTGTGACCCACCAAGACGATCCGGCAAGTGTTAAGACTAGTGATGTGCACCAGACATTTTTCGGGTTTTGTGTTTTGGTTTTGGGTTCGGTTCCGCGGCCGTGTTTTGGATTCGGACGCGTTTTGGCAAAACCTCCCTGAAATTTTTTTGTCGGATTCGGTTGTGTTTTGGATTCGGGTTTTTTTTACAAAACCCCCTCAAAAACAGCTTAAATCATAGAATTTGGGGGGTCATTTTGATCCCATAGTATTATTAACCTAAATAACCATAATTTCCACTCATTTTCAGTCTATTCTGAACACCTCACACCTCACAATATTATTTTTAGTCCTAAAATTTGTACCGAGGTCGCTGGATGACTAAGCTAAGCGACACAAGTGGCCGACACAAACACCTGGCCCATCTAGGAGTGGCAATGCAGTGTCAGGCAGGATGGCACTTCAAAAAAATAGTCCCCAAACAGCACATGATGCAAAGAAAAAAAGAGGTGCACCAAGGTCGCTGGATGGCTAAGCTAAGCGACCCAAGTGGCCGACACAAACACCTGGCTCATTTAGGAGTGGCACTGCAGTGTCAGGCAGGATGGCACTTCAAAAAAATAGTCCCCAAACAGCACATGATGCAAAGAAAGAAAAAGGCGCAATGAGGTAGCTGTGTGACTAAGCTAAGCGACCCAAGTGGCCGACACAAACACCTGGCCCATCTAGGAGTGGCACTGCAGTGTGAAACAGGATGGCACTTCAAAAAAATAGTCCCCAAACAGCACATGATGCAAAGAAAAAAAGAGGTGCACCAAGGTCGCTGTGTAGCTAAGCTAAGCGACCCAAGTGGCCGACACAAACACCTGACCCATCTAGGAGTGGCACTGCAGTGTCAGACAGGATGGCACTTCAAAAAAATAGTCCCCAAACAGCACATGATGCAAAGAAAAAAAGAGGCGCAATGAGGTAGCTGTGTGACTAAGCTAAGCGACCCAAGTGGCCGACACAAACACCTGGCCCATCTAGGAGTGGCACTGCAGTGTCAGACAGGATGGCACTTCCAAAAATAGTCCCCAAACAGCACATGATGCAAAGAAAAATTAAAGAAAAAAGAGGTGCAGGCATCGCAACTGACACAATTGGACTCTCCTTGGGGATTTGTGATTTAGAAGAACGCACAGTTCTTTGCTGTGCTTTTGCCATCTTAACTCTTTTAAGTTTTCTAGCAGGAGGATGAGTGCTTCCATCCTCAGGTGAAGCTGAACCACTAGCCTTGAACATAGGCCAGGGCCTCAGCCGTTCCTTGCCACTCCGTGTCGTAAATGGCACATTGGCAAGTTTACGCTTCTCCTCAGACGATTTTGATTTAGATTTTTGGGTCATTTTACTGAGCTTTATTTTTTTGGATTTTACATGCTCTCTACTATGACATTGTGCATCGGCCTTGGCAGACGATGTTGATGGCATTTCATCGTCTCGGCCATGACTGGTGGCAGCAGCTTCAGCACGAGGTGGAAGTGGATTTTGATCTTTCCCTATTTTACCCTCCACATTTTTGTTCTCCATTTTTTAATGTGTGGAATTATATGCCAGTATCAATAGCAATGGCCTACTACTATATATACTGCGCACAACTGAAATGCACCACAGGTATGGATGGATAGTATACTTGACGACACAGAGGTAGGTAGAGCAGTGGCCTTTTGTACCGTACTTCTATATATTATATACTGGTGGTCAGCAAACTGTGCAAAACTGAAATGCACCACAGGTATGGATGGATAGTGTACTTGACGACACAGAGGTAGGTAGAGCAGTGGCCTACTGTACCGTACTGCTATATATTATATACAGGTGGTCAGCAAACTGTGCAAAACTGAAATGCACGACAGGTATGGATGGATAGTATAATTGACGACACAGAGGTAGGTAGAGCAGTGGCCTTCTGTACCGTACTGCTATATATTATATACTGGTGGTCAGCAAAATGATGCACTGTACTCCTACTATATACTACAATACAGCACAGATATGGAGCGTTTTTGAGGCAGAGAACGTATAATACTGGTGGTCACTGGTCACTGGTCAGCAAAACTCTGCACTGTACTCCTCCTATATAATACTGGTGGTCCCCAGTCCCCACAATAAAGCAGTGTGAGCACAGATATATGCAGCACACTGAGCACAGATATGGAGCGTTTTTCAGGCAGACAACGTATAATACTGGTGGTCACTGGTCAGCAAAACTCTGCACTGTACTCCTTCTATATAATACTGGTGGTCCCCAGTCCCCACAATAAAGCAGTGTGAGCACAGATATATGCAGCACACTGAGCACAGATATGGAGCGTTTTTCAGGCAGAGAACGTATAATACTGGTGGTCACTGGTCAGCAAAACTCTGCACTGTACTCCTCTTATAATACTGCTGGTCCCCAGAATAAAGATATTTGCAGCCCCCTGAAACAAAGTGAGAGGACGCCAACCACGTCCTCTCACTATCATTTCCAATGCACGAGTGAAAAATGGCGGCGACGCGCGGCTCCTTATATAGAATCCGAATCTCGCGAGAATCTGACAGCGGGATGATGACGTTCGGGTGCGCTCGGGTTAACCGAGCAAGGCGGGAGGATCCGAGTCTCTCGGACCCGTGAAAAAAAAGGTGAAGTTCGGGCGGGTTCGGATCCCGAGGATCCGAACCCGCTCATCACTAGTTAAGACTACTCCAACCGGTAAGCCAGTCTTCCCGTGCCGCTGCTCCATCTGTATTTTCTTGGTAATTTGCAGTGACAGAACCTTCTTTATCACTGTGATAAGTAGTGATAGAAAATCTTTGCAATTGCCACAAACAGTAATAATTAATAGGGGCCTAATGTGCATTCCGATGTTATGAACTGGAAGTGTTTCACATCTTTAGGACCCTTAATAGAGAACATTATGGACATGGACCCCTGGCCAGTTTTAGCTGCTATAGAGTATAATGGCTTCCAGCCAATTCATTTCTACATTTATATTGTTGCATTGCTTTGGGGAAAAAAAACATAATTTCATTTCATTGCGGTTTTAAACACAGTAGGTGGTGTAACATTTAGCTGATGGTTTTTGCTTTCTACTATGAACTATCAAATGATATCATAAATATGTAAAGCCGCCAGCATAGGGGTTATATCATACAAGGCTGAGGTTCATAACCACTGGCCCCAAGCCGTTTAATCAGGTGTGGTGGAAAGAATGTTTCCTATTTTAAAATATTGGTGCTACAAGCCCATTCACAGGCCACCAACGTGAATACAGGCAATTAATAAAGTAAGCAATCATGATCATTTTATATTATCAATAACTTGATTGTTTTAAGAATTCAATCTAAAGGTTACAAAACTGCATGTAAACACTGGTTGCTAAACTGTAGAAAAGAGACAGGCAACTTTTGGTCCTCTTGTTGTGTGAATGGCAGTTTAGTAACAGTACTGACCCTGAGGTGAGTTGTCTGTGAATCAGAGGACAGCGCTGTTTGCCCGAGTCCCAAAAGCACGGCCCAGTTGTTAGACAGTGGATCACTCTGTGGTCTCCGTTCCCAGCACTAGAGGCAGCTTCCCTGCTCTAGTGTTTTCTATCCTAGTGTCAGCTCAGTGCAGGAGGAGGTGCTTAGTGCTTAGAGTTCTTCCTGGGAGAGACAACTGCACTGACGTGCAGCTTCTGCTCTTCTGAGTGTGTGACCTTGTCTACTCCGCAGCCGCACCCTGTGTATACTAGATCGCTGTGTCACCGCTGTACTGCTTCACATGTATACTGTGAGTTCCTGCTGCTGCAGAACATATTCTATATATTACAATCTGTTATCTGAATGTTATCTGAATAAACCAATCATCCTGGTTAAGTGCCGTTGTGTGGACTAACATCACTATCCGACACCGCAACACCCTGCCAACACCAGTGAGTTTGGTGATAGGCAAATCCCATGGGAGGAGCTGATGAAGCTCCATCTTGGCCATTTTGAATGGTACTGTGACCATTGAGCTCCTGGAATATCAAGAGAAGCAGCATTAGAGATTATCAAATGTAGAATAATTTACTGATTGTTTTTCAGCAGAAATGGTGCTAAAAGTTTCAGGCCATGTGGGAGGGGGTTACTGGGCATCTGAAAACCCCCCTCGGTGTGCTCCAGTTGCTCTTATGTATGCCATTGTTACCACAAGGTTTTTTGATATCTCCATTATCTTTAGAATTTCAAACATTTATTACTCAGATACTTCACAACATTCTCAATTGGGAAAAAAAAGGTGACAAATTAGATCATACTGTGCTCCCTCTGATCTGTTTAAACCTTATCCTGATATGGTAAAACAACTTGCATTTCAGTGAATCCACATTAATTATCTCATACGCCTTACTCATATGCCCGTTATTGGCATTACTTAAAATCTTGATTGTACTGATGCCGCTCTGTTTATTTAACAGATCATTATTCAGAAAAAAAATATGTTATAGAACATAAATGGTAGAACTAATAAGTTAACATAGTAACATAGTAACATAGTATCTGAGGTTGAAAAAAGACAATTGTCCATCGAGTTCAACCTATTTGTGGTGTCCTATGCATGATGATTTGACTAAAATTTCTGACTGATGCTGCTGTCAGCCGTTGCATTTCATCCCTATTTATAGTAACTATAATGCATGACTATGCACCATACCCCTGGATATCCTTATCCATTAGGAATTTATCTAACCCATTCTTAAAGGTGTTGACAGATTCCGCCATTACAACGCCCTCGGGCAGGGAATTCTAAACACGTATTGTCCTTACCGTGAAAAAGCCTTTACGTTATGATTACCCCCGATGGCTCTTGGTTAATTGATAGACTTTTTATGAATCCGATTGTGATGCAAACCCACTATTCTTGAATACCTCCATAAATATGCACTCCATGTCTTGAGGTTCATTAGGAGTACCTCATTCCATAAATTAATATCCAGGACATAAATCAGACAGCAATGTGTCGCCAGATGTCGCTATAATCTCCTGCTTCACATATTACCATCTATTGTACTAGAAGATCTTCAATAATATTCCCTTCCGTCCCCAGAGGCTTTAGCGAAAGATACTGGTCATGGATTACCCTTGCCCGACTGTTCCATAGGCACATAGCTGCCATCGCAAGGACTTATTCTCCACTTCAATTGCTGCTTGTCAGTACAATGACAAGAAAAACATTTCCTGGGGCTTCAAAAATAGTATACTGAGCAAAGGTGTGTGAGAAGGAGGCCCTCCTCCATTGTTCCTCCCACTCAAACCCAACCTACCTCTGCCGCCATTTTCTCCCCTGTTCTCTATCACATGTAGCAGCTCCTCAGGAAGGAGGGTGAGTTGACACACAACCACCTTTTCAAGAAATATATATACAGCATTAATTACACCCGTCACCTTGTTCCACCTCTCACTAAATCCCTTCCCAACCCCTGCCCATAGCTGCAGTGGGAGTCTTTGGCTCCTGGGACACATACCCAGCTCCCACTGCATGTCGGAGAAAGGACAGACTTTAGCGGAGTATTATATAGATACTGTATACATTGAGTGGTCAAATTATTTGGACCACCAGGTTATTACTTTGTTGGACCACCTCTTTCTCTTAATTTGACTTGAAATCTTCTAGACCTGGACTCTGCTAACTGCCAGTATATTTCGTGGGGAATGTTAGCACAAATATGATGAGCTGCATCTTCCAGTTCCAGAAGGTTTGATGTCAGCGGATCAAGAAGTACCTATGCTTTTGTGCTGTTGTCTCCATAGCCTCACCCTACCATCTGCATGGTGTAATTGAAAACATGATTCATCAGATCACATGATCGTTTCCAATCATTTACTTTCCAATTCCTGAGTTCCTGATCAAACTGGTAGTGTTTCGCCACGTTTGCAGCAGTTAGCAATGGCTTACGGACAGGACTTCTGCTTCTGTAGCGCATATGATGTAATATGTGGCATACTGTATGTTGAGAGGCCTTGTAAATTGGTATCTGATTAAGATTATCTATAATTTGAGACACTCTTGCCTGTCTGTGGGGCTGGCAAGTCTGCCCACTCTCTGTTCCACTCGAGTGTCCAGGGGCCATTTACGACCATAGGCCTTGCGCTAAACTTTAAGAACTCCACCCTCGAACAGTTCACCACTACAGCCATTTTTTAATGCTTGCGCTGCTGAGGAAAGTGCCAACAAACATTCAACGCTCAAAGGGGGTCATTCTGAGTTGATCGCTCGCTAGCTACTGTTCGCAGCCGTGCAAACGCATAGTCCACAGGGGAGTGTATTTTAGATTTGCAAGTGTGCGAACGCCTGTGCAGCCGAGCTGTACAAAAATAGTTTGTGCAGTTTCTGAGTAGGTCTGAACTTACTGAGCTGCTGCGATCACTTCAGCCTGTCCGGTCCCGGAATTGACGTCAGACACCCGCCCTGCAAACGCTTGGACAAGCCTGCGTTTTTCCAAACACTCCCTGAAAACGGTCAGTTGACACCCACAAATGCCTTCTTCCTGTCAATCTCCTTGTGATCGGCTGTGCGAATGGATTCTTTGTTAAATCAATCACCCAGCAACGATCCGCTTTGTACCCGTACGACACACCTGCGCATTGCTGTGCATACGCATGCGCAGTAGTGACCTGATCGGTGCGCTGCAAAAAACGGGGGTCATTCCGACCTGATCGTAGCTGTGCTAAATTTAGCACAGCTTCGATCACTTACACTGACATGCGGGGGGACGCCCAGAACAGGGCTAGTCCGCTCCGCATGTCAGGCCGCCCCCCCTCCCCCCCGCACAAGTACAAAAGCATTGCATAGCGTCGATGCTTTTGTACTTGAAGAGTAACTCCTGACAAGCGCAGCTCCTGCGGCTGGCTGGGAGTTACTCATCGCTGCCCACACCGCCGCTGCGGCCCGCCCCCGCATGGTCCGGCCACGCCTGCATTGGCCGGACCGCGCCCACTAAACAGCGGCATAACGCCGCCGTTCCGCCCCCTCCTGCCAATCGACCGCCTATGGCTGTCAATCAGGCAGAAGCGATCGCTAGGTAATGACAGCCGTCTGCTGTCAGCCATGCGCCGAAGCACTGCGCAGTTCTGACCTGGTCGCTGTGCTGTGAAGAACTGCAGCAAGCGATCAGGTCAGAATGTCCTCCAAAGTCTATCAAATTGCGTCTTTTACTCCCTAATTTATGAGTGATTTACTTCATTAGTCTTTGCTAACTTTTTCCTTTCCATTCAAAGAATTGCTGCTGAACAGAGGGAGAGACACATAACACAGTGATCCAGTTGGTCTGACTATTACCAGTTGGGACTGATAGGACACACATTTATGGTTACTACTTTATGAAGACAGATTCGGCATATTAAAGCTCATCTGTGGACTGGACTATTTTGAAGATAACGAATTCTCGTTGAGAGTGTATTTAATGGATCATTTTGAACTATACCCCTGATGAAGTCCCATGTGGACAAAATGCGTAGGGTCATTCTTGGGTCATTTTTGTAACAGCCTGTACCACTAAAAAGGAACTTCACCTAAGGAGCTCACACCCGTAAGGGTGACGTGAAAGCCTGACATCGCATCCTTTGAAATTGGACAGGTTTAAATGTTACTTTCTATGTGTACCAATAACAATTATATGTATCATGTTTTATACAAATATGTTAAGCAACCTCTGTTTTTATACCAGGAATACATTTTCAGGTATTTAACCTGAGGTCAGTTTCCTGAATATTTTATAACTTATATTATTACTAAGTGGTTGTTATATATACTGAATAGCGCACCTGAGGTGTACTATCTTCCTGTATACTATCTATTCGGCCTCTACTAGCAGGGGACTACCTGAAAGGTGCAGCTTGGCATAGACGTTAGCGCGGCGGTAAGGGAAATCCTTTCTGAGATTATATATATATATATATATATATAAACACTCACTTTTACCAGGTAATGAAAAAAGAAAAAACAGCACTCGCTAGCGCAGCGGTGGCCAACCCATGGCTCTTGAGCCACATGCGGCTCTTTCTTTATTCAAATGCGGCTCCCACACTCAAAGTCACATGACCACAACCGATCTGGAAACCGCTGCACTCCAGCCAGTCACACAGCAGCACTACAGGGACTGAGAATTGAGGGACCCAAATAGTAGAGGTGAGACACCCATTGGCAAACAGAGGACACATAAGGGCTGCTGCAATGGCACGAGCTGGGGGGGGAGGGTGCAGGCTGGAGTGACATATGGGGAGCTGGCTGGAGTGACATATTAGAGCAGATGTATTAAGCCTGTAGAAGTGATAAAGCAGTGATAAGTCATACCTCCCAACTTTCTTCTCCTGGGAAGCGGGACACTCGCGCGGCGAAGCCGCGCGCGCTCCCGAAAAGGGGGTGTGGCCTACGAAAAGGGGGCGTGGTTTCGCGGGAGGACCCGCGACCGCGAGTCACGCCCACGTTTTCGTCACTGAGGGGGCATGCCCAGCGCTCTGTGAGCCGCTGGCATGCTCCCTATCCCTCCGTCTGCACTGAATAGACGCTGTGCGCATGCGCACAGCGTCTATTCACCGCTGCTCTGCTAAGCAGGGCAGCGGGTGACAGAGCCTCCCAACTGCCCCCCCCACCGCGGGACACTGCGGCCCGCGGGTGGGACAGCGGGACAGTCCCCAAAAAACGGGACTGTCCCGCGAAAATCGGGACAGTTGGGAGGTATGGATAAGTGCATGGTGATAACGCATCAGCCAATGCAAATTGACAGGAGCTGACTGGCTGGTTTGTGCGTTATCACCAGGCACTTATCACTGCTTTATAACTTCTCCAGGCTTAATACATTTGTCCCAAAGACACATGGGGAGCCCGCTGGAGTGACACAGGAGGGTGCTGGCTGTGGTGACACGAGGGAGTTGAAGTGTGTTATGTGAGTCTGGCTTTTTCAATATATTGTATATGTGGATTTGGCTTTTTCAATTATTTTATGTTTGATCTGGTTTTAAAATGTATCTTATGTTGGATCTGTCTTTTTCCATGTATTTTATACCAGGGGCATGGCCTAGCTGGCACAAGGCCACACCCCATTTTTGCACACGCGCCTTCAGCTTGATGTCAGCTCTTTGACATACCTAACAAGAATTTTTGGCTCTCTGACTGGTTGGCCACCTCTGCTCTAGTGTAATCATTTTGCTATACAGTATAATCTCCTATATAATAGTCCAGCTCTCTGACTTTGGGCCTGTGTGTATAACGCATCTCTCATTGGGTTAGTGGCAGGTCTATCACACCCAGTCCACAGCTGATTGGGCGAGAAACGCCCTCCCACACAGCATACATCCAATGGGAGGCTCTGCCCTTTGCCTGATGTGTTTTCACAGAGCAGGATTAGCAATGGGACTGATGGAGCTACAGCTCCAGCCCCACACCCCAAAATAGGCCCACTGCATCTGCAGCAACATACCCTCCAACAATTTACACATAAAAATTGATACAAATTCGAAAAGGGGGCGTGGTCACGAGTACAGCCGCGTGGCCACGCCCCTTCCCCTATACTTTCAATGGAAGCTTGGAGAGTCAATAATCGGTACAGACCATAAAAAAAGGGATTGTAGTACCTGCCAAAAAGTTACAGCTGGAGGGTATGTCACTGCATCTGCAACAAGTCTCTGCGCTGCAGATAGGGGGGAAAAAATCCTTTTACTGCAGCGTCCTATGTCTTACTGCCAGTCCGCCTGCCCCCCTCCTGCATCAACAATCCCCACTCCCACTGCAGGCACCGGCATAGATGTGTATGAAAGCGGGGCAGCGGAAGGCTTTCATAGCCCTCCCTGCGTCGCATACTCTCTGAGCCCCAGAGCCTCCTCTGCGTGTGATGTCACAGAAGTGCCTCCCAGCCACAGCCGCACCCAGATCCCCAGAGGCCCTGACTCCACAACACAGCACCTGGGCTGCCGGCCTGAAAGCCCAGAGATGGCTAATGTAATGGATAGAGTGGGTGATATCGCGGAGGGTAATGTCTGGACGCTGAATCAATGTAAAAGGTGACAGTGCTGTGCAGTGCAGTGGGTGTGCAGTCAGGGCCGGTGCTAAGGTGTTCGGCGCCCCCCTGCAAACTATAAATTGGCAACCTTGCATACTTTACAAAGGCACAGCGCACATAATACCCCCTGTATCAGTGACGCTTACAAACGTAACGCCCCCTGTACCAGTGACGCTTACACACGTTACGTCCCCTGTACCAGTGACGCTTACACACATTACGTCCCCTGTACCAGTGATGCTTACACACATAACGCCCCCTGTACCAGTGATGCTTACACACGTTACGTCCCCTGTACCAGTGATGCTTACACACGTTACGTCCCCTGTACCAGTGATGCTTACACACGTAACGCCCCCCTGTACCAGTGATGCTTACACACGTAACGCCCCCTGTATCAGTGCCGCTTACACATGTAACGCCCCCCTGTAGCAGTGACGCTTACACAAGTAACACCCCCTGTACCAGTGACGCTTACACAAGTAACACCCCCTGTACCAGTGACGCTTACACAAGTAACGCCCCCTGTACCAGTGACGCTTACACACGTTACGTCCCCTGTACCAGTGATGCTTACACACGTTACGTCCCCTGTACCAGTGATGCTTACACACGTAACGCCCCCTGTAGCAGTGACGCTTACACAAGTAACACCCCCTGTACCAGTGACGCTTACACAAATAACGCCCCCTGTACCAGTGACGCTTACACACGTAACGCCCCCTGTATCAGTGATGCTTACAGACGTAACGCCCCCTGTACCAGTGACGCTTACACAAGTAACGCCCCCTGTACCAGTGACGCTTACACACGTAACGCCCCCTGTAGCAGTGACGCTTACACACGTAACGCCCTCTGTACCAGTGACGCTTAGACATGTAATACCCTCTGTACCAGTGACGCTTACACACGTAACGCCCCTGTATCTGTGCCGCTTAGACACGTAACTCCCCCTTAACCAGTGCCGCTTAGACGCGTAATGCCCCCTGTACCAGTGCTGCTTACACACGTAACGCCCCCCTGTACCAGTGACGCTTACACACGTAACGCCCCCCATAGCAGTGACACTTACACACGTAATGCCCTCTGTACCAGTGCCGCTTAGACACGTTATGCTCTCTGTACCAGTGATGCTTAGATATGTAACGCCCCTGTATCTGTGGCGCTTAGACACGTAACACCCCTTGTACCAGTGCCGCTTAGACACGTAATGCCCCCTGTACCAGTGATTGTTACACACGTAACGCCCCCCTGTACCAGTGATGCGTACACACGTAACGCCCCCTAACCTACAGCTCCCAGCAGCCCTTAGCGCCAAAGCATTCCGGCCCTTAGGGCTGCTGGGAGCTGTAGTTTATTGAGTGCATCTTCTTCCCTGTAATGCGTCGCGTTGGGACACCGGCGCTAACAATAGTGACTGGCTGCTGTGCGAGTCTCCGGGAAAGCCACTGCCAAAGGGAGGACAGCAGCTTAGCTGCTGACAGGAGAAGCAGGATAAGCATTACCCGCCCCTCCCACACTCACAGTACCTCCGTCCCCCAACCACGGCACCCCCACACACACCCTCCAGCACCCGCGGTAGCTCCGGACCCCCTCCCCCACCCGCAGTAACCCCGCACCCGTCCCTCCCCCCGCACCACCGCATTCACCCCTCCCCCACCGGGGCACCCCCACAACTGCTCCTCCCCCACCCACGGTGGCTCCGGGCCCCCACCTGCGGCACCAGCCCCTCCCCCACCTGCAGCACCACCGCAACTGCCCCTCCCCCTCCCGCGGCATCCCCGGATCCCATCCGCGTCTTTCCCGCACCCGCCATTCCCCCAACCAAAGCACCTACTACGTGATTCATCAGGCCCTGCATGCGCTGTTCACCCCATTGCAAGGGGCTTCAACCCCTTAACCATCGCATGCCCTTTGTCCGTGCAATATTTAACCACTCACACAATTATGATTGGAGGTAATACTCCATATAATAAAAATATTGCACGCCACAAGGGTGTGCAAGGGTTAAGGGGGCGTAGCCCCTTACGAAGGTGTGAAGAGCGCCCGTAGGGCGCGATGAATCACCTAGTAGGGAAATAAGTATTATGCATGCCGCAATTCAGATGGAATCACAGTCATCACCATGGGTCTTTAAATGGAACAAGGGGGTGTCTTCCCTCAGGACACTGATGTCATCAGAGGGTTATATCTCTAACTTAAACAGTAAATAGGGTAATTTCCATTCAGACACTGTATAACAAAACAACATACAGTATTAATCAAAACAAAAGGTTTTTTATAGTGTCTGCAGATTCACAAAATATAAGAGTTATGATACATATACTGCATAAACCAAAGAAACAACATAAAACTCATTGTGAAACTCTCATGTCAATATAATCTGCTTGTATCATGAATTGCAGTTAATTAAATGAACAAGCAAAGCTGTCAGCAAAAAGTAAAGCTGAAGTCTCCTGTACTAAGCAAACATATCAGATCTGCTCCAGGTGCTGCAAACACATCTCAGATTTGTTAGTCATAAATTCAGGAAATGTTTAATGAAATGTATCAGAGTCATCTGCCTCAGTTCTATCTGCCAACCTGAGCAAATGTCTACAAAAGCGAACACGCACTTGTGAATATTTCATAGGACTACGGGATAGAAGAGGGGGTTGAGCATTTCGGGTTTTATGTGATTTCTATATATAGAAAAGAACATATCAGAGTGGCGCTTAGCCAAATGCTATCCGTTTACTGAGGGAAGAAAATAAATCATGCACAGAACATTTTTTTAGTGTGTAAATCCGTAATTCACTGCATCCCGTAAAGGAATCAGTATGGATGACCGCTGTCCGGGATCTCAGCATTCATAATACCGATGTCGGGATCCGATGTTCAAAATCCCTACAGGGGTGAGTAGAGGGTATTTCCCCCTCTCCCCTACGCCTAACCCTTTGGTCCCATAGCCTAAACCTAACCCCCCTTCCTATCCCTAAACCTAACCCACCGGCTGGTCTAATGGCCCGGATTCTGGCGTCGATCTCCTGCCCCTTTCGGAGTTACAACGTCTGGGTTTTCCAACAGGTGTCGGGATTTCGGTGTCGGTATTCACTGCATCCCGTAAATCCACCTAATTGTGTGTCACATGCGTACATTGGAGAATAGGCCCATTTTGGTTTTGAACGTTGTGGCAGCGTTTGGACATCTCCCGTACATCACGCATGTCTTCACAGACCCCCTAGGAGTGCGGAAGATAATGTACAATACTAGCCTATCGTATGTACGTGATTTGTGCACATACCTAATCACCTGCGACAGAACATGCGGTCATACATCGCATCTAAGTGACCTGAACCCATTGAGACCAACCTCTTATATCAGTGGTTCCCATACGCGGTTCTTAAGGCACCCTAATGGTCCAGGTTTTTAGTCTATCCACGCTTCGCCACAAGTGACTTAATAGCACCTCAGTCAATTTGATTTAACATCTGTGCTGAGCCATGTATATACTGAATACCTAGACCGTAAGGGTGCCTTAAGGACCGCGTTTGGGAAACTCTGACTTAATTAATCTTTTGACCAGAATACTGCTTGAGTGAGTCTCATCTATATCTCATATAATTCATAGCTATAAGTTTTCACCACCTTTAATTTGGATGTTTTGATTGTACAGTATAAGGGGGTCATTCAGACCCGATCGCACGCTAGCTTTTTTAGCAGCAGTGCGATCGGGTCTGTACTGTGCATGTATATGCTCCGCAATGCGCAGACGCGTCGGCCGCTGGCAACGGGGGTCGCTGGACAGCGACGGCTTTAACGAAAAAAAGCGATCGCACCGGCGAACGCAAGAAGATTGATAGGAAGAGGCCGTTTGTGGGTGTCAACTGACCGTTTCTAGGGAGTGTCCGGAAAAACACAGGCGTGCCCAGCCATTTGGAGGGAGGGTTCCTGACGTCAGCTCCAGGCCGGATCATCGCAGAGGCTGAGTAAGTCCTGAGCTGTGCAGAGGACCAGCTCTCTGCACAAGCGATCGCACCCCTGCACAGCGTTTACCCCCTCCCCTGTGGGCGGCAACTACCTGATCGCAGCACTACAAAAAACTGCCTGCTTGCGATCAGGTCTGAATCACCCCCAATGTGCGCAAGCAAATGCATGTGCTTCAAAATTTTACATGATACAGCAAACAATACTGCAGAAATGGCATCTTACAGGAGAGTGGGTGGAGAGGTGCAATCACAGAGACCTTGGCCAGGATGTAATGAAGTCCACGTTCGGCAGCCGTGCAGGATGCCGGCTGAACTTGGACTTTTTTTTTAAAGGGGCAATCATGTACAATGCTAAACCATGCCTTTTACATGATTTCCCCTTTAAAAAAACCACTGAGTTTAGCCAGCATCCCGCACAGCCGCCGAACATGGGCTTCATTACATCCCAGCCCTTGTATGTTGTACAGGGAACTCAGTCATGAGCCATCTGCCTACATGAGTACATGGAGAACGATGAAGTCGGTGTTGATGACCTCCTTTCATCTTTAGTGAAGAATGATGATGTAGAAAGCAGATTAATGATAAAGGATGAGGCATCGATGATTTATTTAATTATTTATTTATAGTTATTTGTATAACGCACACTTATGGTGTGTACACCCGGTGAGATTTATTCTTACAATTTTGACTATATAGTCAAAATCGTAAGAAAAGTTAGTGCAGATCGCAAGGTGAAAGTCACCTTGCGATCCCGATTCGATGCGCGGTCGGCATCGCAAGAATAGATAGACTGTGCAGGCAAGTCAATTTTGACTATCTCTATAGAAGAGATAGTCAAAATTGACACTTAGCCAAAATCGCACATAGTCAGTATCGCAAGCACATTCATTATGTGCTTGCGATACTGACCATGTGCCGACCTAGCCCCTGTTGCATAGTGAGAATCGGGCATAGCCCGAATCTCACCGTGTGTATGAGCCATAACTCTGCAACACATTTACAGAGAATACTCCAGACACTCACATCAGTACCTGCCCCAGTGGAGCAGGGTAGGCATAGAAATTCCACATAGACAGGAGCTTGGTGGGACTCGAACCCAAGACCTCAGTACTTTGAGGTAGTAATGCTGACTATTACGCCAACTGTGCATCATTATGAAAGACAGTCAGGATCGGACTATGGTCCACATGGGCCTAGGTCTAAAAATGTTCAAAGGCTATTCTGAGAAGCAGAGAAGGTGTGGCCAGGGACATGTGGGTGTGGCTAGGGCCACATGGGCGTGTAAAACCTTTGCACTATCAGCCCCACTGTCTCCCTAAATACATAAAAATATTTCTTGGAAAACTAGAAATACAATTTAAATACTTATGATTTATGGAAAACATGAGCCATCAACGTCATCATCATGCTGCTTATTTTAATCCAGCGGCCTCATTGTTAATCCATCCCTGATGACAGAGAGGGTTGATCATAGAGAATGTAGAGTTAAACAATTATAATGCCATCGCCATGCCCCTTCCAGGGGCATACGGCACCCACAATGGGTATCACGCAGGGACCCACATTTACAAAGTTTTGCCCCAACTCTAAAAGCTCAGCAGACATCTGGCTAAGATGGGAATACCACCACATACTGTACAGAACGCTTTATCGTTACACTATGTCCTGCTGCCAAACAGAATATTTTCCATTTGTAAGCAGAATCATACACATTACTATGGCCAGACCACATTCCCCAAGGTGCATCCTCATCCGCGTGTGTGCAAAAAACAACTGTGCAAAATAAGTGCATGATGTCACCAAAGAACGTTCATGAATAAAGTACAACTAACAATTCGGCACCAGAACTGCATATAACAGCAGAACAATAAGGCAAGCAATGTAAATATAATTCACATAGGTTTTTAATTGTTTATACTGAAAAATGGAGACTACAGTAATGCATAGGGCTGCTGAGGAGGGGGGGGGGGGGGGGGGGGCTCAGATCTTTGGTATCAGGGGTGTGTGCTGGGCTCCTGTGGCCCCTGGTGGGGTATGGCAGGGAGCCCTTTTCTATTTTCTGCAGTGCAATGTGACTGAATGCAGTGGGTTCAGTGGGCCCTGGAGGCAGTACAGGCCCCATAGCAGCCGCATCCCCTGCACCCAAGGTAGTTACGTCACTGGCCCTCACAAAGTTCTGCAGAACGGAACGGGTTGGGTGGCCTCCAAAACATTTGTTTCTCCAAATCTTCCCAGCAGGATCAAGTCTTGGAGAAGAGGGGCATAGTGATACGTCATTTCTGATTGGAAGCTGTGACCACCGTGGATCTTGTGAGTGCCGCTTCACTTTTCATGGAGATAAGCCTGTTTTTATTTAACTTTTTTTTTTTTTGACAAATACTGTACAAGTCTTACTTTGTATTAAACTTTATAGAAAGAATTTCATACATGCCAGGCTCCAGCACTTATTTATTTTTGTAATTAAAAAAAAAAAAAAAATCTAGGATAGAATCTGACTCGAGTGCATATTTGGGTGTATTCCGTGGGATCAGATACGCTATCTTAATTATATATACAGGTACACATATTATTATCTTATTTCCATTTTTAGGGGGAGATTTAGCAAAGCTTGCAGAGAGATCAAATGGAGAGAGATAAAGTACCAACCTATCCACTACTACGGTCATTTTTCAGGCACAGCCGGTAGCATGGCAATTAGGAGCTGATTGGTTGGTACTTTATCTCTCTCCAAGCTTTGTTAAGCGAGGTACACACGGAGAGATCCGTGCTTAAATTCTAAGCAATCTGACTAAGCCCTGCGCATCGCTATTGCTGGTACTAAATTGGCCTGCATGAAGGCACATGCCCCCCTTCCCGTCCACCCCCTCGCTCAGCACACATCGCGCTGTGTGCTGAGCGGGGGAGAGATATGTGCTGAGCGGTCAGTGATAGATCGCTCAGCACAAATCACTCCCCGTGTGCACGGGGCTTAAAATATCCCACATAGCGAGGCAGATGTATTAACCTGGAGAAGTGATAAAACAGTGATACAGTAAGTGCAAGGTGACAACACACCAGCCAATCATTACGGATTTGAAAAATAACAGGTAGGAGCTGATTGGCTGGTGCGTTATCACCGTCCACTTATCACTGCTTTATCACTTCATACATCTGCCCAACTGTTTGTAACACCTGTACTGCAGTATGAGTAGTCTTTTTTATATATATATATATATATATATATATATATATAAAATGTGTACACAACTGAAATCCGTAGAGTGCTGCATATTCTGTTATTGTGTCACTATGAATAGATGCTGCTTTGACCTTGACAGTGACTCTTCCTCACCGGAGTATGGTTAAGAAAAGAAAAAAAAACAGCGACCGGGCCTGCCTTCTCCATCGCAGGAATAATCATTTGTTTATCTTACATTCTACTGGCGAAGAGATAGATTTTTATTCTCCGTTCCTGCTTCTTGATTACTGCAGACAGAAAATATAAAATTACAGGCACAGTGGTTGATTTCCAGCATGAAATTTAAGACTACAATCTCTGGTTCAGAAAACAGAATGAGTCACAGGAAAGGGCCATTGGCTTGTAAAACTCATTAAGGGCAATGCAAGGCACATTGGATTTCCTACATCAATAACTACAGATTGGCGTCTCATGGAATACCTCGTGTCTCCTGGCTGCATTATAAACGTAATAATATATACACACACATATACTGTATATTGCCGTTTGATATATTATGATCTATTGTAATCATCATTCCGCAACTACTCCTATTTACAGTATTTATAGCGATCAGCAGAATGTTTACTTTTCTTTCATCTTTTATTGAATTAATTTTTCATTGTCTCGCTGTGCATGCCTGTGGGATGGAAGAATGAATGGAAAGAAGCAATTCTGCAATATTCATATTGGAGAACACAGCGGAAGAGAATGTAATTTAGCTGTGTAAATTATGTATAGCCCTTTTCGCCGTGGTATATTATGCAATTTGTCAAGGAAACATTGAGAGTATTAAAAGCCACAGTATGATGTGAGGTTTGTGGCACCTATAGAAAACCTATTGTTTATAGTGGGGGTCATTCCGAGTTGATCGTAGCTGTGCTAAATTTAGCACAGCTACGGTCATCTTCCCTGACATGCGGGGGACGCCCAGCACAGGGCTAGTCCGCCCCGCATGTCAGTCTGCCCCCCCGCCACCCCTCCCCCCCGCAGAAGTGCAAAGGCATCGCACAGCCGCGATGCCTTTGCACTTCAAGAGTAGCTCCCGGCCAGCGCAGCTTTAGCGTGCTGGCCGAGAGCTACCCGTTGCTCCACGGCCCACAGCGGCTGCGTGTGACGTCAGGCATGTGCCGCCCTCCATTCGGTCCGGCCATGCCTGCGTTGGCCAGACCGCACCCACGAAACGGCGGCCAAATGCCGCTGTTCCGCCCTCTCCCGCCCAGCGATCTCCTCTGCTTGTCAATCAGGCAGAGGCGATCGCATCCCTGCTACGGCCTTCGGAGTGCGCAGTAGGGACCTGTTCGCTCTGCTGCATTAAAAAGCAGCAAGCAAACGGGTCAGAATGACCCCCAGCATACGTAATACGGAGGCTATACTGTGCTCAGACACTGGAAGAGGAGAGGCAGAGTTTTTTTTTTGAAGAGAGTTATCAAGATATAAATAGTAATATAGAATTCATGAAATAAACATGTTTAAAAAACCACGGCAATTAGGCGGGTTACTATGGAATTCGCAGACCATACACTAAACACTATAGCAGGCATTGTGTTATGAATCGCAGTGCTGTGATTTGGAAAATTAAAAGGTCTTAAAGAGAGCAGGTATGTGAATGTGGGGGGGTTATCGTATTCTGCCACAAACCAGGATATGTCTGTGACTCAGTGGTGCGACCCTTGTTATTTAAAAAAACATTTTTTATCAATATTGTAACTTCTTATAAGATTGAGAGGATTCACAAATAGAAATATTTGGTCATTGAGTATACAGTTTATACAAGGGGGCACACAAAAGAAACAGGAATTGATGATTAATAATTTAATTGTACATTTTGAAACTTTAGTCACCCTCAAAGTTCTCTCCACTTGACTCAATACATTAGTCCAAACGTTTTTTCCATTGCTCAAAACATTTTTTAATCTCATCTTCGTTGATGCCTTTTGGTCCTTTTGCAGGTTTTTGTTTCACCTCTTCAATATCAGTAGAACGTTTTCCTTATAAGGTCTCTTTTCATCCGAAGAAATTAAAAAAAGTTGCATGGGGTGAGATCGGGTGAATACGGTGGGCAAGGCAAAGAAAGTGTCATGTAATTTTTGGGGTTAAAAATTGCATAACAGGTGCGTTGTCATGATGGAAGTACCCGTTCACCACAAATCGGGCAGTTTTTTCCTCAAATCGTGACGCAATCTTTTCAAAACTTTAAAATAAAAACTTTGGATGACTGTTTGACCCTGGGGTACAAATTCTGAGTGGACAATCCCTCTCACATTCTTGTGAGCATGTTGTTCGTGTGAATCAGCTATCACACAAATAGGTGAAAGAGTGAATAACTCATTGGGAAAAAAATCACTGCAGTCAAACGCTACCTTCCCCCGTAACCTCAGCGGTGATACTGGCTCAGTAGGCCCCATCCTCTAGAACACGATTCCTGTTTATTTGGGGTACCCCCTCATACACCAAACAGCGATGTCTCATTCCACAGAAATAATATATCTACAATATGCAATAATAGCATTTTAAATCCTCCACCTCATTGGCCTCTGTGACACTGCTCTTTCATAGTTCCAGTTGTCTGAGATGCCCTTTTCCCAGTCCAATTAAGACACTCAAATACGTCCTTTCACTGAAGCCTCAATATTCTGCATTGTCCAACCCTGCTGACCTCTCCCTCTAGGTGTCCACCCATAACCCCTGTAGAACAGTGGTTCTCAAACTCTGTCCTCAGGATCCCAAACAGTTCACATTTTCCAGGTCACCTAGCAGGTACACAGGTGTACTCATTACTCACTGACACATTTTAAAAGATCCACAGGTGGAGCTAATTATTTCGCTTGTGATTCTGTGAGATCTGTAAAATATGAACTTCTTAGCTTCTATGAGGTAGTGAGTGTGAACTTAGACCTGGGAAATGTGGTGGATGTGGTCTTTTTTAGATTTTGTGAAAGCCTTTGACACAGTACCGCACATGTGGTTTATACATAAAACTAAGAGAGGTTGGACTAGGAAGCAAAAATTTGTACTTGGGTCAAAAATTGGTTGGAAAATAGGGAACAGAGAGTTGTGGTCAATGGCAAGTATTGAAACTGGGCTAAAGTATTAAGTGGTGTACCTCAAGGGTCTGTACCAGGGCCAAAGTGTCCATTTTAGCAGATGACACTAAACTGTGTAACATAATTAAATCAGACAGAGATGGCAATTGTCTACAGGATGACAAACTGGAAGTTTGGGCAGCAAAGTGGAGTATGAGGTTGAGAGAAATGTAAAGTTATGCATTTCGGGACTAATGGTGGACGCACATGGTGCGATGCACTCGATGCCCGACATTGACTATGCGATGTGGCCGGAGCCCGGCACCCTCAATATAGTCAATGTTGGGCTTCCTGCAGAGTCGATTTTTTCTTGCGAAGCCGATCCCATGGGACCGCGCATCAGCATCACAAGCTGTGTCCACACGGTGCGATATGCACTAACTTTCCTTATGATTTTGTCTATATAGTCAAAATCATAAGGAAAGTTAGTGCATATCGCACCATGTGTATGCACCTAAAGAACAAACATGCAATTTACAAATTAAATGGGAAAAATGTAGGGGAATTGGTCATGGAGAAAAAATAGGATTTTAATACCTACCGGTAAACCCTTTTCTCTTAGTCCGTAGAGGATGCTGGGGACGCTTCAAGAACCATGGGGTATAGACGGGATCCGCAGGAGACATGGGCACTTTAAGACTTTGAATGGGTGTGAACTGGCTCCTCCCTCTATGCCCCTCCTCCAGACTCCAGTTTAGATTTTGTGCCCAGTGAGACTGGTCACACACAGGGGAGCTCTACTGAGTTTCTCTGAAAAGACTTTGTTAGGTTTATTATTTTCAGGGAGACCTGCTGTCAACAGGCTCCCTGCATCGTGGGACTGAGGGGAGAGAAGCAGACCTACTTCTGTTCCAGCTTAAGTAACTGTGACCAGGGAGACGGACATTTCGAGGAAAGAATTTATTGTTAAACCACGGTGAGCATCTTACCAGCTCACACCTTCAGTATGCCGCAGAACATGACATTCAATAGAACACCAGCCGACGGCATGAAGAATATGCAGCAATATGCTGACAGAAAGCATAACACAACCTGTGTGTAAACACAACCAATAACAGCATAACGCATGATACGGCATGAATAACGTCAGCAACAGGCTGACTTAAACGCAACACACCATGTGTGTAAGCATACCCAATAACTGCAGATACAGTACGCACTGGGACGGGCGCCCAGCATCCTCTACGGACTAAGAGAAAAGGTATTAAAATCCTATTTTCTCATACGTCCTAGAGGATGCTGGGGACGCTTCAAGAACCATGGGGTTTATACCAAAGCTCTAGAATGGGCGGGAGAGTGCGGATGACTCTGCAGCACAGATTGACCAAACAAGAGGTCCTCATCAGTCAAAGTATCAAACTTGTAAAACTTTGCAAAGGTGTTTGATCCCGACCAAGTAGCTGCTCGGCAAAGCTGTAATGCCAAGACCCCTCGGGCAGCCGCCCAGGATGCGCCCACCTTTCTGGTAGAATGGGCCTTCACCTATTTCGGTAACGGCAATCCCGCCGTAGAATGAGCCTGCAGAATCGTATTACAGATCCAGCGTGCAATAGTTCGCTTGGAAGCAGGAGCCCCAATCTTGTTGGGAGCCCACAGGACAAACAGAGCCTCCGTTTTCCTAATCTCAGTCGTTCTGGCGACATAAATCTTCAAAGCTCTGACCACATCGAGAGACTTCGATTCCGCCAAGGCTTCAGTAGCCACTGGCACCACAATAGGCTGGTTCACGTGAAACGATGAAACCACTTTTGGCAGAAATTGCTGACGAGTTCTCAACTCCGCTCTATCTGCATGGAAGATTAAATAGGGGCTTTTGAGAGACAAAGACGCTAATTCAGACACCCGCCTTGCGGATGCCAAGGCCAACAGCATGACCACTTTCCAAGTGAGGAATTTCAATTCAACCTTACGTAAAGGTTCAAACCAATGAGATTGCAGGAACTGCAACACCACATTAAGATCCCCTGGTGCCACTGGGGGCACAAAGGGAGGTTGAATGTGCAGCACGCCTTTCACGAAAGTCTGAACTTCTGGAAGGGAGGCCAATTCTTTTTGAAAGAAAATTGATAAGGCCGAAATTTATACTTCAATGGAGCCTAACTTTAGGCCCGCATCCACACCTGCCTGCAGAAAATGAAGAAAACGCCCCAGCTGAAATTCCTCCGTAGGAGCCTTCTTGGATTTACACCAAGACACATTTTCTCCAAATACGGTGGTAATATTTCGCCGTTACTTCTTTTCTAGCCTGAAGCAGTGTGGGAATGACTTCACAGGGAATACCCTTTCGGGCTAGGATTTGGCGTTCAACTGCAATGCTGTCAAACGCAGCCGCGATAAGTCTTGATACACGCATGGCCCCTGCTGTAACAGGTCCTCTCGTAGAGGAAGAGGCCAGGGATCTCCTATGAGTAATTCCTGAAGATCCGGATACCAGGCCCTCCTTGGCCAGTCTGGAACAATGAGTATCGCATGAACCCTTGTTCTTCTTATGATCTTTATCACTTTTGGAATGAGTGGAAGTGGAGGGAACACATAGACCGACTGAAACACCCACGGTGTCACTAGGGCGTCCACCGCTATTGCTTGAGGGTCCCTTGACCTGTAACAATATCTCTGAAGCTTCTTATTGAGGCGAGACGTCATCTTGTCTATTATAGGAATCCCTCAAAGACTTGTCACTTCTGTGAAAAACTCTGAATGAAGACACCACTCTCCTGGATGAAGAACGTGTCTGCCGAGGAAGCCTGCTTCCCAGTTGTCTACCCCTGGAACGAAGACCGCTGACAGAGCGCGCATATGATTTCGTCGCCCAGCGGAAAATCTTTCTGGCTTCTGCCATTGCTGCGTCAGTTTTTGTTTGTAGAAAACCATTATAAACGGCCCTTACCTCGAGACCGTTAATGTGGTGACAAGTATCCTAACTTGACCCTCTTCCTTGGAAGTATTCCTCCTGTGTGACAGCTCCCCCGCCTCTAAGGCATGCATCCGTGGTCCCTAGGATCCAGTCCTGGAACCCGAACCTGCGCCGCTACCATAGGAGTGAAACTCGTCTTGAAAAAACAGGATTATCCCAGGTGGAAACCGGACCAATCGTCCAACTGGTCCTGCCAAAAACACTGTGGCATTTAACCTGCTCACTGAATGGCCTCGTAGGCCGCAACCATCTTTTTCATCAACGGAATGTAATGATGGATTGACCCTGTTGCAGATCTGACCCGACTCTGGATCCTCAGAGCTTTTTTCACTGAAAGAAACAAACTCTCAACAGTTCTGTATCTAACAGTATTTCCAACGCCGACAACAGCGTCGTTGGGATCAACAGTGATTCTGGCATGTTCAGGAGCCAACCACTTTGTTGAAGAACTGTCAGGGAGAATGCAACGTTTTGCACCACTTGGTTTCTTGACCTCGCCGTAATCAGGAGAGCGTCCCCGTGCAGAATAATAATGACTCTTTTACTACCGAAGGAAAACCATCATACCGCCATCACTCCGGTGAATTGGCAATGACAATCCTGAATAGCAAACCCAGGTAAGCCTAATGCGGAAGAAACCGTAATTAGACCCCCTTTCTCCGTTTTCAGATTGGAGATCCCTGCGCTGAGAGATTCCAGCTTGTAGTTCAACTTCTAAAGTAGACATTTTTGGGATTTTAGAGATAGGATTGCTCTGACTGAGCCTTCCGGCCTCAGGAGCACGAAAAAGCTTGAATAACAGCTTATTTTTATTTTTTTGTGTGACTTGGACAGCAGGACAATGACCTGATCCTGACACAACTCTTGTATGGTGTCGCATACTACCTCCCTGTCCAGAGGAGAATCGGTAAGGTCTATTTGAAAAAATTGGTGCGAGGAAACGTCTGGAAACTGCAGTATGTCCCCCTTGGGACTCTATTCTTAAACTCACCGGTGTGGGCTCCCGCAAGATAGACCCAGCATCATGCGGTGGATGTGGCAGAAACAGAGGATGATTTCCGCGTCTGCGAACTTGAAAAGACTGCTGATCTCTTACCTTTTCACCTTCCTCTACCTGCAAAGAAAGGGAAATCCGTATCTATTTGGTCGAAATGACTGCATCCTACAATAATGCGTCACCAACCGTCGTGAGGGAACATAGGACAAGAAGGTAGACTTACCAGTGGTATCTGCCGAGATCAACTTAACAAGGCCATCCCCAAACCAGGTTTCACCTTCATAGGGAAGAGACTCCAGTTCTTCTCGGAGCCAGCCTCAGCATTCCATTGGTGAATCCACAACGCCCTCCTAGTTGAGACCGCCATGGAATTGGCCCGCGAACCCAAGAGTCCTATATCCCTTGTGGTCGCACGGTAGTCTGCTGCAATGTTATAGATATAACCCAACTTAAGGAGTACCCTGCATACAACTACTCCCCCATGCACACGTAATGCAAGTATAATCAACCTACACGCGGACATATAATTAGAGTATCACATATCTTCCTGCCTACGATCCTTTGTGACAGGGCCCCGTGCAGAACAGGGGGTGACTCTCACTTTATTCTATCCACGGCGGGAAAAGAATAAACACTCGGAATCCTCTAGAGGATTTGAAAACATCTTGTCACAGCCGCTCAGCACATGAGAAGGAATAACCAGAGCCGGCCCTAACCAATATGATGCCCTAGGCAAGATTTTGGCTGGTGCCCCCTAGCACCGCCACTAGTTCTGCAGGAGATGCCTGGCATGAGTCAGCTGGCAGCTCTGCTAACGTCGGGCGCCTTTTGTTTATGAAAATGCATCTTATTTGCATTGCTATGTGGCTAGGTCGCACAAGCAGCTTCTGCTGATTAAAATGATATGCAGCATGCCTATATTCTGTGTGCGACTGCGGCTGTATCTGCATACGAAATGCTACATTACAGTGATTTCCAGGAATACACTGCAACGTAGCATTTCGTATGCAGATACTGCCGCAGTCGCACACAGAATATAGGCATGCCGCATATCATTTTAATCAGCAGAAGCTGCTGGTGCCCCTAAGCATACCAAATGCCCTAGGCAATTGCCTAGTTTGCCTATGCCTAAGGCCGGCTCTGGGAATAACTTTACCTAAGCATTCATTATAAAAAAAATTATATATATATATATATATATATATATATATATATATATACCTTTAAATACACCAAATATCTATATATATCTATATTTAAAACTCATATATAAATATCCCTTTTGACAGGAACAGCAGGGTCCCTAGTGACGTTAATACGTTCTTAATGTGTATGAAACATGTACTGAGTAATAATAATAATAATAATAATTTTATTTATATAGCGCTCTTTCTCCAATAGGACTCAAGGCGCTTAACAGATACATAGCATAATATAGTACAGAAAATAATGAAGTACATTTTCATAAAATACAGAAGCATGAAGATACTAAAAGGGACATTATGGAAATGCTTGAGTAAACAGAAAAGTCTTGAGTCTACTTTTGAAGGATTCTATAGTTGGGGCCTCTCGTACTGTGCGGGGAAGTGAGTTCCATAGAGTCGGAGCCACATGACTAAAAGCTCGACCCCCAGATGAATTACGGGAGATTCTAGGTACTGCTAAAAGTCCTTCATCTACAGATCGCAGTAATCGAGTGGGGCAGTATGGGGTCAGAAGCTGTTTCAGGTACCTTGGGCCCTGGTCATGTAATGCTTTGAAACTCAGTATGACGCTTTTTCTAGCTCTAGTCAGGAAACATTATGGTCGACATAAGAAACAGTATTCGTGTCGATCTCCGGGAGTAGTAACTGGGCAAAAATAAGATATTACTCACCGGTAAATCTATTTCTCGTAGTCCGTAGTGGATGCTGGGGACTCCGTAAGGACCATGGGGAATAGACGGGCTCCGCAGGAGACTGGGCACTCTATAAGAAAGATTTGGTACTATCTGGTGTGCACTGGCTCCTCCCTCTATGCCCCTCCTCCAGACCTTAGTTAGGATACTGTGCCCGGAAGAGCTGACACAATAAGGAAGGATTTTGAATCCCGGGTAAGACTCATACCAGCCACACCAATCACACCGTATAACTCGTGATACTATACCCAGTTAACAGTATGAAATATAACTGAGCCTCTCAACAGATGGCTCAACAATAACCCTTTAGTTAGGCAATAACTATATACAAGTATTGCAGACAATCCGCACTTGGGATGGGCGCCCAGCATCCACTACGGACTACGAGAAATAGATTTACCGGTGAGTAAAATCTTATTTTCTCTAACGTCCTAGTGGATGCTGGGGACTCCGTAAGGACCATGGGGATTATACCAAAGCTCCCAAACGGGCGGGAGAGTGCGGATGACTCTGCAGCACCGAATGAGAGAACTCAAGGTCCTCCTCAGCCAGGGTATCAAATTTGTAGAATTTAGCAAACGTGTTTGCCCCTGACCAAGTTGCAGCTCGGCAAAGTTGTAAAGCCGAGACCCCCTCGGGCAGCCGCCCAAGATGAGCCCACTTTCCTCGTGGAATGGGCTTTCACTGATTTAGGATGCGGCAATCCAGCCGCAGAATGCGCCAGCTGAATTGTGCTACAAATCCAGCGAGCAATAGTCTGCTTAGAAGCAGGAGCACCCATCTTGTTGGGTGCATACAGGACAAAAAGCGAGTCAGTCTTCCTGACTCCAGCCGTCCTGGAAACATAAAGTTTCAAGGCCCTGACTACATCCAGTAACTTGGAATCCTCCAAGTCCCTAGTAGCCGCAGGCACCACAATAGGTTGGTTCAAGTGAAAAGCAGATACCACCTTAGGGAGAAACTGGGGACGAGTCCTCAATTCTGCCCTATCCATATGAAAAATCAGATAAGGGCTTTTACAAGACAAAGCCGCCAATTCTGACACACGCCTGGCCAAAGCCAAGGCCAATAACATGACCACTTTCCACGTGAGATATTTCAGATCCACAGTTTTAAGTGGTTCAAACCAATGTGATTTTAGGAAACTCAACACCACATTGAGATCCCAAGGTGCCACGGGAGGCACAAAAGGGGGCTGAATATGAAGCACTCCCTTTACAAAAGTCTGAACTTCAGGCAGTGAAGCCAGTTCTTTCTGGAAGAAAATCGACAGGGCCGAAATCTGGACCTTAATGGAACCCAATTTTAGGCCCATAGTCACTCCCGACTGTAGGAAGTGTAGAAAGCGACCCAGCTGAAAATTCCTCTGTTGGGGCCTTCCTGGCCTCACACCACGCAACATATTTTCGCCAAATACGGTGATAATGGTTCGCGGTTATTTCTTTCCTGGCTTTTATCAGCGTAGGAATGACTTCCTCCGGAATGCCCTTTTCCTTTAGGATCCGGAATTCAACCGCCATGCCGTCAAACGCAGCCGCGGTAAGTCTTGGAACAGACAGGGCCCCTGCTGCAGCAGATCCTGTCTGAGCGGTAGAGGCCATGGGTCCTCTGATATAATTTCTTGAAGTTCCGGGTACCAAGCCCTTCTTGGCCAATCCGGAACCACGAGTATCGTTCTTACTCCTCGCCTTCTTATTATTCTCAGTACCTTTGGTATGAGAGGCAGAGGAGGGAACACATAAACCGACTGGTACACCCACGGTGTCACTAGAGCGTCCACAGCTATCGCCTGAGGGTCCCTTGACCTGGCGCAATATCTCTTTAGCTTTTTGTTGAGGCGGGACGCCATCATGTCCACCTGTGGCCTTTCCCAATGGTTTACCAACAGTAGGAAGACTTCTGGATGAAGTCCCCACTCTCCCGGGTGTAGGTCGTGTCTGCTGAGGAAGTCTGCTTCCCAGTTGTCCACTCCCGGAATGAACACTGCTGACAGTGCTAGTACGTGATTTTCCGCCCATCAGAGAATCCTTGTGGCTTCTGCCATTGCCATCCTGCTTCTTGTGCCGCCCTGTCGGTTCACATGGGCGACTGCCGTGATGTTGTCTGACTGGATCAGTACCGGCTGGTTTTGAAGCAGGGGTCTTGCCTGACTTAGGGCATTGTAAATGGCCCTTAGTTCCAGAATATTTATGTGTAGGGAAGTCTCCTGACTTGACCATAGTCCTTGGAAGTTTCTTCCCTGTGTGACTGCTCCCCAGCCTCGAAGGCTGGCATCCGTGGTCACCAGGACCCAGTCCTGTATGCCGAATCTGCGGCCCTCTAGAAGATGAGCACTCTGCAGCCACCACAGTAGAGACACCCTGGTCCTTGGAGACAGGGTTGTCAGTTGATGCATCTGAAGATGCGATCCCGACCACTTGTCCAAGAGGTCCCACTGGAAGGTCCTCGCATGGAACCTGCCGAATGGAATTGCTTCGTATAAAGCCACCATTTTTCCCAGGACTCGTGTGCAGTGATGCACCGATACCCGTTTTGGTTTTAGGAGGTCTCTGACTAGAGATGACAGCTCCTTGGCTTTCTCCTGCGGGAGAAACACTTTTTTCAGTTCTGTGTCCAAAATCATCCCCAGGAACAGTAAGCGAGTGGAAGGAACCAGCTGTGACTTTGGAATGTTCAGAATCCAGCCATGCTGTTGTAGCACTTCCTGAGATAGTGCTACTCCGACCAGTAACTGCTCCCTGGACCTCGCCTTTATAAGGAGATCGTCCAAGTACGGGATAATTAAAACTCCCTTTTTTCGAAGGAGTATCATCATTTCTGCCATTACCTTGGTAAACACCCTCAGTGCCGTGGACAGTCCAAACGGTAGTGTCTGGAATTGGTAATGGCAATCCTGTACCACAAATCTGAGGTACTCCTGGTGAGGAAGGTAAATAGGGACATGCAGGTAAGCATCCTTGATGTCCAGGGATACCATGTAATCCCCCTCGTCCAGGCTTGCAATAACCGCCCTGAGCGATTCCATCTTGAACTTGAATTTTGTTATGTAAGTGTTCAAGGATTTCAAATTTAAAATGGGTCTCACCGAACAGTCTGGTTTCGGTACCACAAACAGTGTGGAATAGTAGCCCCGGCCTTGTTGAAGTAGGGGTACCTTGACTATCACCTGCTGGGAATACAGCTTGTGAATGGCCTCAAGCACAGCCTCCCTGCCCGATGGAGTCGTCGGTAAGGCTGATTTGAGGAAACGGCGGGGGGGAGGCGCCTCGAATTCCAGCTTGTACCCCTGAGATACTACTTGAAGGATCCAGGGATCCACCCGTGAGCGAGCCCACTGATCGCTGAAATTCTTGAGGCGGCCCCCCACCGTACCTGGCTCCGCCTGTGGAGCCCCACCGTCATGCGGCGGATTTGGAAGAAGCGGGGGAGGACTTTTGGTCCTGGGAACCTGCTGTGTGTTGCAGCTTTTTCCCCCTTCCTCTGCCTCTAGACAGAAAGGACCCGCCTTTTCCCCGCCTGTTTTTCTGGGGTCGAAAGGACTGTACTTGGTAATACGGTGCTTTCTTAGGCTGTGAGGGGACATGGGGCAAAAATGCAGACTTCCCAGCCGTTGCTGTGGAAACAAGGTCTGAGAGACCGTCCCCGAATAACTCCTCACCCTTATAAGGCAAAACTTCCATGTGCCTTTTAGAATCTGCATCTCCTGTCCACTGCCGAGTCCATAAGCCTCTCCTAGCAGAAATGGACAAAGCACTTATTCTAGATGCCAGCCGGCAGATCTCCCTCTGTGCATCTCTCATGTATAAGACCGAGTCTTTTATATGCTCTATGGTTAGCAATATAGTGTCTCTGTCTAGGGTGTCAATATTTTCCGACAGGGAATCTGACCAAGCAGCAGCAGCACTGCACATCCAGGCTGAAGCAATAGCTGGTCTCAGTATAACACCAGTGTGTGTGTAAATAGATTTTAGGATAGCCTCCTGCTTTCTATCAGCAGGTTCCTTTAGGGCGGCCGTATCCGGAGACGGTAGTGCCACCTTTTTAGACAAACGTGTGAGCGCTTTATCCACCCTAGGGGGAGATTCCCAACGTGACCTATCCTCTGGCGAGAAAGGGAACGCCATTAGTAATTTTTTTGAAATCACCAATTTTTTATCGGGGAAAGCCCACGCTTCTTCACACACCTCATTCAATTCCTCAGATGGGGGAAAAACTATAGGTAGTTTTTTCTCCCCAAACATAATACCCTTTTTTGAGGTACCTGGGTTTATATCAGTAAGGTGTAATACCTCTTTCATTGCCTCAATCATGCCACAAATGGCCCTAGTGGACATTAAATTTGACTCATCGTCGTCGACACTTGCATCAGTATCCGTGTCGACATCTGTGTCTGCCATCTGAGGTAGTGGTCGTTTCAGGGCCCCTGACGGCCTTTGAATCGTCTGGGCAGGCACGAGCTGAAAAGCCGGCTGTCCCGCATTTGGCATGTCGTCAAATTTTTTATGTAAGGAGTCGACACTTGCACGTAATTCCTTCCATAAATCCATCCACTCAGGTGTCTGCCCCGCAGGGGGTGACATCACATTAATAGGCATCTGCTCCGCCTCCACATAAGTCTCCTCATCAAACATGTCGACACAGCCGTACCGACACACCGCACACACACACAGGGAATGCTCTTAAAAGGAGACAGGACCCCACAAAAGCCCTTTGGGGAGACAGAGAGAGAGTATGCCAGCACACACCAGAGCGCTATAATAATACAGGGACTAACTGAATTATGACCATTTATAGCTGCTTATTATATTAAACTGCGCCCAAATTTAGTGCCCCCCTCTCTTTTTTACCCTTTCTGTAGTGTTGACTGCAGGGGAGAGTCAGGGAGCTTCCTTCCAGCGGAACTGTGAGGGAATAATGGCGCCAGTGTGCTGAGGGAGAAGGCTCCGCCCCTTTTTCGGCGGCCTTTTCTCCCGCTTTTTTCTGTATTCTGGCAGGGGTAATTACCACATATATAGCCTCTGGGGCTATATATTGTGGTTATTTTGCCAGCCAAGGTGATATTATTGCTGCTCAGGGCGCCCCCCCCCCTCAGCGCCCTGCACCCTCAGTGACCGGAGTGTGAAGTGTGTATGAGGAGCAATGGCGCACAGCTGCAGTGCTGTGCGCTACCTTGGTGAAGACTGAAGTCTTCTGCCGCCGATTTTCCGGACCATCTTCATGCTTCTGGCTCTGTAAGGGGGACGGCGGCGCGGCTCCGGGAACGAACACCAAGGACGAGTCCTGCGGTCGATCCCTCTGGAGCTAATGGTGTCCAGTAGCCTAAGAAGCCCAAGCTAGCTGCAAGCAGGTAGGTTCGCTTCTTCTCCCGTTAGTCCCTCGTTGCAGTGAGCCTGTTGCCAGCAGGTCTCACTGTAAAATAAAAAACCTAATTTAAACTTTCTTTCTAGCAGCTCAGGAGAGCTCCTAGTGTGCAACCAGCTCGGGCCGGGCACAGAAATCTAACTGAGGTCTGGAGGAGGGGCATAGAGGGAGGAGCCAGTGCACACCAGATAGTACCAAATCTTTCTTATAGAGTGCCCAGTCTCCTGCGGAGCCCGTCTATTCCCCATGGTCCTTACGGAGTCCCCAGCATCCACTAGGACGTTAGAGAAATAATATTTATGCGATCCCGAGGGGTCTGAGGGAAATCTATTCTATGAATATGACACCCTCCATAAATATTACTACGTCTGTGTTCGTGCCACAGACCTATGCAACCTTACTATACATACATATACATATAGGTATAGCCCTTTCTGATATGCATCACATTATCATGTCAATTTTTACCCAGTCAGATATTGTTGGTGCCGACAGGGGCACCACCACACGTCTGTGTCTCCCATATAGTTTTCTCTTGGGAAGAACATACATCTACTGACATGTTGCCACTTATTCACATGTACCAAGTACCATTAGGAGTCGGCGGTGCCGACAGTCATTCCCACAGCCGTTTGTGGCAGAGCACTCAGCTTCAGATATGCCGACACACGTGTACCAAACACATTACACTGGCTATAAGGGATAGACCCCAGTACATTCTGTCAGGGAAACACAGAAGGAGTTTACCAGCTCATTTCCACATCGCTCATTATATAATGTGCTTTTTTATCTTTAACTTATAATTCACCAAGAACTGTGCCCCCCCCCCCCCCCTCCCCCCTCCCCTCGTTTTTCACTGTGATCTGTACAGCAGTGTTTTGGAAGGACCAGCGTCTCTGAGGAGAAAATAGCGCTTAATGGCGCGCTTTAGCCCCACTATTTCTTACCATATATTTATACTGGCGGGGGTTAAATCTAGTACCTGGGCACTTATATATTCGTTTGCCAGTCTCTGTTGAGGATTTACATGCTGCCCAGAGGCCCCCCCCCCCCCCTACAGTGTCTGTGTGTGTGTGTGTGTGTGTGTGTGTGGGAGCATGGCGCACAGCGCGGCCGCTGTGCGGTACCTCAAAGCCGTCACTGAAGTCTTCTGATCTTCTACTCACGCGTCTTCTGACTTCTGGCTCTGCAAGGGGGGTGATGGCGGGCTCTGGGAACGAGCATCTAGGCGTACCTAGCGATCATACCCTCTGGAGCTAATGGTGTCCAGTAGCCAAAGAAGCAGAGCCTTGAAACTCACAGAAGTAGGTCTGCTTCTCTCCCCTCAGTCCCACGATGCAGGGAGCCTGTTGACAGCAGGTCTCCCTGAAAATAATAAACCTAACAAAGTCTTTTCAGAGAAACTCAGTAGAGCTCCCCTGTGTGTGACCAGTCTCACTGGGCACAAAATCTAAACTGGAGTCTGGAGGAGGGGCATAGAGGGAGGAGCCAGTTCACACCCATTCAAAGTCTTAAAGTGCCCATGTCTCCTGCGGATCCTATCTATACCCCATGGTTCTTGAAGCGTCCCCAGCATCCTCTAGGACGTATGAGAAATTTGCCGGCTCCAGACACATTCTTTAGGAGTGGCTGCGCTGGGTGCCGACTTCTAAGAGCGGCCATCAGCCTGCCGCAATTTTAAATCAGCCACCGGTTCGTCAGCCAATCAGAGATTGCGGACTGGCAGTGGCGGCTCCTGATTGGCTGCCGGACTGCAAGCTTTGATTGGCTCACAAGCCGGCGCCCGATTTCACATACCACCGCCACCACCGGAGATTGGACTGAGGGGAAGAAGAGGCGCGCACTGCGCTTTCCTTCTCTCTGATACACACACAGCAGAAGCGGCAGCGGAACCAGGCAATGGGATCATGGAATAGCAGCAGCAGAGGCCGGCGGCAGTGGTAAGCAGCACTAGTGGGGCATTTGTGTATCTGGCACTGTGGGGGCACATTATGTGTGTCTGGCACTGTACTACTGGGGGCATACATGTATCTGGCACTGCACTACTGGGGGCATATGTGTATCTGGCACTCTACTGGTGTCATTATGTGTATCTGGCACTATATTGGAACGTTATGTGTATCTGACACTATACTGGCGACATTATGTGTAAGGAACACTACAGTGGGCTTTATGTGTAAGGCTGCTAATTATGTGTGTAGAGAGGTGTGTGAAAATATACATATTTACAGTTTGATAATATAACGTTTCAAGGCCACGCCCACTTTCCCAGGAGCATGCGCACCAAAGGCATGCACATTGGGAGGGGACGCTTCAAAATTTCTCGCTCAGGGTGCTAGTAGGCCTGGAGCCAGCCCTGGGTGTGTTCATTGACAATAGACCTAGTAGCAGTGAACAGTGTGTGAGTGTGCAGTAGCAAAGGCTAATAAGGTATTAGCATAAAACGGTGGATGGAGACAAGGAAAGAAAGTGTAATCTTGCCACTATATAAATCATTGGTATGGCCACATTTGGAATACTGAGTACAGTTCTAGGCACCATACTATAAAAAAGACATACTGGAACTTGAAATAGTTCAGAGAAGAGCTACAAAATTGATTGCGGGCATTGAGTCATTGGACTATAATGAAAGGCTAACCAGATTAGATATGTTTACATTACAAAAGAGGCGACTAAGAGGAGATATATGATTAATATTTACAAATATATTAAGGGGCAATAGTGGGAATTATCAGGCAGATTGTTTATCAAGAGACGTGTACACAAGACGCATGGCCACCCCCTAAGGTTAGAGGAGAGGACTTTTCATACCCAGCGAAGGAAGGGTTTCTTCACAGTGAGGGCGGTAAAGATATGGAATTCACTGCCGGAGAAGGTTGTACTAGCTGACTCAATTGATAAGTTTAAGAAAGGATTAGACAAATTTTAGCAGAAAAAGAAATCCAAGTATACAACCTTTGTTTTCAACCTCAACAACTATGTTACTATGTACAGTAACTGTTTGGGGTGCTGAGGACCGAGTTTGAGAACCTATGCTCTAGAATGTAAGCTCTTGTGTGCAAGGTCCCACCCTCCCAATGTGATCTCCATGCAATTATATAATTGTGGATTATAACTACTGTACAAATATAGACTTGGTAACTTGTCTAACGGCAATGTCTGATCACCCATGTAAGCTGCATGTACCTTCCACTACATACAGCGCTATGGTACTCAAGAACCTCTAAAAGGTGGGCAACCCCTTAAAGGACTTCTGATATATAGTCAATTTTCTTTTTTTTGTCACTCTGTCCACCAATGGGACAGTTACAGATCTATATTTAAAACCAACAGCTTGTACTCCAGGGCATTTTAGCAAGTAAGCTGGCCAATGTTCAAGTGTCACCTGTCTGAGGTTGTCCGCCTAGCTGTGCCATATTTCCGGAGATGTCTTCTGAAACATGGCATGAAAGATACAGTGTCAGACTCTTTGCTACCTTCTGTTACATCTCCATATTTCTAAAGACATCACTAGAAATATGTCAGCAGTGACAGCCAGAAAATCTGGTAAGAGTCTGTTCTGGGTGCGTGGCATCAGACCTTCGCTGACCTAACAGCCCATGTGACTACACTTCCTGAACACGGGTGTCTAGATTTGATGGCCAACCTGAGTAGACTTCAGCTTACGCAGGCTGGCCAGTGCCTAAAACCATCACGAAGCGTGAACGGTGGTCGCGTTGGTGATCTGCAGCCTCAGATGCAGAACTCAGATCCTCGCAAAGGCAAACAGGAGGTGTCTATCTCCTACAGACGCCTCCTACTCCATTAGAATTTTAATGATACAGAAATGTACACTCGCTTCCCTGCAGCTGTGCAATTCTTTGCCAACATGCATCAGGCCCACTGTGTACATATATACATGCTAAGAGTTTAACAAACATTGTAGTGCATTTTGCCTTTTCATGTGAATGGCCCACTCTTTGCAATACTGTAATTTATTAATTTCAACAAAGTTGTGGGCAACATGTGAAAACTCCATTGAAATGAATAGGGCAATTATAAAGAATGGACCATTGACATTCTGTTAATCTGTATCTATAATCAAAGCAGACAATTGATGAGAATATGGGGAGGTTTTTGTTATCTAATGTCTTTGCTGTTTTTGTATAGTGGAATGGAATGAAGTCTCAAGGACCCCTCGCCTTTAAAATGGGACAACAGAGGTGGCAAAGTTACCCCGGTATGTCTCTACACACCCCACTTCCTTACAGCTCCAGCTCTGCTCTATCCAGCCAGTGCTTGTTCCTGTTATGCTGGTGGGGATCCACGCTGCTATCAGTAATGGAACCCAGGTTGTCTAGATCAGGGCTGGTTCCTGCTCTAGCAGGGGGGGGCCACGCTGTCACCACTATTGTATTATATACATTTTATCCTCGTCGTGGAGACCAAAGAGGCTGGATTTTACAAATCATTTAATAAACGCATAATGAATTGTTAATCTGAAAAGTCCAATCCTGTACAGCACACATTTCGATTACCTGTATAAACAAATAAGACACTTTTTCTTTAAACCAATGTCCATTTATTACAGTATATTATTAATCTTAAACAACCTACACATCATCAAAACTTTAGCTTCAATCATTACTCTACATACACACAGTTACAACAGTACGCATGTGTTAGCTTGTGGCATAGATCTCTGTACACTTGGGTCTAAGAGACTGATTACAGATTATATGTACTCTCCAGTCTTACTTAGATCCAGGAGGATCTCTCTGCTCTTTAATATCACGGTATATAATGTATAAATAGTTTATTAGTTATTTACTGAAAATCAGATGGCAATCTGCAATAAACCTGATACAATTCCTTGGCAGGGGAGTTACATTTTAACAATTTATTGGAACCAATCTGGTCTTAAGTGCAGTATACATGGGTCAGCCCCGCTGCTTAGCCTGAAAAGAGATGCAGTTAATTTGCCGGCGGTCAGGATACAGACGCTGGAATCCCGACTGCTGACAATACTGACAGCCGGAATCCTGGCTCATTGGGGCTATTCCCACTCGTGGGTTTCCACGACACACACACAGAGTGGGAATATAACCTGTGGCAAGCGCATTGAGCTACCGAGTCCGCAAGGGGACTCTTTGCGCTCTCCCCGCTGCCGGCATACTGATGGCGGGATGTCGTTGTTGGTATATTGCCATTGTCGGTAAATCATACTAAACCCACCCAAACGTCTGAACAAATGACATGTGATCCAGTTGCTAAGCATTTTGATCAAGCATCCGGATTACTTATGACTTTCCAGAGGTCTGCTGGTGCGGTCAGATGAGCGTACACACAGGAAGATAGCGGTCATCTTTTGAAAGTATTTTCCTACTTATGTTTTGATAGGATAATTTCTGGAAATGGCACTAAATTAGGAGCACAAACATGGCAACATCAGTCCACGTGTGCAGTATCAAAGTGGCTAATGTACAGCAAGCAACATTGGCTCAAACAAAATAGCAACATTGGCTCAAACATAAAATAGCAACATTGGCTCAAACATAAAATAGCAACATTGGCTCAAACATAAAATGCATTAAAATGTAACTCCCATCAAATTCACATCACATTTTAATAACACATGTTCAATCAAAATAAAGTCTTTCAGGATTGAAGCAAAAAAATCAAGTAATTAAAACTGAAATCAAACTTGGCTCATACAACAGTTTAATCGCTATAGTAAGTAGCTGAAAAAATAAATAACACTTTATTTTTGCATATATGGTAAGAAAGCCTTGCTGGCTTTAACTTTTATAAGAAAACTAAATTAAAAGCAGCTCTCACTCCTCGACAAAACACTAAGGGATATACTGTAGCAAACATTTTAAAAAGGGAAAAGTTGGGGATGTTACCAATCAGATTCTAGCTATCATGTTTTACGGTATTCTAGATGATAGGTGAATTCTGATTGGTTTATACAGACAACACCCCCACTTTTCCTCTTTAGAGGTTTTAGCAAATCTACCCCAAAATACTTTACACAGAATCTATTTTGGCTGTGTGGCTGAATGAAAGCTATTGTGTTCGGTTACTGATGACAATAAAAGGCATAAGCTACCTTTTAATAGATTTAAAGACAGAGGGCCTGAATCAGAAGTGGGTAAAGTTAGAACATCTGGCGCAAGCGCACAATGTTTTAATATGCGCATTCATCTGAGACACACTGCCCATACTTTAAGATGGTTGCCAATGGCGAGCGCATATTGGAAGTGCATGGAGATCCATGCAATTTCGATAGACAATGATGGGCGGTGACTTTGATTGGCGAGCGTGCTGGTGTCAGGGACTCGTCAAAAGAAGCGTTCCACTAGCACCCGTCGCCATGTACCATCAGATATTCTGAGCAACAACCCAAGGATTGCTCTTATGTCCGATGGTGGCGTACATTGTCTGCTCTATGGAGCGACTTTCAACGCAACGGAGTAGAGCTGTAGCCGGTGGCCGTCTCGGTAGGAAGCCCATCTGCTGCAGCATTAACAAAAATTCACATTAGCGGCTGCAACTTGCTACTGTATCTCCGTCCAACTCTGAATCAGATCCAGGTGGGCAAATGTAATCGGTTCTTGTTTGGCGATTGTGTCGCTTTTTCTTCAATGGGATTTAACGCACCGATATTTTTATTTTTATAAAAAGAAATCATCACTGAAAAATCTTTCACCAAATTCGAACCTAATATTTTTGTCCCAGAAAGTCTGTAGAGCACTGATGCTGAAAAAAGTAACTAAAACTAAGCAACCATATAGTTAAAATGATATCTTAATATTAAGCAGTAGACGCCTAAATATTAAGCTTGGCTCTGGCGAGTGATAAATCGGAGTACTGTAGAGAGCAAAGTTAAGATCGGATTAGATTGAACCCAAACATTGGTAAAAAATCCTTAAGATTTAGCTGAATCCCAAAACTGATTTATGAATCTATATTTCTCACATTGTGTATACGAGAGTCTATTCCTTTGTTAAGATGCCAGTGCTGAGTTTTTCCCAGTGGGCTAACCCTGGTCACACACCCGCAGGCTGTAGGTAATTACAGACTAGGGATCGTACAATATATGTTATAGGCACACTGTGTCACTTTCACATCTACAATAAATAACTTTACTGAATAGAATATGCACCGTTAATGCTTTTTTTCTATTAACTCTAAAAATATCTATATATAAAAAGCTGAAGAGCTCCGGAGAACATATTTTTCTTCTGATTTCAGCCTACCCTTAAGATATCCATATGAGATAAACATGTGATCACTTGGTAATATATACAGTGCATATTAAAACACAAATGCGTCCAACATTCCAGTAACAATATCGTCATTTTAAACCCAGGGATCAGTCCCAATTCTATATACTCAATAACAATGCAAACATTACAAAACAACACTGCTCAACACATCCTCGCATCAGATACACAATAAAAAAATATAGGCGTACAGTATATAGGTGAGTAAAAACATTTTTTTCTTTTTTTTTTTCCCTTTTTTTTTTTTTAAACAGAAACCAGCATTACTTGTGTAACCGGCCCAAGGCTTTTCTTTCTTAGAAAGAATATAAAGTCCACACAATATTCCATTTCTGTGATATGGAATTCTGCATATACATATAGGTAATATAGGAGAACTGCAATCCGATGTATGGGGGCATATTTTTGCACAGCAAAATCAAAGCCTAAGGATAAACTCTTGACAGGATGTCTTACACAGCGAGACAATGGAAGAGGGGGGGGGGGTGAGCTTTTACATGGCGCGGGGTATAACCGGCCAAGGGACAAGTATGCAAACTGTCCCTTACAGCATATCGCCACCTGCAGGCCAGAGTTTTGCACTGCACACTCATTTAGACACTGACCATCTTCTATGTCTGGTGTTTTTGGCTGATGTCAGATATCAAATCCTTTTGCTGTGATTCACAATGGGACACAACCCAGAAGTCATCGTATAGCCTTAGTTGAAGTGTTAGTTTAGACTATACCAGAACCAATGTATAATGAATAAAAATGGAAGCCAACTAAAGACTAATAGCTTTTTCACGGGTCACCAAACCTTATTCCAGTTCTGGCCAAGACTAGGTGGATCGTGTGCCCTAATGCTGACAATTCTCATTGCTGCACCCCATTGTAACAAATGCCGCATCTCTTACTGCAAACTGGTAAGAAGTGTTCATACCAAAATGGAACTGGCCAATCCGACTCTTGCTCTTTGGGACATTGGTACGTCTTTACAATTTTACTGTATCCATGGTAAGTGACTAAGTCTGCAAATAGGTTGATTTGTAATAGATACAACAGCATGTAACAATCTGTGGACCTATAATACAATAAGTGCTACATTTACAGTACTATAGTGCAATGTGGGGTGGTATATTAAATAGTTCACTCATGTACATGAAAACCTACCTGATGTTAGTGAGCAAAGTCCTAGACACATCTGTTGACCTGACAAAGTGGCATGTACAAGCAGCTTCCTTGAAGGGTCAATAAAGTTCCTTAACAAAAACAAACTGCTGCAAACCTGCAATCTAGGGTTCTGATTATATATATATATATATATATATATATATATATATATTATTTTTTTTTTAAACGGGAACTCCACCTTTAGGAACTCTATTGTCCAGGTATATTTTTGACAATTAGACGCCACAGATCTGCTTTGTAGATAAAACTGTATCCAATGTACACACCAGAGTTTATCTGTTGCGGTATCCAAAGGCAAATACATAATAAATAAAAATGGCCGGACAACCAAAGCCTCTGAAGGTGGAGATCCCCTTTAAGGCAGGGGTTACAGGCATTATGATGTTCCACACTCCGGGGGACAATGCAGTTTTAGTAAATCAAGTCTAATGGATATGTAATTTTTTTTCTAAACTATTCAAAATTCACTATGACTGTTGCAACCCAAAGTCCTTCAATACAGCGAGCACTTTAAAATGTGCCTTATATATCTGCAAAAGGAAGTTAGTCTAATGGAGCCTGTAAATAATAAATAAGCCCTGTCTTCCACCTAAAGAAATACGCCAATAACTTGGGAAAACAATGGACGAATGGTTTTAATTGCATCCTTCTTCACACTGTAGGATTTCATAGCCTTGACTCCTTTCTCTGGTGGAAACTGAGACCGTGGCAGCCTGGTGAGTGAGGCTGAGGTGCAGAGTGTTGTATTACAGGACTCCACACAGCCCTCCAGCCGTGTACTAGAGAGCACAAATTACTCATGTCAATCAATACATTTCTCTGAAGAACTCCATTCTAT
The DNA here is from genome assembly GCF_028390025.1 of Pseudophryne corroboree. Taxonomy (NCBI): domain Eukaryota; kingdom Metazoa; phylum Chordata; class Amphibia; order Anura; family Myobatrachidae; genus Pseudophryne; species Pseudophryne corroboree. Next base: position 123,609,907 of record NC_086447.1, read on the forward strand.
AGAAACTTCCAAGAAAACAGCAGAAATAATCCCACATGGATGAGATCAAGTCCAGATAGTTATTGTAGTCTCCTTTCTCCGAGTGGGGCTGAAAGGCCGGAGAGCGCTGAAATGTAGCAGGTACAATAAAAAGACATATGGAGTTTGTCTTTATGAAGCCGTAGGGTGAATATCTTGGTTTTCGAAAGGCAGTAAAGGTTCTCTCCAGTATGTGAACTGACTGTAGGTGTCAGAGCAAGGGAAATCTGAGGAATGGCTTCTCTTCAGCAAGGGGAAGACGTGATCCACCACCTCACAGAGCCGGACGTAGCTGAAACAAGAGAGATCCAGATGTGCTGTTAGTTCCAGAGTGCACTTTGCCAAATCAGAACGGTTCTAGCAGCACAATGGCAGGAGCTATACATGGGCTCAATGCAAAGCACAATGCAGAAGTGCATCAGGAAATACAGGGCACAATATATTTAGACAGAGATATAGGGGGTCTATGTACTATGGGGGAGATGTACTAAGCAGTGATAAAAGTGGAGAAGTGAGTAAAGTGGAGAAGTTGCCCATGGCAACCAATCAGCTGTTCTGTATACTTTTACAGTACGCAAATTATAAATGTTACATCAATGCTGATTGGGTGCCATGGGCAACTTCTCCACTGGCTCACTTCTCCACTTTTATCACTGCTTAGTACATCTTCCCCAAAGCCTAGGATGGAGATAAAGTGGACGGAGATAAAGTACAAACCAACCAGCTTCTGTAATTTTTTTTAAACACGACCTGTAACATGGCGGTTAGGAACTGATTGTCTGGTACTTTAGCTCTGTCCACTTTATCTCTCTCCAAGGCTTATATCACAGGATCTCAAACTCTGTCCTCAGGACCCTACACAGTTCATGTTTTCCAGGTCACCTGTGGATTTTTTAAATGTGACAGTTGGTTTTCTTACAGCGCACCTGCCGGGTGACCTGGAAACATTGAACTGTGAGGGGTCCTGAGGACCGAGTTTGAGAACTGGCTTTAGTACATAGACCCCTTAGCTTAGTAGCTCCCCAGGAACTGAATATTGGTACATCTCGTGTCTCAGTGATAGTCACTAGTTGTTAGTGAACTGAAAGTCACAATACTGATCCAAAACACAACATGGCAGCCTCCCATGTGCATTCGGAGAAGGGTCCACTGTAGTGCAAAAAAGTAAAATAAAATACCATTAATATAATCTAATTCGAACACTTATAATTTTGTGAATATATTCCTCAGTGCACAGATGACAGCTGCTGAAAAGACAAGAGGTCTAAGTAAATGTAGCAAGAGGTTAATAAGGTATAAATGATGCAATAATAAGTATATGTTACCAACATTTAGCACAGAAAATGTTTGTTCTAATTATAATTGTAAATTCTGCATATTTTACAGATGAATATATTAAGGCATGCTACTGTATAATTACCAGAGGCAGTGAGCGTTATTATCAGCACCATTGTATGGAGCTTAATAACACAGGGGGGGATGATTACTGAAAAGAGATACTTTATAAAGCCTGGAACTAATTACTCACACATGGGCTAATGACATTTGTGCTATGCCTGCACTGATCTGACTGATGAACCACATCTTACTGCCTGACAGGTGATTACAGAACTGACCCCACCAACTTCCAGGACTTTCCTCAGTGTGAAGAAATGTTAAGATTGGTTTCTTCTATAAACAGCCAGAGTGCCCTGCGATGCTGGCGGTTCTCTTTCCACAATATTACATTACACAACGGGACTTTGGAAATGTCTGGTTAGACAGTATATCATGAGGATTATACAGAGAATGTATAAATGTGGTGAGAGCAAACAGACTCAATAGGGTTAATGGGCAGCTCAGGGGCCACATGTGGCTCTAGAAAGGGCCACATAAATATAAGAAACTTACTGACTGGAATGATTTATGGGCAGAGGACCCCTGCTGTACTGACATCTAAGGGGAACGTGGGTTTACTAGTAAATTACTGTATGGGATCTAAGCGCATGACAAGCTTTTCTATCCTTTAGGCTATGGGTCTTCAACCTGCGGCGCTCCGGCTGCTGTGCAACTATACATCCCAGAATGCCCTGCCTCAGTTTTAGCATGCCTTAATAGCAAAACTAAGGCAGGGCATGCTGGAATGTGTAGTTCCACAACAGCTGGAGGGCCGCAGGTTGAAGACCCATGCTTTAGGCCAACTAAGCTCTGATTCAGGCAGAATGGTCCATATATCAGGCCCCTTTCCTGCCTTCCACTCATAAAATCTTTGTCATGTGTGTCAGAAACTTGGAAGGTACCTTCTGTTCATTGCTGCACACACAATTACATGGGATGGGATGTACTATCAAGATCACGGGCCATCACAACAATGTTAATTGCATATGTACTAACATATGCGGTTAGTATCGCAATGCGATGCCAGGGGTGCCCTGCGATCACAGATAGTGCAGAGGAGAGGGCTTGCGGCGGCCTCCATCACCTCACAGCAGCGGGAGGTGACATGTGCTGGTAGTCCCATGGCTCCTCCTCCTCCCTGTAGCCGGAAGAAGACAAGGGTGTGATGCGGAGGAGGAGGGGGATCCTGGATCAGCTGCCAGGACACAGTTAAGAGGAGGGTAGATGCTAGAATCAAGTGGGCTAAGGGACCTTTTCCGTAAGGGGGAGGAGTTACGACGCAAGGGGGAGGAGCTAGGCCAGCGGGATAGTTCCTCTACTATCCACGCCACCAACTATTACCTTTAGTAATTAGGTGGTGAGCGAAGCGGAGCGGAGCGAGCCACCGTGCCCGAAGCGTGGCGAGCGAAGCGAGCCCGCGAGGGTACTTTTCGGGTACCCTGTTCGCCCGTAGCTCCTCCTCCTGGTGACGTAGCTCCTCCCCTCAATACGTCACAAGGTCCCTTCAGCCCCTCCGATATAGAACCAACCTTAAGAGGAGGGTCGGCGTGTGCGGAGGGTTGCGGAAAGAAGCCCATAGACATAGGTGTCTTAGTACATATGAAAATGCGGTTAAACCCCGAAAGCAGAGGTTTTACCACATTTTCCCTTTAGTACATCCCGCCCCACCTACATTTCACAGTGGCCACACCCTTTGTCTTAAAGGTTGCAAAGCCCCTATTTTAGGGCAATGAGTAGAGGAAAGTAGTAACTGATTGGAACCAGGTGAGGACTCTCTGCAAATGTACTTGCAAGCACTTGGAAAGCATACAGACAATGGTCCTGTTTCTGAGTTGTACGCAAAAGCCTACGCAGCTGAGATGTTACAGGATACAGACTTGAGAGTACATCACAGGTGAGGCTGCTGCCCATAAATGACTAGAGACGCCCGAAGCCATTACAAAATCTCAGCAAATGCATACACATTTGCAGTATCGGGGCAAATCCAAGGAACATCGACTCCCCGGAGTGAGTCCATAGTCTTGCAGAATGGCTGCAAGAGCTGTGACTCTGGCGCCATGTTTTATGCGTGCGCAATCACAGATGTAAGAAGACACGCTATGATAACAGTCACACCTGTGTTTTTGCTGCCATTTCCCGTTACCGCCCCCAAACGGTCTCGGACTGTCAATTACTCTAAGAATAAATCCTCACTGTCAGCAGTATTGCAAGAGTACCATGGCATGTACCCAGTGCGGCTGCGATGTATGCACAGCCTCCCCATAATGGATTAGCTACGTTAATAGCGACCTACTGGATCAGGTCCATATCAATAAGAGAGTCTATGACGCTGTGCCTATCTGGTTTACCTGTAGCAAACACCCTATGGAGGCAGCCATTTTGGTAGCACCAGTGGAGGCAGCCATTTTGAGATCTGAAGTTGAACTTAAACTAATCAAAGTTAGTTTCAGTGATGTAACTGGTCTGTAGTATTTTGATTGGCTGTATTCTAATACATGTTGGTTCAGAGCCAGCAAGATGGCTACCTCCACTTAGTCAACAGACACACTTTTGAAAAAACCGCTGTTGTTTAAAAATGAAATAGAAAGTTCCAGAGTCTGTGAATTATCTTTGCAAACTGAGCTGTGATTTAAAAGGACAATCTTTTTATTCTCCAGCCTTATGATAAAACAGATACTCACGAGGAGATGTTGGTCTTCGCATGCTCCTGGATGAGCTCTCCTTTGGGGTTGACTGTAAATATTCTGTTTAAAGAAACTCCCACTTGCTTATATGAATAAACATCCTGTGTAAATCATAAAGGCACACATTAGTTTACGTTACTGACAGTTTTACTGAGCAGTAATAGCATCAACTCCAGCAAGTTCAGAGCAATTCCCACAGATTTACGAGGCCATAAAGCCGAGTCCTCCATGTAACCAGATAAAAAGAAGGAATGAGGGAAGCCCAATAAAAAGGTTCCGTGTATTACTCCATAAATATTCTCTATGTGCAAGTGCTTGCATTTTATCTGCCATAAACTCACAGGCCAGCTTTATCGGATTTATACAAATGCTTTAATCTCGATCCCATGCAGTGCATCTAATGCGGTCAGTGCCCAGATCTGGTTACCACAGGGAGTGATAGGCTGTGTGTATGTGACCGCGTCTTATACTAGGTACAGAGATAGCAGATACTAATGGTCTCATTGGCTTGTGCCGTCACATAGCAAATACTGTCTTATGTACAAGGTGATGCACACTATCAAGGTCTAAACATCATATGTAACACTGAATAAAAATTTCAAATCATGTGTTCATTTTATTCATCCCTTTAAAAAAGGAGAAAATCACCAGATCAAAATACACCATGGCCAGGATGTAATGTAGTCATGCGGGATCCTGGCCGGTCTCAGACATTTATTTTTAAAGGGGCAATCATTTACAAGGCTAAACCATGCCTTGTAAAAGATTGCCCCTTTAAAAAAACATCCGAGTTCGGCCAGCATTCTCCTCGGCCGCTGAACCCGGACTCAATTACATCTCACCCAATGTGTTATCTTGAATAAAACGAATTCTGACATATTTGTCTACTTTATGGTAGTTAAAAAAAAAGAAAGAAAACTCCACCTCCAGGTGACTTTAACGTATTGTCTTGCATACCCTCCAACTGTACCTTTTTGGCAGGTACAGTACCTTTTTTTTTTATATAATCTGTCACTCCCAACAAGGGCTTTGTACCGATTTTTGACTCTCCAAATTTCCATTGAAAGTATTGTAAAGGGGGCATGGCCACACACACTTAACCCATGGCCACACCCCTTTCCTAATTTGTATCTGTTTTTATGTGTAAAAACCCCTAATGCAGTCTCTAGGCTCATGAACAACGTATACCACACGCAATCTATAACAGAGGGGCTCCACAACATATATTTACACTGCGTGGCACACGATCCTCACCACCCCATAGGAGAGTACATTTGATGGAAGCGCAGATATAACGCAAATATCTTTAGAAATATATTTGTGATTTCTAATTGCTTTAATTATAGAACATAAATTCCCCTTTAATTGAATTACAGTATAGCCAGTGGCCTTTATGGAGATTACCCATGTGTAGAGTCCAGTGTGAATGACATTTTTACTGAAGTAGATCTACAGCCATGTACCAGCCCATATTAGTACATACAGTGTGCCATCTGTATCTCACACTGGTGAGCACTTACGACTAGTAGGCCTGGTCTTGATCACACAATGCCTTTCATGTTTGGTTTTACATCGATGTATATGACTTTGCAATGGGGAATACTTTGCTCTGCATGTGGGGTGGATACTGTTCCACATAAATAATGCTCCAATTGCAATTGTGCTGCAAAATAAGATTTCTTATTGCATAGCAGATATTTACATTAGCTACAAGGGCTGGAATGGAGATCAGGCGACCGTAAGGGCATCACCTACAGAAGTAGGATCTTCACCATCTATGAAGCTCGGTTATAAAACTACTTTTTCATTTTCTGCAGCTGTACTTACTGTAGGCCGGTTCCCAAAAGCAGCATAGAAGGGCTCCACGTTTGGGAGAAAGAGGTTTTTAATATCTGTCAAACACTGAATCTTGAATTTTTCAGGCTTCTTTTCTATTACTTCCCTGTAATTAAAAAATGTATCAATAAAAACATTTTTTTTTTTTACATATGGCCATTTACAGACATCTGCCAATGTTTGCAGCTGCCACCATGATGACCTCTTTTAAAAGTGTTGTGCCGTATACGGACTTTAAAAGGAGCTACTAAGAGAGCTTGGCTACTACATTTATTGATGTAAGTCAGTAACTAGCGCTGTGTGATGTACTTTCCCAGGAGTATGACAGTGTGCAGAAAGCAACAACAGTACACTGCTATATTCCTCTGAAAGTGCATCCCACAGCTCATTTCTCCAGCCTCACAAACTCTGTTGCTTAGACACAGAAAAAAAACGACCTATATAGTGACTATTCTACAGTACTATTAAAGAATAGGGGGTCAGAGTCTTTTCCTGATGGGATTCTGCTATATATATTTCCAGAATAAGAGCAGAGACGACCACGACTACTACCAGCAAAAGAATTGCACCGTTTACAGCTGGTGCAAAACACAGCTGCTAGGCTGTTAACCAACCAGCCCCGTTCTAGCCGCATAACACCCATCCTCTACTCCCTTCACTGGCTGCCTGTAAGATGGCGAATCATCTTCAAGATTGGCTTACTGAGTTTCAAAGCATTACATGACCAAGGCCCAAGGTACCTGAAACAGCTTCTTACCCCATACTGCCCCACTCTATTACTGCGACCTGTAGATGAAGGACTTTTAGCAGTACCTAGAATAGGGGTGGGCAAAATACGGCCCGCGGGCCGGATGCGGCCCGCAAACCGATCCTGCCCGGCCCACTGCCTCCCACCAGCGAGCAATGACAAGCGGCCCGACCGGCTGAGCTGCTTGTCATTGCTCTGCACTGCAGTACCTCCAAGCTGCCAGCGGCGCCTCTCTCCCCTGCTGCTGCGTTGTAGCAGCCTCCTCCAGAGTCCCCAGTGACAACGGCTGTGTTCAGCCGAAAAGGGGGCGGGGCTACGTGCCGATGGGGGCGGGGCTACACGGGACCTCAGGGGGCGGAGCTACACGGGACAAGAGCCAGACTGCTACAGATCAATCCTTCCTGCACTGCCAGCCAGATCAGTGAGTTAATGGAAAAAGTTAAAGTGTGTGTGTGTGTGTGTGTGTGTGTGTGTGTGTTTGTGTGTGTGTGTTAGTGTGCGTATATTTGTGTGTGCGGGCAGTGGCGTCAGACTGTTTTTAGGTTTGGGGGGAGAGATCTTTAGCTCTCGCTGTACCAACCCGTCCCGTGTTCTGTCACCATGTCACCTCCCCCATGTTCTGTTACTGTCACCACCCCCCGTGTTCTGTCACTATGTCACACCCCCCGTGTATTGTCACCATGTCACCCCCATGTTCTGTCACTATGTCACCCCCCGTGTTCTGTCACCATGTCACCCCCATGTTCAGTCACTATGTCAACTATGTCACCCCACCCCCCGTGTTCTGTCACTGTCACCCCCCCCCCGTGTTCTGTCACTGTCACCCCCCCCCCCCCCCGTGTTCTGTCACTGTCACCCCCCCCCGTGTTCTGTCACTGTCACCCCCCCCGTGTTCTGTCACTGTCACCCCCCCGTGTTCTGTCACTGTCACCCCCCCATGTTCTGTCACTGTCACCCCCCCCCGTGTTCTGTTACTGTCACCCCCCCCCCCCCGTGCTCTGTCACCGTGTCACCCCCACCATGTTCTTTCACTGTCACACCCCCCGTGTTCTTTCACTGTGTCACACCCCCCGTTTTCTTTCACTGTGTCACACCCCCCGTTTTCTTTCACTGTGTCACACCCCCCGTGTTCTGTCACCGTGTCACACATCCGTGTTCTGTCACTGTCACCCCCCCCTCCCCGTGTTCTGTCACTGTGTCACCCCCACCGTTTTCTGTCACTGTGTCACACACCCGTGTTCTCACTGTCACCCCACTCCCCGTGTTCTGTCACCGTGTCATCCCCCCATGTTCTGTCACCGTGTCACCCCCCCCCCCCGTGTTCTGTCACTGTGTCACACCCCCGTGTTCTGTCACTGTCACCCCCACCGTGTTCTGTCACCCCCACCGTGTTCTGTCACCGTGTCACCCCTTTCCCCAGGGGCCATAAGACACTGGATAATTTGCTTGCTGCACAATAATTATCCTAAATAAAATGTTAATGTGTAAAAAGGCTCTCTACCTGCCGTAATGTGTGTAAAAGGGGCTCTACCTGCCGTAATGTGTGTAAAAGGGGCTCTACCTGGTGTAATGTGTGTAAGTGGCGCTGTGTGGCGCAATTTGAATAATGGAGACTATTGTGCAGCCTAATATGAATCTGTATTATTTTTTGCCCACACCCCTTCCACATGAAGCCACGTCCCTATATTTTTGGCAAGTGGGGCGAGCTGCTATTTTGTATGTGGCCCTCGGATACTGACAGGAAATGTCAAGTGGCCCCTCAGCTGAAATAATTGCCCACCCCTGACCTAGAATCTCCTGTAATTCATCTGGGGGTCGAGCTTTTAGTCATGCGGCTCCGACTCTATGGAACTCACTTCCACGCACAGTGTGAGAGGCCCCAACTATAGAATCCTTCAAAAGTAGACTCAAGACTTTCCTGTTTACTCAAGCATTTCCATAATGTCCCTTTTAGTATCTTCATGCTTCTGTATTTTATGAAAATGTACTTCATTATTTTCTGTACTATATTATGCCATGTATCTGTTAAGCGCCTTGAGTCCTATTGGAGAAAGAGCGCTATATAAATAAAAGTACTACTACTACTACTACTGTGTATAAAACTATAGGTACAGATATGTTCTCCCTCATTTGACCCGCGAACGGGTTGCAATTGCATACTGCACCCACCTGCGACCCGTTCGCGGGAGCGTACGCACCTATGCGATCTTACGGATTGCAGGTGCGTGACCCCCTCACGCAAGCCAGTCACGGCAATCCATTTGCAACTGACGCAGCAGGCAGAACAGGGGAGGAAGGGCTCATCTGTAGCGGAGCTTTTTTCATCAAAAATCATCTTTAAGATTTTTCCCCTTTAAGACTTGTTTACGAACATTTTTAAAATAGCAGAAATATGCTCCTAGGCAGAGAAAACTACTTAGACGCTTGCTTCATTAGTCTAGCTTGTAATAGACTGATCAAAGCTAAGTGCTTTGTTGTTCTAGGTTCAGTAACAATCAACTGATCAGGCAGGGAAAAGTCTGTCTAATAGGATGTACAAATTAGGAGGAATGTGCACAAAATTGGATGTTACATTAACCATTACGCTGTACAGGAGGAGGCATTGCTCAGAGATGTTCTCTACCCATCCCCCTAATCTCCAGCCTCCGCACGCCTCACCCTCTCTGTGTCCACCCATAGCCACATAGATAGCTCAGGAGTAGGGCCTTCTCCCCTCTGTGTGCTCTGTGTAATTATATAATCACAGCACTGTAATTAGGTACATGTGTAGTTATGTTCTTACCTGTACCATTTTTTACTTGTGAACTTTGCTGTATGTTATACCCTTATGTATGGCGCTGTGGAGTCCTTGTGGCGCCATATCAATAAAAAATAAATAAGATTTTACTTACCGGTAAATCTATTTCTCGTAGTCCGTAGTGGATGCTGGGGACTCCGTAAGGACCATGGGGAATAGACGGGCTCCGCAGGAGATAGGGCACTTTAAGAAAGCTTTGGATTCTGGGTGTGCACTGGCTCCTCCCTCTATGTCCCTCCTCTAGACCTCAGTTAGAGAAACTGTGCCCAGAGGATATGAACAGTACGAGGAAAGGATTTTTGTAATCTAAGGGCGAGATTCATACCAGCCACACCAATCACACCGTATAACTTGTGATAAACTACCCAGTTAACAGTATGAACAATTAACATAGCCTCGGTTCAAGACCGACCAACTATAATATAACCCTTTTTGAAGCAATAACTATATACAAGTCTTGCAGAAGAAGTCCGCACTTGGGACGGGCGCCCAGCATCCACTACGGACTACGAGAAATAGATTTACCGGTAAGTAAAATCTTATTTTATCTAACGTCATAGTGGATGCTGGGGACTCCGTAAGGACCATGGGGATTATACCAAAGCTCCCAAACGGGCGGGAGAGTGCGGATGACTCTGCAGCACCGATTGAGCAAACACAAGGTCCTCCTCAGCCAGGGTATCAAACTTATAGAACTTCGCAAAAGTGTTGGAACCTGACCAAGTAGCCGCTCGGCAAAGCTGTAATGCCGAGACCCCTCGGGCAGCCGCCCAAGAAGAGCCCACCTTCCTAGTGGAATGGGCCTTAACTGATTTAGGTAATGGCAATCCTGCCGTAGAATGCGCCTGCTGAATCGTGTTACAAATCCAGCGAGCAATAGTCTGCATACAGAACAAACAGAGCTTCCGTCATCTGGATCCTAGCTGTTCTGGTCACATAAATCTTCAAAGCCCTGACCACATCCAGGGACTCAGAATCCTCCAAGTCCCGTGTAGCCACAGGCACGACAATAGGTTGGTTCATATAAAAAGATGAGACCACCTTGGGCAGAAATTGAGGCAGAGTCCTCAACTCTGCCCTATCCACGTGAAAAATCAGGTATGGGCTTTTGTATGATAAAGCCGCTAATTCCGAAACACGCCTTGCAGAAGCTAAGGCCAACAACATGACCACTTTCCAAGTGAGGTATTTCAACTCCACTGTTTTGAGTGGTTCAAACCAAGGTGACTTGAGGAAACTTAATACCACGTTAAGATCCCAAGGCGCCACCGGAGGCACAAAGGGAGGCTGAATATGCAGCACGCCCTTCACAAAAGTCTGTACTTCAGGAAGAGAAGCCAATTCTCTTTGAAAGAAAATGGATAAGGCCGAAATTTGGACCTTTATGGACCCTAATTTTAGGCCCAAATTCACTCCCGTTTGAAGGAAGTGAAGCAAACGGCCCAAATGGAACTCCTCCGTAGGAGCAGCTCTGGCCTCACACCAAGAAACATATTTCCGCCATATACGGTGATAATGTTTCGATGTCACATCCTTCCTAGCCTTGATCAGGGTAGGAATGACCTCCTCCGGAATCCCTTTTTCCGCTAGGATCCGGCGTTCAACCGCCATGCCGTCAAACGCAGCCGCGGTAAGTCTTGGAACAGACAGGGCCCCTGCTGCAGCAGGTCCTGCCTTAGAGGAAGAGGCCACGGATCTTCTGTGAGCAACTCTTGCAGATCCGGATACCAAGACCTCCTTGGCCAATCTGGAACAATGAGAATTGCTCTGACCCTTCTTAGTCTTATTAATCTCAACACCTTGGGTATGAGAGGCAGAGGAGGAAACACATAGACCGATCTGAACACCCATGGTGTCACCAGAGCGTCTACCGCTACCGCCTGAGGGTCTCTTGACCTGGCGCAATACCTCTTTAGCTTTTTGTTGAGACGGGACGCCATCATGTCTATTTGAGGCAGTTCCCACCGATCCACGATCTGTGTGAAGACTTCTTGATGAAGTCCCCACTCTCCCGGATGCAGGTCGTGCCTGCTGAGGAAGTCCGCCTCCCAGTTGTCCACCCCCGGGATGAACACTGCTGATAGCGCGCTTACATGGCCTTCCGCCCAGCGCAGAATCCTGGACACCTCTGCCATGGCCACTCTGCTCCTTGTGCCGCCCTGGCGGTTTACATGAGCCACTGCCGTGACATTGTCCGACTGAATCAGAACCGGTTTGTTCTGAAGCCATTTCTCCGCCTGGCGTAGGGCGTTGTAAATGGCCCTTAACTCCAGGACATTGATGTGGAGACAAGTCTCTAGGCTTAACCAGATACCTTGGAAATTTCTTCCCAGTGCGACAGCTCCCCAACCTCGGAGGCTCGCGTCCGTGGTCACCAGGATCCAGTCCTGAATGCCGAACCTGCGACCCTCTAGGAGGTGAGCACTGTGCAGCCACCACAGGAGAGATACCCTGGCCCTGGGAGACAGGGTGATCCGTTTCTGCAAATGTAGATGGGACCCGGACCATTGGAAGGTCCTCGCATGGAACCTGCTGAAGGGGATGGCCTCGTATGAAGCCACCATCTTCCCCAGAACCTTTGTGCAATGATGCACAGAAACCTTTTTTGGCTTTAAAAAGTTCCTGACCAGGGCTATGAGCTCCTGAGCCTTCTCCATCGGAAGAAAAACTCTTTTTTGGTCTGTGTCTAGAATCAGGCCCAAAAAGGTCAGACGCGTTGCAGGCACTAGCTGGGACTTCGGTAAATTGAGAATCCAACCGTGCCTCTGCAACGTCTTTACGGACAGAGACACGCTGTCCAGCAACTTCTCCCGAGATCTCGCCTTTATAAGGAAATCGTCCAAGTACGGGATAATTGTGACCCCCTGCTTGCGCAAGAGCACCATCATTTCCGCCATTACCTTGGTGAAAATTCTCGGGGCCGTGGAAAGACCAAACGGCAACGTCTGAAATTGGTAGTGACAATCCTGTACTGCAAATCTCAGAAACGCCTGGTGAAGGGGGGAAAATCGGAACATGAAGGTACGCATCCTTTATGTCCAGGGACTCCATCCAATCCCCTCCCTCCAGGCTGGCGATGACCATTCTGAGCGATTCCATCTTGAACTTGAACCTCTTCAAGTACAGGTTCAGGGATTTTAGATTTAGAATGGGTCTGACCAAACCGTCTGGTTTCGGTACCACAAACAGGGATGAATAATAACCCTCTCCTTGCTGGAGATGAGGAACCTTGATTATCACCTGTTGAATGTACAATTTGTGAATTGCCGCTAACACTAGCTCCCTCTCTGACGGGGAAGCTGGCAGAGCCGATTTGAAAAACCGTCGAGGGGGCATGTCTTCGAATTCCAGTCTGTATCCCTGGGAAACAATCTCTATTGCCCAGGGATCCACCTGTGATTGAACCCAGACATGGCTGAAAAGACGAAGACGTGCCCCCACTTGATCTGACTCCCCCCGGAAAGCCCCAGCGTCATGCTGTGGACTTTGCGGAAGCAGGGGAGGACTTCTGCTCCTGGAAACTAGCTGAGTGCAGCCGTTTTCCCTTACCTTTTCCTCTGGCAACGAAGGACGATCCTCGTACCTTCTTGCTTTTATTGGAACGAAAGGACTGCATTTGATAATGCGGTACCTTCTTAGAATGCTGCGGGGGAACATAAGGTAAAAAATTCGATTTACCGGCCGTAGCAGTAGAGACTAGGTCCGAGAGGCCTTCTCCAAACAATTCCTCCCCCTTGTACGGCAATGACTCCATATGCCGCTTCGAGTCGGCGTCTCCCGTCCACTGTCGGGTCCACAAGAGCCGCCTAGCAGAAATAGACATAGCATTTATTCTAGAGATTAGTAAACAAATGTCTCTCTGAGCATCCCTCATATACAAGGCAGCATCTCTGATATGCTCCATGGTTATTTGGATGGTATCCCTATCTAAGGTGTCAAGCTCCGTAGATAAGGAGTCTGCCCATGCCACGACAGCACTACAAACCCAGGCCGACGCCATGGCCGGCCTAACTATAGTTCCTGAATGTGTGTAAATGTGCTTCAGGGTGATTTCCTGCTTGCGATCAGCAGGATCCTTGAGGGAAGCTGTATCCGGAGAAGGCAGTGCCACCTTCGTGGATAAGCTAGTCAGCGCCTTGTCTACTTTAGGCGCAGATTCCCATTGTATCCGATCCTTCTGTGGAAAGGGATACGCCATGAGAATCCTTTTGGGAAGCTGTAGTCTCCGATCTGGAGATTCCCAAGCCTTTTCGCATAATTCGCTTAGCTCAAATGAGGACGGAAACGTGACCTCAGGCCTTTTCCCTTTATACATGTGAACCCTCGTGTCAGGGACAGGGGGTTCTTCCGTGATATGCAAAACCTCCTTTATGGCAATAATCATGTACCTAATACCTTTTGCCACCTTCGGCTGTAATTTTGCATCCTCATAGTCGACACTAGAGTCAGTATCTGTGTCGGTATCTGTGTCAGCAACCTGGGATATGGGGCGCTTTTGAGACCCTGAAGGTCCTGGCTCCACAGGGACAGGCACGGGCTGGCTACCTGACTGATCCCTAGCTTCAGCCTTGTCTAATCTTTTATGCAGAAGATTTACATTTGCATTCAAGACATTTAGCATATCCACCCAGTCCGGTGTCGGCGTTGCCGACGGCGACCTGACATTCAAGCACTCCCCCTCCACATTTAGCGAGCCCTCCTCATCAAACATGTCGACACACCCGTACCGACACACTGCACACACCCAGGGAAACTTTTTCTGAAGACAGTATCCCCTGAAAGGCCCTTTGGAGAGACAGAGAGAGAGTATGCCAGCACACACCCCACCGCAAACAACCTGGAGACCAACACAGAATGTTTTTCCCCAGCAGCGCTGTATTATATTGTATCCGCCAATTATGTGCCCCCCCTCTCTTTTTAAACCCCCTTCACAGTGTGTAAGCAGGGGAGAGTCCGGGGAGCTTCCTCTCAGCGTTCTGTGGAGAGAGAAATGGCGCTGGTGAGTGCTGAGGGAGAAGCCCCGCCCCCTCGGCGGCGGGCTTCTATCCCGCTCAAAATCGTGAAAAAATGGCGGGGGCTCAATTATATACATGTACAGTGCCCAGCTGTACATGTATATACCTATTTGCCATCCAAGAGGTGTTACTATTGCTGCCCAGGGCGCCCTCCCCCTGCGCCCTGCACCCATACAGTGACCGGAGTGTGTGAGGTGATGTGAAGCAATGACGCACATCTGCAGTGCTGTGCGTTACCTCTGTGAAGCTGAAGGCTTCTGCCGCCTGAGACGTCTTCTTGCTTCTGCTCTTCTGGCTCTGTGAGGAGAACGGCGGCGCGGCTCCGGGGGTGGACGCCCAGGACGAACCTGTGTTCACCCCCTCTGAAGCTAATGGTGTTCAGTAGCCGAGGCAGAAGATCCTATCAGTTAAGTAGGTCTGCCCCTCATTCCTCAGTCCCTCGATGCAGGGAGCCTGTTGCCAGCAGTGCTCCCTGTAAAAAAGTAAAAATCCAAAACAAAAATGCTTTCTGTAGCAAAGAACTCAAGAGAGCTCCCTGCAGCACACCCTTCATCCTCTGGGCACAGGATCTAACTGAGGTCTAGAGGAGGGACATAGAGGGAGGAGCCAGTGCACACCCAGAATACAAAGCTTTCTTAAAGTGCCCTATCTCCTGCGGAGCCCGTCTATTCCCCATGGTCCTTACGGAGTCCCCAGCATCCACTAGGACATTAGAGAAATAATTAATAAATTCAGAACTGAGGGGTGGACATTGAACATACAGCCCGGAAGCCTCCAATTTCACTGTAAAATTACAGGATTATAATACTGTATCTGACTTATAAACCAAAAACTTTTTTATACAATTCCATTACAATTGGTATTTTGGCAAGAAAAGGGGGTACTTTTTTTTTTTTTTTATTGTGACTATTGCATCCATTTGTTTTTAAAGACCTGCTTCATTAGTACAATAAATCAATCTTTCGGTTTTGGAGCACAATTCAGGACATCAAAACCATTACACAGTTGTTGTAATTGTTTACAATGAACAAATACTGTTCTATGGGGGGGAGGTTCAAGTCCATCCCTAAGCGATGCGACCGCAATAACCCTGTCGGTGGTGCCATGGCGCAAGCCCAGGCACAGTCCTGTACGTGCGTGGCCGGCCAAATGCGATCGGCACGCAATTAGTGTGAATGCCTCTGTGAGGCAGGCAGGCGATGGAGCATTGCGGGGGCGGCGCGGGGAAAATGGGGGCAGATGGGCGGCATTTTCAGGGCGGCTGCGTGACGTCACATGCACCCGCTCCTATGAGAACAATGGCGGTCGACCACCAGCATCCGCAGCCTAGCTATGGGGGTCATTCCGAGTTGTTCGCTCGTTGCCGATTTTCGCTATATTGCGATTAGTCGCTTACTGCGCATGCGCAAGGTTCGCAGAGCTCATGCGCTTAGTTATTTTACACAAAAGTTAGGTATTTTACTCACGGCATAACAAGGTTTTTTCATCGTTCTGGTGATCGTACTGTGATTGACAGGAAGTGGGTGTTTCTGGGCAGAAACTTGCAGTTTTCTGTGCGTGTACGAAAAAACGCTGGCGTTTCTGGGAAAAACGCGGGAGTGTCTGAAGAAACGGGGGAGTGTCTGGGCGAACGCTGGGTGTGTTTGTGACGTCAAACCAGGAACGAAACTGACTGAACTGATCGCAGTGTAGGAGAAAGTCTGGAGCTACTCAGAAACTGCTAAGAAATTTCTATTCGCAATTCTGCTAAGCTAAGATACACTCCCAGAGGGCGGCGGCTTAGCGTGTGCAATGATGCTAAAAGCAGCTAGCGAGCGAACAACTCGGAATGAGGGCCTATGTACTGTAATTTATATGATGATGACGACTACGACGATAATACCTGTGCAGTGCAGAGAACAAACTGCTGGGACTCAGGAGGACAGGTCCTTGAGGTAATACCATCCCATGCTCATTAACCCAGTGTAGATATCCTCTTGTCATGTCTGCCATTCCTATGGCACGTGCTGAGCAGTAGAGGAATTTATAACCATTTCTGTTAATAACAAAAATGAAACAATTACGGAGCTATTCCATGTACTAGCATCAACGAAACGCGTCAGTTGTGCTACACATACTAGTGTTACCAGTGTGTCAATAATGTGTGAATAGGAAATTTATATAAAGCAGGTATATGAACAGTAAAACACAATTTGAGATATACAATGCCAGCGTGTAAAGACTATAGCCTGGAAAACAAAGCAAATCCAAGTCATTTTCCATCCATGGTGACATCAGAGATCCTCTGAGATCTCAGATAAACTCCTGGGGGGGATTTATTAAAGGTTGATTTGGGCCGATTTAAATCAACTGAAAACTGCTTAAAATCGATATCAATCGATTTTGGGTTTCAGGGGCTGAAACACACATTTGCTAACAGGTGATTTTTTTAATATTCTTTGTTAAGTATTACTTAATGTGTGTTTTGGCCCTGAAGTACAACATCGATTTTGATTGATTTCAATCGATTAAAATAGACCTTTAGTAATTTTCCCCCTGGTGTCCACCAGAACATGTGATGAGAATCAGTAATAGCCTAGGACACTGGTGAGGCATCATGTATGTACTGTAGCTAAAGACTACTTAGGTATGTCAATCTGGTGGTATGTCCAATAGACACCAGGTGGCCGGTGGGAGGTCAGACGCGCTTTGTAAGCCTGGTGGGATGTCAGATACATGGCAGATGGTTGGGGGCACTAGCAAATGTAACTTGCATGTATCAATTAGCTCACAGTACATTTAGGGGTCTATTTACTAAGCCTTGGATGGAGATAAAGTACCAGCCAATCAGCTCCTAACTGCAATGTCATAGGCTGGGTTTGAAAAATGACCAGAGATGATTGGCTGGTATTTTATCTCCATCCAAGGCTTAGTAAATAAACGACACAAGCAGGATAACTACAGGAAAGTAACCAGGGAACACTCACTGGCTAACTTTGTGATACAGTTTTGCGATACCCTGATGAGTCCAATCTTTTCCGAGTGTTGGCAAAATGTGACCTAATGTGTCCGATCTGAAAGACAAGACCACAGTTTGCTAGATAGTTTAGAGAGAAAACATATTTGTCAGAAATGTATTTCCAGTAACATATAAAATAACACGGTTCATTGTGAGATCACAACCGCCAAATAGCGCTGTTACTATCGCTACTGTATTTATGATGTTTTTTCACTCTGGCTATTTTATGCTTTCATAAGTCTTATGGGCCCTACATATTAGGCGATATGCCACCGAGGTGCCCGACGGGCGACCCGGTGGCAGGGGGGAGTGAAGTTTCTTCATTTCCCCTGTCACATGTACCCATAGCAATGCATGCTAATATGGACAAGATTGTCCATTTGGCCTGCATGCATAAGCGACCCGGCACCAACAATGAACGAGCGCGGGGCCGCGCATCATTCTTCGTTTGTGCCTACACACTGAACGATATGAATGAGTTCTCGTAAATTAATGAACGAGTTCATATTGTTCAGTGAACTCGCCTAATGTGTAGTGCCCATTACTTTTTCAACAAAACAACATTTTTGTGCAGTGTTTAAAAAACAAACCAGACAAAAAACTTAATTACAGATATTGTTAAAGTAAGTAGTATCAGATCATGTTACCAAATGATAACAGCAGACATGTCAGAGTCTTCAACCGCTGATTTAAGGAATAACTCCCATTTGGATACGGTCAGGATCCCGGGAGTCGGAATCACAAGAGCAAACTCCCAACAGATCCTGCTAGTTAGGGTTAGGCATGAGGGAGAGGGTTAGGGAGAGGGTTAGGGATAGGCTACGGGGGTGGGGGAGGTTAGGGTAAGGTTGCAGGAGGGGTGGGTTAGATTGTAGGAGGGGTGGGTAAGGGTTAAAATACTATCCAGGATCTGCCAAAATTTGGATTGTCGGGATTTCCTACCCAACCCGTCCTTATTTCTTGTGTCAGAAGGTAATCCAGTAAGATGAGATGGCAGGGTCTTATCTCCTGATATTTAATATATTAAACTGTACTTTAGCACTAAGCCGTTATCGATTCCTAATTAACCTCTAATTTGCTTCAAGTTGTCGAAGGTGAAGGTAATTTTGGATTGATGCACTATAATGTCTGATAAGAGTACACTTGTACGATTTGGCCCTTTTCTACACAATTTCGACCCATCGGACCGATAAATCATGTGTGAAAAGTGTCAAACTGTGTGTCCTTTACTTCCGATGCGTGGTCCCGTGCGCATCGGATCGGATCCGGAGATTGTCACTGCTGCACCAAGGATAAATCGTATCCCGCAGCAGTGAATGGGATTGCATGTGAAACATCATATGCAAAATGACCGCATACGATGTATTGTATGTGGTATAGTCGCCTGTGGGGAGCTGCCGAGGTATCGCATGCGAGGCTGCATGCGATACCTCGGCTTAGTGTATGGCCACCTTAACATCACCCAAAACTGGGGCAGATGTATTAAGCCTAGAGAAGTGATAAAGCAGCGAGAAGTGGAAGGTGATAATGCACCAGCCAATCATTACAGGTTTGAAAAATGACAGGAGCAGATTGGCTGGTGCATTATCACCTTCCACGTATCACTTTTTTATCACTGCTTTATCACTTCTCCAGGATTAATACATCTGCCCCAATGTATTGTTTTGTTTTTTTACTGTGAGAGGAGTTCTCCTTATTTCTTATATGGCTATAGCCCTATGGTAAATGTTGCTGAAAATAAAACAGTTTGTGATTTCTGTGACCGCCCCAGACCATGCCCTGACAGCTGCAGCAACATGGCAGTTCAGCAGCTGTTGGACTACAAGCCGCTCAGCAAGATAACCAACCCTTGCATATAAACAGGTTGCTCAAAAAGTCTTTGGGTGAACAATGCACCAAGTTATCTGTGTGTGTGTGTAAAAACTAAAATTTCCAGCGATCTAGGGAGCAATAGAAGATTGGAACACCACCCTTCCTAAGAGCCAATTTAAGAACAGAAGTAAAAGAGTCACATTCTGCTCACTGTGTGTCCCTGAAAGTAACTATTGTCACACTCCACAAAGAACTTGCCTGGTAATTGTGCCGTCAATATCAGAAATGATGATTTTATCATCCCAGTTCCACAGGTAAATGGTGCCCTCGCAGCGACAGGTTCCCTGGTACTGAGTGGTAACACTGAATACTACATCGTTGGAGCCATTTTTTAGCTTCAGACTTTTCTGGAAGGAAAAATAATTACTTTCAGCGGATGCAGTCCCAGACACATTACACAATCTATTCGGATAATAGCTGTAATAGCAATCCTTACTTTTTGTATAGGACATAATGTTACACAACAGGGTACCATTTCTCGGCCATTGTTGCTTACAAATCAATTTTGGTTCCTCTGATAAAAGGAAACTAAATGACTTGTTCAAGGTCAGAAGGAAAAGCGCTCAAAGATCACCTTAACAATCAAACAGCCATTATATGTATAGCTGAAGGTAGACAATGACATCACATATCTATATGGTTGTTCACTCTGGATTTAATGCAGAATCAACCCTTGAAGTAATGTTAGTAAATAGCCCTTGGTGTCTCCTTCTGACACTAAAGTGCAATTAGCCATTGGTGAAGGAGGTTTGGCTTTAGCAAAAAACCAAATTTTTACATTTTTGTCAATTTGTTTTTCAAAGACTATGTACTAAGCCTAAAGCCCCATACACACTAGCCGATATTGGCGGCGGCGGGGACTCGGCGGGGTGCCGGCATCGGTATACACACTTGCCAACGTCAGCGGGGAAGGGCGCGACGGAGGGGGCTGGCAGGGAGAACAACACCGATGCTGCATCTACAGCGTGGCTGTCGTTAACGAGGACCTCCCTCGTCTGTACATGTTCAGACGAGGGAAGGGGCCGTTAACGACGCACGGGAGCATGCATAGTTAACGATAAGGAGTGTTCACAATATCGCCTAGGGTGTATGGGGCTTAAGAGATAAAGTGGACGAAGATAAAAGTACCAGAAAATCAGCTCCTAACTGCCATGTTACAGGCTGTGTTGGTTGGTACTTTATCTCCGTCCATGGCTTAGTAAATAGACTCCTTAGTATATCTGTTTTCACTTATTATCTATATCAACAGTTTTCCTGAACTTGGACTTCAAAAGGGGTGGTCTTCAGTTTGCCAGCTGTTGGGGTCCCGTCGCACAGTATACCGGCGCCGGAATCCCGATAGCCGGCATACAGACTCCGTTTTTCCCTCTTGGGGGTCCACGACCCCCCAGGAGGGAGAATGGATAGCGTGACCGTGCCCGCAAGGGGCTCATTTGCGCTCGCCACGCTGTCGGTATGCCGGCAGTCGGGATTCCGGCACCGGTATTCTGTGCGCCGGGAGCCCGATAGCCGGCATACCATACTACACCCTACAAAAGTTCCCTAATAGGCACGCAGCACACCCGGGCCTTCTCTTGTAGTCCAAGGTGCCTTACTACATTATTGTTAAATATGACTGTTATGGCTCGTTAACACTTTTCTTTAAAAATGTCTGCTGATATGTTATTAGAGAATGACGCATCTGATTGAATGTATATTTTTATCTTAAAAATGAAATTAAGAGCAATATGCAACGATTTTGAATGTTAAATAGCCACCCACATGCCCCCTCAAGTGCACTAGGTTTCCTGTCACTCTCCTACACAATGGAGGCAGCCATTTTGTGAAGCTGCAGCCAACATTCCTGAAACAAGGTCAGCACGGAGTCACTGGGAGCAAATATTCTGCCACAATAATCCTACAAGCCATAATAATCAACAAATATGATAAACCAAGCTTAAAAAAAGCTAATGGGTGTGTGGTGTTCATACATTTTTCATCATTCAGATCTGCCAGCTACTCCCCCTCTAATCCATTAGTTTAGTTTTTCCACCTTTCACTTCAAACATTTCTTCTAAATCTCTTTACTCCAGATATACTTCATCTGATTGTGACTCATTACCGGCCGAGGCACCATTTCACCAGACACACCAATTTGATTTTTCTGTTGCAAAGAGACACATCTAATGGATATCCCTAATGCACTTCCATCTGACATCAGACCAATTATATTTAGATACTGCAAGCTACTGGAAAAAGTGTGACTCCTGTCTCCCTCAGTTAATGAGTACAAACTGTGTCAGGAGCAATCACCCAATGTACCTTATCCTGTTGCTGTGATTGTATTCCGGCAGAGCTATGCAGTAGGTGGCTTGCCTTAGAAATAACATGTGTTTCACTAGGAAACTCTAGGAAATAATAATAATAATAATTTTATTTATATAGCGCTCTTTCTCCAATAGGACCCAAGGCGCTTTAAAATGACGCTGTATGTGGGAAGGTGGGGGGGCTGTTCCGTGAGTCCGTACAGTATGGACAGACAGGTTACACTGCTGGCAATATAACCTCATGGTGAATGTTAAATGAATGAGGGTTTTTAGTATGAATCACACTTTGGCCCAACAATGTTTATTCTAGAAAAGATCCATTTGTGCTGAGAATATATTATATATAATAAACATGGGCAATACTATTTGAAAACAATTTTATTAACAGAGTTTGCAAGGGACAAAAGCTCAGGCTAGAACAGTGTTTGCAATCCACGGTCCTCAATACAGGCCAGGATTTAAGAATAGCCATGCTTGAGAACAGGTGATTTAATTATTCTGATTTGACCATCTGTGCTCAAGGGGTTGGGATTGAAATGACAGCATGCAGGATGCTGGAAGTCAGAATACTGATCACAGCACCCGGATGTTCAGAATACAGACGGTGAAGGTCAGTATACTCACCCTCCCCCAATGGCCACCTAACCTCCCTTCTAGCAGCCTAAGCCTAACTCCCCCCCGGTGGCTTACCTGTCAGTTGGGCTTGGAGACGCTCGTTCGGGATACCAGAGGACGGGATTCTGGCACTAGTCTAGTGACCCTATTTGGGATGGCGCAGTCGGCATTCCGAGTCATGTCGAAATCCCGGCGTCTGTATTTCGACTGCCGGAATCCTGACCGGATCCTCTACTCAAGCATGGATATCCTTAAAACCTGGACTTTTAGTGTGCCTGGAAGTCGGAGGTGGGGAATCTCTGGGTTAGAAAAGTGGTGCTTTTCACTTTTGTAAAGACATTTCTCACCATAGGTGTGTAAGATCTATGGTGAGGCCCATCCACATACACTGCTCAAAAAATAAAGGGAACACTTAAATAACACAATGTAACTCCAAGTCAATCACACTTCTGTGAAATCAAACTGTCCACTTAGGAAGCAACACTGATTGACAATCAATTTCACATGCTGTTGTGCAAATGGAATAGACAACAGGTGGGAATTATAGGCAATTAGCAAGACACCCCCAATAAAGGAGGAGTTGTTCTGCAGGTGGTGACCACAGACCACTTCTCAGCTCCTATGCTTTCTGGCTGATGTTTTGGTCATTTTTGAAAGCTGGCGGTGCTTTCACTCTAGTGGTAGCATGAGACGGAGTCTACAACCCACACAAGTGGCTCAGGTAGTGCAGCACATCCAGGATGGCACATCAATGCGAGCTGTGGCAAGAAGGTTTGCTGTGTCTGTCAGCATAGTGTCCAGAGCATGGAGGCGCTACCAGGAGACAGGCCAGTACATCAGGAGACGTGGAGGAGGCCGTAGGAGGGCAACAACCCAGCAGCAGGACCGCTACCTCCGCCTTTGTGCAAGGAGGAACAGGAGGAGCACTGCCAGAGCCCTGCAAAATGACCTCCAGCAAGCCACAAATGTGCATGTGTCTACTCAAACGATCAGAAACAGACTCCATGAGGGTGGTATGAGGGCCTGACATCCACAGGTGGGGGTTGTGCTTACAGCCCAACACCGTGCAGGACGTTTGGCATTTGCCAGAGAACACCAAGATTGGCAAATTCGCCACTGGCGCCCTGTGCTCTTCACAGATGAAAGCAGGTTCTCACTGAGCACATGTGACAGACGTGAGAGTCTGGAGACGCCAAGGAGAACATTCTGCTGCCTGCAACATCCTCCAGCATGACCGGTTTGGCAGTGAGTCAGTAATGGTGTGGGGTGGCATTTCTTTGGGGGGCCGCACAGCCCTCCATGTGCTCGCCAGAGGTACCGAGATGAGATCCTCAGACCCCTTGTGAGACCATATGCTGGTGCGGTTGGCCCTGGGTTCCTCCTAATGCAAGACAATGCTAGACCTGCAAGACGAAGGCATTGATGCTATGGACTGGCCCGCCCGTTCCCCAGACCTGAATCCAATTGAGCACATCTGGGACATCATGTCTCGCTCCATCCACCAACAGACTGCACCACAGACTGTCCAGGAGTTGGCAGATGCTTTAGTCCAGGTCTGGGAGGAGATCCCTCAGGAGACCATCCGCCACCTCATCAGGAGCGTGCCCAGGCATTGTAGGGAGGTCATACAGGCACGTGGAGGCCACACACACTACTGAGCCTCATTTTGACTTGTTTTAAGGACATTACATCAAAGTTGGATCAGCTTGTAGTGTGTTTTTCCACTTTAATTTTGAGTGTGACTCCAAATCCAGACCTCCATGGGTTAATAAATTTGATTTCCATTGATAATTTTTGTGTGATTTTGTTGTCAGCACATTCAACTATGTAAAGAACAAAGTATTTAATAAGAATATTTCATTCATTCAGATCTAGGATGTGTTATTTTAGGGTTCCCTTTATTTTTTTGAGCAGTGTATATAATATGTCCAGAGTCACAGTTACATTTGGATAGATGTATTGATGATACAGTGTATATATCTTTTAATCAAACATCATATATAAGTGGGTACTACCAGAGCCGGCCCTAACCAATATGATGCCCTAGGCAAGTTTTTGGCTGGTGCCCCCTAGCACCACCGCTAGTTCCGCCTCTGACCCTACACCCCTTTCCCAGTGCCATCACCCCCACCCGTAGTAGTCCTTTTTTTGTTTTCCTACCCCCTGTAATTTAAATAAGAACAGTGTGCACATTTGGCGCACAGCACATAAAGGTATGTGTTTTTGCTGGCAAGGGGCATGGCCACACAATAGTTCCCCAATTCAAATTACACCACACAGTAGTGCAACTTTATTCACAATTTATCATGCGATAGTGTCCCTTATTCACATTACATCACACAGTAGTACCACTTCACCTTATATACGTTACTCCTCACTGTAGTGCCCCTCATTCACATAACATAATACTAAACTGCTCCTTATTCACATTACACCACACCATGTTGCTCTTTATTCTCATTACACCACACCATATTGCTCTTTATTCACATTACACCACACCATATTGCTATTATTATTCACATTAGACTACACAGTAGTGCCCTTTCTATACGTTACGCCACAGTAGATCACCTTATACACATAATGCCACAAATTGGTAATGCATTTATACACAATACCACACAGTAATGCCCCTTACACATGACACCCATTATTAATGTCCTTATAAACATAATGCACCTTACACATTATGCTAACCTTTATTAATGCCCTTATACACATAATTTCCCTTACACATATGCTGCACATTGTTTTTTGCAAATAGATTTTATTGAAATTTCAATTGAACGAAAACAGGAAGTTGCAGAAACATTTGAATAGCTTCTCAGATTGTCAGAGGTACATCATCTGGAGAGACTTAACACCGTGTATAATAAAAGAAAAGAAAAATAACTGTATAGGTGGATGTCCTCTTTCCACTAACGTATCATACTTCCAGATAAAGAAAAATATATAGAGCATAAAGGAGTAAGAACCATAAACGTTTCATGAATTACAACTTCTTGATGCAAAAGGGAGAGAGTAGAAGTAGGAGAGGATAGAGGAGTAACGAGATACAAAGAGAAAAATAGAAGGGTAGGGGGTAGTATTACTCTCAGTGTAGAGGGGGAGAAAGAAAGGTAGCTTAGAGAGATAAGGTTTAGGAAGGGGGGGGGGGGGGGGGGTTTCTCTTCCTGTCCTAAGGGGTTTAAAGCATGATTAGTTACATATGGCAACTGGAGATAAAGGGGAGGGGTTTCTCTTAAAGAGAAGATTTGTAGTGGGTTGACTCTTTGTATTCCAGCCATGGGCTCCAAGTAGCTATAAAGGAGATGTTTTTCATTTCTAGAGACAAAATGAGATCTTCCATTGCCATATAGTGGTCTAATCGGGCGGACCATTCTTTCATAGTGGGGGGCACTGTTGATTTCCAGTGAACTGGGATCACTGCCTTAGAGGCACTTAGAATATGGCGAAGTAGTGATTTCTTGAGATGATAACTAGGTGTACGCGTGAGATTTAATAACCAAAAGCTAGGGCAAAAGGGTAAGTCCTCACCGAGGATAATGCTAGCTGTCTCCACCACCTTGCGCCAGAACGGTTGCAAGAGAGAGCATTCCCACCATATATGTAGTGGGGTGCCTACTGCTGTCTCGCATCTCCAGCACGTGTTGGGTACTCCAGGATAAATTTTCGCCAGGATATTTGGGCATCTATACCATCTTGTAAGTATTTTGTAGTGAGTCTCCAAGACTAGCACATTGGTAGTTAATGAGAAGGTATTTTTATAAATACCCTCCCAATCGTCTGTGGTCACCAAACCCCCTAGGTCTAATTCCCAATCCCTGACAAATTTCGGTTGGGAAGAGAATCTATGATTCAAGATCCACTTGTAAAACGTGGAAAGAGTGTGTCTAGGGTATGTGTGGGAGAGGCACATCTGTTCAAATAGAGTCAGTGCTCGTATACCCTTTCCAGAAGAGCAAAAAGTCTGTAGGTAATGTTTAAGTTGGAGATATCTCCAGATTTCTTTATTGGGTAGGTTCCATTTAGTTTGCAGTTCGGGAAAGGGCATTATACCAGATGAATCTAGCATTTGATTAGTTCTCCGGATGCCCTTTTCTTGCCATGCATGAAACGACAAGGAGTGGCATCCAGGGGGAAACTCAGGATTCCCAAACAGTGGTGAGAGTGGGGAGGGATGTGCTGAAATATGTGGGATAGAGCGTAGGAGACGCCAACACGAAAAGATGGGACCAGCCAGTGGGTGCATTACTTGGGGGACTTTAGAAAGCCAGAGGGAGTTTAAGCTAAGAGAGGGAAGAGAGGCCAGTTCAATGTCTACCCATTGTTTCCTGTGGAGTTCACTACTCCATTCCATGGCTCTCGTAAGGAGTACTGCATGGTAATAGGATAAAAAGTGAGGAAGTTGGAGACCTCCTTGATGTTTCCGTCTAAAGAGGATCTCATGCTTAAATCGGGGTTTTCGCCCCGCCCAAATGTAGTCTTTGATCTTTCGTTGTAGTAAGAGGAACCATGAACGAGGAATAGTAACAGGTAGAGTTTGTAGTAGGTAGAGAATTCTGGGTAAAATATTCATTTTGATTACTGCTATTCTCCCTATCCATGAAAATTTTTTCCCGCCCCATTTGGAGAGATCAGATTGGAGTTTTGAAAGGAGTGGAGGGAAATTCAGTTGGTAAATTTGGGCAAGATCCTTGTGAAGGGTTACTCCTAAATATTTTAACTGTGTTGGATGCCATGCAAAGGGCGAGATAGATTGTAGTACTTGGAGGCTGGTCTGGTCTAGTGTTAAATTCATTGCTGTAGATTTTGATAAATTAATTTTAAAATTGGAGAGAGTACCAAACCGCTTGAACTCTTTAAGGAGATTGGGTATAGAGGTCAAAGGATTGGAAATCACTGCAAGGAGGTCATCTGCAAATAGGGCGAGCTTGTACTCCGTCCTCCCCACCTGCAGCCCTGTGATGTTAACATTCTGGCGAATGGCCCTCGCCAGGGTCTCCATGCATAGCACAAAAATAAGTGGTGACAGAGGACACCCCTGACGAGTCCCATTCCGTATCTGGAACGGGTCTGATAGTTCACCATTGATACGTACGCGAGCAGCGGGGTCAGAATACAGGGCCCTAATTCTCTGGAGGCCCACCATGCCCATGCCCATGTGTTCCAGTACCCCCAATAGGAAATCCCAGTCCACCCTGTCGAACGCTTTTTCTGCGTCTGTTGAGAGGAGGATGGAGGGGGATTTACAAGTTGATGCGTAATGAATCAAATCGAGAACCTTCGTGGTGTTGTCCCTGGCCTCGTGGCCCGGAACGAAACCCACCTGGTCCGAGTGTATCAGTTTTGGAAGGAAGAGTTTTAAGCGATTCGCCATTAATTTTGCGAAGAGCTTCAAGTCTACGTTTAGTAGGGAAATTGGTCTATAGCTGGAACATTGTGACGGGTCTTTGCCTTCCTTATGGATCACTGTGATATGTGCGAGCATAGACTGGGGGGAGAAGGAGGACTGGTCTGAAACCTGATTAAAAGCTCTGAGCATCATAGGTAGCAAGACATCTCCAAATGTCTTATAGTAGGCTAAAGAGAAGCCGTCAGGGCCCGGGCTCCTGCCATTTGGGGTGGTCTTAACAGCGTCTTCGAGTTCAGCCAGAGTGTAGGGGTTCTCAAGTGACTCGACTTCTTCAGGTGTAAGAGTGGGGAATTTAATTTCCCTTAAAAACTCTGCAATGGAGGCCTTTCGGGAGAGATCAGATTCTGCCTCCGTGGAGCCTCTTAGGTTGTATAATTGGGTATAATAATGTCGGAAGGCTGCTGCTATCTCTGTCGTGGTGTGTTGTGTTGTTCCCGTATGAGATTTTACTTTAGATATAAAAGATGCCGCGCGTTGAGCCTGGAGAGCCCGCGCTAGCAGCTTCCCAGGTTTGTTCCCCCATAGGAAATAGCGACTACGACATTTTCTAGCCTCTAACTTCAATCTGTGGGACATAAGCGAGTCTAATTCCTTCCGAGCTATTAGT
Organism: Pseudophryne corroboree; assembly: GCF_028390025.1. Lineage (NCBI taxonomy): Eukaryota > Metazoa > Chordata > Amphibia > Anura > Myobatrachidae > Pseudophryne > Pseudophryne corroboree. The sequence goes on from NC_086447.1 coordinate 123,638,199, forward strand.
AATGATTGAAGGTTTTCATCTGACATGGTGGATTTATGGAGAAGTTCTAAGGCTTGAATTCTTTGTAACAAGGCCTCCCGTGCCGCCATATGTTGTCTTTTCCTATGGGCACCCAGTTGGATGAGTTTTCCTCTTATTACACATTTGTGTGCCTCCCAAACTACCACTTTAGAGATCTCCTCTGTGTCGTTGACCTCAATATAATCGGCTATCGCCTCTCTAATCTGCTGCTGGCAGCCGGGGTCCTGGATGATCGTCTCGTTTAGTCTCCATGTGTAGGAGTTCGGGCGGGCTGGGGACAGGCGAACCCCCAGAGAGACGGGAGCATGGTCTGTCCAGGACATGTTGCCCACAGCAGATACCTCAGCCAGATGCAAAAATCTATGCGAGATAAATAAGTAGTCAATCCTAGTGTAAGTGTTGTGAGGGTGTGAATAGAAGCTAAAGTCCCTAGTGGAGGGCTGTTGTAATCTCCAGACATCCATAAGTTGGAAGTTATGTAGAATCTTCCGGACCCTACGATGTAATTTATCTGAATACCTTGGGGAGGGGTTGGAGGAGTCTAACCGAGGCTCCAAAGACCAGTTTAAATCCCCGCCAAAAAGCAGAATCCCATTAACATGAGGTTGGGCTAGCGTGAGGACTCTTTCCAAAAAGCCTGGCTGAGCCTTATTGGGGGCATAAACATTAAGAAATGTAAGAGCTCTATTAGCGATGGCGCAGTTTATAAGTAAAGCCCTGCCGGGTACAAGTTGGTGACAAACAACATCAGCGAGGGCAACATGCTTGGCGATCAGAATCGCTACCCCCAATGTCTTACCATCAACGTTATTTGAGAAATACCCTGTGGGGAAGTCTCGATTCCTGAGAGAGGGGGCCACTCCCTCTTTAAAGTGGGTTTCTTGCACAAAGGCAATATCTGCTTTTTCGGCTTTCAATTCTCGTAAGGCCCTTGACCTCCTCTCAGGAATGTTGAGTCCCCGGGCATTAATAGAAACCACTTTTAGTAGCGCCATTTATCTGTTCCAATAAGAAATAGTAAATCTGGTCTTACCGAGATCCCAGCAGCATAGAGTAAAATTTGGGCATTGGTGAGTCTAGGTAATTTTGGAAGGGAAGAGAGAACCTGAAGAAGAGGAGGGGAGAGAGAAAGGGATAGGGGAAGAGCAACAGAACAGAAAAACATAGCAATATAGAACAGTTGAACATGTGAAAACGTAGCACCGCTCCTGGTGATACGAACAACGGGGACAGTGTCCCCATCGATCATTCCAGGACCAAACATTGCGGTGCAAATGGGGTAACGAGGGGGGGGAACGGATCCGCCCTCCCACACGAACTATATCAATGGAACATAATGAATAACCACAATAATGTGAACATTGCATGCCATCACACTAGGTACAGTACATTACCCGAGCTACGATAGTACAGTAAATACCGTGGCAGAGTTGCTTAAATCTCACTCTATTCGGGAAGTTAAAATGTCTAGGTCCCTCGGGCATGACGGGACTATTAAATATAGAGGCAAGAGACTGAGAGGCAACGCGCCCCTCAACTGCATGTTGTCTCGAGGGAGGCAGTCTTCATATAAAAGCCATGGATCCTCTCATGGGGACTTGACATATTGGAGTAGTCCTCTCCGTGCCCGTCAGTCCTGCGTAGCGAGGAAAGGTTGCCATTTTAAAGGTGGTGCGATCAGGTCTTCGCAGTCGAGGGAGAAGATGGAGACAGAGGGGACGAAAGGGAGCGATTCCTCTTCTGTGCTGCTGAAGGAGATCCCCTTGTTTGGAAAGGTATGTCAGCCCGGGGAGGCTGGGGGGGGCGTATTCTCGAGCCTACGGATTGCCACTCAGGGACCTGTACTGGGTCAATAGATAGGGTGGAGCAGAAGGGGGCGACATCCTCGGGGGTCCGAATCGTTGCAGACCTGCCGTCATTGGTCGCTGTGATGCTGAACGGAAAACCCCACCTGTATTTGATGTTGTTTTTACGGAGGGCGTCTGTTAGGGGTTTTATTTGACGTCTTGACTGTAGGGTGTGACGAGAAAGGTCCTGAAAGACCTGGATAGGTGCGCCGTTGAAGTCTAGGTCTCCGGCGTTCCGGAGTTTCCTGATTATCTCTTCTTTTTGGCTGTAGTAGTGTAGGCGGCAAATAATGTCTCTTGGTCGGTCGGACTGCAAGCCTCTGGGACGCAGTGCTCTGTGTGCCCTGTCGAAAACAATGGGGTCGTTCGGGTCGGTTTCCAGGACTGCACCAAAGATCTTGTTGAGGACATCTGAGATGCTTTGCTGTGGTATGTCTTCTGGAATGCCCCTCACTCGCAGGTTATTCCTACGTCCCCTGTTGTCTATATCATCAAGATGGTCGTGCAGGTTCTGAATCTCTTCTGCTTGAAGTCTGATAGTATCCACCAGTGCGTGTTGGAAAGCGTTGGATTCTTCTCCCCTGGTCTCCAATGTTTCAATTCGAGAACCCAGGTGAGTCAGTTCAGACCGAAGTGAGGACACCTCAGAGTGGACCACATCTCGGAGTTTACTCTCCAAAGATGTGAAGTCCGCCTTAGTGGGCAAGGTCTGCAGGAGTGTGAGGACCTTCCGCATGTCCTGCTGTTCAGTGGAATTCCTATCCGGTGTAGTCACCCTGTTTTCGCCTTGCTTCTCTGTTCTCTCGGAATGTGCCGGAGAGGAAGGCGTCGGTGGAGTCGACATAACTGTATCTTTCCGGAGATTGAGAAACCGCCTTAGGTCTGAGCGGGGGGTAACTTCAGACTGACCGATAGAGGTTTTCACTCCCCTACGTCTCCTGCGACTCATGGGTAATAAGAAGGGGATGTGGGCGTCGAAACCTGTGCGACAGGCGTTGGGGCAGATGTGATGGGCAATTCAGTATCGCAGGTCACACTTTGAGCACTCCCTCGGTCCCATATCCCAGAGCTTGGGGCTGATATTCACTGATCCCTAAGTCGCCACCGTACAGAAGAGAGTGTCAGGTGCAGTGGTGGGTGCGTTCGGTGAATCGCGCCGTTAAAGACATGTCAGGGTGGATGCGTTATCGTGTCGGGTCTGGCAAGATATTGCAGAATCAGCAGAACAGATCTGTGGTCATTTTGGTAGTAGAACGTGTCAGGAGGCGTCAGCCCTCATCCCTCGAGACGGCCCTACATGGCTGCAGGAGGAGGCGTCTGTTTCCTTTTGGGTGGGGACATGGTGGTCACACAGCGGTGGTTAGTTGTAGGCAAGTTATTTTGTTATAATACAAGCAAGTGTAGCAGTAGGGGAGGTGAGATGTAGCAGGGGTCCACCAGGGGGAGCTTCAGTTCCCTATGTCAGGCAAAGAATGTGCAGCTTGTCCCCTTTAATTAGTGGGGTGGTTGGGATCCTGTGTCAACAGCCCCTGTCACCTACACCCTATTTGGCAGCAGGGCTATACAGCACTCTTAGTATGGGCGCCTTTCCAGATTTAAAAATGGCGTCGGCGGCTCCTATTGCCAGTGGTGTCTGCCAGGATCCAAGATGGCGCCGCCAGGCTGCCGCCTCCAGGTGCCTGCAACGGGCCCCAAGTATCCCCTGTCTGCAGGATAGCTTCAGTGGTGGCAGTGGCTGGCTTCCCCCGAGCCCAGTCGGGGCCTCCTGGGGCACGCCGTGGGCTTTGATTAAGTCAGTGGCCGCGTCTGTTCCCGGGAGCGGCACCACGTGACCGGCGCCGCACTCCCTCTCAAAACGGAGCCAGCCGCCGGACGCACGGGAACCCGCCGCACAGAGCGGATCGTCAGGGCATTGACTCACCAGGATGAGTTGACGGGTGGTAAGTGGTGCGGGGGCTCTGGGGGTGTTGGGGACAGCTCCGGCCCGTCTCTCAGCCGCGGGGCGCCGCACTTCCGGTCCGGGGTAGCTCCAGACGCGAGGTCCCGGCTCCAGCTGGCGGGGTAGGCCGCACGGGTCCAGGGGGCACCCGCCGGCTCCGCAACCGCCCTGCTTATTGCTGTGGGGGTACGAGTAGGGTATATGAAAGGTGTCAGGTACGATTGTAGGGCAAAAGAGCAGTTAAAACTGCTACTGTGGCAGGAGCTTGAGTGCAGCACAACCTCCTGCATCCACAGCCAGGCCACACCCCCTATGCTGCACATTGTTAATGCCCTTATACACATAATGACACACATAATGTCCCTTACACATATGCCGCACATCATTAGTGCCCTTCTACAAATAATGGCACATATATTTCCTGGCGTGAGTCAACTGGAAGCTCTGCTAATGTCGGGTGCCTATTTTTTTATGAAAATGCATCTTATTTGCATTGCTATGTGGCTAGGATGCACAAGCAGCTTCTGCTGATTAAAATGATATGTGGCATGCCTATATACTGTGTTCGACTGTGGCTGTATCTGCATACGAAATGCTACACACAGAATATAGGCATGCTGCATATCATTTTAATCAGCAGAAGCTGCTTGTGCCCCTAGGCATACCAGATGCCCTAGGCAATTGCCTAGTTTGCCTATACCTAGGGCCGGCTCTGGGTACTACAATTATACTAATGCTGATGCTTGGTGTTTTGTAATGCATAAATTATATCATTCCTTTTTCTGAGGCCTAATTAGAAATTAAAATGTATGTCTTCTTCTGGAACATCAAAAGCAGGAAGAATAAGGAATGACTGAGTAAAGGAGCTCTCATTTCATTTTATTTATTCTGTGCCCAACTGATAACCCTTCAGAAGTAACGAATATGGATAGGATACATTATCATAGTTGCCTAATAATAGTGGAATGGCCTAGATTCCTACCGCTGCTAGCAATGCACTGCTTCCAGGGGTGTAACTAGCAGTCGCAGGACCAAACAGCAACGTTTTTATTTGCACAGGAGAGCAGTACTAATTGTTCAATGCTCCATTCTGTTCTAATGTGCAAGGCATGAGGCCTGGTGCGTGCGTGGGACGATGCACAAGTGTTTGGGTGCATGTGCAGACTCTGGTGCATTGTAGTAGAGCACCGTATGTGCTTTCAGTTCTGTAACTAAAAACCTAAATGGGAAGTCACGGCTCATGAGGCAGCCCCCTGCGCACTCACAAAGGCAAATGCAGTGGAGAAGATGAACACCCATCACCGGAATACCAATCACCACCAGGTCTCGTAGCACCTGAATAGACTGTCACAGCTTACTGCTGTCGTGCTCTGCCTGCAAGATGATTTACTTATATAATAAATGTACAGGTTGTGGCTTCCCTCTACAACCTCTAATTTATTATAAAGTGCAATCCTGTAATTACATGTTCTAATACAGGTTGAGTATCCCATATCCAAATATTCCGAAATACGGAATATTCCGAAATACGGACTTTTTTGAGTGAGATAGTGAAACCTTTGTTTTTTGATGGCTCAATGTACACAAACTTTGTTTAATACACAGTTATTCAAAATATTGTATTAAATGACCTTCAGGCTGTGTATATAAGGTGTATATGAAACATAAATGAATTGTGTGAATGTACACACACTTTGTTTAATGCACAAAGTTATAAAAAATATTGGCTATAATTACCTTCAGGCTGTGTGTATAAGGTGTATATGTAACATAAATGCGTTCTGTGCTTAGATTTAGGTCCCATCACCATGATATGTCATTATGGTATGCAATTATTCCAAAATACGGAAAAATCCGATATCCAAAATACCTCTGGTCCCAAGCATTTTGGATAAGGGATACTCAACCTGTATAAATAATTAACAGCACACAGTAAGCAGCCTAGGTGGCAGGTAAGAAGAAACTCATCTGCTACATAAACGTTGTAAGTATGACAGGATACAGCAAAGCCACCACTACACTACTGTTATAAGGAATACATGAGTAGTCCCTCCTATTAAACTAGTCTAGAAGTGCGTTTAATCAATAAAATACACATTTGATGTGAAACCATTTGAAGTAGTAATCACATGAAAAAAATGAGGTTTGTGGTTTTTCTTTTTACTATATATAAAATCACTGCGGTCAGTAATAACTATTTTTCCTTGGTGTGTCTCTTCAGTCTTGCTATTAATGATATATAATGTATAATTCTGCACATTGTATGTAACTACCACGGCAACCACAGTCACGTGGCACCTGTAGAAGTGTGCAAAGAGGATCCCCTCTGAGTTCTGTTTTCACTGTGAAATCCTCCCCCTCCGCCAACACATGACATGCTGAGACCTGGGAGTCTGTGGAAGACACATTTATGTTTACCCTCCAGAGAGGAATTGAAAACAAGATAATGGTTTGTAGAAGGATATCCAAGAACCAGATGCATGCATAAAAGCTGCTGCAGTTACAGTTTTAAATTTTATATCCTTTCTAAAAGTGTAGAATATTTTTTTTTTAAATGTAACATACATGAATGGCAATTAATTAATTCCAAGAACAGGTTCTGCATCAAGACAGGTAATGCACGTATGGTAATCCGTCTTCATTAAATAAGCCTAAACCTGCATCCAAGCTGAGCCAGCAAACTCATCCCATTGTTATCTTTTTCCAATGACATGCTAATGTTCCACTGTAAAGAGAGACATATGTTTCTGAGACTTACAAGCTGGTCAGAGGTCAGCCGAAGCGTCTTCTTATAAGTAATGCCAGTTGATGAAATGTGGCTCTGGTTTGATTGCAGAGAGCCTACGTTCAGCTTGGCTGCCCTGGGGTCCTCATCGCTGGAGGAAGATTCATCTTTTATTCTAGAACAAACACAGGAAGATTATGTGATAAACCGGAAAGTGCATTTGGCCGTAGGCTCGAAAAACACATTTTCTCTGAATCACTCAGTGCATTAATTGATTGTCTATTGAAAGCCACATCTCCAGGGAGGACACTGAAAACCTGCATGTTAAACTATCAATGGTTTAGCTGTGCTTAATACTTCATTCATAGCAGAGTCCTTCCATTGAGAATATTATTTCCAAGAATACCCAGCACTCAGCTGATGGATGTGTAGGAAGCTGGGGCTATGAATCATAAGTAGTGAGTAAAAATAGACTTTCCCTTGCCATAATCACATTACATACATCTAAGGGCAGTGTGTCACATCACGCTTTAAGGAGAACAATCGTTGTGTGTGTGTGTGTGTGTGTGTGTGTGTGTGTGTGTGTGTGTGTGTGTGTGTGTGTGTGTGTGTGTGTGTGTGTGTGTGTGTGAATGAACTTAATTATTACTAACCGGGGAAATAATGAGGTTTGCTTACTTAGGACCCCCCAGATGATATCACCCTAACATGGTCCTAAACGTGATGCCTTTCAAATACAACAGACATCCAATAAGATGCAAAGCGCAGACAATGAAGCCTCTCCAGGACCTTCTGGCTGGTATGCAGTCAGAAAGTTGCCTATCATAATGTTGACAGCAGGCTGAGATTGATGACGCTGGCATGACTAAAATGCCGACATGGTTAATGTCAATATGCACAAAATGTTGACATTGCCAGACTGTTAACAAGGAAAAATTGACATTTCCATTAGGACTAGGGATAGAGGGGCAGATTTATTAAGTCCGGTGAAGTGATAAAGTGGAAGGTGATAAATGACCAGCCAATCAGCTTCGTACTGCCATGTCACAGGCTGGGTTTGAAAAATGACAGTTAGGAGCTGACTGGCTGGTCCTTTATCTCCTTCCAATTTATCACTTCACAGAGATTAATAAATCTGCCCCAGAATTACACTAAAAACAGATAGTCAACATGTCAACAAATGTTGACATTACAAGTGTCGGCAATCTGACATCATGAATATTTCGACAGTCTCATACTGCATGTGAAAAAAATTGTCAGACTTACTGCACATACGACTCATTATCAGGCTACTGTGCCTGGCATTACTTGTCCTATTCGGCTGATACGTATCCTGCTATTATCAATTTCTATAGATGTAAGTGCATGGTTAAATTAGATTGTACGTATTTCTAAGTCAGGTACAGATTATGGCCAGAAATGCAACAGGGAGCAGGACAATGACCCCAATCAGTTCCAAGATGATAAAACCGTTTCCTCTGGAAAAGACAAACACGGGGGATCTACGCTAGTTACAGATGTGTCTGCTCTTTTGTATGTTCGGACTGCTCGCAGCCGTGGGTCTGCAATGCAGAGTGAACAGCAGAGGAAGCACTGCGTATTCTGCAACAACGGAGGAGACACATCTGTACACTGATGCTGCTGTTCAGTCAGTTGCACATAGGGAGGCCAATCCCGGGATCCTGGCCCAAAAATGACGGGATTGAAACCTCCAATGCTGGAATTCACGGGATCGCATGCGCACTTTTGCCAGGCATCGCTGTACGGCCCCGGGTGGCAGTGGGGTGTTTAAAGCTTAGGCGGGCAGCCATGAACACACACTGACCATGGCAGCGGCATTTCAAATGTAGCGCCGGCCACCAGCAAATCGGAGCTGGCGGTCTGGCAGCCAATCAGGAAATCCGTTGCAGCAGCGGAACCAAATTGGCTGCCGGATCGCCCATTCTGTCTGGCTGGCGGCCAGCACTACATTTTAAATGCCACTGCCATGGTCATTGTGTGTCCATGGCTGCCCGCCCACCCTCGTTCACTGCTCCCTACATTCTCCCTCCCGCGCTGCTCCCTACATTCTCCCTCCCGCGCTGCTCCCTACATACTCCCTCCTGCGCTGCTCCCTACATCCTCTCTGCTCCCTACACCCACCCTCCTGCGCTGCTCCCTACATCCACCCTCCCTTCCTGTTCCCTACACCCTTTATCACTGCCCTCCACTTCCACTATCCCTGCTCCCTACACGGATCCCTACTGCAATCCCGGGAATGCCAAGATTGAGCGTTTTTTAAACCCGAGGGGACGCGGTACACTCAGACGGTGTCCATGTCAACCTATGTCGACACTGACACACAAAAAAAAACAGAAAAACTCATGTCTGTATTTTGAACATGTCGGCATAATGAATGTTGGTATTTTGACTGTAGGTCATTGGCTGTCGGTATAGTGTCCATGGGTAAATCATACTGAACCCCTAGTTGCACAGGGAGGCCCGGCAAGGGCCCAGTATACACTGAACTTCAGACAATGGGACAGCGTTATCTGGAGTCATGGCGTTCTCTTACTGGGAGCAGAAGACAGGCTGTTACAAAAACCTACATTTCTGGATTCACTTCCTGTTCGAGGCTACTGTATGCCAGATATACAATAATGTGCTTAATGATAACAGTAACTGCAACAACATGTAGAACGCAAGACGAGGATCCTTGACATTTGGCTGCAATGTAATGATAAGTGGTTCTTCCAGATGTGTCCTCATACATCATTGCTGCACTCACGTCAAACAGCCCCTCTCGACGCGCCAGGTCCCGTGAGACTCTGCTAGCGCTGGGAGTAGTTTTTTTTTACCGAAAATGCATCCTAGTAGCAATGCAATTGGAACGCACCTAGCGACTGTGTTAACTAATCTATTATGCAACACTTGTATATCTGTGTGCGGCTGAGTCTGTACACAAAGTGCTACAATGTAGCAGCCGCAGCTTATTTCCAATACAAGTTCCGTTGTGCTCTGTAAACAGGCTCAGTCACACATTTGCGCATCCTAGTTGCATCGCATTGCGACGAAGACACAAAAAAAAGACGCCTGCGACTCACTCGTATCCGGCATCTCACGCTGTGTGGCACACTGAGGCTAGATGTGTTCAGATTTTACAACTTCTAAATAGATTTTTAAGGCAATGGGATAGGCAACGTATGGCACACTAGCTGCTGTGGAACTACACATCCCAGCATGCCCTGGCACAATTTCATCATACTCTAACATCAAACCTGTGGCATGACATGCTGGGTTGTGTATTTCTGCAGCAGCTGGAGTCCCACATGCTGCCACCTCCATTCTACAGTACTTCTGGGTATTTACATAATAGCCGTTTCGATCAATGTTTTACCCACTTGACATTCCGAGCATGACAGAAATGGGTTCTGAGAAAGAATCCCACCCACAGACAGACTAATCCACCCTTATTACAGCTCATCAATATAGGATACATTCCCTGCTGGCTATGGCTTACTTGTACTTTTGTCCCTAGAAAGTGGTTTTAACCTCCTAATAACAATTTTATCTACATCTGAGGCAACCATAAAGGAATCTATATTAGTAGTTCCTGAGCTGGTACAATAATATTACAGCTGGTCCTCTGTATATGAAGTTCAGGTTTTCATTTCCTACCTCTGTTCAATGTTGGAGCCTGCAGGTTGCTCAGTAATATAAGGTCCTTTTCCGCTCAGTCCTTGCTCTACCTTGGATTCCTAATAAAAGGAGTTGTTAGGACAATTATTACATGGTTGCAAGTCATTGTATAATGGAACATACACTACATTATGTCAAATCCAGATGTCAAAGACTTTACTGCTCAAGGCAGGTCTTTAAAAAGGTATAATTCATAATGCACAGTACATTTACAGAGGAAATTACAGACCATCCTGTGGTTAAGGCTGGTTCGCTACACAAATGTATTTTATGGAGAAAGTATTCTAGAAACTACAGGTCCAGGCTGTTTTCATGTTCTCTGGCAGATGAAAAAATAATTCAGATATAATTCAAATATTTCCTGATCATTTACAAATACATGTTCAATATAATGGTCAAGCATGTGAGATTTATTGTATTATTTATTTTAACCGTCTCTCTCGTCACCATGCGTTGCACACTTCATGATCACACTGCGTAGCCCCTTACTGTTCACCAGGGTCACACTGCGCTGCCCCTTACTGTTCACCAAAGTCACACTGCGCTGCCTCTTACTGTTCACCAAAGTCACACTGCGCAGCCCCTTACTGTTCACCAAAGTCACACTGCGCTGCCTCTTACTGTTCACCAAAGTCACACTGCGCAGCCCCTTACTGTTCACCAAAGTCACACTGCGCAGCCCCTAACTGTTCACCAGGGTCACACTGCGCAGCCCCTTACTGTTCACCAAAGTCACACTGCGCTGCCTCTTACTGTTCACCAAAGTCACACTGCGCAGCCCCTAACTGTTCACCAGGGTCACACTGCGCAGCCCCTTACTGTTCACCAGGGTCACACTGCGCAGCCCCTTACTGTTCACCAAAGTCACACTGCGCAGCCCCTTATTGTTCACCAAAGTCACACTGCGCTGCCTCTTACTGTTCACCAAAGTCACACTGCGCAGCCCCTTACTGTTCACCAGGGTCACACTGCGCAGCCCCTTATTGTTCACCAGGGTCACACTGTGCAGCCCCTTACTGTTCACTAGGGTCACACTGCATAGCTCTTTACTGTTCATCAGGGTCACACTGCATAGCCCCTTACTGCACACATCAGGGTCACACTGCATAGCCCCTTACTGCACACTTCAGGGTCATACTGTGCCACCCCTTACTGTTCACCAGGGTCACATTGTGCAGCCTATTACCCTATACACGAGTATACTGCTCTGCTCCTTACTGCACACTTCAGGGTCACACTGTGCAGCCTCATACTGTTCACCATGGTCACACTGTGCAGCACTGAATTGTTCACCAGGGTCACACTGCGCAGCCCTTTACTGTTCACCAGGGTCACACTGTGCAGCCCCTTACTGTTCACTAGGGTCACACTGCGCAGCCCCTTACTGTTCATCAGGGTCACACTGCATAGCCCCTTACTGCACACTTCAGGGTCATACTGTGCCACCCCTTACTGTTCACCAGGGTCGCATTGTGCAGCCCATTAACCTATACACGAGTATACTGCTCTGCTCCTAACTGCACACTACAGGGTTACACTGCACAGCCCATTACTGTATACATGAGGGTTACACTGCACAGCCCATTACTGTATACATGAGGGTCACACTGCACAGCCCCATAGTGTAAACAAAATCAGTATGAAATGCCGGCGGACGGGATCCCGGCTGTCATAATCCCAACAGCGGGATCCTGTCCACCGTAATGCCGGCAGCGGGGCGAGCGCTAGAAAGCCCCTTGTGGGTTCTATTCTCCCTCTATGGATGTCGTGGACACCCACAGAGGGAGAATAGACTGCGGTGCCGGGATTCATGCGGCGGCAATTCACGGCTAGTCGGGATTCCGGCGGCGGCATTGTGACTGCGGGGATCCCGTCTAGCAGTATTTTAACCTACTCTACTCGGTCTTTCTGCTATTAAGGACACTTATTTTAGGTTTTACTGGTAGCATTAATGGAGGAGATTCATACATAAGCTTGTGTTACATGCCAAAGATAGAAGGCTGCATGGACCATGTTTAGAGCATGTTCACTCATTTGACAGGATAAAAGCATTTCCCCACGCCCAGGGATGGATCCGGGGGAGTGGGCGATCAGTGCAATGCCCCCCTCCCCATATCACTTCTCATTCCCATTACCACTGGTGCAGCTGTATATCAGCACAGCGGCACATTGGGAAGAGAAAGGAGATTGCTGCCGAGTCTCCCCGATGCCCTCTGCAGCCCAGTATACACCAGTGTGCGCTGGACTGAGGAGGAAGACAGCAGTCTCTGTTCTCTCCCTGACCAATGTGTCACTGGGGAGGACAGGGGAGAAGAGTTACCCCCTGGATCGGCCACTGCCCATGTCTACAGTGTCACTGCAAGAGCAATGTACAGATTTAAAGCGCTGTCTTCTTCTATCTGAGAAAAAAAAAATGTTTTAGTTGTTCCTGTCTCATATAATAACTGTAGCAACTAGCAGCGGCTCCTCACCCTGGGCTGCAGCACTGAGCAATGACTGCAGGGGGAGCCGGTCAGTACATAAAAACATACATGTAATGTTGTATGTAATATATGTGCTGGCTGCCTTACCTGGGATCAGCTCCCGCCACAACAGGTGACACAGGCACACAGTCCTCAGCCTGTCAATCTTTAATAAGCCCTCCCCCATACTCCCATTGGCTGGTTTCACAGGAGTCAGGGGCTTATTGAAGATAGGCTGAGCACTGTGTCCCGTGCGTCAACTTTGTATGTTGACGCACGGGACACATCCTAACCAGCAAAACTCTGCAGTCTTTGGTCGGGGCAGCAGCCGCCACTGGTAGCAACGGAAAAGATAAGGGGAGATGTATCAAAACCTTTGAGAATGAAAAAGTGGGAGTAGTTGTCCATAGCAACCAATCATATATCTAAGCACAGTCTACAGAATGACAGCTAGGAGCTGAATTGTTGCTATGATCTACTCCTCCACAGTATCTCTCAAAGGTTTCATACATCTTCCCCATTAAGAAAACAGAACAAGGAATGACGGATAAAAGTCAGTACCTTACAGAGCACACACACAGTACTCCCAACAATCATGAGTTCCTCAGCTGCAGTCCTCATGTTGTTTTACATCAATCATCAGGAACACTTACATAAAAATAAAAATTCAAGCACGTTTCCTCGATGTTGTGAAAGATCGTACATTATTGTTTTGTAATTTACACAAATGTCAAATGTAGAATGTAGTTACTGCAAAAGATTTGCACAATAATATACAATAGGGAAATCTAAATCTGCGCAAACTAAGGCAAATCTAGTCATCCACCAAGTAACGTTCATAACTAGTCATTTTGGACCCACATGGGCCAGGATTGTGTGCTAAAGGGCCATTTCTTAGTCACACACAAAGGGCTAAATGTAATACCCTGCAAACTGCGAGACTTTGGGGTATATTTACTAAAGTGTACATTTTTTATAAGTGGAACTGTTGCCCATAGCAACCAATCATATTCTAGCTATTATCTTCTACACGGTGCTAGATGAATAAGTAGAATCTGATTGGTTGCTATGAGCAACATCTCCACTTCTAAAAAAAAACTCCCACTGTAATAAATGTACCCCTTTGTGTGAGTGTGCCCATATTTTTAAAGCAGCAATCGTTTACTAGGCAAAAATGACCTGCTTTTCTTACCACTGTAATGCTGCTGTTCCTCCCACGCCAGGAAAACCACCATCTCCCACCCTTTTTGGGCATCTTGTCTCTCATCAGAGTATCCACAGTTACCTGTGAAACGCACGGTGACGCCAATAACAGAAAAAAAGCAAAACAACTAAATGAATGAAATAATAAGGTTAAAAAAAAGAAAACATGTAGAAAGCAATGAAACAATGCAAGCAAGCACGGGTATGAGAAACATACATACTGTCTGCTGGCCACAGAGATTAGAAAAATAAAATTTAATGGAATCTACCACTGCACAGACGTAATCAAAGCAAGAGTACTTGAAAGAAAACAAGAAAAAGAAAACACAAAAGTCTGTTAGTATTTGGAGTTATGACCACAGATATACACACTAGACAGACTGCCGATTGTCAGAATTTTACATGCACTGGCTTCCTTCATACAGTTTGGGCGGCCATTTTGTGGGCTGAATGAAGAGTGAATGTGGACAGAAGAGTAAAGCCTAACAAATCTCTAGGACCAGTGACATGCCCAAGACTGTGTGTATTATGGAGTTCTTACAAATTTCACGTGAAGGCAACAGGAACAAAGCACACAACTGAGGCACGAGACATCAGAGCATTGGCTCAGAGGACATAATGGTTGCTTCCACTGGGACTCATTTACAAGGCTTATATCAAGACTGTTTGACCTGGGCAAATGCACCTCGATTTTGGCCAAAGCCCTTGAGTTTGTGGAGCAAGCTAGAGAAAATGGGAGCGGAATGAGGAAATTCTGTGTATTAGTGCACAGCAGTTCAGAAACGAGATTTCATTTTTAGCTTTATTCCACACCATTGGCCCAAAGGACTTCATTTCACGGGATCCCGGCAGCAGAATGCCGGCTGTGGGGGGGGGGGGGGGGGGGGGAGCGCAATGAAGCCCCTTGCGGGCTTGCTGCGCTCACCACGCTGCGGACTCGGTGTCATCAGGTTTTATTCCCACTCTATGGGTGTCGTGGACACCGATGAGTGGGAATATTGCCTGCTAGTCGGCATGCCGACTGTCTGGATTTAGAGGGGGACGGGATGTAGCTGCCAGTATTGTGACGGTCACATAACTACATCTCACACTGCGTACTTACAGTTTACTAAATAAGATTTACTATGCCATCCACAAGAAGGCAAATAGATCAGAAGTTCCCAAGTCAGTAGCCATATTTAAAAAAATCATAATTATTGACCAATCCCGATGATGATTAAAATTGTCACCATCAAACACAAGCCTATTTTCCCCACTACTGTGAGAGAGTGGCTATGGTGCCCGAATGATAATGATGCATATTGAAAAAGTGCATATAATCAGACTGTATGTTATGTTACAAGATGTAGGACCGCACATGGGTGTATCATCCCAAAAAGATCATTGTGAAATGCTACAAGATGACACTAAATACAATAATAGTATCTCTGACCAAAGTTACACAGAAAACAATTGCAACTACTACAGTAAGCCATATAGCATTTTATTTTTCTTCATGATATAACGTGACCAATTAACAGTGATAAAAAGGAGGTCCTATTTTCCCAGAGCTGTTACATAACACATTTCACACCAACAGCCTTGCAAATTATTTGATCAAAAAAGCATCTTATGGGAAAAAGTTTAATACATCGGTGCACAGGTTACTGTTGCTATAATCTATAATCATGCATTTTATAACTATGCCATTTACATATTCCTCTCCCATTTACATCTTTGACCTGATCTCCCTTTACACTCCTGCCCGCCCTCTTCTCTCCACAAATGCACGCTGCCTCTCCTAGCAACTGATGACACATTACCACCTGCAAGAGTTTTCCCCATGCTGCTCCCTATCTCTGGAATTCTCCACCATTGCCGCTCAGACTCTCCACCTCTCTACAAAACAGCTCTCAAGATGGGTTGGGATTGAATTGTCGGCGTTTGTGATGTCGGCAGTCAGAATACCGACCGCGGCATTCCGATGATCGAAATCCCGTGTACCTTCCCCCATGCCCCCTAACTTCCACCCTACACGCAGCATAAACCTAAAGCAGGCTAACCCTAAACCTCGGCAGTGGTGCCTAACTCGCTCCTCCTCCCAGCCTAAACCTAACCCTCTCCCTGCATCTTAAACCTAATCTCCCTCCCAATGCCCCCTGCGTCCCGGTGGATGTTCGTTTGGCACCTTGGCTGTCAGGATTTCCTGGATAGTGAACCTATGTGGGATGCCGGCGTCTGGCACTCTGACTACCAGAATCCGGACCGGATCCCCTCAAGATCCACTTCTTCATCAAACCCAGCAGTCTCTCATCCTAACCCTCTGTGACATACTCACTGTCTACCCCATCTGTGTCACCCCTGTCTGTCTGCCCCTCCCCTTTAGAATGTAAGCTCTCACGAGGCCCTCTCCCGTCATGTGCTTTTCCTTCTCTTACGTACAGATGGAGCCCTGCTCATCTATCCCTTTAATAGGATTAACTGAGCCTTGTCAGTCAGACTTAATCCCCTGCTGTAATGACTTAATCCCCTGCTGTATTGTTCTCTCTGTATTGTATTGCAGCTGAGAACAATAGATGAAAGTCTTATGCTAATAAACCTTGGTGCACCTAGGCGCAGCAGAAAAGCCTAGATGAGCAAGGCTCCATCTGTAGACTATCATCTACTAAATACTCCCTACAAGGTCACCCTGATGCTTATTTCAATGTATTGTCCACTGATGTAGACATGTTTACATACCATGTACCTGTCCTGCGTTGTCTTGTACAGTAAGTTGCTGTTTTCTTGTTATGCTTGTTTATGTACTTTGTTAGGCGCTGCAGAACCCTTGTGGCGCCATATAAAGGATAATAATAATACAAAATAATCCCTCTGAATATTAGGTGTAAAACGTCAGTGGCTGCAATGGGTTACCGCTTTCAGTGCACCGGATTTCACACATTTATTTCTTCTTTTCTAGATTTAATGCAATATTGTGACTTAGATACTATATAAATTGTAATGAAAAACACGCGGTCAATAACTGTGGGAGAAAAGGCTCTATGGGATATATCCAGCTATGGTAAACAGCTCTGAATAAAATGCTAAACTTGTTTGAATAGCCATATAGCCTCAAGATTATATAATCAGCCATTGTGCTGGGGGAAAAATGAAACTGCCGCAAACAAATAATTCTATTCCTATCTGCCTCAATAGAATAGCACGCGGCTATAATGGGTAATTACATGATTCATGTCTTATTATTCTCGGGATAAACAAAACAAGTTCTAATGGAAAATGTTGCTGTGCGACCAATCTGTTCTTATGAAAAAGCATCTGACAATAGGACGGCTCAATTATGTTTATATAGGAATAATGAGTCGCCCCTAGCAACCAACTATTAGAACGCAGCAAAAAGCTTTCCTTTCCGCCAATATTATTTTGTTCTCAACCTCATGTCCCAAGTTCTCCTGCCCGGAGTGGTAGACGTGTGGCACGGTACAGTAGGAATTGAGGTAATCCACAATAAGTGGCTCTTTATTTGTAGGGAAGTGAAAACTTACTGTTGGAACAGAGTCAAAACTTCCAAATAGGCTACATTATTCCAATAGCATACTAGGGGGTCCATGCACAGAGAGTCACCCGTATTTGCACCTGTATTTTGTGCACGGAAAAACCTGCAAATATTATTACTATCATTTTCGCCCATATGTGGAGTTGTGCGCATTTTTCATGTGTTTGATGTGAAACCGGAAAGGGCAAAATTAAAAGTACAGGAAAAGATCCGATCTCCGTTACATGTGATCTGGTGTAAGTCCTTTTACCCTATGGAAATACATATTCTAACAATTCTCCCGCTCAGTCCATTCTTCATACTAGTTACAGGTTGAGTATCCCTTATCCAAAATGCTTGGGAGCAGAAGTATTTTGGATATCGGATTTTTACGTAATTTGGAATAATTGCATACCATAATGAGATATCATGGCGATGGGACCCAAGTCTAAGCACAGAATGCATTTATGTGTCATATACATCATATACATACAGCCTGAAGGTCATTTTAGCCAATATTTTTAATAACTTTGTGCATTAAACAAAGTGTGGGAAATTTAAGGAAAAATGACTTCACAGAAAAGGTAGTGGATAAGTGGAATAGCCTGCCATCAGAGGTGGTAGAGGCTAAGACAGTAGAGCAATGTAAAAATGCTTGGGATAGGCATATGAATATCCTTACAAAGAATTAAGGTTCAAAAAGGGTTGAGATTACCTAAAGGATAAAAAAAAAAAAAAAAAAAAAGGAGGCAGACTAGATGGGCCAAGCGGTTCTTATCTGCCGTCAAATTCTATGGTTATATTCTCACAATTCATTTATGTTCCATATACACCTTATACACACAGCCTGAAGGTCATTTAATACAATATTTTTAATACCTTTGTGTATTAAACAAAGTTTGTGTACATTGAGCCATCAGAAAAATAGGATATTAATTATCTACCGGTAAATCCTTTTCTTGTAGTCCGTAGAGGATGCTGGGGTCCATATTAGTACCATGGGGTATAGATGGGTCCACCAGGAGCCATTGGCACTTTAAGAGTTTAATAGTGTGGGCTGGCTCCTCCCTCTATGCCCCTCCTACCAGACTCAGTCTAGAAACTGTGCCCGAAGAGACGACATAGGGGGTCATTCCGAGTTGTTCGCTCGTTAGTTTTTTTCGCTACGGAGCGATTAGTCGCAAACTGCGCATGCGCAATGTTCGCAGTGCGCCTGCGCCAAGTAAATTAGCACAAAAGTTTGGTATTTTACTCACGGCCTAACGAAGATTTTTAGTCGTTCTGGTGATCGTAGTGTGATTGACAGGAAAAGGGTGTTTCTGGGCGGAAACTGACCGTTTTATGGGAGTGTGCGGAAAAACGCTGACGTTTCTGGGAAAAACGCGGGAGTGGCTGGAGAAACGGGGGAGTGTCTGGGCGAACGCTGGGTGTGTTTGTGACGTCAAACCAGGAACGAAACTGACTGAACTGATCGCAGTGTAGGAGTAAGTCTGGAGCTACTCAGAAACTGCTAAGAAATTTCTATTCGCAATTCTGCTAATCTTTCGTTCGCAATTCTGCTATGCTAAGATACACTCCCAGAGGGCGGCGGCTTAGCGTGTGCAATGCTGCTAAAAGCAGCTAGCGAGCGAACAACTCGGAATGAGGGCCATACTTCGAGAGAAGGAATTACACAGATAGTGGCGAGAATCATACCAGCTCACACAACATACAAATCCGGCTAACATGCCGGAAAACTCAGCAACAACTGAAACAGTACTGAAACAGTAAATAACGCAGAGCTTACCTAGGAACTTGGCAGTACTGAACTATAAAACCAATGCAGGAAAACTAACCGCTGGGCGGGCGCCCAGCTTCCTCTACGGACTACGAGAAAAGGATTTACCGGTAGGCAATTAAAATCCTATTTTCTCTCACGTCCTAGAGGATGCTGGGGTCCATATTAGTACCATGGAGACGTACCAAAGCTCCCAGTACGGGAGGGAGAGCGCGGAGGCTCCTGCAACCCTGCTTGACCAACCTTGAGGTCATCAGAGGTCAAAGTATCGAACTGGTAAAACTTAGCAAACGTGTTCGAACCAGACCAAGTAGCAGATCTGCAAAGCTGTAAAGCCGAGACACCCCGGGCAGCCGCCCAGGAAGAACCCACTTTACGAGTAGAGTGGGTCTTAACCAACTTCGGACACGGCAATCCTGCCGTAGAATACGCATACCGGATAGTGAACCTGATCCAGCGCGAAATCGACTGCTTAGAAGCAGGACACCCAATTTTCTTGGGATCGTAGAGGACAAAGAGAGTCAGTCTTTCTATGACTAGCTGTCCTCTTCACATAGGTCTTCAAGGCCCTGACAACATCCAAAGCCTTTGAAGCAATTGAGGAGTCAGTAGCCACTGGCACCACAATAGGTTGGTTGATATGGAAAGCCGATACAACCTTAGGCAGGAACTGTGGACGAGTCCTAAGTTCCGCCCTGTCTTCATAGAAGATCAGATAAGGGCTTTTACAAGATAAAGCCCCGAATTCCGACACGCGTCGGGCTGAAAAAGATGGACAAAGCAGAGATCTGGACCTTGATGGATCCTAATCTCAGGCCCACATCCACTCCCGCCTGCAGGAAAAGGAGAAAACGTCCAAGTTGAAACTCCACTGCAGGAAATTTTCTTGATTCACACCAAGAAACATATTTCTTCCAAATACGGTGGTAATGTTTAGACGTTACCCCCTTCCTAGCCTGAATCAGGGTAGGAATGACTTCACTCGGGATACCATTCCGAGCTAAGATCTGGCGCTCAACCGCCATGCCGTCAAACGTAGCCATGGTAAGTCTTGATAGGCGAACGGCCCCTGCAGTAGCAGATCCTCCCGAAGAGGTAAGGGCTTTGGATCTTCCAGCAGAAGATCCAGTAGATCTGCATATCAAGCCCTCCTTGGCCAGTCCGGAGCAATGAGGATTGCCAGAACCTTTGTTCTTCTTACCAGCTGAAGAACCTTTAGTATCGGAGGAAGTGGACGGAACACATACACTGACGGGAACACCCACGGAATTACCAGTGCGTCCACCGCCACTGCCTGAGGGTCTCTTGACCTTGAACAGTACCTCCCCAGCTTCTTGTTGAGGCGGGAGGCCATCATGTCTATGTGAGGAACCCCCCACAAACCGGTTACCTCCTCGAACACCTCCGGATGGAGGCCCCACTCCCCTGGATGGAGATCGTGTCTGCTGAGGAACTCTGCTTCGCAGTTGTCTACTCCCGGAATGAAGACTGCTGACACCGCTACAGCGTGCCTTTCCGCCCAGAGAAGGATTCTTGACACCTCTGACATAGTAGCCCTGCTCTTCGTTCCGCCTTGTCGGTTTATGTAGGCTACAGTGGTCACGTTGTCTGACTGCACCTGAACAGCTCGATCCTGTAGAAGGCGTGCTGCTTGCAGAAGGGTGTTGTACACGGCCCTTAGCTCCAGGATGTTTATTGGGAGAAGGGATTTTTGATTCAACCACCTTCCCTGAAAGGTTTCCCCCAGAGCGACTGCTCCCCAACCTCTTAGACTTGCATCTGTGGTTAAAAGGATCCAGTCCTGAATTCTGAACCTTCGGCCTTCCAGAAGGTGCGGAAGTTGTAGCCACCAGAGGAGCGAAATCCTGGCTTTCGGAGACAGGCGTATCCTCTTGTCCATGTGTAGGTGAGAGCCCGACCACTGGTCCAATAGGTCCAGCTGAAAAGGTCGAGCATGAAACCTGCCGTACTGCAGACCCTCGTAGACGGCAATCATCTTCCCCAGAAGGCGGATGCATTGATGAACCGATACCCGGGTAGGCCTTAAGACATCCCAAACCATTGTTTGAATCACCAATGCTTTCTCCACCGGGAGAAAAACCCTCTGCACTTCCGTGTCGAGGATCATTCCCAGGAAAGACAGCCTCCTTGTTGGCTCCAGATGAGACTTTGGAAGGTTCAGGATCCAACCGTGCTTCCTGAGCAGCTGTGTCGTGAGCGCGATGGATCGCAACAACCTCTCCCTGGATGATGCCTTGATCAGGAGATCGTCCAGACATGGAATTATGTTCACCCCCTGTTTGCGGAGGAGAACCATCATCTCCGCCATCACCTTGGTGAAGATCTTGGTGCTGTGGAGAGACCAAACGGCAGCGCCTGGAACCGATAGTGATCTTCCAACAGTGCAAACCTGAGATATGCCTGATGCAACGACCAAATGGGAATGTGGAGGTACGCATCCTTGATGTCCAGCAACACCAGGAACTCCCCCTCCGTCAGTCCTGAGATGACAGCTCTCAGAGATTCCATCTTGAATTTGAACTCCTTGAGATAAGGGTTCAAAGACTAAGTTTAGAATAGGCCGTACCGAACCATCCAGTTTTGGTACCACAAAAAGGTTCGAATAATAACCCTTGTTCCACTGCTGAGGTGGAACTGGAACAATGCCCTCTGACACCACCAATTTTCTGATGGCCTCCAGAAGAATTTTTCCGTCTGCCAGCAGAGCTGGCAAGCCTGACTTCAAGAAACGGTGAGGTGGGGGATCTTGAAACTCCAGTCTGTACCCCCTAAACACTATATCCAGGACCCAGGGGTCCAGGCCAGACAACACCCAGACGTGGCTGAACTGCCGGAGTCTTGCCCCCACCTGACCTACCTTCAGGCCTAGCTGTCCACCGTCATGCGGAGGACTTCGGGGTATCAGAAGCGGGCTTCTGGGTTTGGGAACCTGTGGGAGCAGGTTTCTTTCCTTTGCCACGACCACCTCTGAAGAAGGTGTTCGAAAGCTTGTTCTTTCTAGACCTCGTGGGTCGAAAGGACTGTGACGTGGCTGGTGTAAAAGGCTTCTTCGTAGCCGGTGCAGCTGAGGGGAGAAAAGGAGACTTACCTGCGGTAGCCGTGGCAATCCACGCATCCAGCGCCTCCCCAAAGAGAGCCTGACCTGTATAGGGTAGGCCCTCCACACTCTTCCTGGATTCCGCGTCCGCAGACCATTGGCGCAGCCAGAGACCCCTGCGAGCCGAGACGGACATGGAGGAGATCCCCGCAGCCATGGAACCCAGGTCCTTCATGGAATCTACCAGGAACCCTGCAGAATCCTGAATATGGCGTAAAAACAAATCAACGTCACCTCTATCCAGCGAAGCCGACTCCTCCTGCAGAGTGATTGACCACCTGGCAATAGCTTTTGCAATCCAAGCACAGGCTATAGTAGGCCATAATATAGCCCCGGAAGCCGTGTAAATGGATTTTAGCGTAGCATCCACATTGCGATCTGCCAGGTCCTTCAACGCGGTAGATTCCGGGACTGGCAACACCACCTGTTTAGACAGCCAGGAGACAGAGGCGTCGACTATCGGTGGGGACTCCCATTTCTTTCTATCTTCCTCTGGGAAGGGAAAAGCAACCAAGACCCTCTTAGGGATCTGAAATTTCTTTTCCGGAGTTTCCCAGGCTTTTTCAAAGATAGCGTTTAATTCTTTGGATGCCGGGAAAGTAAGGGGGAGCTTCTTAGTATCTGTAAAAAAGGCCTCCTCCACCTGCTCTGGAGCTGTGTCAGAAATACTGTATGTAAAACAACCCTTACAGCTTCAATCATCAACTGCACCCCCTTAGCAATTGATGCTGTCCCCCTCGACACATCCTCGTCACCGTCTGCAGTGTCAGAGTCGGTGTCCGTGTCATCCTGCATAAGCATTGCAAGTGCACGTTTCTGAGAATGTACCGCAGGGGACCCCGAGGAAGCAGTATCAGACCATACAACCATAGAGGATTGTAGGACCTGAGTGGCATGCTCAGTCCTAGCAACCCTATCAGAAATCTGAGAAATAGTCCCCCTCGGAGAGACTAACCATTCTGGCTCTCTAGCCGGGATCTGCGCTACAACAGTGCAATCCTGATTATATGGTATGGAGTCTTCCTGGGAAGTCAAATCCTCTGCAGCATATGAAACAGTGTCCCTAGACATGTTGTCACACACACAAAACACCCCACAAACACACAGGGTATTTACTTAGACAGAGTTTCCCCCCAAGAATGGCAGAGAGACACAGAGATTGGAGCCAACCCACACACAGCGCTATTAGAGGTATAGGGAGACCCCAGCCAGCGCTGACTGTGTCCCTTAATAGGTGACACAGCCTAAATACAGCCTCCCCTCCCTTCTACAACCCCTTGGTACCGTACAGATAGCTGGAGTTGCCCTGGAGGGACCTGGACATCCACTGGCAGTGATTGCAGGCAGGAAAATTGACGCTGAACGCTGCTGGGTCCGCTCTGAGGAGAAGCTCCACCCCTTCAATGGCGCTGTCTTTCCACTCTTGAAGATTATACTGGCCTAAGGAAATTCGTGCTGGCTGAGATCTGCGGACCCCGACAGGCTGGAAATGGTCAGTGCAATGTTCTGTGCTGGCTCAGGGCGCCCCTCACAGCGCCGCACCGCACCGCAGTACCGCTGAGACTTCCGGGAGCGCGGTTAATACCGCGCTCCCACCCTTAAGCTGCCCTCTTCACACTGACCCCCCGCTTGTAAGAGGGGCCAGTGACTAACTCGCCACGCTTCCGCACTATGAGGGGGTGGCGGCTGGCTGCCGGGGTGAGCGTTCCCCTGTGACGGGGCGCCATCTGTTCCCTCTGGAGCTCAATGTCCAGTCAGCGGAGGCAGTGGCTCAAGACCCCGCAGGGCGGACACTGCTCCCCCCCTCAGTCCCTCGATGCAGGGAGGCTGATGCTAGCAGCCTCCCTGCAAAATAACAAACCCTAAAAAAACTTTTACTAGAGAAGCCCTGTAGAGCTCCCCTAGCTGTGACCGCCTCCTCCAAGCACATTTTCTAAACTGAGTCTGGTAGGAGGGGCATAGAGGGAGGAGCCAGCCCACACTATTAAACTCTTAAAGTGCCAATGGCTCCTGGTGGACCCGTCTATACCCCATGGTACTAATATGGACCCCAGCATCCTCTAGGACGTAAGAGAAACAAAGGTTTCACTATCTCACTCAAAAAATTCTGTATTTCAGAATATTCCGTATTTTGGAATATTTGGATATGGGATACTCAACCTGTATCTGGCTTTGCAATCTCGCTTTTGTACTGTTGCGCGAATCTAAGCGCAGCAGTCCTGTAATGCCTTAAGGTGCATATACACTAGACGACGTCACTTTATGAGCGACCTCGTCTAGTGTTTCCCCTCCCGGGCCAGGTGGTTGGACGTATACACTGAGCGATATGACCGTTCACATCGCTCAGTGAAGTTACGCAGCGGCCTGGCCGCGCAGGCAGTTCATCATAAACACCGAGGGTCGTTAACGATCCTCGGTGCCGCGCATCAGTCGTTGTTGCCAGCATACACACTTACAGAGAAAGTGAACAACGTCGCTCATTTTCACCCTTCCTGAGCGACGTTGTTCACTTTCTCGGCAAGTGTATATGCACCTTTATGGGTCCTACACACTGGCCGATATGACTACACGATATGAACGATCTCGTTCATAAATGAACGAGATACCGTTCATATCGTGTAGTGTGGAGGCTCCAGCGATGAACGATGCGCGGCCCCGCGCTCGTTCATCGCTGGTCCCCCGTCGGCTGTACATGCAGGCCAATATGGACGAGATCGTCCATATTTGCCTGCACGTCTACGGAGCCGGGTGACGCGGGGAGTGAAGAAACTTCACTCCCCCCATCACTGCCCCCCCCCCCCGCCGCCGGGTCGCCCGTCGGCCGTATTGGCCGTCGGGCACCTCGGTGGCCAATCGCCTAATGTGTAGGCCCTATTAGTCACCACAGTGCCAGATACACATGATACCATGTTCCACCAAATGTGTGCACCTGCCAAAATCGAGGTGCGCACAGTGCCCCCAAATATGTTGTGCACTGCGCCTCTCCAACTTGTGAAGCATAAATGGGTCATAAAGTGACACGCGGGAAAACATCAGAATATCACCCAAAAAAAAAAATCAAGTGGTACAATGTATACAGTTAGGTGTGAGGTCAGAATGGTCAGTGACCCCAGTGGTTCCCAAACTCAGTCCTCAAGGCAACCCAACAGTCCAGGTTTTAGGTATATCCCTGCACGTGCACAGATGGTATAGTCAAACTGACTGAGGTACTAATTAAGTCACCTGTGCCTAATCAAGGATATCCTTAAAGCCTGGACTGTTGGGGTGTCTTGAGGACAGAGGGGCAGATTAAGCCTGGAGAAGGCATAAAGAAGTGAGAAAGCGGTGATAAGTGGAAGGTGATAATGCACCAGCCAATCAGCTCATAACTATCAATTTACGTATTGCAATATCACCTTGCACTTATTCACTGCTTTATCACTTCTCCAGGTTTAATACATCTGCCCCAGAGTTTGGGAAACATATAGTTACCCTATGGCATTGTGCCCGGGCTGTGTGGCATGCGAGTTCTTCAGCTTCTCTCTTTTATTTACATGGAATTAGACATACTGTATATTTTAAGACTTACTAAAAGTGCCATTAAAGTATATAATAAAGTAATTCAGGAGGCATTAATATATTTTGTAGCTGCCAGAAAGAAGTTACTATTGTAAATAAATGTATAAAGAATAATTGGGGCAGATGTATTAACCTGGAGAAGGCATAAGGAAGTGATAAACCAGTGATAGTGCAAGGTAATAACGAACCAGCCAATCAGCCCCAATATGTAAATTAACATTTAGGAGCTGATTGGCTGGTGCGTTTATCACCTTGTACTTATCACTGGTTTATCACTTCCTTATGCTGTCTCCAGGCTTACTACATCTGCCCCAATGTACTGTATCAGTATATTGAGAGGAATGTTTGGTTAGAAACCCAGCAACCTGCAGTCTATTCTCTCCCAGGTATGCCACTAATTACATGGTGCAAAGTGCATAAACTGGCTGCACCCATACAGCTCCTGCCAAAAGTGACTGTACTAAGGGGGTAATTCTGAATTGATCGCAGCAGGAACTTTATTAGCAGTTGGGCAAAACCATGTGCACTGCAGGGGGGGGCAGATGTAACATGTGCAGAGAGAGTTAGATTTGGGTGTGGTGTGTTCAATCTGCAATCTAAATTGCAGTGTAAAAATAAAGCAGCCAGTATTCACCATGCACAGAAACAAAATAACCCACCCAAATCTAACTCTCTCTGCACATGTTATATCTGCCTCCCCTGCAGTGCACATGGTTTTGCCCAACTGCTAACAAAATTCCTGCTGCGATCAACTCTGAATTACCCCCTAAACTTCTGAATGGTACTCATAGAAAAGGGAGCAGCCCCTTTAAGATAATCCTATTTATTTAACAATCAGTTTAGATGCCACTGAATATACAGTACATGATTAACATTGGGACTGATGGAGCTGCGGCTCCAGGCCCACCAGCAAAATAGGCCCACAGCAACTCTATACTGCTGTAGACAAGAAAAAAATCCTGATACAAAAGCCAGCTAGTGACCCCCCGAGGCCTGGCCCTCCCAGTCGAAACACCCCCACCCGCGCGCACCCTTGTAGTTTAAGGGGTGGGCTGCCGGAGCACTGCAGTCTGGTGGGTGCAGTTTTACAGCCACCCCAACTGCACCTCTAATTACTGCCGGCTGCTGAGCACTAGGAGGATCCAGGGCTCTGCTGCTGCAAGCACTACTGTAGAGATGAGAGGATGAGTGGGTGGAGATAGAGCAGGACGGGGGCAAAAAGGGGAGGAAAAAGGGCTTTCACAGGAGCATAGGGGGTAATTCAGACTGAATTGCTGCAGCAGCAGCGATCGCAGTCTGAATTACCTTGTGGAGTGCGCACGCGCACCCCAGGAGCCCAGTGAGATGCTATCAGCATCTCACTGGTGCTATCGCCTCTGCCTGATTGACAGGCAGAGGCGGTCGCGGAGCGTGCCAAAGGCATTAGAACGCTGTTGGCAGGGCGCAGTCCGGACAACAGAGGCGTGCAGGAACTGTGCAGGCAGGGAGCTACTTGCTGGGTGCAAAAGCATTGTCGCCGTGCGATGCTTTTGTACCTGTCTGGAGGGGGGGGTAGGGCCCGACATGCGGGGTGGACTTGCCCTGCGCTGGGAGTCCCCCCGCATGTCGGACTAAATTTATCACATCTACGACCAACTCTTAATTACCCCCATTGATAATTTTGTCTGGTCCCAGAGGAGGGGCCAGCTACTGGGAAGCAGTGCGATGACATATTTCAGAATGGCCAATAGAAAGGCCCCTTGGAACAACAAATCCAGGGCACCAATCAGAGTAGTGCACATGCTTGGCCCATTGGTGTAAGTGCATCTCAGGAGGATCCGCAGCTTCCACCCTCCAGGGCTTTGTGATCAGGAGCAAGATGTAAGTTTAATAACAGATCTGTCTGCCTGTATATATGTCTGTCTATATTTAACACTCATATGAAACTGGTGTTCTCGGACACTCACTGTTAATCTCTGTCTGTCTGTATTATCTATGATAGAGGTGGGGTATTGTCAGTTTAAGGCAGCACAAACTGACCTTTCCCCATGACGCCAGTGCCCTCTGCTGGATGTAGAGTGCATAGACACAGCTGGAGGCCCTGAGACCATCAAGCTTCCCATTACATAGCCTATTGTTCAGCTAAGAATAATGTAAAAGATAGCCCCACAGCTACTAACTATGACAAGTTGCAGACCTTGGTGCCAAGTCATTTTGTGTAATCCTCCTACATTGTGAAATGTTAGTGCTTTAGTAGACATTGATATAGGCATGAAGAATGAATGATTACGCAAATACACACATTAGTGTACAAACACTGAAACGTGACCACAACAGAACATATTGTATACTGCAATAAAGGAACACGATGGCGCAGCTTTAGAGTTAGAGGCAAATACAGCCACTGTGTACAATAATGTGCAGCTGAAGAAAACACTCTGCACTGCGTGGGGCTGTAAAAAGCGCACCAACCTGATTTAGAGTTAAGAGCAGGCTTAGAGTTAAGAGCAGGCCGCGGCCTAACCACAGGATGCAGTGTAAACCTTGTGCTGGCCAGTACATGGTATGTAAGAGCATGCAGTAGCTGCATTTGCAGCCCTCACAGTGCAACATGTTCATTCTGCTCACAAGTCACAATTTGCATCTAACTCTAACCAGGCCCCGGTAGGAGGCAGGAATGCAGTATGTACTGCAAGCAGCAGGTTTGTCACAAACAGCAGCAACAGAGCATAAGGCATGCATTATACGTATGCTTCAACCAAACATGGAATTCCTATTATACATAATCTTCTAGTAAATCCGCACCCTTTTCTATAATATTATTTACAGATATACAAGATCCTTATGTACTTACCAGGCCCCCAGCACTCACATGTACAGATATTTCCTCATACATCTAGCCTCAGTATACCATTCAGCACGAGATGCCTGGCGTGAGCGAGCCGCCGGGTCCAGACAAATTCTGCAAACGCCGGGCGTCTTTTGGATGAAAATGCGTCTTAATGGCAACGCAGTGCAGCTAGGACACATGAGGAGACTGTGCTGATTAATGGGATATATGACACTTGTATATTGTGTGTGACGGAGTCTGTATACGGAGCAGAACAGAACTTGTATTGGAAAAAAGCTGCGGCTGCTACATTGTAGCACTTTGTATACAGACTCAGAGACTCAGGGGACATTTACTAAGCAGTGATAAAAGTGGAGAAGCGAGCCAGTGGAGAAGTTGCCCATGGCAACCAATCAGCATTGACTTAACATTTATAATTTGCATACTATAAACATATATAGTGCAGCTGATTGGGTGCCATGGGCAACTTCTCCACTGGCTCACTTCTCCACTTTTATCACTGCTTAGTAAATGTTCCCATCAGTCACACATAGATATACATGTGTCATATATCAGATTAATCGTATAACCTAGTTGCATCGCGTTGTAATAGAAAAAAACATTTTCAGCACAAAAAAACATTCCCGACACTAGAAGATTTTCACACGACCTGGCGTGCCAAGAGGGACTGTTTGGCGTGACTGCAGCAAAGATATACAAGGATATATCTGTATATGGGACCTCTGACATCTACCTATGGGGATAGTTGTCGCTCTCTGCAATAGACAGACCTGTTAGGGGAGGAGATGTATCAAAGCTTGGAGAAATAAAGCATCAACCAATCAGCTCCTGTGATTTTACAGGTTGTGTTTGAAAAAGGACAGTAAGGAGCTAATTGGTTTGTACTTTGGGGATATGTATCAAAGCTTGGAGAGAGATACGGTAAAGTGGAGAGAGATATAGGTGGTCATTCCGAGTTGTTCGCTCGTTATTTTTTTTCCGCAATGGAGCGATTAGTCACTAATGCGCATGCGCAATGTCCGCAGTGCGACTGCGCCAAGTAAATTTGCTATGCAGTTAGGAATTTTACTCACGGCATTACGAGGTTTTTTCTTCGTTCTGGTGATCGTAATGTGATTGACAGGAAGTGGGTGTTTCTGGGCGGAAACTGGCCGTTTTATGGGTGTGTGTGAAAAAACGCTACCGTTTCTGAGAAAAACGCGGGAGTGTCTGAAGAAACGGGGGAGTGTCTGGGCGAACGCTGGGTGTGTTTGTGACGTCAAACCAGGAACGAAACTGACTGAACTGATCGCAGATGCCGAGTAAGTGTGGAGCTACTCAGAAACTGCAAAGAAGTGTCTATTCGCAATTCTGCTAATCTTTCGTTCGCAATTTTGATAAGCTAAGATTCACTCCCAGTAGGCGGCGGCTTAGCATGTGCAAAGCTGCTAAAAGCAGCTAGCGAGCGAACAACTCGGAATGAGGGCCATAGTGCCAGCAAATTAGTTCCCGACGGTTATCAAACGCAGCCTGTAACATGGCAGTTAGGGGCAGATTGATTAGTACTTTATCTCTCTCCAAAACTTTTATACATCTCATACTTATTCTCTCTCTTTGACAAATCTCCCTCAGGGAGCGGACTACTTATAGGGGTCTATTTACTAAGCCTTGAATGGAGATGAAGTCGCTGGAGATAAAGTATCAGCCAATCAGCTCCTAACTGCTATGCCACAGGCTGTGTTTGAAAAATGACAGTTAGGAGCTGATTGGCTGGTACTTTATCTCCAGCTACTTTATCTCCATCCAAGGCTTAGTAGATAGACCCCATAATCTCCAATCAGAATCTGTCCTTCATTTAGAGGCTGGGCGGAGAGAAACCAGTAACATCAACACCAAAGACTGCTCATATGTGAGTGCAAAGACATCAAATGGTGGCGGTAGCCCAACCACAGTAATACTATAGGGTAGGTGGTGGATTTACTCCAAACACACTGTGCAGCTCCTTTAACAGATTAACAAAACCAAACTGAACTTTGTTAAATTATATTTCCCAGCATGCTCTGGGAGTTACTAGTTGGCAAGGCATCCTGGAAAATACAGTTTACCAAAACCTTGCTGTAAATCATTCCCATCTTCTTACAACACTTATGCCTACCTTAGGTAATGGTTTCTGAAAAGCCTGCATGGCCAGGAGAACGGGGGCAGCTGTTGGCCAATTGTAATATCTGAGGAGGGAAAAATAGGAGTCATAAAACACATACAATGGAGAACAACAATGCAATATGAATAGTGCAATAGTCAAACAACGGAATTTGCAAGGCAAAAAGAAAAGAAAAAAAAAACATGCATAACGGGAAATGGATTCCATTAAAAAACTGCAAGGATCGAGTAAACTAGTTTTACTTTCCGCAATAGAGTACAAGGCAATAATAATGCGCTGCTCAGTGTGGGAAGAGCTAGGTTACATATAGGAAAAGAACAAAGCACGCATCACATCTGTACAGTTCTGGACCACTTGCTCAGCATTCTCCCACTGTAGCTGTGGGCACTAATGTCTGCTAATATCTATAATCTAGCAAAGAATAAATATCTAGCCGCTCTCTTCTGCAAGCCTCAGATTACTCTTTGTACAACTGTATGTCACAGTGTTCTTATATAAAGGTATAATTCTGCTAATTAGCTACACCTCTCTCTGAGGCACAATGGCGGAAATCTATGAAACCTACAGTGATCTGTTCCTAAGGTAACCAGAGACATTTGCTTCCAGTTTCTAAACTGTGCTAAAATCCTACTGGTGTGGTGCAGCAGATTGGTGGGGTGCCGGGTTCCGGTATGAATGGTCGACCATGTTATGGTCGACAGTCATTAGGTCGACCACTATTGGTCGACATTGACATGGACACATGGTCGACACATGAAAATGGTCGACACATGAAAAGGTCGACATGAGTTTAACTTTTTTTGGTGTCGTTTTTTGCGTAATGTGACTGGGAACCCCAATTAGTGCACCGCGTTCGCTCGCCATGCTTCGGGCATGGTGCCTTCGCTTGGCACAGATTACCGTTCCAATCGTAGTCCACGTGGATCGTAAAGTATGGAAAAGTTCCCCAAAAGAAAAAAAAGTAAAAAAACTCATGTCGACCTTTTCATGTGTCGACCATGTGTCCATGTCGACCATGTCAATGTCGACCAATAGTGGTCGACCTAATGACTGTCGACCATAACATGGTCGACCATCTGAACAGATACCGGGGTGCAGGGGGTTACAGCAGATTGGTGCGGTGCAGGGGGTTAAAGCAGATTGGTGGGGTGCAGTGGGTTACAGCAGATTGGTGGGGTGCAGGAGGATTACAGCAGATTGGTGGGGTGCAGGGGGTTACAGCAGATTGGTGCGGTGCAGAGGGTTACAGCAGATTGGTGGGGTGCAGTGGATTACAACAAATTGGTGGGGTGCAATGGGTTACAGCAGATTGGTGGGGTGCAGTGGGTTACAGCAGATTGGTGGGGTGCAGTGGGTTACAGCAGATTGGTGGGGTGCAGGGGGTTACAGCAGATTGGTGGGGTGCAGGGGGTTACAGCAGATTGGTGGGGTGCAGGGGGTTACAGCAGATTGGTGGGGTGCAGAGGGTTACAGCAGACTGGTGGGGTGCAGTGGGTTACAGCAGACAGGTGGGGTGCAGTGGGTTACAGCAGACTGGTGGGGTACAGAGGGTTAACAACAGATTGGTGGGGTGCAGAGGGTTACAGCAGATTGGTGGGATGTAGTGGATTACAGAAGATTGGTGGGGTGCAGAGGGTTACAGCAGACTGGTGGGGTGCAGTGGGTTACAGCAGATTGGTGGGGTGCAGTGGGTTACAGCAGATTGGTGGGGTGCAGTGGGTTACAGCAGATTGGTGGGGTGCAGTGGGTTACAGCAGATTGGTGGGGAGCAGTGGGGCACAGCAGATTGGTGGGGTGCAGTGGGTTACAGCAGATTGGTGGGGTGCAGAGGGTTACAGCAGATTGGTGTGTTGTTGTGGGTTTAAGCAGATTGGTGGGTTGCTATGGGTTGCAGCAGAGTGGTGGGCTGCTATGGGTTACACCATAATTATGGGTAGCAATGGGCTACAGCATATTGGTGCTAGCAACTTAACAAGTCTACAAAGCTAAATAATATATGCTACAAAAAGTAAGGGTTCTCTGTGCAGACCCAAATTACACGGAATGATT
Source organism: Pseudophryne corroboree (assembly GCF_028390025.1). Classification (NCBI taxonomy): domain Eukaryota; kingdom Metazoa; phylum Chordata; class Amphibia; order Anura; family Myobatrachidae; genus Pseudophryne; species Pseudophryne corroboree. Next base: position 123,671,057 of record NC_086447.1, read on the forward strand.
AATATTTATTTATTTAATATTTATTTTGAAGTTCTTTAAACTTAAAACCCGGATAGGAGATAATGGGCTGCTGTGACCACTTTAGCGTCTTTTGCTATTGGCAGTAAATGCCCTTCCCTGAATATGCAGCAACCGAGACGACCACTCCGCGTGCATTTAGAAGCATCACTGAAACTTGCAGCAGCCCCCCCACTAGGTACAGGTCTCCGTCAGAGCATGGCCTCCAGTGTAAATTAATAAGTGCCTGATTCAGAGAAGCATACAGTGGAGGTGTCAGATGCAAGCGGTTATCAGTCTGCGCATGTGTCCGCATCTCGATGGTTACCGATCTAAGACACAGATAGAATCTGCACACAGAGAGAGTGATTTTCATGGGGCTTCCTTGGGGGTATAAGCCAAAATCGTACATAAGCCAAAATCGTAAGCACACATAGTCCATATCTCAAGAAAAGTTAGTCAAAATCTGTGCTATCTGGGCTCCGTGGAGTTCAAGGGAAATCGCAAGTAAAAATCGGGCATAGCAAGGATCTCACCGTGTGTACACACCCTAAGAGGGGAGTTGCTAGCCAGACGTGGGCGTGTCACTGACTGTGGCAGCATCTAAAGACACATCTGCAAGTACACAGGTGAAATTGCACCTGCCATAGGACTAGTGCTATCTTCAGGCTGCAACGATGGTACGTCTAATGGTGCATACACATGGTGCGATGCACTCAACGTCCGACATTGACTATATGATGTGGCCGGAGCCCGGCGCCACCGACATAGTCAATGTTGGGCTGCCTGCACAGTCTATTCTTTTCTTGCGATGTCGACCCCGCGAGACCGCACATCAGCATCGCAAGCTGTGTACACGCTGTGCGATATGCACTATATAATCAAAATCGTAAGGAAAGTTAGTGCATATCCGTGTGTATGCACCTTTAGTATGCGCAGAGACTGAATTTCGGCCCAATATACTATATGTCCTTTTTTCCAGCTCATTATCTTTCTGCAGGTGGCAATAAATCTATGGGCTATGCTTTTGCTAATAAAGTATCACAAATAAGTGGCAGAGATAGGAGCACTGATGAGCAGAAGGGCATTGGTGAATGTAGGCACTGGTGAACAGAAGTGCAGTAGTGAATGTAGGGGCTGGTGAGCAGAAGAGCATTGGTGAATGTAGGTGCTTGTGAGCAGAAGGGCATTGGTGAATGTAGGCACTGGTGAGCAGAAGGGCATTGGTGAATGTAGGTGCTAGTGAGCAGAAGGGCATTGGTGAATGTAGCCAATGGTGAGCTGAAGGGAATTGGTGAATGTAAGCGCTGGTGAGCAGAAGGGCATTAGTGAATGTAGGCACTGGTGAGCAGAAGGGCATTTGTGAATGTAGGCACTGGTGAGCAGAAGGGCATTTGTGAATGTAGGCACTGGTGAGCAGAAGGGCATTAGTGAATGTAGGCACTGGTGAGCAGAAGGGCATTGGTGAATGTAGGCACTGGTGAGCAGAAGGGCATTGTTGAATGTAGGCGCTGGTGAGCAGAAGGGCATTAGTGAATGTAGGCGATGGTGAGCAGAAGGGCATTAGTGAATGTAGGCACTGGTGAGCAGAAGGGCATTAGTGAATGTAGGCGCTGGTGAGCAGAAGGGCATTAGTGAATGTAGGCGATGGTGAGCAGAAGGGCGTTAGTGAATGTAGGCGATGGTGAGCAGAAGGGCGTTAGTGAATGTAGGCACTGGTGAGCAGAAGGGCATTGGTGAATGTAAGTGCTGGTGAGCAGAAGGGCATTGGTGAATGTAGACAAGACATATAGGTTTAAAACATTACTCTAGACCAGTGGTTCCCAATATTTTTGAATAACGGAGCCCAGAATTATTTTCACGCAACCCCTAGGCCAAAAGTTTCTTATTGAGAAATTTAAAAAGAAATACTAAATTAAGTAAATTGTGTTTATATGTCATCCTTAGGATCAGTTATGTGGTGAGGGACAAGATTTGCTACTATTTGTCCACATAAATTATGATTGGCAGCCACCAGCACTGGTTTTGCTTATTACACTAAACATAAATAACTTGAATTGGTCCTGGACCACCAATCCATGGCACCACATGGTGCCACGGCGCACAGTTTGAGAACCACGGCTCTAGATCACAGATTCTCAAACTCGGTCCTCAGGACCCCAACACAGTTCACATTTTCCAGGTCACCTGTGGATTTTTAAAATGAGACAGTGGATGGTACACAGCGCACCTGCCGGGTGACTTGGAAAATGAGCATGTCCTTGAGGACAGAGTTTGGGTACCACTGTTCTAGAATAAAATGACAACCCTCAATTTTCCATTAAAAATTACAGATTAATATGAAGGGAAAATATGTTCAACCAACTCAGATATAATAAAGTAAACGTAGGACAAAACTGGCACATACTTGTTTCCAATTTTCACAACAAGGTTCGGATCATCGATGATGGAAGGATTGTCCACAAATTGCTGGTACGTCACTACCTGCTTTATAAACTGATCTGTAGAGATGCAAGAAAGTAAACAGAAAACAGAGCAAAGATTAATACAGGAAGTTCAGAAAGTCCCTTATCTCAGTGTTTGATGGTTAATACCCAGTCTTGTTTTATAACAGTGTTGTTCCCAACAGAATATATAGGCATTATATAAATAAATATTAATAAATAAAATGAACACTTGGTAAAAATGCCCATTTCATCAGACACATTGTGGCCTGTGAGCAGTCAGTGGTTTGTTGTACAGCCCCAAATACTAGAAGTAGGATATTCTAAGAACTCATATTAAATAATAAAGTGTTGAAGATAATCCTATACTATGAATAACAGACAATTTGGAGAAGGATGGTGAGGGAGCCAGGACAGGTAGGATGAGGATACACGGGGACAGTATAGGAGAAATGATGAAGGAGACACATAGATCTGTGGATTACGAGGAAAGGAGATGCTCACAAAATAATGTGAATTCTCCATGGCATGGATTCAATAAAGTGTAGGAAACATTCCTTAGAAATTCTGGCCCATGATGACATGACTCCGTTGCTACAGATTAATTGGCTGCACATTTATGTTACAAATCTCCTGTTCTATCACAAATCATAGGTGCTCTGTTGGACTGAGATCTGGTGGCTGTTGAGTCCATTGAAATACACAGAACTCATAGGTTCATGGAACCAGCTTGAGATGACATGTACTTTGCGAAACGCGTGTTACACTGTTGGAAGCAGCCATTAAAAGATGGGTATGGGTATGTATACCTTGGTCAGCAATTATACTAAGGAAGGCTGTGTTATTTAAATAATGCCCAATTAGTGGGAAGGGGCATAGCTTAGCTGACAGGAGTGGAACCCAGTGTGGTCTTCTACTGCTGTAGCCCATCAACTTCAGATCAACATGCTGTGCGTTCAAAGAAGATCTTCTCCAAACCACTGCTCTAGTTCATAGTTACGGTCATCTTCTCATCAGCCTGAGCCAGTCCCACTATTCTCCTCGGACCTCTCTCATTAACAAAGTGATTTCAGCAACAGAACTGGCATTAAATAATTTTTTTGTACACCAGACTCTGTGAACTTGTTTATGTAAATTCCAGAAGAGCATCAATTTCTCAGTTGCTCAAACCAGCCTATCTGGCACCAGAAATCCCTTAAATCTGTTGTTTAGTCTGCACAACAAGTGATCCTCTTGATCATGTCTGCATGCTTTTATGCAGCGAGTATCCGACACATGATTGTCTGACTGGATATTTGCATTAACACGCAGGTGTAAAGGGGTAGCTTATAAGGTGGATACCGTATACATTCACAGGCAATGACATTAAGAATATTGTCCGCCCTCTATAGCAATAGGATAAACTTTCCCCTTTTACAAAGGTCTATTTCCTTTTCTCACTTTTGCTCAGAAAAGATTCCTGGTTTCCAACAATATTACGGCTGGACACAGCTGTATAGCGCTCTTGCAGCAGCCACCTAGAACACAGACCACAGAGACAGTATCTCCCTATTACAGCGCCAAGTCTGTGTTATTACAACAGACATGCTGAACACAAACAGATGGCTCATGAGCCGCTGGCTGCGGGAACTGTTTGCTTTATTTTTAATGAGGATGTTTTAATGAAATTTGCAAAGTATACTGTAAGATACTAGAACAAATTATTATAAATATTTCAGTCGTACATTTCTGAAATACAAAACAAAACAAAAAAGAGCATAGAACAAAAGCTCTATAAATAAAATATTAGGCGTGCAAATGGGTCTCCGTTTCCGTATACTCAAGAAGCAGAACCTGCCCAAACTATGTCTCATAGCATTTATTGTCACAGGACGGGAGATACTCAGCATTGCATTTTGTATGCGACACCGCATTCATAGCGGCGTTTAGCAGCGCCACATGCATGCGGGTTTACACAATGGACGGCGCTTCAAATAAGATCTGTCTTTGCGGTGTCAGGACTTCCAGGTTTATGACCCGGGAGTCCTATCGGGCATGTGTGGCCATCAGCCTGCAAATGTGCAAGGGGAGGAACAGAGAGGACGCATCACGTAAAGAAGCCCGTAGACTTACTGCCTTTCAGGTGCAAGCTCTGGAGAGTTTCGCTTGTTGGAGGTTGGTGCATACAGTCACATTGCAGCCGATAGCATTCTATGGGGACTGCAGTGCCGGTGGTCCACATGAAATCATGTTTATGCATCTGGAAAATGTGGCAACCCTCCGAAAACTGAAGTTTTCAGCAGTTTGAACAGGTTGATACATCCCACCGAAAATGAGAAGACGCCTTTATATAGTATGGAAAATGTACTCATAAAAAATTGCTTTGAAGACTGAAACAATTTATACTGAAAGATTTCTGTCACAGAAATACTGATTTGTATTCCTTGTCCTAAGTGTTGTATTAGGGGACCTGATGCACAAGTGCCAAAGGACCTAATTCAAGGTTGATTGCAAAACAACATTTTCCTCTAATGGGCAAACCCATGTGCACTGTAGGTGGGGCAGATATAACATGTGTAGAGAGAGAGTTAGATCTGCCCCACCTGCAGTGCACATGGTTTCGCCCATTAGAGGAAAATGTTGTTTTGCAATCAACCTTGAATTAGGCCCAAAGTGTGTACAGTATATAAGAGAAAACCATGTTGCTCATCTAAATTCAATTTTCTCTCATTTGCAAAATGTAGGGAACATTAAGATGGGAAATTTGTTAACCAATGAACGATTTTAGTACACAGGGCGGGATATACTAAAAAGTAAAATGCGGCAAAAATCCATTGGACTGCATTTCTTATATGTACCAAGCTCCAGAATGAAATACATCCCGGAACTTGAACCCGGTGAGTACCGCTGTTATCCAGTGTCAGTATGCTGACCGCCGGGATCCCAAACCCAACGCGTCCTAATAAAGCCATTTCTTCTCGTTATGCTCCCTACACTGTGTCTCTCCCCCTTTCCATGTGTGTCTACCGGACCTCCGACTTCTCTTATTATTATTTTATTATTACCAGTTATTTATATAGCGCACACATATTCCGCAGCGCTTTACAGAGAATATTTGCCCATTCACATCAGTCCCTACCCCAGTGGAGCTAACAATCTATATTCCCTACCACACATGTACACACATTCACGCTGCGGTTAATTTTGTTGGGATCCAATTAACCTACCAGTATATTTTTGGATTGTGGGAGGAAACCGGAGTACCCGGAGGAAACCCACGCAAGTACGGGGAGAATATACAAACTCCACACAGTTCGGGCCATAGTGGGAATTGAACCCGTGACCTCAGTGCTGTGAGGCAGTAATGCTAGCAATTACACCATCCGTACTGCCCAGGTTCTCTCCCCAAATACATGCAAAATGTGCAACCTCAACAAAGGCTCTTCAGTCGTCGTGGGGATAGGATGCACTCCGGTTATGCGAGCATTGTATTACATTAGTAGCCTCTGATCAAACATGTAACTATTGCGCCATTGGGATGCCCACTATATTGAAATGGGTAATAATAATAATAATAATAAATATACATATTTCCGTGAAAGATTAAGTTATTCTCCTATAACAACAATGTTACAAATACAATTGCACAATTAACATTTTTCTCTTTTACTTTTAAACCTTGCCTAAAGAGGAAGCTCTCAGTGGGCTTTCATCACACAATATAATTCATGCCATAGGGACATTGAACGAATCATCAAAAAGAACTGGAAAATCTTGAAGTTGGATACGGTCCTGGGCCAACACATACCGGACAAACCGTCCTTCATATATAGAAAGGCACCAGCTTTGAAGGATCACCTTGTAAAAAGCAGTATAGAACCAGAAATCCGACAAAGCATTAGAACTAAAGGTTTCCACAAATGTGGAGACTGTCTAATGTGTAAAACTGTGAAGGACAAACAACGTAAACAGGTTAACTTTACTGTAAACAACCAGGTCTTTCCAATCAGTGAATTTATTACTTGCCACTCCAAAAATGTCATCTATTGTTTGGAGTGTGCCTGTGGTCTATTTTATGTAGGGAAGACCACAAGGTGCCTTAAAGTGAGAATGGCCGAACACGTATACAATATACGTAAGGGTCTTGAAACCCATACAGTTTCGGCTCATTTTAAAAATTGTCATAGTTCAAATGAGTGTCATCTGAAGAATTTTATAGGAATACAACAAATACTACCATCATGGAGAAATAGAGGTCTAGAGGATAGGCTTTCTAGGGCAGAAATGAGGTGGATCCACCGTTTGAGGACCCTTATACCAAAGGGCCTCAACGGGGATTTTGAACTTAAATGTTTTTTAACTTAATATGCGTATATTCATACACTTCTTTCTCCTCTTTGCACTTTATGGCACTTTTTTGAAGAGTCACTTTATTATGCAATATTGAATGCCATTATATGTTTTTAACTACTGGTATTATTGTGTTTTTACTTTTATGTTATGGACTTCATCTTGGGACTTTATAATTATGGACACCTATATGAGAAATGCCATCCAAATGGATTTATTCTTTCATTTTTTTCCGCTTACGATCTACGGAGCACACTTCCGGGCAAATGGAACGCAAGTGATGTATTTCCGCCCGAGGTGGAACGCAACATGGACATCCGTTTTGATGTGGAATGCATGGGCAATTTCCGGATCTAACGGCGCATGCGCGAGATGGCGCGAATGACGGATGGCGTCTCAATGAAACACAGGTGTTCGTTGTATGGGGAGGTATAAGTAAGGCTCTAATGGGAGAGGAACTTACACTTCTGACGAAGGACTACAAGGTCAGAAACGCGTTAAGTGTTCCTCTTCCATACACTCGATCTACAAGGACCCGACGGCTGTATGTGGTAGCTACTCTCTGTGTGGACCTTCTTATCCGGACTGAGGGATCACTCACCTGTCTAGCTTTCCATCTTAGACTGGGATCGGAGGGTGGCTGCTAATATCTGCCAAGCTGGATACCTTGTGGAAACTTGGTTTTAAATGCTGTTTTTACTACGTTTGTCTGTAAGTGCATTGATGTATTAAATTCTTTACATGTTAAAAGGATTATTGCACTATCTCTTCTTTATGTGCCTTAAACCTCAAAACACATATTATGTGGAGGTAGTCGCATTTATTTTTTAGATCTATACATCGGTCTAGATCCCTGCCCAGATATTCTCAGCTGGATGACAAGCAGTTTGCCGTGTGGGATCATGAAATACGCTGTTTACTAACATATGTTTGTAAGTGCATTGATTTATTCAGAAGATTACCCTTTGTAAAAGGACTACTACACTATATTTTGCATTCTTTGTGCTCTACCTCAAACACATGTTATGTGGAGGTAGTCACGTTGTGTCTTTCTAGATTCCTATTAAGAAAGGTGGATTAAGAAAATTTGAGTCTAGATTGCAAGCCTGCCCTCTCTGGAAATAGTGGGGTGATTATATATTTTAAAGCTCCTATTGTGGTGTACTATTTTAACCTCTGAGCGCCTTGTGTATGCGTGTTTCTCCACTTCTATATATTGTTTTAAGTGTCTTTTTGGATGTACACTGTATCACGCATATTTAGGCTGCACCTCTGGTTTTAATTGCGCACATTTTTTCCCTACTTTCTTTTTCACGTCTCTAAAGAGGAAGCTTACAGACCCAACAAGTTTGCTATGGCAACAGCTAGCCGTAAAAAAGGCATGATTTGCATTCCAAATGAATACAGTATCTGCTGGTCCTGCAAACAGTACCAGACTGTGGCCCAGATTTATCAAGCCTTGGAGAGTGATAAATTGCACAGTGACAAAGTACCAACCAATCAGCCCCTAAGTGTCATTTCCAAATACAGCCTGTAACATGGCAGTTAGGAGCCGACTGTCTGGGACTTTATCACCATGCAATTTATCACTCTCCAAGGCTTGACAAATCAGGGCCTGTATCCGGGCAAATTTAGAATATAAGAATAAAACGATTGCCTTACACCTACACAATAATTAGTTTTGTAGCAAATATGGCTCATAGTAAGTACGCTGGCAGGGCGCCTTTAAATAACAGAAAATGTGGATTTCTACCTTAATGCTTTGTTCTATTTCCCTGATAAGGAAGGCTGCTCATGTCTCTGGCGCTATGTTCCCTTTGTTCTCTGAAAGCCTGTTTTCCTCTAGGTCAGGTTGACAAATCCCACTGTAGGCAATGGACCATTTTATGTTTGTGCAATCTAAAGTAAAATACTAAAAAAGCAGCTGGCACGCTGCCAGGGAGAGAAGTGTTTTACGTGCGACTCTTCCAGGCTATAACAAATAATGGGAGCCGCGCTTCACCCGTCAGCGGCAGAACAAGGCTAACAAAAAGGTTCAGTCTTGGGAATAGACTGGGGAAAATGCATTATGGTGCAACATGCAGGACCTAGGTAACGGGGTGGATCATGTTGGGATAAATGTTGTAAGATACAGAGACTTTATGGATCAGTACAGCAGAATAAACACAAATTTGCCTTACTCTACCGGAATGTCCAGAAGACTCCTGAATTACAGGGAGTCCTCCCCGGACAAGCAGGCTATCTTCACAGATCCTGCCCACTTCCCTAGTGAATTAGGTGGGGGTGAGGCTTTGTGACGCGTTTCGTATTATATCACATCATGATGGTCCCTGCTCCTTGCTGCACCACATGATGATGTGAATCGCACTGCTATGCCCCTTGCACCTCCCCTCCAGAATCCAAAAATGCAGTTCCAAAATGTTAGCAATTATGTATATGCTCAGACGCATTATAGAAGGATGAGATATCCTCTCTTAGACAAGTTATTACAATCAGTAACGACTGTACATAGAGGGGTTTCAGGGAAATGCTGAAGAATGGTCACCGTGAGGCAACATTATATAACGGAATAACACGTTAGTTATCCTTCAGATATTCTCCAGTGTTGTATAAAGCGGTCTTTCAATATAATGTCCAGTTCAATGGCCATTCAAGAGCAATTTTAGGCACTATTTCACATTAGAAAGCTAAGTGGTGGTAGAGATCAGGAGAATATTCTTTCTGTGTTTACATAGAACATTAATATTGCTGTGGAGCTGGTACCATGTAAAATATGTGTAAAACACAGCACGGGTATATTTGTTGTTTTTTTTTGTTTTATAACCTAGTAGGAGAATTCAATTGTCCGTGGTAAATTTATGTCGGGCTAATTAATCCCCCAAGGCTATCCAATTAGCCCAGAAGGCCGCACTTTTTTCAAGACCCGATGAAGTGCAGAAAAAAACCCAATAAGTGCCCTGTTTTTGCGATTACGAGCACAAAAAAACACAAAGGTCCGGGAATTTATCCTGGATCCTATATATGTTTGCCTGAAAAAGGGTCATTTTCAGAAGAAAAAAGCAGGCTACAATTGAATTGCCTGAAAAAAAACATTGCAGTAAAAGCTCTTTTTTCGGTAGTGATTGAAGTCCCCCATGGGGGTAATTCCAAGTTGATAGCAGCAGGACATTTTTTAGCAGTTGGTCAAAACCATGTGCACTGCAGGGGGGGCAGATATAACATGTGCAGAGAGAGAGAGATTTGGGTGTGGTGAGTTAAATCTGCAATCTAAATTGCAGTGTAAAAATAAAGCAGACAGTATTTACCCTGCACAGAAACAAAATAACCCACCCAAATCTAACTCTCTCTGCACATGTTATATCTGTCCCCCCTGCAGTGCACATGGTTTTGCCCAACTGCTAAAAAATTTCCTGCTGCGATCAACTTGGAATTACCCCCCATAGCGGGTAATGTAGCAACAAATTGCTGATCATTTTAAGACATTTTTGCCACAGAACTTAAAGCAGACCTAGATAAATGTGTATGTATGTATGTATCCACATACATCTTTGCTATATCCCGCCATGTATGGCATGGTTTTGCATGCCATAGACTCAGAGATTTAGCCATGCCTTGTGATTTTTCTTAATTTGCCTCTTTAATGTTACTTTATACATATTCTATTATGGCAAACAAACATTTTAAAATCCATCCACTCGCTACTTGTGAAAAACAGCTTAGCCGTGTCTTGCATGTTGTGCCAAATTGAGCAAAATAGCAAAGAGATATATACATATACAAATATATATATACTAGGTGATTCATCGCGCCCTACGGGCGCTCTTCACACCGTCGGAAGGGGCTGCGCACCTGTAACCTGAGTATCGTGCAAATGTATTCTTGGTTCAAACCCATGGCAGAGATCTGCTTTGCACCCGTGCGATGCAGTGTGTTAGGGAGAAGCTACGGAGAGGTGTTGCGGGTGTGGTAGGGGCGGGTGTGCTGCGGGTGGTGTTGGGGGTCCTGTGGGATGGCAGGCCGGTGAGGGGCTGGGGTTACGTGGGTGGGAGAGGGGCGGGGGTGCGGTGGATGGTGGATGGGTTTCAGAGGCACTGCGGGTGATGTAGGGGTGGGTGTGGGTGTGCTGTGGGTGGGATGGAGGTAGGTATAGTATATTTGTTATACATAGGCAGAATACAGTAGTGCATATACAGTTTGAGATAGTGGGGAGGTGGGTTACCCAGAATGTGACGGGTTATGCAGCTCTGCAGCCACTCCAGCCTCTGGATCTATGCGCTGGGTGTCCCCCTTGTCCTCAGGCTCCATCCGCCTGCTACTGCTGCTGGCCCCGCTCCGGTGTCCACACGTAGTGGCTGGGTATGTATTTGCTGCTGTAGGTCAGGGCGAGTAGGCAGAGGTTGTGCCTGATACCGCTCTGGAGCATGCAGGGGCAGAGGAGCAGTTTGGTGTGCGTGCTCCAGAGCATCCCCAGCTCCCTCCATACAGCGGGGACGGGGGATGAGTCCGGGTAGCGGGAGGGGCGCAGTATGAGGGGACGGCGTGGCATCCCAGGGTCCGGCAGCGGCGCCATGCGTGAGAGCCAGCAGGAGTGAAGCCTAGCACTGCTAGCAGCTAGCTGCAGCGGCCAATGACAGCGCGGGCTTCCGCCATCTGTCCAATGGCTGGCGTCTGAGGGCGGGACGTGGACGGAGCCTTAACCTGGTGCAGCTGCTGATGTCTCCGCACACAATCCAGCGGTCTGTACTGGTCTCAATAATTACATCCTGCGGTACTTTTATCATCAGTAACTCTATCTATATAGCCTATTCGCATATGTATTCTCCTATATCTCTCCTATATATTAGGGCAGATCTGTGACTTGACTCCGCCCAGCAATGTGACTCCGCCCAGCGTTAGCAAATGAGTCACAAAGTCACAGATCTGGGCTAATATATAGGAGATTATATATATATATATATATATATATATATATATATATATATATATATATATGTATATATATATACACACACACACACACACACACACACACACACACACACATACATACATACATACACACATATACACAAACACACAGGTTGAGTATCCCTTATCCAAAATCACTCATTTTTGGTTCCCCAACTGAGATAATTATACATATATATTATATACAGTATCCATATATCTATATATATACATAATATAATATATATGTATATATATATATATATATATATATATATGTCATTAACTCAGTAGGGGACCCAAAAATGTGGGATTTAGAATTTTGGATAAGGGGTACTCAGATAGATAGATAGATAGATAGATAGATAGATAGATAGATAGATAGATAGATAGATAGATAGATAGATATGTGTATGTATGTATGTATGTATGTATGTATGTATGTATGTATGTGTGTGTGTGTGTGTGTGTATGTATATATATATGTATATATATATCATTTGTGTGTTTTGATACAAATTAAATAAAAATAGGAAAATGCTGCTTTACACCCGGTGTCATAAGGTCTGAGAAAATTTGTGAATTTGACAAAATGCAGCTCATTACAACAAGTTCCCCTTTGTGTTATGTTCATTCATATACAGTAATGTCTACTGATTCAGGCCTGCATTTCAACAGAACCTGTGTAAATCATAGGTGTCCCGGATTAAAGCATTATTATGGCAAGCCGACTTATATGTAAATAATAAGAATTTACTTACCGATAATTCTATTTCTCGGAGTCCGTAGTGGATGCTGGGGTTCCTGAAAGGACCATGGGGAATAGCGGCTCCGCAGGAGACAGGGCACAAAAAAGTAAAGCTTTACTAGGTCAGGTGGTGTGCACTGGCTCCTCCCCCTATGACCCTCCTCCAGACTCCAGTTAGGTACTGTGCCCGGACGAGCATACACAATAAGGGAGGCATTTTGAATCCCGGGTAAGACTCATACCAGCCACACCAATCACACCGTACAACTTGTGATCTAAACCCAGTTAACAGTATGACAACAGAAAGGGCCTCTTAAAGATGGCTCCTTAACAATATCCCGAATTAGTTAACAATAACTATGTACAAGTATTGCAGATAATCCGCACTTGGGATGGGCGCCCAGCATCCACTACGGACTCCGAGAAATAGAATTATCGGTAAGTAAATTCTTATTTTCTCTATCGTCCTAAGTGGATGCTGGGGTTCCTGAAAGGACCATGGGGATTATACCAAAGCTCCCAAACGGGCGGGAGAGTGCGGATGACTCTGCAGCACCGAATGAGAGAACTCCAGGTCCTCCTTTGCCAGGGTATCAAATTTGTAAAATTTTACAAACGTGTTCTCCCCCGACCACGTAGCTGCTCGGCAGAGTTGTAATGCCGAGACCCCTCGGGCAGCCGCCCAAGATGAGCCCACCTTCCTTGTGGAGTGGGCTTTTACAGTTTTAGGCTGTGGCAGGCCTGCCACAGAATGTGCAAGTTGAATTGTGTTACAAATCCAACGAGCAATCGACTGCTTAGAAGCAGGTGCGCCCAACTTGTTGGGTGCATACAATATAAACAGCGAGTCAGATTTTCTGACTCCAGCCGTCCTTGCAATGTATATTTTTAAGGCTCTGACAACGTCCAACAACTTGGAGTCCTCCAAGTCGCTAGCGGCCGCAGGCACCACAATAGGTTGGTTCAGATGAAATGCTGATACCACTTTAGGGAGAAAATGCGGACGAGTCCGCAGTTCTGCCCTATCCGAATGGAAGATTAGATAAGGACTTTTATAAGATAAAGCCGCCAATTCAGATACTCTCCTGGCAGAGGCCAGGGCTAGTAACATAGTCACTTTCAATGTGAGATATTTCAAATCCACCTTTTTCAATGGTTCAAACCAATGGGATTTGAGGAAATCTAAAACTACATTTAGATCCCACGGTGCCACCGGAGGCACCACAGGAGGCTGTATATGCAGTACTCCCTTGACAAAAGTCTGGACCTCAGGGACAGAGGCCAATTCTTTTTGGAAGAATATTGACAGGGCCGAAATTTGAACCTTAATGGATCCCAATTTGAGACCCATAGATAATCCTGATTGCAGGAAATGTAGGAAACGACCCAGTTGGAATTCCTCCGTCGGAACCCTCCGATCCTCGCACCACGCTACATATTTTCGCCAAATGCGGTGATAATGTTTCACGGTGACTTCCTTCCGTGCCTTAATCAAGGTAGGAATGACTTCTTCTGGAATGCCTTTCCCTTTTAGGATCTGGCGTTCAACCGCCATGCCGTCAAACGCAGCCGCGGTAAGTCTTGAAAAAGACAGGGACCCTGCTGTAGCAGGTCCCTTCTCAGAGGTAGAGGCCACGGTTCGTCCGTGAGCATCTCTTGAAGTTCCGGATACCAAGTCCTTCTCGGCCAATCCGGAACCACTAGTATTGTTCTTACTCTTCTTTGCCGTATGATCTTCAATACCTTTGGTATGAGCGGCAGAGGAGGAAACACATACACTGACTGGTACACCCAAGGAGTTACCAGTGCGTCCACAGCTATTGCCTGTGGATCTCTTGACCTGGCGCAATATTTGTCCAGTTTCTTGTTGAGGCGAGACGCCATCATGTCTACAATTGGTCTTTCCCAACGGTCTATTAACATGTTGAAGACTTCTGGATGTAGACCCCACTCTCCCGGATGAAGATCGTGTCTGCTGAGGAAGTCTGCTTCCCAGTTGTCCACGCCCGGGATGAACACTGCTGACAGTGCTATCACGTGATTCTCCGCCCAGCGAAGAATCTTGGCAGCTTCTGCCATTGCACTCCTGCTTCTTGTGCCGCCCTGCCTGTTTACATGGGCGACCGCCGTGATGTTGTCCGACTGAATCAACACCGGCTTTCCTTGCAGGAGAAGTTCCGCCTGGCTTAGAGCATTGTAGATTGCTCTTAGTTCCAGAATGTTTATGTGAAGAGACTTTTCCAGACTCGTCCATACTCCCTGGAAGTTTCTTCCTTGTGTGACTGCTCCCCAGCCTCTCAGGCTGGCGTCCGTGGTCACCAGGATCCAATCCTGAATGCCGAATCTGCGGCCTTCTAATAGGTGAGCCTTCTGCAACCACCACAGAAGTGACACCCTTGTCTTTGGTGACAGGGTTATTCGCAGGTGCATCTGCAGATGCGACCCTGACCATTTGTCCAACAGATCCCTTTGGAATATTCTTGCATGGAATCTGCCGAATGGAATTGCTTCGTAAGAAGCCACCATTTTTCCCAGGACTCTTGTGCATTGATGTACTGACACTTTTCCTGGTTTTAGGAGGTTCCTGACCAGATCGGATAACTCCTTGGCTTTTTCCTCTGGAAGGAAAACCTTTTTCTGAACCGTGTCCAGAATCATTCCTAGGAACAGCAGACGAGTTGTCGGGATTAAATGGGATTTTGGAATATTCAGAATCCACCCGTGTTGTCTTAGCACCTCTTGAGATAGTGCTAAAGCTGTCTCCAGCTGTTCTCTGGACCTTGCCCTTATTAGGAGATCGTCCAAGTATGGGATAACTAATACGCCTTTTCTTCGAAGAAGAATCATCATCTCGGCCATTACCTTGGTAAAGACCCGAGGCGCCGTGGACAATCCGAACGGCAGCGTCTGAAACTGATAGTGACAGTTTTGAACAATGAACCTGAGGTACCCCTGGTGTGCGGGGTAAATCGGAACGTGTAGATACGCATCCTTGATGTCCAAGGATACCATAAAGTCCCCTTCTTCCAGGTTCGCTATCACTGCTCTGAGTGACTCCATCTTGAACTTGAACTTTTTTATGTAGAGGTTCAAGGACTTCAGATTTAGAATAGGCCTTACCGAGCCATCCGGCTTCGGTACCACAAATAGAGTGGAATAATACCCCTTTCCTTGTTGTAATAGGGGTACTTTGACTATCCCCTGCTGAGCGTACAGCTTGTGAATGGCTTCCAACACCCTCTCCCTTTCGGAAGAGACGGTTGGTAAGGCAGACTTCAGGAAACGATGAGGAGGATCCGTCTCTAATTCCAACCTGTACCCCTGAGATATTATCTGCAGGATCCAGGGGTCTACCTGCGAGTGAGCCCACTGCGCGCTGTAATTTTTGAGACGGCCCCCCACTGTCCCCGAGTCCGCTTGAGAGGCCCCAGCGTCATGCTGAGGTTTTTGCAGGAGCCGGGGAGGGCTTCTGTTCCTGGGAAGGAGCTGCCTGTTGGTGTCTCTTCCCTCTTCCTCTGCCTCGTGGCAGGTACGACAAGCCCTTTGCTCTCTTATTTTTGTAGGAGCGAAAAGGCTGCGGTTGAAAGGTCGGTGCCTTTCTCTGTTGGGGAGTGACTTGAGGTAAAAAAGTGGATTTCCCGGCAGTAGCCGTGGCCACCAAGTCTGATAGACCAACTCCAAATAACTCCTCCCCTTTATACGGCAAAACCTCCATGTGACGTTTTGAATCCGCATCGCCTGTCCACTGTCGTGTCCATAAGGCTCTTCTGGCTGAAATGGACATAGCACTCACCCGAGATGCCAGTGTGCAAATATCCCTCTGTGCATCACGCATATAGATAAATGCATCCTTTATTTGTTCTAACGACAGTAAAACATTGTCCCTATCTAGGGTATCAATATTTTCAATCAGGGATTCTGACCAAACTACTCCAGCACTGCACATCCAGGCAGTTGCTATAGCTGGTCGTAGTATAACACCTGCATGTGTGTATATATTCTTTTGAATAACTTCCATCTTTCTATCTGATGGATCCTTAAGTGCGGCCGTCTCAGGAGAGGGTAACGCCACTTGTTTGGATAAGCGTGTGAGCGCCTTGTCCACCTTAGGGGGTGTTTCCCAGCGCGCCCTAACCTCTGGCGGGAAAGGGTATAATGCCAATAACTTTTTTGAAATTATCAACTTTTTATCAGGAGCAACCCACGCTTCATCACACACGTCATTTAATTCTTCTGATTCAGGAAAAACTGTTTGTAGTTTTTTCACACCATACATAATACCCTGTTTTACGGTATCTGTAGTATCAGCTAAATGTAACGTCTCCTTCATTGCCAAAATCATATAACGTGTGGCCCTACTGGAAAATACGTTTGAATTTCTACCGTCGTCACTGGAATCAGTGCCCGTGTCTGGGTCTGTGTCGACCGACTGAGGCAAAGGGCGTTTTACAGCCCCTGACGGTGTTTGAGGCGCCTGGACAGGCATTAATTGATTGTCCGGCCGCCTCATGTCCTCAACTGACTGTTTAAGGGAAGATAAACCATCACGTAATTCCACAAATAAAGGCATCCATTCTGGTGTCGACCCCCTGGGGGGTGACATCTGCATATTTGGCAATTGCTCCGCCTCCACACCAATATCGTCCTCATACATGTCGACACCACGTACCGACACACACCGCAAACTCACAGGGAATGCTCTAATGAAGACAGGACCCACTAGCCCTTTTGGGGAGACAGAGGGAGAGTCTGCCAGCACACACCACAAAGCGCTATATATACAAGGGATATCCTTATATTAAGTGCTCCCTTATAGCTGCTTTAATATATATATATATAGCCATTAATGTGCCCCCCCTCTCTGTTTTACCCTGTTTCTGTAGTGCAGTGCAGGGGAGAGACCTGGGAGCCGTTCTGACCAGCGGAGCTGTGACAGAAAATGGCGCCGTGTGCTGAGGAGATAGGCCCCGCCCCTTTTTCGGCGGGTTCTTCTCCCGCTATTTTTCCAGTCAGGCAGGGGTTAAATATCTCCATATAGCCCCTATGGGCTATATGTGAGGTATTTTTAGCCTTGTATAAGGTTTATATTTGCCTCTCAGAGCGCCCCCCCCCAGCGCTCTGCACCCTCAGTGACTGCCCAGTGAAGTGTGCTGAGAGGAAAATGGCGCACAGCTGCAGTGCTGTGCGCTACCTTATGAAGACTGAGGAGTCTTCAGCCGCCGGTTTCCGGACCTCTTCACGCTTCAGCATCTGCAAGGGGGTCGGCGGCGCGGCTCCGGGACCGGACTCCACGGCTGGGCCTGTGTTCGATCCCTCTGGAGCTAATGGTGTCCAGTAGCCAAGCAGCAAATCCACTCTGCATGCAGGTGAGTTTACTACTTTCCCCCTAAGTCCCACGTTGCAGTGATCCTGTTGCCAGCAGGACTCACTGTAAAGAAAAAAACCTAAACTAAACTTTCTCTAAGCAGCTCTTTAGGAGAGCCACCTAGATTGCACCCTTCTCGTTCGGGCACAAAATCTAACTGGAGTCTGGAGGAGGGTCATAGGGGGAGGAGCCAGTGCACACCACCTGACCTAGTAAAGCTTTACTTTTTTGTGCCCTGTCTCCTGCGGAGCCGCTATTCCCCATGGTCCTTTCAGGAACCCCAGCATCCACTTAGGACGATAGAGAAATTTAGTTTTGGGACTTCTTCATCCTCTAACTACAACCACTGATAAAGTAACTAAACATTCACTGATTATGGGCAGGATTATACCTTTTGTCAATTCTTTATTGTCATTGAGGCCTCCACAAAGCGATATAGCAATGGACGGCAGATCTCGTAACCCATCAGAGATGCTTTCCACTCCACTGTCCACCCCAGAGCTTCCCACAGACTGCGGCGACTGGTTGGCGGAACGTGACCCATTATCTCCTGGGCTCTTCCCAGCTGTGGCCGAGTCCCCACTGGAAGGACATAGTGGCTCAAGTAAGATACTGGTGTTGTTTGTCCAATATAAAACACATATACAAGCATACTATCTATATATAAAATAGAGACAAATACATGCAGGATCAAACAAAACAAAAATGGATTAGGTGGAGGTCATAAACTGACAGCGCATCCCAACATGTCCTGACCTTGTGCTTAATGGTCCAATCAGAATCAGTCCATAAATCCTAATAGGGAGTGGGGAAAGGCCGTCCTAGTACTCACCAGATTCCAATTACCAGTCCTAGTTTATTAACAGCCACAGTAAAACCCATGCTGAGAGAACCAGTATATTGACCATGGGGGTTTGAGTACTAGTGCCCAGTGTACTTAGAACTATGGCCACTAATAAAATGGCTTTTAATTGAACTTTGTGAGTGTTATGACTGTTTTCGTCCTCCTAATTAGAAGCATATTATACAGCCCTGTAGTACAGGGTTCTTTGCTACAGTATTTCAGCTACAATCACACTTGGTTTCATAATCTTTTATATTCATGATAGGAAAAAGGTTGGGAATCTCCATTTTACTATATAAAAATTATTAGAATGTTGCTGTTGCTTTCCCTGTATGTGCAGAGATTGGAGCGGTACCAGGTGACCCGTTGCCCAGAAAGATCGGATAACCAGAAGGGGGTACATTAGTAATTGCTGCTTGGTAATGCACAGACAGGAAAGAGCCCATACGTATGTAAAACAGCAGCGGGAAAACATGAACATTGTATACAGTACTGAAACAAAAAAATATATGAACCTTTTTGGGAAATATAATGCTGCGATTTCAGGATCCATGCAGGTTATCTCCTCCAAGTACACTCCATCAGTTCCAAGGTGACGGCTTCGCTTGTCTGAAATAAGCAAAATGCAGAAATCAGAGAGGTAAACGGAGGCTATGCACTATTCTGTAGAGCACAGGTATATTTATATACAGTATATAAGACATAACCAGCTGGCCATAATGGAATCAATGAAACAATGTAACTGGAGGTGGTGATTTTACTCCTCTTAGCAAAGACATGATAAGATACGACTCGCCGCATTTAGCAGCGTAGGAAGACAGAGACAGAAAGTGCATTATAATACAGGACTGTAAACATTCTATAACAGACATCCTTCCAGCCATCACACTCCTCCGGGGCGTATTTAGAGAGGAGGCCCGTGTGCAGGCTCCGTCAGGGCCCCCTCCTCTCTAGCCGGCGGCAGCGGTGTGACTCCTGTCACTAGGGTCCTTAGGGCACCCTAGCGCTGTCCCAGAGTCTAGAGCGCATGCGCAGATCTCCGGGAAAATGGCACGACGGACATTTTCCCAGTGATTTTCCTACTGTGCATAAGCGAAACAACAGGAAAATGGTTCCGCACCATTTTCCCAGTGATTTCAGCAGTGCTGCTGCTGCGCCGCAGGACTCCGGAGTGTAAGTATTACAAAGAATGGGTGCAGGGTGTGCGGTGTGGGCCCCCGCTGGACCCCAGGGGCCCGTGTCCACCGCACACACTGCACCCATTATAAATACGCCAGTGACACGCATACTGTATACAACCTTTCATAGATAACAATATCGGTCACTACGGTGTCCAGCTTGGAACATACTTCATTGCAGAGAGTGAGAAATATATATAATTTATCAATTTGCCGGGTTGCTGCCGCCAGTCTTAAAGGGGTCGCACGCAGGAAGGGCCCGTGTACAAGTCCCGGGTGTGACCCGCTTTAGCGATGTGAAAGCGGTATTAGTTACCTCACACCATCATAGCAAGCAGTACATTATAACACGTAATAAACAATGGTACACGCAAGTGCGGACAAAAGGAATGTTGAGAAACAGTTTCCCCGAGGATGGGGAAACACAGAGGGTTTAGATGTATCAAACCTTGAAGAGAGAGCAGCTGGAGAGAGAGAGAGAGATAAAGTATCAACGAACTGTAATTTTTCAAGCACAGCCTGTAACATGATAGTTAGGCTGGGTACACACCAGACAGACATGTCAGTGGACCCGCCATCACATCGACAGAGCGGCCAAGTCAGGTAAGTATACACACTTACCAATCAGCCACTCGATGTGTCAGTCAGGAAACCCAGCTGGGCGGCCATTTGAAATTGCCTGCCCAGGACGACAACCAATGCAGCAAGAGTACGAGATGACGGTGGACTCCCCATACACACCGGCAGATGTGCCCGATATATCATAAGATATATCAGTCATCGGATGTGCTGCAAAACCGACGTGATATGTCTGAGAACAATAATGTTCACAGACATCAGGTGTAGTCACCGCTCGCGATATATCCCCCGTTCACTTGAACGGCCCATATATATTGCCTAGTGTGTACCAGTTTAGAAGCAGATTGGTTGGTACTTTGGGGTAGATGTACACTTACTTGGTATGGGGAAGAAGTGGTATCAGCGCACGTTCTGTGCACTGATACCACTACCCCCCCATGTATTACTGCGCCATTGTGTGCTATATGACAGAAGAGCTATGCGCCCCCGTCATTATTGGCACTGCTATCTGTAAGATAGTGTGACAATAAGGGTAATTCATAACTGATCGCAGTAGCAAATTTGTTTGCTAATGGGCAAAACCATGTGCACTGCAGGTAGGACAGATGTAACATGTGCAGAGAGTTAGATTTGGGTGGGATATTTTGTTTCTGTGCAGGGTAAATACTGGCTGCTTTATTGTTACACTGCAATTTAGATTTCAGTTTGAAACATCACCCAAATCTAACTCTCTCTGCACATGTTACATCTGCCCCCCCCCCCCCCCCCCCCCTGCAGTGCACATGGTTTTGCCCACAAGCTAACAAATTTGCTGCTGCGATCAGATCTGAATTAGACCCAATGTGCGGGGCAATATATGTTAGTTGCACTGACTGTTCTGATACCTGCAGCTATCGATTTCGACAGCTGCAGGTGTCATTGCGATAGTAGCGAGATATCGCGTATGCCCAGTGGAGTGGGCCGTTGGGAGAGAAACAGCGCATCAGGCTGATGGGCTGTGGGCACTGGCAGGGATCGCTGGGCGGCACAGTTATCACTCATGTCCATACGGAATGTAGTTATGATCCTGGCGGTCAGCATACCAACACCGGGATCCCATATCCACCCTCAGTGCGTTACACAAGGTGCCCTCACACACACACCTCGACTTTATAATTGAATATCGTTTTTGCAGTTGTTTGCAGTGGAGTCATTTCATATATGGGCTAAACATTTTTATATTTAATCACACTGTTTTCTAACGTTACCCAGATGGTTACTGCATGGACTCTCTGCTACGGGATCCCTGAGCTATGGCCTGGGTCTGGAGGCTATCAGAGATAAGATTGGCGTTACCTCACAGGACTGCAGACCGCAGTGTGCAGATACAGCCAGCAACAAAGACAACTGGAAAATAGCTGCATAGAAATAAATGGCTCAGCCGTGATATATGCAAACAGCGGCGTTGTTCAGTAATAACAAGGAGAGACTCCAGCCGCCCGCATTAGCAATGCATGAATACATTCCATTATTTGGCGCATTGTAAGTGTTTACTTGTTCTGTCATTTGCATTGCTGCCTCTAGAAAATCATTATATTGTTTCAGTAACTGAGATTTACATACGGTTTGTTTTTCGGTAGCTGAATAAAGATAACCCAGCAGGAAATGGCACAGACACTATGTACATCACAAACATATAGAGAGAGATTATGCAAACCTTCTACAGAGGACAAATGGAGGGTGTTGCCAATAGCAAACCAGATTCCACCTAAAATTTACTTAGTGCGATCTATAAAATGATAGCTAACATCTGATTGGTTGCTATTGGCAACACTTCCCACTTGTCATTTTGTGGTAAGAGCAAATGTTCAAGAAAATGCAGCCAATGAATTCAGAGGAGCCAGTAACACGTTGTTAAAGCTGTAGTCTCCTGGATTTTGTTTGGCCTACAAAAATGTTGGCCTTTGTTATTGTAGGAGATCAGACGCCTATGGGGGTAATTCAGAGCTGATCGCAGGGCTGCGTTTTTTGCTGCCCTGCGATCAGATAGTCGCCGCCTATAGGGGGAGGGGACAATTATGTGCAAGTGTGCGTTTGCTTCATGAGCAGAGCTGCACAAACATCAGTTTTTGCAGTCTCTGCTCAGCCCAGGACTTACTCAGCCGCTGCGAAGTGATACTGGTGATCGGGGCCGGAGCTGAAATCAGGCACCCTACCTGAAAACGCCAGATCCCGCCTTCGTTTTTCCGGAAACTCCCGGAAAATGGTCAGTTGCCACTCACAAACGGCCTGTTCCTGTCAATCACCATGCGATCGCCCGCGCAATTGCTTTTCTCGCACCAGCCAGTCGCTAGGCACTGATGTGCGTTGCAGTCGCCCGACGCGCAGGCGTATTTAGGTGCATACGCAGTTCAAATCTGATCGCCCGTTGTGCGAAAACGCACAGCAGCGATCATGTCTGCATCACCCCCCTATGTACCAAATATATTGATTGGACGCTTTTGGACACCACCTCTCTCTGTCTCTAGCCCTTTCCGTATATAGCACATACCATGCTATTAACGGATGCTGGGAGCCATATCTAAACATGCCGCTTACCTAAAAACACAATGAGAATCAGTCCATTCACTGTGATACAATGTAACAAAACAAAAAAACAGTTCTGTTCTAGTTGGCACTACTGTACTTCTGCATTATACTGCACATACGATTACTCGGAGGGTAGTAAATATACAGTACATACACTGTGCCCACCCAGCCATTTAACACCTTCGGCCTCCAGGCTAGAACCAGATGTCCAATACACACAGTAAGAAAAACACAGGAAGACTTACTGCCACAGCCTATACCTACCCAGCCCAGGTCCAAAGTCCCCCAAACATGGCCTCAGCCAGGAAACCCTATAGGATAGCTTCATGTGTGCCTCATACCCATCATCAAAGCTGCAATGAGGCAGCTGTGATTCCAGAGATGGGCGTTTTCTACCACTGGTAACCAGCAACGAAGACTCAAAGACGTAGTTTATACATTTCCATAACAAAAAGAATTGAAAAAAGTGACGTGTTAATGCTATATAAATATACGAAAGGTGGATCACACGTCAGTATAAATAATAACATTCCAGATTGTCACCCGCAAACACAATTCTGTCTTATCTGTATCTCACCAAATAATCAATTACCCCTGGCATAGTATAGTCATCAACAATAAAAAGTTAATAGAAGTTGAATTAACAAAATATATATACATACACACACAAATATATATATATATATATATATTTGACCAAGATTGTGGAAGACCACAATAAAACGGACAGTCCGGTTAAATTCACAGCTAATATGGATAAAAGACAGATTAATTTTCTTGATGTCTGCATCACCTTGAAGGAAGGGAATATAATGACATGCCTCTTTAGTAAACCTACTGATAGGAATAATTTATTGAGGGCGGACAGCTTCCACCCGAGATCTACAACACAAGGTTTACCATATTCCCAATTTTTACGGGTATGCCGTATCAATAGTGACAACGTTGAGAGGGATAGACAATTGGAAACAATGGTTCAGAAATTTTTACAGAGAGGGTACTCGGTAGTAGACCTAGAGAAAGCCAAAAAGAAAGCGCTACTAATATCCCGCGAGAAACTTTTGGCACCCACTAAGAAGAAAGAATTAGGAAATAGATTTCCATGGGTAACACAATATAATTCCAGCAGCCCACACCTGGCGAAACAAGTAAAAAAACTGTGGCCAGTGGTAGCCACAGATAGAGAGCTAGGAAAAACTATGGGCAGTAAATTATTATGTAGTTACTCGAGAAATAAAAGTATCAGAGACATGGTAGTAAAAACAGACCTGTCAAAATTTAATTCTGAACCGACACATTTTCTGAAACCTAGAAAAGGCTGTTTCCGGTGTAGTGGATGTACCACATGCAGTTTTCTTAGTCCGGGTGAATATTTTCAACATCCACACACCGGAAAGAAATATACCATTCGGTTTCCCCTTTCGTGTAAATCCAAGTTTGTCGTGTATACACTCACCTGCCCATGTGGGTTGGTATATGTGGGAAAAACTGATTGTGAGTTCAGAATTCGTATGGCCCAACATAGGTATGCAATAAGGGAGGCCATCAAATCTGGACAAAGTGAACAGCCTGTAGCAAGACATTTTGCACAGGCTAGGCACAATATATCCACATTAAGATATAAATTAATAGACCACGTCCCACGTTCTATAAGAGGAGGTGACAGATCCAAAAGATTGCTACAAGTGGAAGCGATGTGGATCTACAAATTAAATACCATTTTTCCCAAAGGGCTCAATGAAATGAATAATTACAAATGTTTTCTATAGAAGGTTGTCTTGTGTAAATTGGGAAATGGGTATTAGGTAACGTTCCATCCCAAGTTTTCACTATCTATGAGAGTGGGATATAACGTAGGTATGTGAGCAAATTCATGTATACTCAGTATGGTCGAGCAATAGGGGGAGCTATGAATTACACATAGACAGGGCACCCTGGTATTGGCTAATGGCGGAATAACTGGTGTAAAAGATTTTAATGATTTTAATTAGTTGGGTTATAAGTATGATTTATGTGTATGTATGTTACGATATAAGCAAACAAGTTATGCGGTGTAATGTTTTGTTCACACGGTAACCATGGTTACTCTGTTTACAGCTCCTACGCGCTGGCTGGTCGGGCCGGGATGTCGTCACTTCCTGTGAGACAGATCCGGAACCCGGGCGACGCGGAGGGAGGCTGAGCGGGGCGTCCTCGTGGGTGAAGGTATTTAAACACTTTATTTGATTTATGCTGGTTATCCTGACGAAGGGGCTGCGTACCCCGAAACGTAGATGTTTGAGAATAAACACTTTATGCACTTTAATTGAAGTCTCCGAGTGCCGCCGCTGTCTGCAATGTATGTGTGAGGGACGCGCTGTCTCTCAAGGAGGAGGGCACAGGAGCAAGATTGTGGAATCCGTGGGGACGGAGGGAGTGCCGGATCACTTTGGACATTGTATACACTTGTTAAACCCGCAGTGGTGCACCAAGTGTTAGATCAAGGCACCCTGAATACCCAGGCGTTCACCCGCAGGATCATTTGTTCACGCTTCAGCACTTTAAGAAGCCAACACTGGTGAGGCACAAAGCACTTTAATTTTTGCACTGCATTTTTGCACAAGTGACACCGCGATGGCTAATACCAAGGATGCTACGGCTGAGGAAGCTACATTCTTTTTACAATGTGACACACATGATACCCTCAGCTTCAGTGATATAGAGGCTGAAAAAATCCTGGTGAAGGAACCTCTATTTGACACGGAGACTGGCACAACAAATGAGGATATCTATAGAGAGTTATTGAAACTCTATAAAAGGGAAACAGATTTTCTGTATCATGCAATCACTCTCTCTGACTATCATCGTGCTAAACAGATCCCAAGAGGATTCAGAGTCCACAATATGCCAACAATAGGACGGTACGATGCCACGTTTTGCAGAAAATGGATCATGATCCTCAATAAATGCTCCTTAGACCTGATGCTCTTGGTGATCGAGGAGGCAACAAAGGAACGACTGATTACTAAGGAGAAAATTAATCAGGTGAAACAGGAACATGGCATCGGGGAAGAACCTCTACCTGACTGGTTGAAAAATATGTCAGTAGAAGTGGAAACTTACAAAAATAATCTTATTAAGTTTAAAAAACAAAAACGGACGAAAGTCCAACAAGATTATGAACAACACAGAGTATATGCCTGGCTAAGCAATCAAACCAATAGAGGACAACCAGGTCGGAAGCCACAATATTGGAAAAGAGGACCACGGCAGTATGAATCCAGTACATCAGCTAGTGAAGCAGATGACCATACCCCAGGGAGACAACAAAATCGTCGAGAAATCCCTTTAGGGGTACGCACAAGGGCCATTATTGCCGGCAGAGAAGTGCCCCGACGAGGCGAGGGGGGCAGAAGAGACGGCAGGAGAGGAGCAAAAGGAAATACGCGACCTCCACGAGCCAAGAACAATTAATTTATAATTTGTCATCTAAGGAACTATCTCCTGCTGAGAGTATGGTGCTGGGAAAAGGATTGTCTTTCGTGCCGACACGGTCGCTAGACCCTTTCCAGTGGAAGATAGACTCTTACAAATTATCAAGGTCTTTGAAATTAAAGGAACATTTTTCCAAGGTGGCAACAGTTGATTTGGAGAAGCAAAGGGAAGTTCTCCCGCAACAGGTGAGAAGGTTCTCTAAATCAACTTTTGAACCCTACTCTGCTAATGCATCCATTAAAACGTTTAGTAGAATGTTAGAGTATTTACCAAATGATTGCATTGATTGTGTACATCCAAACATGTCTAAAAAAGAATCTGATGCATTAAGGGGGCTAAGTAAAAGGGAGGACATAATAATTCGGGGGGCAGATAAAGGGGGAGCAATTGTAATCTTGGACACATTAGATTACAAACAGGAATGTAAGCGATTGCTCTCTGATGTTAACACATATAGACCCCTGAAGTCAGACCCTACCCTCAAATTCAAGGATGAGCTGGATGCAATGCTAACGCAGGCAGTAGAGGAAAACATCATACTGCCTTCGGTTAGCAAGGCACTAACAGTAGAATTCCCAGTCACCCCAGTGTTTTATATAATCCCCAAATTACACAAAGATCCCGTGAAACCCCCAGGTAGGCCAATAATTTCGGCCAGGGGGTCGTTAAATGAACCTTTGGCAGTATACTGCG
Source organism: Pseudophryne corroboree (assembly GCF_028390025.1). Lineage (NCBI taxonomy): Eukaryota > Metazoa > Chordata > Amphibia > Anura > Myobatrachidae > Pseudophryne > Pseudophryne corroboree. Next base: position 123,698,223 of record NC_086447.1, read on the forward strand.
ACAGTTTTTTACAGCCATGTATTCAACACACCCCCACATACCTAAAAGATACTTCGTCCCTGTTACGAAGGTTGGTCGAATTGGGGAAAATTCCTGTCAACACACTTCTGGCGTCACTAGACGTTACAAGTCTGTATACCTGTATTCCGCATGCAGCGGGATTGGCAGCGGTGAAACATTTAATCTCTAACAACCCTAGATACATCGGGCCAGACATTGGATTTTTTCTTTCATTGTTAGAATTCACACTTACAAAAAATTTCTTTCTGTATGAAAAGACATTTTTTATCCAATGTACAGGCTGTGCGATGGGGTCGGCGGTGGCGCCGGCGTTCGCAAACGCATATATGTGGGAGTTAGAGAGAGATCTATTTTTGATGGATCCCAGGATCTCATCTCAACTGACAATGTACTTTAGGTACATAGATGATGTGATCATCTTTTGGAACAGTGATGAGGAGAGTTTGACCAAGATTGTGGAAGACCACAATAAAACGGACAGTCCGGTTAAATTCACAGCTAATATGGATAAAAGACAGATTAATTTTCTTGATGTCTGCATCACCTTGAAGGAAGGGAATATAATGACATGCCTCTTTAGTAAACCTACTGATAGGAATAATTTATTGAGGGCGGACAGCTTCCACCCGAGATCTACAACACAAGGTTTACCATATTCCCAATTTTTACGGGTATGCCGTATCAATAGTGACAACGTTGAGAGGGATAGACAATTGGAAACAATGGTTCAGAAATTTTTACAGAGAGGGTACTCGGTAGTAGACCTAGAGAAAGCCAAAAAGAAAGCGCTACTAATATCCCGCGAGAAACTTTTGGCACCCACTAAGAAGAAAGAATTAGGAAATAGATTTCCATGGGTAACACAATATAATTCCAGCAGCCCACACCTGGCGAAACAAGTAAAAAAACTGTGGCCAGTGGTAGCCACAGATAGAGAGCTAGGAAAAACTATGGGCAGTAAATTATTATGTAGTTACTCGAGAAATAAAAGTATCAGAGACATGGTAGTAAAAACAGACCTGTCAAAATTTAATTCTGAACCGACACATTTTCTGAAACCTAGAAAAGGCTGTTTCCGGTGTAGTGGATGTACCACATGCAGTTTTCTTAGTCCGGGTGAATATTTTCAACATCCACACACCGGAAAGAAATATACCATTCGGTTTCCCCTTTCGTGTAAATCCAAGTTTGTCGTGTATACACTCACCTGCCCATGTGGGTTGGTATATGTGGGAAAAACTGATTGTGAGTTCAGAATTCGTATGGCCCAACATAGGTATGCAATAAGGGAGGCCATCAAATCTGGACAAAGTGAACAGCCTGTAGCAAGACATTTTGCACAGGCTAGGCACAATATATCCACATTAAGATATAAATTAATAGACCACGTCCCACGTTCTATAAGAGGAGGTGACAGATCCAAAAGATTGCTACAAGTGGAAGCGATGTGGATCTACAAATTAAATACCATTTTTCCCAAAGGGCTCAATGAAATGAATAATTACAAATGTTTTCTATAGAAGGTTGTCTTGTGTAAATTGGGAAATGGGTATTAGGTAACGTTCCATCCCAAGTTTTCACTATCTATGAGAGTGGGATATAACGTAGGTATGTGAGCAAATTCATGTATACTCAGTATGGTCGAGCAATAGGGGGAGCTATGAATTACACATAGACAGGGCACCCTGGTATTGGCTAATGGCGGAATAACTGGTGTAAAAGATTTTAATGATTTTAATTAGTTGGGTTATAAGTATGATTTATGTGTATGTATGTTACGATATAAGCAAACAAGTTATGCGGTGTAATGTTTTGTTCACACGGTAACCATGGTTACTCTGTTTACAGCTCCTACGCGCTGGCTGGTCGGGCCGGGATGTCGTCACTTCCTGTGAGACAGATCCGGAACCCGGGCGACGCGGAGGGAGGCTGAGCGGGGCGTCCTCGTGGGTGAAGGTATTTAAACACTTTATTTGATTTATGCTGGTTATCCTGACGAAGGGGCTGCGTACCCCGAAACGTAGATGTTTGAGAATAAACACTTTATGCACTTTAATTGAAGTCTCCGAGTGCCGCCGCTGTCTGCAATGTATATATATAATTCTAAATTGATCCTAACCAAGCAACAGCGCGTGCTGCAGCCAATAGACTATACTACTCCAAGAGGTGTCTGATAAATAACGCAGTATTTATTAAATCAGTAGCAGCATAATTAAACTATTAAAAATAAATCAATATACATTTATATAGACTTTGCAGCCGATTAAAACATATTCTCCAGTTGCAGATGTCAATCATAAACAATCATTTCTATAATTTACTTTATAGGTTCATCTGAATCTAAATTAAGATCCGTTGAACTGCTCCATTATTCTGGAAATCGGAGCAGATGATCCCTGTACTACAGTATATTTATTAATCAGCAGTACGGTTATAAACATGTACTGTATATTGATTTTATGTTTTATTATAGTTTCATTATGCTGCTACCTACAGTATTTAATAAGTACTGGATCACCGATCAGGCACTACTGAGTAGTATACAGTAGTTTATTGGCTGTTTGGTTAGTTTCCACAAAGTACTTGTATGTAAAGAATAATTCAGCTTAGTGCCTGACCTTTAGTCCTGTATGCTTACTTATTTTCATTAACATACAATTTCCTTTTCTCTCAGTGTATTCAGCACTGTACTGTCCACTCTGAGAAGTCATCACTGCTCTCATTCAGCATGAGCTGACATTCTAGAACTGATATGAGACAGTAATGTGTTAATGAGTCATGCTTACATCTATCAGCTTCACTTTCTGGGGGGAGTTTGCACCAGAGTAAGAGAGTTCTATAGTTACAGTGTGTTCTCTGCCACATTGGCCTTATTACCTTTTTTCTTGGAAGGGGAGTCCGTCTTGCTCGATGGCAGACTTATACTGGCAGAGGGTGGTACAGGCTCTTCGTAAGGATGGAGACTCGGGGCAGAAACTCCCTGACATTCATCATCGGCTTCGCACGTACTATGCGGATCATATTCAGGGCCAATTTCCTCTACAATTAATGGGGTGGGCTGTTCCCCTGCTGGTTCTGATGAAGGGGCTTGTCCTTCGTCGGAGGGACTTGGTATGATCCTGAAATGTGTGGTCTCTGAAGGATTTATGTTCACAACACTGGTGTCCTTCACTTTATGTGGGGAAGACTGGGAATAAAACATCAACATTTCAGGACTGTTTTATATCCAGGGTGCAAAGCAGAAATTAAATAACTACACGAAAATAAACACATCCCACTTCCTGCTGGTATCACTCACAGACCAGACCCACTTCCTCCCCGTGTCACTCACAGACCAGACCCACTGCCTGCCAGTGTCACTAACAGACCAGACCCACTTCCTGCCAGTGTCACTAACAGACCAGACCCACTTCCTGCCAGTGTCACTAACAGACCAGACCCACTTCCTGCCAGTGTCACTAACAGACCAGACCCACTTCCTGCCAGTGTCACTCACAGACCAGACCCATTTACTGCCAGTGTCAGTCACAGACCAGACCAACTTCCTGCCAGTGTCACTCACAGACCAGACCCATTTACTGCCAGTGTCACTCACAGACCAGACCCACTCCTGCCAGTGTCACTCACAGACCAGACCCACTTCCTGCCAGTGTCACTCACAGACCAGACCCGCTCCTGCCAGTTTCACTCACAGACCAGACCCATTTACTGCCAGTTTCACTCACAGACCAGACCCATTTACTGCCAGTGTCACTCACAGACCAGACCTGCTGCTGCCAGTGTCACTCACAGACCAGACCAACTTCCTGCCAGTGTCACTCACAGACCAGACCCATTTACTGCCAGTGTCACTCACAGACCAGACCTTCTTCCTGCCAGTGTCACTCACAGACCAGACCCTCTTCCTGGCGGTGTCACTCACAGACCAGACCCACTTCCTGCCAGTGTCACTCACAGACCATACCCACTTCCTGCCAGTGTCACTCACAGACCAGACCCATTTACTGCCAGTGTCACTCACAGACCAGACCCATTTACTGCCAGTGTCACTCACAGACCAGACCAACTTCCTGCCAGTGTCACCCACAGACCAGACCCGCTCCTGCCAGTTTCACTCACAGACCAGACCCATTTACTGCCAGTGTCACTCACAGGCCAGATCCATTTACTGCCAGTGTCACTCACAGACCAGACCCACTTCCTGCCAGTGTCACCCACAGACCAGACCCGCTCCTGCCAGTTTCACTCACAGACCAGACCCATTTACTGCCAGTGTCACTCACAGACCAGATCTGCTGCTGCCAGTGTCACTCACAGACCAGACCAACTTCCTGCCAGTGTCACTCACAGACCAGACCCATTTACTGCCAGTGTCACTCACAGACCAGACCTTCTTCCTGCCAGTGTCACTCACAGACCAGACCCTCTTCCTGCCGGTGTCACTCACAGACCAGACCCACTTCCTGCCAGTCTCACTCACAGACCATACCCACTTCCTGCCAGTGTCACTCACAGACCAGAGGAGCAATTACACAACCATTAGGCACAGTGATAAGATGTATCGCCCACATGGGTGTGGGTTTCACTGCAAATAGCACCTTGAGTACACAGATTTAAAGTATCCCTTGTGAATGGATAACACATGTAACAAAGAACTTGACAGTCCCCTTGGAATATACTCAAGCAGAATACCAACAGCCTGCTGTTATTTCACTTTGTCACATTTACAGTATAAAACACTTCTACGCACAATTTCAGTGACATAGCAGCAAAATTTAAAGCGGCAATTGGTTTTAAACCAGGTTGGATTTGACTTTTAAGTAACTGCTGCTTTAAATCTACCTGCTCTATCGCCAAAATCATGCTGGTGTACACAAGTCGTAGAATATTCTATTTGGGACATCATATTTATCTGATTAATATAGTACGAAAGGTAAGTTCTGGCTTTAGAATTCCTAAAACTACTTATGAGATATGTGAATTAACCATTATATTGACAGTTAATTGATACATTATTTAGACTGTATATATAGATTATTTCAGATTGAGGTGTACCTTAGATAATGTTTAAATGCATTTATCTATTTATATGCCCACTTTTTTCATTTCACATCTTCAACTCTTTCAACGTTGACGTGAATAGCCTGTCTGCCTGTAACGCAGAGTGTTTATGTCATTCAGCAAGGGAAGACATTTTGTCTATTGTGTGAGCCGCTTGTGTCACACAAAGGATACAGGTCCATAACTGTGACGTACCTTGGTAGCCTGAGGTAGTTCTCCCCAGGCCCAGTGCATTGGGAGCTCACTGGGGGCCATTCCTCTCTCCATTGGTTTGCTGACCAACTCAGAGTCACTTTTCGGTGTAGCAGGACGGGAACCTGGGGGACTGAGAAACCAAAATGTAAGAACATAAATCTGAGCTCTATCAATTCTGCCACCATATCTTCTTCCTCTCTGTTTTTCAAACGCTTACTGCATCTTTGTAAAACACTATTTCTGCAATATGGTCACACGCTCCGAAACCATAAGGTTAATTTTCTATGTGGCGTCTTGCAAACTCCACAGCATCTTGGCGTGTTTACATTTAAAAGGGCAATGCTTTTATTAACAAAATACAGGTAGTTTTGGACTACAAGCATTGCCCGTTTAAATTTTGGACTTAAAACACACAGAAGTGCCTGCTTGCTTAGTAAATAACACCATGTGGCTCTAAAATTGAAGCTATATATTTCCTATTTATCAAAATCATTCAACCTGCCTAAGCCAATATTATGACTCTCCCTGTAGAACTAATTGCAACGGAAATAAAATACACACAAAAATACAGTACATTATATACACAAACAGTATACAGATGTGTCCTCATATATCTAGGCTCAGTGAGCCATGCAGCGCGAGATGCATGCCAGGAGATCTTGTGCAACTCTGCTTGTGTCAGGCGTCTCTTTGCCGAAAATGCACCTTAGTCGCAATGCAAACTAGGACGCACCAGGAGACTGTGCCGATTCATTTGATATGTGACACTTGTATATTGTGTCTGACAGAGTCTGTATACGGAGCATGGAACTTGGCATGGAAAAATCTGTGGCTACTACATACTGTATATACAAGTGTCGCATATTAAATTAATCAGCACAGCCTCCTGGTGTGTCACAGTCTCATCGCACAGCGATTAACGCGCGTCTCTGGTACGTAGATGTGAAAAAAAAACACCCAGCACTAGTGGAGTCTCATCGGACCAGGCTTGCAAAAGGGGCTTTTTGGCCAACTGTTACAACATATGACATATCTAGTTGCATATGCCTAACCTACAGTACTGTGCAAACATTTTAGGCAGGTGTGGAAAAAATGTTGCCAAGTGAGAATGCTTTCAAAAATAAGAATTTACTTACCGATAATTCTATTTCTCGTAGTCCGTAGTGGATGCTGGGGACTCCGTCAGGACCATGGGGATTAGCGGCTCCGCAGGAGACAGGGCACAAAAGTAAAAGCTTTAGGATCAGGTGGTGTGCACTGGCTCCTCCCCCTATGACCCTCCTCCAAGCCTCAGTTAGGATACTGTGCCCGGACGAGCGTACACAATAAGGAAGGATTTTGAATCCCGGGTAAGACTCATACCAGCCACACCAATCACACTGTACAATTTAAATGACGGTATTTTGACCTTATCTGTATTTTAAATGTTGGTATTTTGACCTTGTCAGGATTTTGACCATCAGTCAACTGCTGTCGAGATTTTGACCGATGAGATTTTGATTGTAGGTTTTTCATACTGATCCCGATGAAAGACGCATCATGCTTACTTCCCTTCGAAATTAGAAGATGTTCAGCAGTGCCATCAGCTCAGAACTGGCCAGAAGTGGTCTTCATGGAAGAATTATGACCAAAAAGCCATACCTTTGACGTGGAAACAAGGCTGACTGGTCTATTTACTAAGCCTTGGATGGATATAAAGTCACTAGAGATAAAGTACCAGCCAATCAGCTCCTAACTGACATGTTACAGGCTGGGTTTGAAAAATGACAGGTAGGAGCTGATTGGCTGGTACTTTATCTCCATCCAAGGCTTAGTAAATAGACCCCCAAGCGATTTAACTATGCATGAAAACATAGGAACTGGGGTGCAGAAAAATGGCAGCAGGTGCTCTGGACTGATGAATCAAAATGTGAAATATTTGTCTGTAACAGAAGACAGTTTGTTCGCCTAAGGGCTGGAGAGCGGTACAATAAGGAGTGTCTGTGGGCAACAGTGAAGCATGGAGAAGGTTCCTTGCAAGGTTGGGGCTGCATTTCAGCAAATGGAGTTGGGTATTTGGTCAGGATTAATGGTGTCCTCAATGCTGAGAAATAAAGGCAGGTACTTATCCATCATGCAATACCATTAGGGAGGCTCCAAATGTATTGTGCAGCAGGACAATGACCCCAAACAAACAACCAATGTCACTAAGAACTATCTTCGACGTAAAGAAGAACAAGGAGTACTGGAATTTGTGATATGGCCCCCACAGAGCCCTGATGTCAACATCGAGTCTGTCTGGGATTGCTTGAAGAGATGGAAGGATTTAAGCAAGCCTACATCCACAGAAGATCTGTGCTTAGTTCTCCAACAACCTCCCTGCTGAGTTTCTTTAAAAAACTGTGCAAGTGTACTTAGAAGAATTGATGCTATTTTGAATGCAAAGGGTGGTCACACCAAATATTGATGTGATTTACTGTAGATTTCTCTTCTGTTAATTAATACTTCTATTTTCTCTGACGTCCTAAGTGGATGCTGGGGACTCCGTCAGGACCATGGGGATTAGCGGCTCCGCAGGAGACAGGGCACAAAAGTAAAAGCTTTAGGATCAGGTGGTGTGCACTGGCTCCTCCCCCTATGACCCTCCTCCAAGCCTCAGTTAGGATACTGTGCCCGGACGAGCGTACACAATAAGGAAGGATTTTGAATCCCGGGTAAGACTCATACCAGCCACACCAATCACACTGTACAACCTGTGATCTGAACCCAGTTAACAGCATGATAACAGCGGAGCCTCTGAAAAGATGGCTCACAACAATAATAACCCGATTTTTGTAACAATAACTATGTACAAGTATTGCAGACAATCCGCACTTGGGATGGGCGCCCAGCATCCACTACGGACTACGAGAAATAGAATTATCGGTAAGTAAATTCTTATTTTCTCTGACGTCCTAAGTGGATGCTGGGGACTCCGTCAGGACCATGGGGATTATACCAAAGCTCCCAAACGGGCGGGAGAGTGCGGATGACTCTGCAGCACCGAGTGAGAGAACTCCAGGTCCTCCTCAGCCAGGGTGTGCCCCTGACCAAGTAGCAGCTCGGCAAAGTTGTAAAGCCGAGACCCCTCGGGCAGCCGCCCAAGATGAGCCCACCTTCCTTGTGGAATGGGCATTTACATATTTTGGCTGTGGCAGGCCTGCCACAGAATGTGCAAGCTGAATTGTACTACACATCCAACTAGCAATCGTCTGCTTAGAAGCAAGAGCACCCAGTTTGTTGGGTGCATACAGGATAACAGCAAGTCAGTTTTCCTGACTCCAGCCGTCCTGGAAACCTATATTTTCAGGGCCCTGACAACATCTAGCAACTTGGAGTCCTCCAAGTCCCTAGTAGCCGCAGGTACCACAATAAGCTGGTTCAGGTGAAACGCTGACACCACCTTATGGAGAAACTGGGGACGAGTCCGCAGCTCTGCCCTGTCCGAATGGACAATCAGATATGGGCTTTTGTGAGACAAAGCCGCCAATTCTGACACTCGCCTGGCCGAGGCCAGGGCCAACATCATGGTCACTTTCCATGTGAAATATTTCAAATCCACAGATTTGAGCGGTTTAAACCAATGTGATTTGAGGAATCCCAGAACTACGTTGAGATCCCACAGTGCCACTGGAGGCACAAAAGGGGGTTGTATATGCAGTACTCCCTTGACAAACTTCTGGACTTCATGAACTGAAGCCAATTCTTTCTGGAAGAAAATCGACAGGGCCGAAATTTGAACCTTAATGGACCCCAATTTGAGGCCCATAGACACTCCTGTTTGCAGGAAATGCAGGAATCGACCGAGTTGAAATTTCTTCGTGGGGCCTTCCTGGCCTCACACCACGCAACATATTTTTGCCACATGTGGTGATAATGTTGTGCGGTCACCTCCTTCCTGGCTTTGACCAGGGTAGGAATGACCTCTTCCGGAATGCCTTTTTCCCTTAGGATCCGGCGTTCAACCGCCATGCCGTCAAACGCAGCCGCGGTAAGTCTTGGAACAGACATGGTACTTGCTGAAGCAAGTCCCTTCTTAGCGGCAGAGGCCATGAGTCCTCTGTGAGCATCTCTTGAAGTTCCGGGTACCAAGTCCTTCTTGGCCAATCCGGAGCCACGAGTATAGTTCTTACTCCTCTACGTCTTATAATTCTCAGTACCTTAGGTATGAGAAGCAGAGGAGGGAACACATACCCCGACTGGTACACCCACGGTGTTACCAGAACGTCCACAGCTATTGCCTGAGGGTCTCTTGACCTGGCGCAATACCTGTCCAGTTTTTTGTTCAGGCGGGACGCCATCATGTCCACCTTTGGTCTTTCCCAACGGTTCACAATCATGTGGAAGACTTCCCGATGAAGTCCCCACTCTCCCGGGTGGAGGTCGTGCTGAGGAAGTCTGCTTCCCAGTTGTCCACTCTCGGAATGAACACTGCTGACAGTGCTAACACATGATTTTCCGCCCAGCGAAGAATCCTTGCAGTTTCTGCCATTGCCCTCCTGCTTCTTGTGCCGCCTAGTCTGTTTACGTGGGCGACTGCCGTGATGTTGTCCCACTGGATCAATACCGGCTGACCTTGAAGCAGAGGTCTTGCTAAGCTTAGAGCATTGTAAATTGCTCTTAGCTCCAGTATATTTATGTGGAGAGAAGTCTCCAGACTTGATCACACTCCCTGGAAATGTTTTCCTTGTGTGACTGCTCCCCAGCCGTTCAGGCTGGCATCAGTGGTCACCAGGACCCAGTCCTGAATGCCGAATCTGTGGCCCTTTAGTAGATGAGCACTCTGCAGCCACCACAGAAGAGACACCCTTGTCCTTGGAGACAGGGTTATCCGCTGATGCATCTGAAGATGCGATCCGGACCATTTTTCCAGCAGATCCCACTGAAAAGTTCTTGCGTGAAATCTGCCGAATGGAATCGCTTCGTAAGAAGCCACCATTTTTCCCAGGACCCTTGTGCAATGATGCACTGACACTTTTCCTGGTTTTAGGAGGTTCCTGACTAGCTCGGATAACTCCCTGGCTTTCTCCTCCGGGAGAAACACCTTTTTCTGGACTGTGTCCAGAATCATCCCTAGGAACAGCAGACGTGTCGTCGGAGACAGCTGCGATTTTGGAATATTTAGAATCCACCCGTGCTGTCGTAGAACTACTTGAGATAGTGCTACTCCGACCTCCAACTGTTCTCTGGACCTTGCCCTTATCAGGAGATCGTCCAAGTAAGGGATAATTAAGACGCCTTTTCTTTGAAGAAGAATCATCATTTCGGCCATTACCTTGGTAAAGACCCGGGGTGCCGTGGACAATCCAAACGGCAGCGTCTGAAACTGATAGTGACAGTTTTGTACCACGAACCTGAGGTACCCTTGGTGAGAAGGGCAAATTGGGACATGGAGGTAAGCATCCTTGATGTCCAGGGACACCATATAGTCCCCTTCTTCCTGGTTCGCTATCACTGCTCTGAGTGACTCCATCTTGATTTGAACCTTTGTATGTAAGTGTTCAAATATTTCAGATTTAGAATAGGTCTCACCGAGCCGTCTGGCTTCAGTACCACAATATAGTGTGGAATAATACCCCTTTCCTTGTTGTAGGAGGGGTACTTTGATTATCACCTGCTGGGAATACAGCTTGTGAATTGTTTCCAATACTGCCTCCCTGTCGGAGGGAGACGTTGGTAAAGCAGACTTCAGGAACCTGCGAGGGGGAGACGTCTCGAACTTCCAATCTGTACCCCTGGGATACTACTTGTAGGATCCAGGGGTCCACTTGCGAGTGAGCCCACTGCGCGCTGAAACTCTTGAGACGAACCCCCCACCGCAGCTGAGTCCGCTTGTACGGCCCCAGCGTCATGCTGAGGACTTGGCAAAAGCGGTGGAGGGCTTCTGTTCCTGGGAATGGGCTGCCTGCTGCAGTCTTCTTCCCTTTCCTCTATCCCTGGGCAGATATGACTGGCCTTTTGCCTGCTTGCCCTTATGGGGACGAAAGGACTGAGGCTGAAAAGACGGTGTCTTTTTCTGCTGAGATGTGACTTGGGGTAAAAAAGGTGGATTTTCCAGCTGTTGCCGTGGCCACCAGGTCCAATGGACCGACCCCAAATAACTCCTCCCCTTTATACGGCAATACTTCCATGTGCCGTTTGGAATCTGCATCACCTGACCACTGTCGTGTCCATAAACATCTTCTGGCAGATATGGACATCGCACTTACTCTTGATGCCAGAGTGCAAATATCCCTCTGTGCATCTCGCATATATAGAAATGCATCCTTTAAATGCTCTATAGTCAATAAAATACTGTCCCTGTCAAGGGTATCAATATTTTCAGTCAGGGAATCCGACCAAGCCACCCCAGCGCTGCACATCCAGGCTGAGGCGATCGCTGGTCGCAGTATAACACCAGTATGTGTGTATATACTTTTTAGGATATTTTCCAGCCTCCTATAAGCTGGCTCCTTGAGGGCGGCCGTATCTGGAGACGGTAACGCCACTTGTTTTGATAAGCGTGTGAGCGCCTTATCCACCCTAAGGGGTGTTTCCCAACGCGCCCTAACTTCTGGCGGGAAAGGGTATAACGCCAATAATTTTCTATCGGGGAAAACCCACGCATCATCACACACTTCATTTAATTTATCTGATTCAGGAAAAACTACAGGTAGTTTTTTCACACCCCACATAATACCCTCTTTTGTGGTACTTGTAGTATCAGAAATATGTAACACCTCCTTCATTGCCCTTAACATGTAACGTGTGGCCCAAATGGAAAATACGTTTGTTTCTTCACCGTCGACACTGGAGTCAGTGTCCGTGTCTGTGTCGACCGACTGAGGTAAATGGGCGTTTTAAAGCCCCTGACGGTGTTTGAGACGCCTGGACAGGTACTAATTGGTTTGCCGGCCGTCTCATGTCGTCAACCGACCTTGCAGCGTGTTGACATTATCACGTAATTCCCTAAATAAGCCATCCATTCCGGTGTCGACTCCCTAGAGAGTGACATCACCATTACAGGCAATTGCTCCGCCTCCTCACCAACATCGTCCTCATACATGTCGACACACACGTACCGACACACAGCACACACACAGGGAATGCTCTGATAGAGGACAGGACCCCACTATCCCTTTGGGGAGACAGAGGGAGAGTTTGCCAGCACACACCAAAACGCTATAATTATACAGGGACAACCTTTATATAAGTGTTTTTCCCTTATAGCATCTTAATATATATAATCATATCGCCAAATAAGTGCCCCCCCTCTCTGTTTTAACCCTGTTTCTGTAGTGCAGTGCAGGGGAGAGCCTGGGAGCCTTCCCACCAGCATTTCTGTAAGGGAAAATGGCGCTGTGTGCTGAGGAGAATAGGCCCCGCCCCCTTTTCGGCGGGCTTCTTCTCCCGTTTTTCTGAGACCTGGCAGGGGTTAAATACATCCATATAGCCCCAGGGGCTATATGTGATGTATCTTTTAGCCAGTATAGGTATTTCATTGCTGCCCAGGGCGCCCCCCCCCAGCGCCCTGCACCCTCAGTGACCGCTGGTGTGAAGTGTGCTGACAACAATGGCGCACAGCTGCAGTGCTGTGCGCTACCTCATGAAGACTGAAAAGTCTTCTGCCGCCGGTTTCTGGACCTCTTCACTCTTCGGCATCTGCAAGGGGGTCGGCGGCGCGGCTCTGGGACCGGACTCCATGGCTGGGCCTGTGTTCGATCCCTCTGGAGCTAATGGTGTCCAGTAGCCTAAGAAGCCAATCCATCCTGCACGCAGGTGAGTTCACTTCTTCTCCCCTAAGTCCCTCGTAGCAGTGAGCCTGTTGCCAGCAGGACTCACTGAAAATAAAAAACCTAACAAAACTTTTACTCTAAGCAGCTCTTTAGGAGAGCCACCTAGATTGCACCCTTCTCGGCCGGGCACAAAAATCTAACTGAGGCTTGGAGGAGGGTCATAGGGGGAGGAGCCAGTGCACACCACCTGATCCTAAAGCTTTTACTTTTGTGCCCTGTCTCCTGCGGAGCCGCTAATCCCCATGGTCCTGACGGAGTCCCCAGCATCCACTTAGGACGTCAGAGAAAATAGAAGTATTAATTAACAGAAGAGAAATCTACAGTAAATCACATCAATATTTGGTGTGACCACCCTTTGCATTCAAAATAGCATCAATTCTTCTAAGTACACTTGCACAGTTTTTTAAAGAAACTCAGCAGGGAGGTTGTTGGAGAACTAAGCACAGATCTTCTGTGGATGTAGGCTTGCTTAAATCCTTCCATCTCTTCAAGCAATCCCAGACAGACTCGATGTTGACATCAGGGCTCTGTGGGGGCCATATCACAAATTCCAGTACTCCTTGTTCTTCTTTACGTCGAAGATAGTTCTTAGTGACATTGGTTGTTTGTTTGGGGTCATTGTCCTGCTGCACAATACATTTGGAGCCTCCCTAATGGTATTGCATGATGGATAAGTACCTGCCTTTATTTCTCAGCATTGAGGACACCATTAATCCTGACCAAATACCCAACTCCATTTGCTGAAATGCAGCCCCAACCTTGCAAGGAACCTTCTCCATGCTTCACTGTTGCCCACAGACACTCCTTATTGTACCGCTCTCCAGCCCTTAGGCGAACAAACTGTCTTCTGTTACAGACAAATATTTCACATTTTGATTCATCAGTCCAGAGCACCTGCTGCCATTTTTCTGCACCCCAGTTCCTATGTTTTCATGCATAGTTAAATCGCTTGGGGGTCTATTTACTAAGCCTTGGATGGAGATAAAGTACCAGCCAATCAGCTCCTACCTGTCATTTTTCAAACCCAGCCTGTAACATGTCAGTTAGGAGCTGATTGGCTGGTACTTTATCTCTAGTGACTTTATATCCATCCAAGGCTTAGTAAATAGACCAGTCAGCCTTGTTTCCACGTCAAAGGTATGGCTTTTTGGTCATAATTCTTCCATGAAGACCACTTCTGGCCAGTTCTGAGCTGATGGCACTGCTGAACATCTTCTAATTTCGAAGGGAAGTAAGCATGATGCGTCTTTCATCGGGATCAGTATGAAAAACCTACAATCAAAATCTCATCGGTCAAAATCTCGACAGCAGTTGACTGATGGTCAAAATCCTGACAAGGTCAAAATACCAACATTTAAAATACAGATAAGGTCAAAATACCGTCATTTAAAATGTCGACGGGTCAAAAAGCCCACACAAGTTTTTCATTTTTTGTGTGTGTTTATGTCGAAATAGGTTGACATGGACACCGTATAAGTGTACCACGTCCACTTGCACGGCTCGCGTTTGGGCACGGTGCCTTGCTACGCTCGGCACACTATTACATTCCCCCTCCAGGTCCACTGGGATGGTAAAGTATGAACAAGTCGGTTTCAATAAAAAAAGCATGGAAAACCCATGTCGACTTTTGACCTGTTGACATTTTAAATATCGGTATTATGACCTTGACGGTATATTAAATGTCGTTATTTTGACCTTGTCGGGATTTTGACCGTCGGTCAATGGCTGTCGGAATCACTTCTTTACCCTCCATCACCTCCCCCACTAGCTACTATCCGTGCACAAGAACTTGCTTCCTACTTCTAGGAAAAGATTGGTAAAATCCGAGATGAAATCGTATGCTCCAACTCAGCCAGTGACCTGCTCAATTTCCTACCTGAACCCTCTGGAACTTTCTCTTCATTTGATCCCACAAGTGAAGATGAAGTATCAACACTCTTTTCATCCTCCTACTCCACTACCTCTCCTCTTGATCCTATACCCTCACTAATCAGTAAAACTTTGTCTCCTGTGCTTATCCCAACCTTAACTGAAATCTGTAATCTCTCTGTCTCCTGGTATCTTTCCTTCTCTGTTTAAGCATGCAGTGATTTCTCCCATTCTGAAAACACACAATTCTGACCCAAGCACTCTATAACTACCGTCCCATTTCTCAGCTCCCATGTCTCTCCAAGCTATTTTAGAGACTTGCCTACACTCGCCTTACACACTTTCTCAACTCCCACAACTTACTGGACCCACTTCAGTCAGGCTTTCGTGCCCAACACTCCACGGAGATGGCACTGACCAAAGTAGTGAATGATCTGGTCACTGCTAGATCGATAGGCTATTACACACTTCTTATTCTTCTAGATCTCTCTGCTGCTTTTAACACTGCTGACCACTCTCTTCTCATACAAACACTACAATCCCTAGGTCTTCAGGACACAGCCCTTACTTGGTTCTCATCCTACCTATCTAATCGCTCTTTTAGTGTTCACTTCTCTGATTCTACCTCCTCTTCTCTACCTCTATCAGTTGGAAGGCTCAGTCTAGGTCCTCTGCTTTTCTCAATCTATACCTCATTTCTTGGTAAACTAATCAGCTCCTTCGGATTTCAGTATCATTTGTGTGCTGATGATACTCAAATCTAGCTATCCTCCCCAGATGTATCACCATCTGTATTGGTTCGTGTCACTGAATGCCTGTCTGCCATTTCATCTTGGATGACATCTCGCCACCTCAAACTCAACAATTTCCAAAACAGAATTATTTTCCCACCAGCCAAGAATAGTTACCAACCTGCTATCTCCATAACTGTTGACAATGCGACTATCCACCCTACCCCACAAGCTCGCTGCCTAGGTGTCATCCTTGACTCTGAACTGTCCTTTGTTCCACACATTCAATCTGTCTCTAAATCATGTTACATGCACCTAAAAAACATATCCAAAATACGTCCTTATCTTACACAAGACACTGCAAAAATTCTAATCCATGCACTCATCATCTCCCGCATTGATTATTGTAATAGTCTCCTTACTAGTCTTCCCAAACATAGGCTCTCACCACTACAATCCATTTTAAATGCAGCTGTGAGGCTAATATTCCTTGCTAGACGTTCATCGTCTGCAGATCCGCTCTGCCAGTCCCTCCACTGGTTACCGGTATTCTACCGTATTAAATATAAAATACTTTTACTTACATACAAGGCTATTAACCAAACTGCACCATCATACATCTCTTCACTCATCTCAAAATATCTCCCTAACAGACCTCTCCGCTCTGCACAAGATATGTGTCTCTCATACACATGTATTACTTGTTCACACTCAAAATTACAGAACTTTATCCGGACTTCCCCTGCTGTATGGAATGCCCTCCCACGCACAATAAGACTCACCTCTAGTCTCCAAACCTTTAAACGTTCCCTGAAAACTCACCTCTTCAGACAAGCCTATTAAATTCCAGACCCACATAACCTTCAATGCTTCCCTATCTAATTACATCATCTCTTTATAGTCCACATAACCTCACATATTTTGTCTTCTAACATTGCTGGGTGATCATATCATACAACCCATTAAGAACCTAGCAATCTGGTGGACCATTATGCAACAGGTAGCATCTATCCTTGTGTATCAATGCCTATTTCCCTATAGTAACATAGTAAATGAGGTTGAATAGAGGCAAAATGCCCATCGTGTTCAACCTGTATTCCGTATTAAGTTGAGCTGATTATAATGTACCTGCTGAAGTAATGTTTTTTGACTAGTTAACAACTATAAATCATGTTCCACCCGGATTATCAACGTCACTATTTTAAGTGTTATAACCTTGGATATCATTTTCAGTAAGAAATTATTCAATCTGTTTTTAAATGCATTTACAGAGTCCGCCCTTACCACCTTCCCTGTCAGGGAATTCTAAGTCCTTATTGCCCTAACAGTGAAGAACCCTTTCCTACGTTGCGTACGGAATTTTCTCTCCTCTAGCCTCGGTGAGTGCCCACTCGTCCTATACAGAGTTCTTTTAATAAATAATTCCTCTGATAACTCTTTGTAATGTCCCTTTATATATTTGAAGATATTAATAATGTCTCCTCTTAGACGCCTCTTTTCCAGTGTATATATATTCAACCTAGTAAGCCTTTCCTCGTAATCCAGTCCCTCTAGCCCTTTAAATCAATTTAGTAGCTCGCCTTTGAACCCTTTCGAGTTCACCGATATCTTTTTTATACAGTGGAGCCCAAAATTGAACACAATATTCCAGGTGCGGACGTACCAATGATTTGTACAGCGGCATGATTACACTCTCATCCCTTGTCTCAATTCCCCGTTTTATGCACGTTAGCACCTTACTTGCCTTCTTTACTGCGCTTTGACATTGTATACAGTTATTAAGCTTATTATCAATGAGTACCCCAAAATCTTTTTCCAATACTGTTACCCCTAGACTTTCTTCATTTAATATGTAGGATGCAAGTTTGTTTTTAGTCCCGAAATGCATAACCTTGCATTTTTCTATATTGAACCTCATTCTCCATTTATACGCCCAGATTTCAAGTTTAGATAAGTAATTCTGCAAAGACTCCACATCTATTTCCGAATTTATTACCATACACAGTTTAGTATCATCTGCAAAGATTGACACTGTGATTTCCAGGCCTATTTCTAGGTCATTGATAAATATGTTGAACAGTAGTGGCCCGAGTACGTACCCTTGTGGTATTCCGCTGACTACTGGTGTCCAGCTTGAGGACTTCCCGTTGACCACTACTCGCTGTAACCTGTTATCCAGCCAGTTACTTATCCATGTACAAACAGTTTTTCCTAGGCCAAGCTCCTTTAATTTGATGATCAGTCTCCTGTGCGGCACTGTATCGAAGGCTTTTGCAAAATCTAAGTAGACCACATCCACTGCTTTTTCCTGGTCAAGATTGTCGCTCACTTCCTCACAGAAGCTAACTAAGTTAGTTTGACATGATCTGTCTCTCACAAACCCATGCTGGTTCTTGCTAATAATCTTAGCGGTCTGCAGATACTCCTGTATGCTATCCCTTAGAATTCCTTCCAATATTTTCCCCGCTATAGATGTCAAACTAACTGGTCTGTAGTTACCCAGATGATTTTTGGATCCCTTTTTAAATAATGGAACTACATCAGCTATACGCCAATCCTTCAGTACCATGCCTGATCTAATTGAACTATTGAAAATCAAGTATAGGGGTCTTGCTAGTTGTGACCTAAGCTCCATAAGAACCCTCGGGTGAAGTCCATTAGGGCCAGGTGATTTATTAATCTTAATTCTGCTTAGTCTCTCCCGGACTACTTCTTCACTTAAACAAGTATCTAACTTGTAAGCTTGCGAGCAGGACCTTCCTACCTCCATATCGGTCTGTTTTTGCCCAGTTCTGTTCTATACCTGTTGTTCTAATTGTAAAGCGCAATGGAATATGCTGCGCTTTATAAGAAACTGCTAATTAATAAATAAATCTTGAAACCCCAGGCTGGTTTGAAATCTTTGCCTGGGAGAGACCATGCTGATGCAGTGTACCTACCCTGTTTGCTGTTGCTGTGCTCAGTCTTACCATGGTGTATGACCTGTTACATGAAATGGTTTTCCACAACCTCATCTTTAGTTTGGCTGTTCCTCTCCCAGTTTTAAGCCTCCTATACAGCTGTTTCTGTTTCACTTGTGTTTTAACCTACATCTGAAAATGAGGGATCCAGTCAATATACCGGCTGTCGGATGCAGTCAATATACCAGCTGTCGGGATGCCGGCATCCCGTGAAATACCGATGTTCAAAATCTCTGTAAATGCTCAGTATTCCCACTCGGTTGGTGGGTCCAGCCACCATCCAAGTGAAAACAGAACCTGCGGCAAGCGAAGTGAGACTCGCTGCCGGAATGCCGCTGTCTGTATAGTGACAGCTGGCATCCCATCTGCTGGGATATCATATGTATACCGAAAATGATGATCATTATCACCTGTTTGGTATGATTGGTTAGTCATACACCGGACTATAATCCTACAAAATTCCTGACTTTGTGCAAGTGTACCTAGAAGAATTAATGCTGCTTTGAAGGCAAAGGGTCGTCACACCAATTATTGATTTGATTTAGATTTCTCCTCTGTTCATTCACTTTGCATTTTGTTATTTGATAAAAATAAACTATTAACACTTCTATTTTTGAAAGCATTCTTACCACACCTGCGGAAATTTTTTATATATCCAACATCTTTCTCACAAAGGGGGTAATTCTGAGTTGATCGCAGCAGGAACTTTGTTAGCAGTTGGGCAAAACCATGTGCACTGCAGGGGAGGCAGATATAACATGTGCAGAGAGAGATAGATTTGGGTGTGGTGAGTTCAATCTGCAATATAAATTGCAGTGTTAAAATAAAGCAGCCAGTATTTACCCTGCACAGAAACAAAATAACCCACCCAAATCTAATTCTCTCTGCAAATGTTATATCTGCCCCCCTGCACTGCACATGGTTTTGCCCAACTGCTAAAAAATTTCCTGCTGCGATCAACTTGGAATTACCCCCAAAGTGTAAGACACTGTCTCTGTTTTACAGCAGGCTGCTGACAGGCCCGTACAGCTCTCAGTGGGAGTGTCATTAATCAGACTGACGTCCAGCTTTGCTCCAGTGCTCCAGTCCCTGTGATTGCTGTCTCAGTAAGTGGAATGGGACATGGCTACTGATATATGTGGGGGATATGGGATATTTATCTCTGTATAAGTGTAGAGTAAATCTGCCACGTGAGCCATGGGTAGTGGGTTTAATAGATGTTGTGACCCATTACTATAGAGATTTATCCAGCGGAATGTGCCATGAATGCAGCGTGAATCAGGCTTCTGGCGCACGTCACCAGGACAAATGCACTAACTTCCAAATGGAGGACAAAACAAGTCATGGCTGTATCTTATAGGATGTATAGTACTCTCTGCAATGTGTGTTTATTCTGCTCTATACACTCACAGCGGAATACACAGATGTTCTCGGGATAACTAGACAGGTGTTACAGTATTTCACAGGCGTGATGCTGACAGCATACAGGGAAAGCCAGTCATGCGTCACAGTAAAAACGCTCATGGTTATATTGTAATTCAAGAGCAAGAAAACGCTGTAACAAGGCATCTCCATGATAGCTTGCAGATCTGACTTCTAATGTGAACACGTATGCTCTAATACACTGTGCCCCAGATTTATCAAGCCTCGGAGAGAGATAAACTCGTAAATGTCAGCTCTCTAGGATCAAAATATGGCAACCATTACAGGCCATACAACGGGTTGGGTATAGAATCCCAAATGTCAGACTGCTGGCAACAGGATCCAGATAGTGAAAATGCCGGCAATCTTTGGCAAGTATTCTATGGCTAACCAAAACCCACCCTCCCGCAGCCTAACCCTAACCATTGCCCCAACCTCCAGCACTCCCCACCCCCACCCAGAATAACCCTAACTGTCCCCTTTAACCACTTGCTGGCATGGTCACATCAGATGCGCTCATGCCTGCAAGTACTCTATCTGACCTGGTCACACAGGATGCGACCAGTCAGACAGAGTGTTAGCAGCAGAACTTCCCTCCGCTGCTGCTGTCAGAGGGACTGGAAGGTCCCTCTGCCTCCCTGTACTCTCCCCCTGTGTCTGCCGTGCTGCCGATCACTGCTGATCGTTGAGCATGGCAGGAGCCTCCCCTCCAGTGGCTGCAGACAATGGCAGCCGCTGGGGAGTGTAAATTAACCCTCCCAAGCCACCCCCAAACTCCCCCCCTGTATACCTGGAGGCTGTCCCGGCTTTCAAAATGAAAGCCGCAATGGTCGCGATGTTCCGATGGTCGCTATGTTCCCTATCGATGTTTCGATGTTTGGGGATATTATTTAAAATATATATATATTTTATTTTATTTTTTTTTATTTTTTTTACTAAAATCATTTGGGATAGGGTTAAATTCATGTTCTTCACTCATAAAAAAAAAAAGCACTCCCTTCCACAGCCTAACGCTAACCCTCAAACCTACAATTTGAAGTTACCGGCATTTTCACCTCTCGTGACCCTGCCACCATTATTGTGACCATTGGAATGATGACTACATCCACATATAACCTTGTATCAAAATACTGATCCTTCTGAGTTCTACTTTCTTGGCACTGAAAGGGTCAATACTAGCACAACACATAGCGGTGATCTTAGCAAGAGGTTTCTTACACGACTCCCCTGGTGGGGAGTAAATTGATAGGCGACAATGTGATGTGCTGTTCCAAAACGGCATATAACGTCCACTGGCATCGCAAGTTTCCCTCACACTCCAAAAAGGTGCGAGGGCTGATTCAATTCCATGTGCTGCCAAGCATTGCTGTATATCGGCCGGTGACGGCAGTGCCAACATCGCACGTATTCTGCAAGGAAAGATTGTAATGCCAGCAAACCTCGACAATGCCAATTAATTGGATCTCCCTCATAGAACCCCCACTCCCCCAATCAGATCTACTTATATTTACTTTGTCCCTTTTCTATGATTGCTAGATTTAAGGATTTTATCATCATGTTCTTCTCCTGTGTATGTTTATATTTTATTAGAATTGTATAATTCTATAATTAATTTGCTTTGCTCTTCATCTGCATTGCATCGTCAGCTCTCCCGTATGAGGATGCAGTTAGTATGTAATATACTAGTAATATACAGTGGGTAAACCTTAGGAGGAAAAGACATACTTATTAACTGGCTTTGTCACCTATACAAATAGTTGTTGTTGTTGTTGTTGTTGTTTTTTTTGGGGGGAGGGTTTCAAACATTAGGCTGTGGGGCAGATGTATTAATTCTGGAGAAGTGATAAAGCAGTGATAAGTGCAAGGTGATAACGCACCAGCCAATCAGCTCCAATATGTACATTGACAGTTATGAGCTGATTGGCTGTTGCTTTATCACCTTCAACTTATGACTGCTTTATCACTTCTCCAGGCTTACTACATCTGCCCCTGTGTTTGAAAAATGACAGGAGCTGATTGGTTGGTACTTCTCTCTCACAATTTTAACTCTCTACAAGCTTTGATAAATACCCCGCCAAGATTTGAGCTGCTTTTGAACAATATGTTTCAGGTTTACTCTGTTTAACAGCAAAATGTCAGCTTGGTGCTACAGGACTTGTGTGATATACTGTACAAGAAGCCACCTTGTAAATTATTGTGAGGTAAAAGATATAATTTCGTAGAAGCCGCTGTAAAGTGAAAGTCACAGATGAGTGAGAATTTTAGCACTGTATTTAACAACATTATAATGTTTAGAGATAAATCACTGGTCGCATGACATAAGTGCCATAGATACACACCTATGCCTAGCCGACCACTCTCCATCTGAATGGGGATAGGTGTTGAGTTTGGAGAAGTGACTGGCCTGCAACTGCTTGTTCTGGACAGAAGATCTATAGAAGGTTAAACGGAAGATAGTAAGTTATTGTCAAATACATGTAAGAACATCCTGAACCATTTACAAATACCTTATATAAGAAAACATTCCAGAAATATGACAGTATTAGAGATATTTGAAATGTTACATACACTAGTTAAATACATTTGTCATGTGGTTTCTTAAATTGTAACCAGTGACAGCAAACATTGGAGGCGTACATTTTGAGAATTTGGTCAATACAAATCCAGTCAATTCACTATAAATAAAAACATGCCTCATTCCTCAGTGACGTCACTGGTTTCTAGGGACCTTGTAAGTTGCACTGTTGGCTCAGCCAATAAAATGGCTGCCACCAGGAGCAGATGACAGATGTACTATAAGTAGAGTGCCAGACATCAGGTGTGCATGTGAAATGTAATTCTCCAGCAGATGATATTTCAATTCTATTTACAATTTCATTCTCATTTATGATTGTTGATACCTATGAATATTACGTTTCCCACACAGTCCTGAGTAAATGTAATACTCCTCTATGTAATGTACATGCACATTATGTATAAAGCTTCTCTATCATAAGGAAATGAGGGAAGAAATACATATACCTATAGTTTCAAAAGGAGACACACAAACACAGGTGAGAAGTCTAAAAGTAAAACCAAATGAGCCAGTGTGCTCTACTTTGCCATTTTAGCCTTTTGACCCATTCACCACCGGTTTAATCACGAATGGTGGTCGATGGGATTTCTTTTTTGCAGCTTGTGAAGAACAGACTTATCTAGCTTACACACCTAGCCAGAGGAATGGGTTCTAGGCAATCTGGTTGGACCATTATGCAATAGATAGGGATCGATACACAAGGATAAGTGCTATTTCCCTACAGATTGTAACCTTGCTCGGGCCTTCCTACCTCTATGGCTGACTGTTATTACCCAGTTTTGTTTTATCATTGTTGTTTCCAATTGTAAAGTACAACAGAATATACGGCTTTATAACAGAAACCGTTAAGAAAAATGAGCATGTGGCCGGAGACTGACATGGCAGCCATGGCACTGAAGGGGATAGCCCTCATTCTGTGGCATAAGCCAACAATTTCAAATGAGAATTAGCACTTGGGGCCCTCTTCATATATGGTACAGATGCCTGGAGCCATGTACTGAACTTGTGTGTCACAGCCCCAAAGTCAACGAGTTGGCAGGACATGTACAAATGTAATTTAATCACTTGGATGCATCACAAGTCCAAGACTAGCTCCCGTGATGCAGGGGTTAAAGAGCCACTGTAGCCGGGAATGAGTCCATGGTCTGCAACATTTCTCAGGCTGCAGGAGTGGGAGCTGTCAGCACTGGAACTGGGTCTAGTGTATTACTGTATAAATATTAAATAAAACTGTATTATAATATTTTTGGCTGTAAAGCAGCCTTGGTATGTAAAGTCTAGTGCTGAGCACTACTAGGCAAAGAGTAGATATGTCATACAATGTTTCTAACATATGTAAATGTATTTAAGATAAGATTACCACTTCCCTGTTGGTCTAGGGTGGGCAACCTGAAACCCTTCGTTAGCTGCTGGTTTCCTCAGTCCTCCTTCCAGGGTAACGGAATGTCCTCACTGGCAGTCTCCTGCATCAGAATGGTATGAAGAGATACAGGGAGAGACGGCCAGCACAGTCAGATAATGGTCTTCTTGGAGCTCCAAAGAGATCACACTTGGTGGCCAGGAGACTGCTGCCTGCAGATTTTGTCTGCCTGTCTCTACAGCTCTAACTCGGCCAGAGAAAGAGATAAGGTCCTCCAGCAGCAACCTGGTAGTAAATTCTTGGAGGTCACCATCCCTCCCTCCTCCTGACTTGCCAGCACCTGGGGTGTGGTTACCGGTCCATGTGGTCTCAGGCACAGCAGAGTGACCACTCCCCTCTGTGCACTAGGGACAATGGTAAATGTGTACATGCACAGCACATGCACTTGCATAATTGGTTAAGGGCTTAGCCTCCCTGCCGGTTACAGCTTTTTACTCTGTATCTAGAAACTAGCTCTGCTACTCTGAGCCAGTGGAAACCCTGCAAGAACCTGCTCGTCAGTTTCCAGCTCCTTGTTCCCACTTCAGCCTAGTGTGCATACTGCTCCTTGTCCCCCTGTTAAGTCCTGGTTAAGTACTGAATGAACTTACTTCACCCAGGAATAGCGACTTTTATAGATGAAGTCCTTTAGAGTCTGTCAAGAGTAGTGTGGTTACATAGGCAAGCATAAGTAACCCTGTTCACTAACTGTGTCATAATAACCTTTTTGTGTTGCCTTTGAACTAACATGCGCCAGAACAATATTACATGGATAAAACACTTGGAGCAACATTTCTTTAGCTTTGAGATTTAGCCACACCAAAAAAACACTAATACTAAGCACCTAGGGCTTGATTCAGAGAAGAACACTTCTAGAAAATCTACTAATTCTGCAGGAGGGGTCTGAGGACAAGAGACACCTCCTCACAGCATTGCAGATCCGAGTGCTGCGTGACCATCAGCTATATGCGTAAGCCTCATAAGACATAGACCCTGGCCAGGCGACAGCCAAGCCTACAAAAAACATGGGTGACATGCCAGTTTTGAAAAACACTGCCCTGTGCCGCAGCCAAATGGCTGTACCATGTCAACGATGCTTCGGTTTGGGGGCACTCGTGCGAGCTTGCACATCGGGTTTTCGTACAGGTCTGAATGCAATACACTATAAACAAACAAAGATGTAAAATGTAGGAAAAAGTAACAGAATTGAGGAAAAAGTATGCAAACTTGGGTAAAAAAGGCAAAGACAGGTCCGATACAAGTGACCCCAACCATGTATTGCTATGCTTAATCTGAGACTTTACATCAATTCTTTTGTTACCAAAAATAAGATTTTAAACCTACCGGTAAATCTTTTTCTCCTAGTCCGTAGAGGATGCTGGGGACTCCGTAAGGACCATAGGGTATAGACGGGCTCCGCAGGAGACATGGGCACTCTAAAGACTTTAGAATGGGTGTGCACTGGCTCCTCCCTCTATGCCCCTCCTCCAGACCTCAGTTAGAGAAACTGTGCCCAGAGGAGACGGACAGAACGAGGAAAGGATTTTAATTAATCTAAGGGCAAGATTCATACCAGCCCACACCATCCACACCGTATAACATGGAATATACGAACCAGTTAACAGTATGAAACAAAACAGTATCAGCCCGAGACTGATCAAAACTGTAACATAACCCTTATGTAAGCAAAAACTATATGCAAGTCTTGCAGAATTTAGTCCGCACTGGGACGGGCGCCCAGCATCCTCTACGGACTAGGAGAAAAAGTTTTACCGGTAGGTTTAAAATCTTATTTTCTCTTACGTCCTAGAGGATGCTGGGGACTCCGTAAGGACCATGGGGATTATACCAAAGCTCCAGACCGGGCGGGAGAGTGCGGATGACTCTGCAACACCGATTGAGCAAACATGAGGTCCCCCTCAGCCAAGGTATCAAACTTGCAGAATTTAGCAAAAGTGTTTGAACCCGACCAAGTAGCTGCTCGGCAAAGTTGTAATGCCGAGACACCTCGGACAGCCGCCCAAGAAGAACCCACCATCCTAGTGGAATGGGCCTTTACCGAATTTGGACCCGGCAATCCAGCAGTAGAATGAGCCTGCTGAATCGTGTTACAGATCCAGCGGGCAATAGTCTGCTTAGAAGCAGGTGTGCCAACCTTGTTGGCTGCATACAGGACAAACAGTGCTTCTGTTTTCCTAATCCGAGCCGTCCTGGCTACATACATGTTTAAGGCCCTGACTACATCAAGAGACTTGGAATCCTCCAAGTCCCCCGTAGCCACAGGCACCACAATAGGTTGGTTCATATGAAACGATGAAACCACCTTAGGCAGAAATTGAGGACGAGTCCTCAACTCTGCTCTATCCACATGGAAAATCAGATAGGGGCTTTTGTGAGACAAAGCCGCCAATTCGGACACCCGCCTCGCAGATGCCAAGGCCAACAACATGACTACTTTCCAAGTGAGAAATTTCAACTCAACTGTTTGAAGAGGTACAAACCAGTGTGACTTAAGGAACTGTAACACCACGTTAAGGTCCCATGGTGCCACTGGGGGCACAAAAGGAGGCTGGATGTGCAGAACTCCCTTTACAAAAGTCTGGACTTCTGGGAGAGAAGCCAATTCCTTCTAAAAGAATATAGATAGGGACGAAATCTTTACCTTAATGGAGCCTAACTTCAGGCCCATATCCACTCCTGTCTAAAAAGTGGAGAAAACGGCCCAGGTGGAAATCTTCCGTTGGAGCATTCTTAGCTTCACACCAAGAAACATGCTTCCTCCAGATACGGTGATAATGTTTCGCCGTCACCTCCTTCCTAGCCCTTATCAGAGTAGGGATGACTTAAACCGGAATACCTTTCCCAGCTAGGATTCGGTGTTCAACCGCCATGCCGTCAAACGTAACCGCGGTAAGTCTTGGAACACGCAGGGCCCCTGCTGCAACAGGTCCTCCCTGAGAGGAAGAGGCCATGGATATTCTCTGAGCATCTCCTGAAGATCTGAATACCAGGCCCTTCGAGGACAATCTGGAACAATGAGTATTGTCTGCACTCTTTTTCTTCTTACGATTCTCAATATTTTGGAGATAAGAGGAAGAGGAGGGAATACATAGATCGACTGAAACACCCATGGTGTCACCAGGGCGTCTACCGCTACTGCCTGAGGGTCCCTTGACCTGGCACAATACCTCCGAAGCTTCTTGTTGAGGCGTGACGCCATCATGTCTATTTGAGGAAGTCCCCAAAGACTTGTTATCTCTGCAAAAACTTATTGATGAAGTCCCCATTCTCCTGGATGGAGATCGTGTCTGCTGAGGAAGTCTGCTTCCCAGTTGTCCACTCCCGGAATGAAGACTGCTGACAGAGCGCTTACGTGATTTTCCGCCCAGCGCAGAATCCGTGTGGCTTCCGCCATTGCCACTCTGCTCTTTGTCCCGCCTTGGCAGTTAACATGAGCCACGGCTGTGACGTTGTCTGATTGAATCAGAACCGGTAATTCGCGAAGAAGATTCTCCGCTTGTCGTAGGCCGTTGTATATGGCCCTTAATTCCAGTATGTTGATGTGTAGACAAGCCTCCTGGCTTGACCATGTTCCCTGAAAATTTCTTCCTTGTGTGACTGCTCCCCATCCTCGGAGGCTCGCGTCTGTGGTCACCAGAACCCAGTCTTGAATGCCGAACCTGCGACCCTCTAGAAGGTGAGCACTCTGCAGCCACCACAGGAGAGACACCCTGGCCCTGGGGGACAGGCTTATTTTCTGATGAATTTGAAGATGGGACCCGGACCGTGTCCAGAATCATGCCTAAGAAAGCTACCCGAGTCGTTGGAACCAACTGTGACTTTGGTAAATTTAGAATCCAGCCATGTTGCTGCAGCACTCTCAGGGAGAGCGACACGCTTTTCAGCAACTGATCTCTCGATCTCGCTTTTATCAGGAGATCGTCCAAGTACGGGATAATTGTGACTCCCTGCCTGCGCAGGAGCACCATCATTTCCGCCATTACCTTGGTGAAAATCCTCGGGGCCATGGAAAGCCCAAACGGCAACGTCTGAAACTGGTAATGACAGTCCTGTACAGCGAATCTCAGGTACGCCTGATGAGGGGGATATATGGGGACATGAAGGTATGCATCCTTTATGTCTAGTGACACCCTAAAATCCCCCCCTTCCAGGCTGGAGATAACCGCCCAGAGCGATTCCATCTTGAATTTGAACTTTTTCAAGTACAGGTTTAGGGATTTTAGATTTAGAATGGGCCTGACTGAGCCATCCGGTTTCGGAACCACAAACAGGGTTGAATAGTACCCCTTCCCCTGTTGAACTAGGGGAACCTTGACAATCAATCACTTGCTGTTGATACAGCTTTTGAATTGCAGCTAAAACTACCTCCCTCTCTGGGGGAGAAGCTGGTAAAGCCAATTTGAAAAATCGGCGCGGAGGCACCTCTTCGAATTCCAGCTTGTAACCCTGGGATACAATTTCCATCGCCCAAGGATCCACATCTGAGTGAACCCAGATGTGGCTGAAGAGTCGAAGACGTGCCCCCACCGGCGCGGACTCCCTCAGTGGAGCCCCAGCGTCATGCGGTGGATTTAGTAGAAGCCGGGGAGGACTTCTGCTCCTGGGAACTAGCCGTAGCAGGCATTCTTTTCCCTCTACCCTTACCTCTGGCGAGGAAGGAAGAGCCCCGACCTCTTCTGGACTTATGCGACCGAAAGGACTGCATCTGATATTGTGGTGTTTTCTTTTGCTGTGGGGGAACATAAGGTAAAAAGTAGATTTACCCGCGGTAGCTGTGGAAACCAGGTCCGCGAGACCATCCCTAAATAAAACCTCACCCTTGTAAGGCAAAACTTCCATATGTCTCTTTGAGTCGGCATCACCCGTCCATTGGCGGGTCCACAGAGCTCGCCTAGCAGAAATCGCCATGGCGTTGGCTCTCGAACCTAGCAGCCCAACGTCCCTCTGAGCGTCTCTCATATATAGGACTGCGTCTTTAATGTGACCTAAGGTCAATAAAATGGTCTCCCTATCTAGGGTATCAATGTCAGCTGATAAGGTATCTGTTCACGCTGCTACAGCGCTACAAACCCAAGCCGACGCTATTGTCGGTCTGAGCAAGGCACCCGTATGCGTATAGATTGATTTTAGGGTAGTTTCCTGTCTGCGATCAGCAGGATCCTTGAGGGCTGCCGTGTCTGGAGACGGTAGCCCCACCTTTTTGGACAAGCGCGTTAAAGCCTTGTCCACCCTGGGCAAGGATTCCCACCGTAACCTGTCCTGCGCAGGGAAGGGATACGCCATAAGAATTCTCTTGGGAATCTGCAGTTTCTCGTCTGGAGTTTCCCAAGCTTTTTCAAATAACTCATTCAGCTCATGAGATGGGGGAAAGGTTACCTCAGGTTTCTTTTCCTTAAACATGCATACCCTCGTGTCAGGGACAGAAGGGTCATCTGTGATATGCAAAACATATTTTATTGCAATAATCATATAATGAATACTTTTGGCCACCCTTGGGTGTAACCTCGCCTCATCGTAGTCGACACTGGAGTCAGAATCCGTGTCGGTATCAGTGTCTGCTACTTGGGACAGTGGACGTTTCTGAGACCCTGCAGGGCCCTGTGACACAGTCAAAGCCATGGATTGACTCCCTGTTCTATCCCTGGACTCTGCTTTGTCCAATCTCTTATGTAATAAAGACACATTTGCATTTAAAACATTTCACATATCCAACTAATCAGGTGTCGGCGTTGCCGACGGAGACACCACAATCATCTGCTCCACCTCCTCCTTAGATGAGCCTTCCGTTTCAGACATGCCGACACACACGTACCGACACCCCCACACACTCAGGGATATATCTATATGGAGACAGTCCCCCAATAAGGCCCTTTGGAGAGACAGAGAGAGAGTATGCCAGCACACACCCAGCGCCACCGGACACTGGAATAAAATCCCAGTAGTACAGCGCTTTTATATAAACATATATAATTACACTCACTGCGCTTCGGTCCCGCTCAAATTATTTATACTGGTGGGGGGGGTTTTAATATACCGCCTCCGCTGTATATAATCTCTATGCCAGTGTCCCTTGAGGTTAATATTGCTGCCCAGGGCGCCCCCCCCTGCGCCCTGCACCCTTATAGTGCCCGCTGTGTGTGTATGTGTGGGAGCAATGGCGCGCAGCGTTACCGCTGCGCGTTACCTCAGTGAAGATCTGAAGTCTTCTGCCGCCTTTGAAGTCTTCTTTCTTCTTAATACTCACCCGGCTTCAATCTTCCGGCTCTGTGAGGACGACGGCGGCGCGGCTCCGGGACGAACGGCGAGGGCGAGACCTGCGTTCCGACCCTCTGGAGCTAATGGTGTCCAGTAGCCTAAGAAGCAGAGCCTATCATTTAAGTAGGTCTGCTTCTCTCCCCTCAGTCCCAGGATGCGGGGAGCCTGTTGCCAGCAGTGCTCCCTGAAAATAAAAAACCTAACAAAAGTATTTTTCAGAGACACTCAGGAGAGCTCACCTGCAGTGCACCCAGTCTCCTCTGGACACAGGATCTAACTGAGGTCTGGAGGAGAGGCATAGAGGGAGGAGCCAGTGCACACCCATTCTAAAGTCTTAGAGTGCTCATGTCTCCTGCAGAGACCGTCTATACCCCATGGTCCTTACAGAGTCCCCAGCATCCTCTAGGACGTAAGAGAAATACTAATTCTAACTATGTAGTACACTACAAGCAACGCAAGATGCAAAATTGCGGAAAGCGTATACACTCTGTGTAAATAGGCAAAAGACAGGGCCGACAAGTCTCCTGTGCCACGCATCGCTATAGTTTATCTGTGACCTTATACTAATTCCTTTGCATCAAAGTAAAGAAGCCTAAACAACCACTAAATATACTGTATGTATACTAAGATGCAAATTTGAGAAAAAAGTATGCAGCATGGGAACTGCAACCTGTAGGTCACACCAGTTGTTTAACACCACTTGGTGCAAAAATAATAGGTATACAGGGACACATCTGTAATAAATCATTAACTCAAACCCACTTGAGGAAAGTTTTAGATTTTTCACTAAATGCGCACTATACACTTTTACCACTAGAGGTCACAAAATATCCATATTAGAACTGCAGTACCATCACTTACAAATGATATGGGGGGTAATTCCAAGTTGATCGCAGCAGGAATTTTGTTAGCAGTTGGGCAAAACCATGTGCACTGCAGGGGAACTAGATTTAACATGTGCAGAGAGAGTTAGATTAGGTGTGGTGTGTTCAATCTGCAATCTAACTTGCAGTGTAAAAATAAAGCAGCCAGTATTTACCCTGCACAGAAACAAAATAACCCACCCAAATCTGACTCTCTCTACACGTTATATCTGCCTCCCCTGCAGTGCACATGGTTTTGCCCAACTGCTAACAAAATTCCTGCTGCGATCAACTTGGAATTACCCCCATGAAACGGATCTGTTTCAGGGACTAATAACTATATACAGGTTGAGTCTCCCATATCCAAATAATATGGAATATTCTGAAATACGGACTTTTTTGAGTGAGATAGTGAAACTTTTGTTTTTTGATGTCTCAATGTACATAAACTTTGTTTAATACACAGAATTATTAAAAATATTGTCTAAAATTACCTTCAGGATGTGTGTATAAGGTGTATATGAAACATAAATGCATTCTATGCTCAGACTTGGGTCCCATCACCATGATATCTCATTATGGTATGCAATTATTCCAAAATACGGAAAAATCCAATATCCAAAATACCTCTGGTCCCAAGCATTTTGGACATGGGATACTCAACCTGTATTTGTTATATAACAGTCCAGGCATGGATATGAAAGTATCTTAATGTACACAAATTACTGTCATAGATCACATTGCGTAATCTGCCAGTTTTGACTAGTTCACTAAATCTATTCTCCTGTCTCCATAAATTGTGTATTCAGGATGTGAGAACTTGTGATTCTGACATATGGAACATTTTTTGTTGGTTTTGTAAAGCTCCACTTCAGTATCGCATGACTTTATTAATAGATATATTTATTTGCTTTTTTAGGGAAACATTCTTGTTAGCAGGTGATAGGAGACAACAATACTTGGTCTAGTAACTGCACTTCTACCCTCACCTGTAGGTGGCGTACACTTCATACAGACTGCATTACACAGATAACTGTGAGCCTGCGTTCTCCATTTAATAGAAAAAGGGAGTGAAAAAGACTTCTTCCACCTTCCAAACGGTTTCCACAGTATTATTCTAATGGTGGTTCGTCTCCTGGGACTCTTGTCAAATTGTTTACTGACACATTCACTCCAGTGATTGGATCAGCCCATGTATGGCAGTATTAGAAGGTACAACAGGACAGTCACAGGTGGCAATATTGCTAAATAGCTTTGGGAACATTTACCAGCTGAACCAGTGTAAGAAAGCATGTCAGTCTAGTCCAAGGATCTTCATGCATTACAACCACTATGTCATGCATACTGAATTGCACTATAACATTTTGGGCCTGTACTCTTAGGTCAGTATTGAAAAATAGGGACAACATGTTTAAAACCGGAGATTGCTTCTAGAAATGAACGTAAAAGTTTAACTTGGGTTCACACAACAACATTTTTCACAGCAGCTGTGAGGAGACCCTGCTCCTTCTACTACATACAGTAACTCACTTGCCTCTAATCTTCCCATACCTGGACATTGTTCCCGTCACATGCAGTCCCACCCTCACTAATATCGTCACACAAGCGGGACTCTGTGACGATATTACGAGGCGGGCACACTCCTCTCCTGTAATGCTCTGTGCTGCTGTAAGCATACAGATGACCTGTTACAGGTTGTTCTATCACAGCCCATATTAAAACGGGTTATGCACAATGTAGGACATTGTACCAGTTACATGCAGCCCCGCTCTCACTAATATCGTCACACAAGCGGGACTGGTCACTTCTTCTCACAGGGCGGGCACACTCCTCTCCTGTAATGCTCTGTGCCGCTGTTAGGATACAGATGACCTGTTACAGGTTGTTCTATCACAGCCCATATCAAAACGGATTACGCACAATTGTGTAGGAAAGGAAAAATGGGTGCAATAGGTACAGTGAGCCGACCCAAACAAACCTATAATGGCTGAAATAATATTGCAGAAGAAAATAATATATTCCACTAAATAGGATAGAAGATAACAACACTGGGGAGATTCTGAAAAACAATTATGCAAACCTGGCAGTTTCCAGAGGCTCGGCCTCCTCTTCAGAGCTCATGTCTATGGTGAACATATCCTCCTCTTCTGTGGTGTCCCCATTGTCCTCTCTCTTTAAGTTATCCAGCTTGGATTTCCTCCTTCGTTTTCGTCTCTTCTTGACAGAGCCACTGGTGGCATTATCCGTGCCGGGCTGAGCCAAGTACATGATGCCGGAAGTCTGAGCCGAGCTGGAAGGGTCCAGACTTCTCGGCCATTCTGCCGAGTTCCTCTTCAGCTGAGCCTCCATGAGGGAAGCGCCGTCCAATAATATAGGGGAGGTTGCCAGGTGGGAAGGGATGGGTTCCTGGGATAACAGATGGGACAATATTTAAATCATGTCAATGTAATCACTTGTAATGCCTCTATCATAGTCCATCTAAATTTCCTATTAGAAAAAAAAATTTTGAAATTGACAATTAACCCTACACCTATATTAATGGGAAAATGTTTTTTGTTTTTTGTTAACTATAAATAGCAATATTATAATGCAGATCTCCTGCCCCATATACACTCTGGGTACACATCTGCGTACAGCACCAAGTAGAGGAGGGCCCTCTATGTACAGCTGCGTACAGCAGCACCAAGTAGAGGAGGGCCCTCTATGTAGCCATTACCCAGATGCTGGAGGGAGGACTGCAGGACCTGGGAGGAGCTGCTCTTATGCTGGATCACAGTCTCAGCAGCTGACAGAGAGCACCGGTGTACTACAGCCAGGTGAGTGTGAAATGTAGGACAAGGTTGGTCACGGACCAAATTGGAACTAAGTATGTATGTTCTTCCCACGATTACGTGAATGCTATGCAGCTAGCATAAGGTCACTGTCAAACTCAGAAACCCATTCAGCAGACCCTAAACGATTATAGAAGTGATTAGGGGATGTACATTGCACAATATAGGGTGGAATAGACCATTTATCTTGCTGGTATAGCAGTACCACAAGAACTATCTGCTTATAGGTCAGCTCTTCATAGATTCTGCCAAGCAATCTTCCCCCAGCACATGAACCTAGCCAAGAGAACACAAAACCGTGTCTGTCCATACAGCATGCTGACACTGGTATTACATGAATGCAGCCAGCTTGTGTACTGCGTAATGTCAGAGGGCAGGGACAGAATACAAATAGCCTGTGACTACTGTTATGTCACCTTCACACAGAACACAGTGCCCAGCACTTTCTCTGCTTGTGATCTAGAATCCAGGCTGTATTAATCAGGCTCCTATAAATATAATTAAAGCAGAAGTCCAGAAATTAAGCAGTGGTTGGATTCCACGTCACATGCCTGGCCGGGACCTCATCATTTAGCAGTAAGTCCTTCAACCCATCTGTAAGCCCTTCATCCCAAAAACTGAGGTGTGAGCCCAGTGCAACATGGGACTGCAGGAGCCAAAAAGGAGCCAATTCCTTGCACTAGCAGGAAAAGCCGGTGAGGGGGTTTTGCAATCAGCCCTCACATGTCTGCTTGTTGGGAGGGAAGGTTACTATGACACAACATGTCTGTATAGTCACAGCGTTAGGAAACATTGGGGTAAATTTACTAAGATGGGAGTTCTATTTAAGATGGGATGTTGCCAATAGCAACCAATCAGCTTCTACTTCTCATTTATCTAGCACCTTCTAGAAGATAATACCTGGAATCTGATTAGTTGCTATGGGCAACATCCCATCTTAAATAGAACTCCCATCTTAGTAAATTTACCCCATTCTCTGATCCATGGACTAGAAGAGCACTTGTCACGGTGATCATCTGTCCATTATGGTGATGAGCTTAGTAAGAGGTCGGTTCCCAGGCAATACGTCAAATTACCAATGCAAGAAAATAGAAATTCACTTTTTTGACAGCAGACCATCTCAGAGATTAAATATTTGGGGGGCCGTGTTTAACCAAAGACCTGCAACAACACTTATATAGGGGTCACTGGTCCTCCTCTATCTAATCAATAATAGAGCCACTGTCCCCTGACTATTTACCTGGACACGCAAGCAGGTGATAACATTGTGCAGTATGTGTGACCCACCAAACCACTGCAATGCCAGACAATGATCCAGCCAAACAATTAGAATAATTATCAGGCATTACAGAACATGCGGTTGAACTACGACCACTATCAGACTGTGGGGTGTGGTTCATTGGGTCAACCCTAACTAGGTCGACCGTCATTAGGTCGACCACTATTGGTCGACAGTAAGTAGGTCAACACCTGAAATAGGTCGACATGGTCATGGGGTCGACACGGAAAATGTCGTCACAGGGTTTTTTTGTGTCGTTTTCTTCTTGACTTGACCAGGAACCTCAATTAGTGCACAGTGTCCCATCGCTTTGCTCGCCATGCTTCGGGCAAGGATACTATTCCCAATCGTAGTCCACATGGATCGTAAAGTAAGAAAAAGTTTTTTTTTTAAAACACTCATGTCGCCCTTTTCATGTGTCGACCTTGACCAGCTGATCATGTCGACCTAAAGACCATGCTGACCTAATGCATGTCGACCAATAGTGGTCTACCTAATGACTGTTGACCTAAGTGAGGTTGACCTAAAGACCGGATACCTCTCCTCACTGTAACAGGCCACAATGACACCAGGAGAGATCATTTAAGGATCCCCCTAATTGGGTTATCCTCGTTTGTGCTCAGATTAAAGAATGAATCTGTTGCTCAATTTTCAATATGAATTAAAGACACTTTAATTGGCCGATTTATTCACGTAGATAACTCGCTCGTTGCTACCCTGGTACACAACCTACCTCATTACCCTCCGTTTCCTCAACGAAAAAAGCTTCTCCATTGTCTCCAAGTTTCATGTGTAGGTCCACACTTTCTCCATTGATTTCAATGTCAACCTAGAAGAAAACACAAGCCCATGATTAGGGATGTTGGATTGAGGCGGCATAATGAGGAATATATATAAAACAGGCCCAAGTCTGTAAGAACAAAGTTTCAAATATTTTAAAAAGTCAAAAGATCTATTGAACATAAAACAACACATTTCCGTATAGAAGAGCCTTTCATCCCTACTCGGCGCTGTTGGGGACCCAGCATGCTGCTCTACCCTCAGTAATATCATTATATCGGTAGACCGGTCACTGCCCAATGTAACACCATGTGTTGCTGCCAACATTCTGATGATCTGACCACATATAGGGGAGACTTATCAAAGCTTGGAGAGATAACGCTGAGAGATAAAACGTACAAACCAATCAGATCCTTACTGTCGTTTTTCAAACACAGCCTGCACATGGCAGTTAGGAGCTGATTGGCTGGTACTTTATCTCTCTCCACTTTTATAAATATCCCCCATAGATTCTTCTGTTCCTGCCACTATAAAACTGAAGAATGCCTGTCATAAGATGCTCACACTCTCGTCTAAAAAAATAAAAATAAAAATGTAAACACTTATTTTAAAAATATGGGGGGGTCATTCCGAGTTGATCGCTCGCTGCCGATTTTCGCAGCGCAGCGATCAGGTGAAAAATCCGCATTTGTGCACATGCTTATGTCCCGCAATGCGCACGCGCGACGTACGGGTACAAAGCTCTTTGTGGCTGTGCTCAGGTTCTAGTGCAGTTCTCCTTCGCACTGGCGGCCGCAAGAAGATTGACAGGAAGGGGGCGTTTCTGGGTGTCAACTGACCGTTTTCAGGGAGTGTTTGCAAAAACGCAGGCGTGGCTGGGCATTCACTGGGCAGGTGTATGACGTCAAATCCGGACACGAATAGGCTGAAGTGATTGCAAGCGCTAAGTAGGTTCAGAGCTACTCAGAAACTGCACAAACTGTTTTTGTAGAGCTCGGCTGCACATGCGTTTGCACTTCTGCTAAGCTAAAATACACTCCCCAGTGGGCGGCGGCATAGCGTTTGCACGGCTGCTAAAACTAGCTAGCGAGCGATCAACTCGGAATGACCCCCTATATGTTCATGGCATCTAGTTAGATAGATATACTGTATATAAATTTAGAAATCTGCAATATATAATAGCATAATAAACTCTACAATCTCAGACTTTGTTGACTGAAGAGGCTGCCATGATGAGATTCCCCAATGTGATCAATGGGCTGATTATCATAAGAACAAATTCTAAGATCTGTGAGATTATCACGATCAGTAGCCTGACAATGAGGAAGTCTGCTGTAACATACCACTGCTCATAGGACGGGATGCGGTCAGGATGCTGGTGGACGGGATGCCGGCGGTCAAAATCCCAACATGCAGCAGAATGCCGACAGCGGAATCCCGACATCACTCGGAATGTCGATGATGGAATCCCGACAGCAGACATTCCAACCATAAGTACTCTGGGCGCTTGTAGGTTTAGACTGCAGGGGGAGGAGTGGTTAGTTTCTTGCACCACCAGGAAGGTTAGTCTGTGGGAGGGGGGGTTAGGCAGCGGTGAAGAAGGGGGGGGGGGGGGGGTTAGGCTGCGGAGGTGGGGGTAGGGTTAGGCTGCGGAGAGGGGGTTATTGGGTTTAAGCACCACCGTGAAGGGTTAGGGGTAGGCTGTGCGGGGGAGGGGGAAGGGTTAGGCTGCGGAGAGGGGGGATATTGGGGTTAGGCACCACCGGGAAGGGTTAAGGATAAGCGGGTTAGGGGGGTACATGGGGTGTCAATCTTTTGACCGCCAGCATCCCAAGCGCCGGTCACCCATATCACACCCCGTAGGACAATTTATGGTACCAATTAAAGCTGACTGTAAGCAGAGATATGGTAGCAGTCAGGGAACAACTTTTGGATTGTCTACGTAACACAGCTGCTCTATTACCAAATGAAACGCAAGATAACACAGATTAAGCGGCAGGTTTCAGAATAATTTTGTGGTTCCATCCTACTATACAATGAATAAGAGCTCACTCAGTAAGAAATAATAAAGTTTCCACAAACATGAAACGAGTGTTTGCATAGGAAGCACAACGAGAAGCTCTGCCTGGCGCACGGTTTGTGGTTTCAGATATAGGACCTTTAACCTAATAATTCAAAGTTAAAGATTCGTGTTGCCTGCAAAGTATTCCTGACGTTCAACAAACAGTCTCACTCTAAAAAAAATACCAATCAGATTCTAGTTATTATTTCTCTATTACATCCTAAAAAATGACAGACTGTCCGACCAGTTTGTTCAATGACCACATGAAAAAGTACTTAATTCTGTGTTATCTGTTTCCGATCAGAGAGTCTTTCTGGATTTAAATGAAGACCATATTATGTGCTAGACGCATCATCGCTTGGAGAGTGATAAAATGGAGAGTGAAAAAGTAGTAAGCCAATCAGCTCCTAACTGTCATGTCACAGGCGCTGTTTGAAAAATGGCAGTTAGGATCTGATTGGCTGGTACTTTTTCACTCTTCATTTTAGCACTCTCCAAGCGATGATGCATCTGGCCCTATATCTCCGAACTAATGAACGGAGTATAACAGATAATACTACTGGGAGCACAAAGTTTTACTGCTATGTGTACATAAAGAATTCTGTACATTCAGCCAAACAGATAAAGACTCCTCACCACTTTCTCCCTTGAGCGCAGAACTCCCATCTTCCCGAATCGCACGTGAAACGGGGAACACTGCAGGTTGCCATTGGGCTGACGCACCACAATGACGTCTATGCAGCCGGACAGAGTGGCCGGATTCAGGCCCCTGTATAGCTCCTTCACAGTAACGAAGACTTGTCCAGCAAGCTGCCCTACGTAGTTCATTGTCTGAGCCTGGGGAGTGAAGCAAAGAGAAAGTATATATAAATTACACAGAAAAGAGTTTCAGTGTGTGACCATTATTGATGGAGAAGTAATCCTCCCAAGATAAATCCACACTGTGAGAAGAAAAGCGTGTTTCACAGGGGGGTTCTATTCATACTGTATTCAAAGAACCTTAATATTCCCTCACACATAAAATCCCCCCATTCCTGTTATTTTTGTTGGGTGAATATCATCCCATTGCTGCAGGATGAATAATGTCCTTTATGTATCGTGTATACCGTGCAACGCACACAGGAAAATAAAAATGTAAGACTTTCAGCAAGCAAGGGAAAACAGCAGCCTTCATGAGGAAGCTGAAAATTAAACTTCTAATGCAAAGCTTAGAAATGATCTATACAGTAGTGTTCATTCTAGCACCCTGCACCTTTCAAAATCCGTGCAGTTCCTCTTTTCTGCCTGGGGTGTCGCTCTGTGCTGTGGTGCTACTCAGCACACTCTGATCTGTTACTCAGTGCTGTGATACAGAGCTGAGAAGCATCAGAGCAGAGAGTGACACCCCAGGCAAGAAAGAGGAAGTGCACAGGATTTGAAAGGCGCAGGGTGCTAGAATGAACACTAATACAGCATCTGAGAGTAAATAATGGAATTAGTTTTATTTATTTATGAACAGTGACAATAGGAAGGAGAGTCATAAAGTACAGGACATAGTAAAACTGCGGTCAACTGGGCAGAAATGAACGAACAGCGTTTTGTTTTTTCAAAGACCATGGGGTCTGTTTACTAAGCCTTGGGACGGAGATAAAATACCAGCCAATCAGCTCTTAACGATATGATAAAACTTGTTGCGTATGCTAAATGGTACTCCATCCATTCAGCTCCTAACCGTCATGTGTTCAACTCCTGTCATGGGTTTGAAAAATGACAGTTGGGAGCTGACTGACTGGAGCACCATTTATCACATGCAATAGTTTTATCACTCACAATGAGTTTTAGCACTTGTTGATAAAATGGGCCCCCTTAATATCTTCCATCATTCCTGATTGATCAACGCATCTGGCAGTGCATATACGCTGCAGCAGCCGACTGCCTGACATTTCCCCTGTACCTTCACAGGGAAGGATCAGAGAAATCTCTCATCCACAGGGGAGCAATGCAGATATCGTGTGACATATCTCACAGTGTATGGCCACGATATCGGATGATGTCAGGCTGTCAGATAAAATGTCTGTTGGTCTGAGAGACATTTATCTGACAATGCATGCCCAGCATAAAATTTGCATTTAGGGGGAAATTCAATTATTTCCCCTGGCGGCTGGTGGGACACATTTCTGCCCGCAACTTCCTGAGGTGGCGAGAACAATTAAATGAAAGCAAGGTGTGCACATGCATCTATTTGTTTTATTATTGAGGGGGGGGGGGGGGTGGAAGGGTGTACGCAGTGAAAATACTGCCTGTCGGCTCTGGTATATATCATACTGTACATCTTCTCTACACTGTTATTTATAGTTGGGCTAAGACATGCTCCCTCCCACTATCTCGGACAAGTAAGTAATGGGCAATTGTTTGCCGATCAGACGTGACTGCACGATTTCCCCTCACATCCACCTGGACTCCATCGCAGGGTGTAATCTACCACAGAGTATCACTGGTCATTCTACTGGCCTGCACTATTTCTGCTGTCCAACATAGCAAACATTACATGGTACCAATGGGCAAATTCGGACAATGTGATGAATTCATCATTTTTGGTGCAAGAATCCTTTCAGTTACAGGTAGATAACACCGGCACTAGAGTTATTTATTTGGAGACTTAAAAGTAAAAATGATTTACAGATTGTCTGACTGATGCTAATCTTACCTCACTCATTCCTCATTAAGGGCAGACTAGACGGGCCAAGTGGTCCTTACCTGCCGTCAAATTCTATGATTCATATGTCCCATCGTCGTCCCCCCTTACACACATACATACACACACACACACACACACACACTACATCCTCTCTCTTAAGACACACAGTGTGACATTATCTCTAAGAACTATGTAAAATAGAGGAAACAGGCAAAAACAGAACCATAAGTATTACATAGAAGTGGTCACTTGCGGCACCCCACCACTTCTGCTACAGACGCCAGTCTGGGCCATAAACTGACAGAAAGCAGAAGTGCTGGATTCAGATACATCATATTACAGAATACACATTCCCTGGCTGTAAGGACAAAGCCCAAGCAGGAACGGTCACTTTATAATGAACATAAAAAGCCATCTACTCTTCCATTCAAATAAAGGTCCTTAAAAGTTGAATAATCACATTTATATGGATCATATATTCCAATAAAAAAATGACAGCAAGAAAATCCATTTGTAACGCAACAAGGGGGGGTCATTCCGAGTTGATCGCTCGCTAGCTAGTTTTAGCAGCCGTGCAAACGCTATGCCGCCGCCCACTGGGGAGTGTATTTTAGCTTAGCAGAAGTGCGAACGCATGTGCAGCTGAGCTCTGCAAATACAGTTTGTGCAGTTTCTGAATAGCTCTGAACCTACTCAGCGCTTG
This sequence comes from Pseudophryne corroboree, assembly GCF_028390025.1. Lineage (NCBI taxonomy): Eukaryota > Metazoa > Chordata > Amphibia > Anura > Myobatrachidae > Pseudophryne > Pseudophryne corroboree. The sequence continues at coordinate 123,739,720 of NC_086447.1, forward strand.
CGATCACTTCAGCCTATTCGTGTCCGGATTTGACGTCATACACCCACCCAGGAAATGCCCAGCCACGCCTGCGTTTTTTCAGACACGCCTGCGTTTTTGCAAACACTCCCTGAAAAAAGTCAGTTGACACCCAGAAAACCACAAAGGGCTTTGTACCCGTACGCCGCACGTGCGCATTGCGGGGCATATGCATAAATGCCGTTTTTTCACCTGATCGCTGCGAAAATCGTCAGCGAGCGATCAACTTGGAATGACCCCCAATTACCTCTTATTAGATACAGTGTTTAAGCGACTAAGGGGGTGATTCAGACCTGATCTCTGGGATAATAAGTTTGCTGTCCTGCGTTCAGATAGTTGCTGCCCAAGGGGAGTATATATTCGCCGTGCAAGTGTGCGATCACATGTGTAGGGTGTGCTACAAATATCCCTCAGTCAGCGGACAGCTGCAAATCTGTTCTCACCTCACTCACCATTGAATGTTTTTACCACTGCGTGCAGTCTGCGCGCAGCCCAGGAACTAACTCCTACAGTGTGATGAGAACAGGCTGATCGGGTCCGGAGCCGACATCACACACCCTCCCTGAAAACGCTTGGGAACACCTGCATTTTCCATGACACTCCCAGAAAAGGGTCAGTTACCACCCACAAACGCCCTCTTCCTGTCAATCAGCATGCGAATGGCTGTGCGACTGAAATTTTCACACCAGCCTGTCACTGTTCGGCGATGCCCGTTGTTGTTTGGTGACGCACGTGCGCATTGCGATGCATATGCATGCGCAGTCTATCTATAAATCGCCCCCTGTGAAAAAACACACAGTAGCGATCAGGTCAGAATCGGGCCCTATAAATAATGGAAACAGACATTTACTAGACTATTGTTTAATAAAATATGAAACAAAAATGGGTTAAATCGTCTAATTAAAAAAAGGCCACTACTTGCGGAATGCAAAAAAATGAAAACTTTGATTTTTCGCGCTGTGCTCCAAAAAAAGAAAATAAGATTTTACTTACCGATAAATCTATTTCTCATAGTCCGTAGTGGATGCTGGGGACTCCGTCAGGACCATGGGGAATAGCGGCTCCGCAGGAGACAGGGCACAAAAGCAAGCTTTTAGGATCACATGGTGTGTACTGGCTCCTCCCCCTATGACCCTCCTCCAAGCCTCAGTTAGGTACTGTGCCCGGACGAGCGTACACAATAAGGAAGGATCTTGAATCCCGGGTAAGACTCATACCAGCCACACCAATCACACCGTACAACTTGTGATTTGAACCCAGTTAACAGTATGATAACAATGAAGTAGCCTCTAAAAAAGATGGCTCACAACAATAATAACCCGATTTTTTTGTAACAATAACTATGTACAAGTAATGCAGACAATCCGCACTTGGGATGGGCGCCCAGCATCCACTACGGACTATGAGAAATAGATTTATCGGTAAGTAAAATCTTATTTTCTCTAACGTCCTAGTGGATGCTGGGGACTCCGTCAGGACCATGGGGATTATACCAAAGCTCCCAAACGGGCGGGAGAGTGCGGATGACTCTGCAGCACCGAATGAGAGAACTCCAGGTCCTCCTCAGCCAGGGTATCAAATTTGTAGAATTTAGCAAACGTGTTTGCCCCTGACCAAGTAGCTGCTCGGCAAAGTTGTAAAGCCGAGACCCCTCGGGCAGCCGCCCAAGATGAGCCCACCTTCCTTGTGGAATGGGCATTTACAGATTTTGGCTGTGGCAGGCCTGCCACAGAATGTGCAAGCTGAATTGTACTACAAATCCAACGAGCAATAGTCTGCTTAGAAGCAGGAGCACCCAGCTTTTTGGGTGCCTACAATATAAACAGCAAGTCAGACTTTCTGACTCCAGCCGTCCTGGAATTATATATATATATATATATTTTCAGGGCCCTGACAACGTCTAGCAACTTGGAGTCCTCCAAGTCCTTAGTAGCCGCAGGCACCACAATAGGTTGTTTCAGGTGAAACGCTGACACCACCTTAGGAAGAAACTGGGGACGAGTCCGCAGTTCTGCCCTGTCCGAATGGAAAATCAAATATGGGCTTTTGTAAGACAAAGCCGCCAATTTTGACAATCGCCTGGCCGAGGCCAGGGCCAACAGCATGGTCACTTTCCATGTGAGATATTTCAAATCCACAGATTTGAGTGGTTCAAACCAATATGATTTGAGGAATCCCAACACTACGTTGAGATCCCACGGTGCCACTGGAGGCACACAAGGGCTGTATATGCAATACTCCCTTGACAAACGTCTGGACTTCAGGAACTGAAGCCAATTCTTTCTGGAAGAAAATCTATAGGGCCGAAACTTGAACCTTAATGGACCCCAATTTGAGGCTCATAGACACTCCTGTTTGCAGGAAGTGCAGAAATCGACCTAGTTGAAATTTTTTCGTGGGGCCTTCCTGGCCTCACCCACGCAACATATTTTTACCACATGTGGTGATAACGTTGTGCGGTCACCTCCTTCCTGGCTTTGACCAGGGTAGGTATGACCTCTTCCGGAATGCCTTTTCCCTTAGGATCCGGCGTTCAAACCGCCATGCCGTCAAACGCAGTCGTGGTAAGTCTTGGAACAGACAAGGTCCCTGCTGGAGCAGGTCCTTTCTTAAAGGCCGATGCCACGGTTCCTCTTGGAACAGACATGGTACTTGCTGAAAGCAAATCCCTTCTTAGCTCCCGAGGCCATTAGTCCTCTGTGAGCATCTCTTGAAGTTCCGGTTACCAAGTCCCTCTTGGCCAATCCGGAGCCACGAGTATAGTTCTTACTCCTCTATGTCTTATAATTCTCAATACCTTGGTTATGAGAAGCAGAGGAGGGAACACATACACCGACTGTTACACCCACGGTGTTACCAGGACGTCCACAGCTATCGCCTGAAGGTCTCGTGACCTGGCGCAATACCTGTCCCATTTTTTGTTCGGGCGGGACGCCATCATGTCCACCTTTGGTCTTTCCCAACGGTTCACAATCATGCGGAAAACTTCCCGATGAAGTTCCCACTCTCCCGGGTGGAGGTCGTGCCTGCTGAGGAAGTCTGCTTCCCAGTCGTCCACTCCCGGAATGAACACTGCTGACAGTGCTATCACATGATTTTCCGCCTAGCGAAAAATCCTTGCAGTTTTGCCACTGCCCTCCTGCTTCTTGTGCCGCCCTTTCTGTTTACGTGGGCGACTGCCGTGATGTTATCCCACTGGATCAATACCGGCTGACCTTGAAGCAGAGGTCTTGCTAAGCTTAGAGCATTATAAATTTGCTCTTAGCTCCAGTATATTTATGTGGAGAGAATTCTCCAGACTTGATCACACTCCTTGTGTGACTGCTCCCCAGCCTCTCAGGCTGGCCTCCGTGGTCACGAGCATCCAATCCTGAATGCCGAATCTGCGGCCCTCTAGAAAATGAGCACTCTGTAATCACCACAGGAGAGACACCCTTGTCCTTGGATATAGGGTTATCCGCTGATGCATCTGAAGATGCGATCCGGACCATTTGTCCAGCAGATCCCACTGAAGAGTTCTTGCGTGAAATCTGCCGAATGGAAGCGCTTCGTAATAAGCCACCATTTTTACCAGGACTCTTGTGCAATGATGCACTGACACTTTTCCTGGTTTTAGGAGGATCCCGATTAGCTCGGATAACTCCCTGGCTTTCTCCTCTGGGAGAAACACCTTTTCCTGGACTGTGTCCAGAATCATCCCTAGGACCAGCAGACGTGTCGTCGGAACAACTGCGGTTTTGGAATATTTAGAATCCACCCGTGCTGTCGTAGAACTACTTGAGATAGTGCTACTCCGACCTCCAACTGTTCTCTGGACCTTGTTCTTATCAGGAGGTCGTCCATTTTCTTTGAAGACGAATCCTCCTTTCGGTCATTACCTTGGTAAGGACCCGGGGTGCCTTGGACAATCCAACGGCATCGTCTTGAAACTGATAGTGACAGTTCTGTACCACGAACCTGAGGTACCCTTGGTGAGAAAAGGCAAATTTTGGGACATGGAGGTAAGCATCCCTGATGTCCCGGGACACCATATAGTCCCCTTGTTCTTTGCTATCACTGCTCTGAGTGACTCCATCTGGATTTGAACCCTTGTAAGTGTTCAAATTTTTCAGATTTAGAATAGGTCTCACCTAGCCTTCAGTACCACCATATAGTGTGGAGTAATACCCCTTTCCTTGTTGTCGGAGGGGTAATTTTATTATCACCTGCTGGGAATACAGCTTGTGAATTGTTTTCAATACTGCCTCCCTGTCGGAGGGAGACATTGGTACAGCAGACTACAGGAACCTGCGAGGGGGGAAACCTCTCGACATTCCAATCTGTACCCCTTGGATACTACTTGTAGGATCCAGGGGTCCTGTACGGTCCCAGCGTCATGCTGAGAACTTGGTAGAAGCGGTGGAGGGCTTCTGTTCCTGGGAATGGGCTGCCTGCTGCAGTCTTCTTCCCTTTCCTCTATCCCTGGGCAGATATGACTCTTATAGGGACGAAAGGACTGAGGCTGAAAAGACGGTGTCTTTTTCTGCAGAGATGTGACTTAGGGTAAAAAACGGTGGATTTTCCAGCAGTTGCCCTGGCCACCAGGTCCCATGGACCGACCCCAAATAACTCCTCCCCTTTATACGGCAATACATCTTTGTGCCGTTTGGAATCTGCATCACCTGACCACTGTCGTGTCCATAAACATCTTCTTGCAGATATGGACATCGCATTTACTCTTGATGCCAGAGTGCAAATATCCCTCTGCGCATCTCGCATATATAGAAATGCATCCTTTAAATGCTCTATAGTCAATAAAATACTGTCCCTGTCAAAGGTATCAATATTTTTAGTCAGGGAATCCGACCAAGCCACCTCAGCTCTGCACATCCAGGCTGAGGCGATCGCTGGTCGCAGTATAACACCAGCATGTGTGTGTATACTTTTTAGGATATTTTTCAGCCTCCTATCAGCTGGCTCCTTAAGTACGGCCCTATCCGTAGATGGTACCGCTACTTGTTCTGATAAGCGTGTGAGCGCCTTATCCACCCTGAGGGGTGTTTCCCACCGCGCCTTAACTTCTGGCGGGAAAGGGTATACCGCCAATAATTTTCTATCGGGGGAAACCCACGCATCATCACACACTTCATTTAATTTATCTGATTCAGGAAAAATTACAGGTAGTTTTTTCACCTCACACATAATACCCTTTTTTGTGGTACTTGGAGTATCAGAAATATGTAACACCTCCTTCATTGCCCTTAACGTGTGGCCCTAAAAGAAAATACGTTTGTTTCTTCACCGTCGACACTGAAATCAGTGTCCGTGTCTGGGTCTGTGTCGACCGACTGAGGTAAATGGGCATTTTACAGCCCCTGACGGTGTTTGAGACGCCTGGACAGATACTAATTTGTTCGCCGGCCCTCTCATGTCGTCAACCGGCTTGCAGCGTGTTGACATTGTCATGTAATTTCCATAAATAAGCCATCCATTCCGGTGTCGACTCCCTAGAGAGTGACATCACCATTACAGGCAATTTGCTCCGCCTCCTCACCAATATTTTCCTCATACATGTCGACACACACGTACCGACATACAGCACACACATAGGGAATGCTCTGATAGAGGACAGGACCCACTAGCCCTTTGGGGAGACAGAGGGAGAGTTTGCCAGCACACACCAAAACGCTATAATTATCCAGGGACAACCTTTATATAAGTGTTCCTCCCTTATAGCATTTTAATATATATACATATCGCCAAATCAGTGCCCCCCCTCTCTGTTTTAACCCTGTTTCTGTAGTGCAGTGCAGGGGAGAGCATGGGAGCCTTCCCACCAGCCTTTCTGTGAGGGAAAATGGCGCTGTGTGCTGAGGAGAATAGGCCCCGCCCCCTTTTCGGCGGGCTTCTTCTCCGGAGTTTTAGATATCTGGCAGGGGTTAAATACATCCATATAGCCTCAAGGGCTATATGTGATGTATTTTTCGCCATACAGGTATTATACATTGCTGCCCAGGGCGCCCCCCTCCAGCGCCCTGCACCCTCCGTGACCGCTGTGTGAAGTGTGCTGACAACAATGGCGCACAGCTGCAGTGCTGTGCGCTACCTGATGAAGACTGAGAGTCTTCTGCCGCCTGGTTCCGGACCTCTTCATCTTCAGCGTCTGCAAGGGGGGTCGGCGGCGCGGCTCCGGGACGAACCCCAGGGCGAGCCCTGTGTTCCGACTCCCTCTGGAGCTATGTCCAGTAGCCTAAGAATCCAATCCATCCTGCACGCAGGTGAGTTGAAAATCTCTCCCCTAAGTCCCTCGATGCAGTGAGCCTGTTGCCAGCAGGACTCACTGAAAATAAAGAACCTAAAAACTTTTTCTAAGTAACTCTTTAAGAGAGCCACCTAGATTGCACCCTTCTCGGCCGGGCACAAAAACCTAACTGAGGCTTGGAGGAGGGTCATAGGGGGAGGAGCCAGTACACACCATGTGATCCTAAAAGCTTGCTTTTGTGCCCTGTCTCCTGCGGAGCCGCTATTCCCCATGGTCCTGACGGAGTCCCCAGCATCCACTAGGACGTTAGAGAAATTTAGTTTACCATAACTTGCTCTTGCGCCCCTAGAGGGGCAGGTAAGGGGTATGGCAGCTCAAAATCAGGCTAGTAATGGGGCGAACACATCAGTGCAGCATGCCCCCTGGATGCGCAGCCTAGGTAGATTTGTACACCTTTACATAGTCACCAAGCCTGGTGTAAAACTTGCTGGCAGCAGTGCTACAGGCGGCTTAGTAAGTGACCTTTCTGACAGTTGGCACCTCTCCCTCAGCAATGCTTACACCCAGAAACATGTAGGCAGATATTGCTTGGCTAAACTGCAGCATAACACATCATTTACATCACAGTGATATACAGAGGTGTAAACACCCAACTAAGCTAAACAGCAGCCACAACAAAACTTCACAATGGAAATACACTGCAGATGTGTACGACACAAAGCGCAGCAATATGGAGCTCGTGGGTACACTTACAGCAGCAGTGCAATGTGACTTGCATGACAATACAACAGAACTTGTTGACATTCGCCTCCCGATCCTTAGGGCTTGTCCTTGTTATTTAATCCGATGAAAAGCAGCCATTGACAACCCGCCTCACGTGCTCTGCATTACTGTAAATAAACAACTTGTTCCCCTCGCAGGGAACACATGAGCGCTGGGCTTTACAGGCAGCGTGGGGAGCCGGAGAGCTACTGATTCATCTATTTGGCTGTTTCCCACATTTCTCCAATTAAAATCATTTGATCCCTCAATTCAAGATATAATGAACAGCTCCATGCAGCGTCTTATATAATGCAAGCTATTTAGGTTAAAAACAACAGAGTTTGCTACATTGTAAAATGTTGGTTCTATATAGTCGACAGAGGTCTCATTCACAAGTTACTGATGTACAGTATTGATGACAATAACGGCTCTAGCCATGCAGAAAATACATCATTTTTTAGAGGCATGGTGTGCCTCCATAATAATGTAACCTCAAACCTCGGCAACGTCACTGGTTATTGGTTGAGCCCACAAGAGCTGCCAAGACCTTCTAGGTGAAATATTCTCTTTACAGTTGCTATGCTATTAATATGTTACAGGAAAAGCACAATTTGGCAAACTTACCTATATCTGTAAAGAAAACCAAAAGGGCCTATTATACAACTATAACACCTATTCTATAAACAACCATTTCTAGATACACTTAGTAATAGAGTATCTAGCACTCAACTCTTCTGTAGTCTCACCATCTTCATCAGGGCCAGATTTATGAATTCTTCCATTCAGGGTTGTCCCCCACCGCTATATCATTAACGGTCAGTGGATTGAACACAGAAAGCGATTCATGCTATCCTATAGTGATTCATGCTATTCTGTTCAATCCAGATGATCTGATTTGTGACATGGACCATGAGGACGAGCCATGGACAAGAGGACTGTTTACTTCTGGTCCCTAGAGGCTGGCAACACTGCAGTCTAGATATGTTCAAGAGGGGTGTGGATCATTAGATCGACAGTGTCTAGGTCGACAATGTTTAGGTCGACCACTATAGGTCGACAGTCACTAGGTCAACAGGGTTGGAAGGTCGACAGGGTTTCTATGTCGACACGTGCTAGGTCGACAGGTCAAAAGGTCGACATGAATTTTTGGGGGGGGTTTGGCATCGTTTTCTTCATAGAGTGACCGGGAACCCCAATTAGTGCACCGTGTCCGCTCGCCATGCTTCGGATTACCGTTCCAATCGTAGTCCACGTGGATCGTTAAGTATGAAAAAGTTCAAAAAAAGAAAAAAGTGAAAAACTCATGTCGACCTTTTGACCTATCGATCTAGGACAAGTCGACCTAGAAACCCTGTCGACCTTCCAACCCTGTCGACCTAGTGACTGTTGACCTAAACATTGTCGACCTTCAGACCGGATCCCGTGCAAGAGACGCTCTAATACAGAGAGAATCCAGCAAATAATTGGTTAGGAGTTACCTTTCTATTATGCACATTTAACCCCTAAAATTGGGTTTACCATACCCTCCCTTTAAACAGGGACACTCATGGATTACACAGGTTCTATGACTGATTAAAACCAGGTGAAACACAGGCTTGAAGTCAGCCAGCCACAGACCATAAGACTCGCCTAGCAGAAATAGACATAGCGTTTATTCTGGAACCCAGTAAACTAATGTCTCTTTGAGCATCCCTCATATATAAGACAGCATCTTTTATATGCCCAAGGGTCATTAAAATGGTATCCTTATCCAGGGTCTCAATATCCGCTGATAAAGAATCTGTCCATGCTGCTACAGCACTACAAACCCAGGCCGACGCAATTGTCGGCCTAAGTAACGTACCAGAATGTGTGTAAATGTGTGAGGTGAATGGGAGCAATGGCGCACCGCTTCACTGCTGTGCGTTACCTCTATGAAGATCAAGGTGTGTTCTGCCACCTCTGAAGTCTTTTCCTCACATACTCACCCGGCTTCTTTCTTCCGGCTCTGCGAGGAGGACGGTGCGGCTCTGGAACGGACGGAGAGGGTGAGACCTGCGTACCGATCCCTCTGGAGCTAATGGTGTCCAGTAGCCTAAGAAAAAGAGCCCTGAAACTCAGAGAAGTGGGTCTGTTTCTCTCTCCTCAGTCCCTCGATGCAGGGAGTCTGTTGCCAGCAGGCTCCCTGAAAATAAAAAACCTAACTAAAATACTTTTTTTTTACAGGAAACTCAGGAGAGCTCCCTGAAAGCACCCAGTCTCCACTGGGCACAGTATCAAACTGAGGTCTGGAGGAGGGGCATAGAGGGAGGAGCCAGTGCACACCCAGATCCAAAGTCTTTCTTAAAGTGCCCATGTCTCCTGCGGAGCCCATCTATCCCATGGTCCTTACGGAGTCCCAGCATCCTCTAGGACGTTAGAGAAATAGGATTTTAATTACCTACCGATAAATCCTTTTCTCGTAGTCCGTAGAGGATGCTGGGGTCCACATTAGTACCATGGGGTATACACGGGTCTACTAGGAGCCACTGGCACTTTAAGAGTTTGAGAGTGTGGGCTGGCTCCTCCCTCTATGCTCCTCCTACCAGACTCAGTCTAGAAACTGTGCCCGAGGAGACGGACATCTTCGAGAGAAGGATATTACACAGATAGTGGCGAGATTCACACCAGCTCAAACATACAAGGCAAACCAAGCTAACCAGCTTAAAAAAAATCAGCAAAGGCTGAACAACATTACTTAACCAAGTGACAAAACAGTACTCAACCAAGAACCAAGCAGTACTGAACTAAGTAACCACTGCAGGATCACGAAGCGCTGGGCAGGCGCCCAGCATCCTCTACGGGCTACGAGAAAAGGATTTACCAGTAGGTAATTAAAATCCTATTTACTCTTACTTCCTAGAGGATGCTGGGGTCCACATTAGTACCATGGGGATGTACCAAAGCTCCCAGAACGGGAGGGAGAGCGCGGAGGCTCCTGCAGAACCGATTGACCAAACTTCAGCTCCTCAGAGGCCAAAGTATCGAACTTGTAGAACTTTGCAAACGTGTTCAACCCAGACCAAGTAGCCGCTCAGCAAAGCTGTAAAGCCGAGACACCCCGGGCAGCCGCCCAGGAAGAACACACCATACGAGTAGAGTGGGCCTTAACAGACGTAGGACACGGCAAGCCTGCCGTAGAATACGCATGCTGGATAGTGAACCTGATCCAGCGAGATTTTCAGAGCCCTTGATGAAATTGAGGAGCCAGAAGCAACCGGCACCACAATAGGTTGGTTGATATGAAATGCCTTCGGAAGGAACTGCGGACGCGTCCGAAACTCAGTTCCATCTTCATGGAAGATCAATGTAGGGGCTCTTACAAGACAAAGCCCCCAACTTCGACACACGTCAAGCAGAAGCTAAGGCCAACAAAGTGACAGCCTTCCACGTGAGAAACTTGACCTCAACCTCCGGTAGAGGTTCGAACCAATCTGATTGGAGGAACTGTAACACCACGTTAAGATCCCAGGGCACCGTAGGCAGCACAAAGGGAGGCTGGATGTGCAGAACCCCTTTAAAGAAAGTCTGACCTCAGGGAGGGAAGCCAATTGTTTCTGCAAGAAAATGGATAGAGCCGAAATCTGGACCTTTACGGATCCCAACCTCAGGCCCATATCCACACCTGTTTGCAGGAAGTAGAGAAACCGTCCCAGTTGAAACTCCACCGTAGGAAACTTCTTTGACTTACACCAAGATACATATTTTTTTCAAATATGATGGTAATGTTTAGACATTACTCCTTTCCTAGCCTGTAACAGGGTAGGAATAACTTTGTTCGGAATGCCCTTCCGAGCTAATATCTGGCGTTCAATCTCCATGCCGTCAAACACAGCCGCGGTAAGTCTTGATAAGCGAACGGCCCCTGCTGCAGCAGGTCCTCCCGAAGAGGAAGAGGCCTCGGATCTTCCAGCAGTAGATCCAGAAGATCCGTGTACCAAGCCCTTCTTGGCCAGTCTGGGGCAATGAGGACTGCCTGAACTCTTGTTCTCCTTAAGAGTTTCAGAACTCTTGGAATGAGGGGGAGTGGAGGAAACACGTACACCGACTGGAACACCCACGGAGTCACTAGGGCGTCAGCCGCCACGGCTTGTGGGTACCTCGACCTGGAACAATACTACCGAAGCTTCTTGTTGAGACGAGAGGCCATCATGTCTATTTGAGGTATACCCCAAAGATCTGTTACCTCCGTGAACACCTCCAGATGGAGTCCCCACTCTCCTGGATGGCGATCGTGTCTGCTGAGGAAGTCCGCTTCCCAGTTGTCTACTCTCAGAATGAAGAGTGAAGACAGCGCCACAGCGTGCTTTTCTGCCCAGAGGATGATTCTGGTTACCTCTGACACTGCAGCTCTGCTCTTCGTTCCACCCTGTCGGTTTATGTAGGCCACCGTCATTACATTGTCCGACTGCACTTGAATGGCTCGATTTCGCAGAAGATGAGCCGCTTTGAGAAGCCCGTTGTAGACGGCTCTTAGTTCCAGAACATTTATCTGAAGACTGGATTCCAGGCTTGACCACCTTCCTTGGAAGGATTCCCCCTGAGTGACTGCGCCCCAGCTCCGGAGACTTGCATCCGCGATAAGAAGGACCCAGTCCTGAATCCCGAACCTGCTGCCCTCCAGAAGGTGAGGCATTTGCAGCCACCAGAGGAGTGAAATCCTGGCTTTCGGCGACAGACGTATCCTCTGGTCCATGTAAAGGTGAGAACCTGACCATTTGTCTAGGAGATCTAGTTGGAAGGACCGAGCATGAAACCTTCTGTACTGTAGAGCCTCATAGGAGGAAACCATCTTCCCCAGAAGGCGAATGCACTGATGAACCGATACTTGGGTTGGCTTCAGACATCCTGGACCATTGTTTGAATCACCAACGCTTTCTCCTTCGGCAGAAACACCCTCTGCACTTCCGTGTCGAGGATCATCCCCAGAAAAGACAATCTCCTTGTCAGTTCCACATGTGACTTTGGAAGGTTGAGGATCCAACCGTGTTCCATGAGCAGACAAGTCGTGAGAACAATGGACTGCAACAACGTCTCTCGGGACGATGCCTTTTTATTATTATTATTATTATCCTTTATTTATATGGCGCCACAAGGGTTCCGCAGGGCCCAATTACAGAGTACATAAACAAATAATCAAACAGGAAAACAGCAATTTACAGTTGATGACAGTATAGGACAAGTACAGGGTAAATAAACATAGTTACATCAGCAGATGACACTGGAATAAGTATCAGGTGGCAGAAGACTGATGGATTTGGTGCAGTTGAAGATTATTAAAGTAAGAAAGGAGAAGCACATGAGGGAAGAGGGCCCTGCTCGTGAGAGCTTACATTCTAAAGGGGATTATCAGCAGATCGTCCAGATATGGGATTATGTTCACACCCTATCTGCGGAGGAGAACCATCATCTCTGCTATCACCTTGGTGAACAACCTCGGTGCTGTGGAGAGGCCGAATGGCAGTGCCTGAAATTGATAGTGACTGTCTAACAGTGAAAATCTGAGATAAGCCTGGTGTGGTGGCCAAATCTGAATGTGGAGGTACGCATCCTTGATATCCAGGGATACCAGGAATTCTCCCTCCTCTAGACCTGAAATCACTGCTCTGAGAGACTCCATTTTGAATTTGAACACCCTCAGGTAAGGGTTCAACGATTTCAAGTTCAAAATTGGTCTGACCGAACCATCCGGTTTCGGTACCACAAAAAGGTTTGAATAATAACCCTTGTTTTGCATATGAGGTGGAACTGGGACAATGACCTGTGACTTTTCCAATTTTAGGATGGCTTCCCGTAGGATAGCCCTGTCTGTCAGCAAAGCTGGCAAGCCTGATTTGAAGAATCGGTGAGGAGGGAGTTTTTGAAACTCCAGTCTGTACCCCTGGGACACAATATCCTGTACCCAGGGATCCAGGCCGGACAACACCCAGACGTGTCTGAAACGTCTGAGTCTCGCACCCACCAGCCCATCATCCAGGCTGTGCGGTCCACCGTCATGCCGAGGATTTTGAGGAAGCAGAAGCAGGTCTCTGGTCCTGGGAGACTGCGGGTGCAGGCTTTTTGGATTTTGCACAACCACCTCTAAAGAAAGTGGTAGGAGGCTTGGACTTTTTGGCCTTAGCGGTCCGAAAGGACTGCGACACAGCTGAAGAAAATGGTTTCTTCGTAGAAGGTGTAGCAGAGGGAAGGAAAGGTGACTTACCCGCGGTTGCCGTGGAAATCCACGCATCCAAAACTTCCCCAAAAAGAGCCTGACCTGTGTAGGGTAGGTTCTCCACACTCCTGGATTCCGCGTCTGCAGACCATTGGCGTAGCCAGAGTCCCCTGCAAGCTGAGACAGACATGGAAGATATCCGTGCAGTCAGCGTACCCAGGTCCTTCATGGATTCCACCATGAACCCCGCAGAATCCTGTATGTTACACAGAAACAATTCAATGTCACTTCTATCCATTGTATCCAAATCCTCTAGTAAAGTGTCTGACCACTTTACTATAGCTTTAGAAATCCATGCACAGGCAATAGTGGGCCTTAACGCCACTCCTGAAGCAGTGTACATGGATTTGAGCCTAGTGTCAATCTTACGATCAGCCGGTTCTTTTAACGCGGTAGATCCAGGGACAGGTAAAACTACCTTTTTAGACACTGTGGAGACAGATGCGTCAACTACGGGTGGGTTTTCCCATTTTTTTCCTATCCTCCTCAGGGAAGGGAAAAGCAACCAGAACCCTTTTCGGGATCTGGAATTTTTCTCCGGGTTTTCCCACGATTTTTCGAATATAGTGTTTAATTCTTTTGACGCAGGGAAGGTTAGCGAGGCTTTCTTATTGTCAGTGAAGTAAGCCTCCTCAACCTGCTCAGGTGGCGTGTCATTAATGTTTAACACATCTCTAATGGCCTCAATCATAAGCTGCACCCCCTTTGCAAGGGATGCCGCACCCCTCAGCACGTCCCCATCACCATCTGCTGTATCAAAGTCGGTATCCGTGTCATCTTGCATAATCTGGGCAAGTGCAAGTTTCTGTGGGAACATGCTAGGGGATTTTGCAGGAATAGGTACAGAACCTGACCAAACTGCCATAGATTTCTTTAACACCTGAGTTTCAGTCTCAGTATGAGCTACCCTGGTAGAGATCTGAGAGATCATGCCCTTAATAGAGGACAACCACTCAGGCTCATTAATTGGAATTTGAGACAAAACATTACATTCCTGTGTACATGGAATGGATTCTTCCTGAGATGAAACATCCTCGGCAGCATATGACACAGAGGCCCTAGACATGGCTATGTGAGACAACAAACACACACACACACACACACGGAAATGTCAGACACAGTTTCCCCCTAAGTATGCCACAGAGAGACACAAAGATTGGAGCCAACCCACACACAGCGCTTACTGAGGTAGATACAATACAACTACCTAGCGTTTACTGTGTACATTAATAGACTACACAGTATTTACACAGCCTCCCCCCCTTCCCCCTTCTACAACCCTCTAGTACCACACAGGATAGCTGCAGTTGCTTGGAAGGACAGCTCTCCCTGTCAGCGTCTCTGTATAGGATCTGCAGGCAGGAAAATGGCGCTGAACACTGCTGGGTCCGCTCTGAGGAGAAGCTCTGCCCCCTGAACATGGCGCTGCTTCACGCTCTTCCATTCTTTATACTGGCCTGAGGATTTCTGCTGGCAGTGTAACCGAGGTCCCTGACAGGCTTGCTGACCAGTATAGGGTATCGGCGCTGGTTTAGGGCGTCCCTCACAGCACCGCACTATGTACCACTGATCCTCTGGAGCGCAGTTAATACTGCGCTCCCACCCTGTTGCCGCCATCTTCACACCGGCTCCCCGCTTGCTGAGGGGGCTGGTGACTCACTCGCCACCGGAATCTTCTGGCTCTGTTAGGGGTGGGCGGCATGCGGCTAACGATCATCACCCTCAGGAGCTAATGCCCTGTCAGCGGAGATAGTGGCTCAAAACCCCTCAGGGCGGACACTACTCCCCCCCTAAGTCCCACGAAGCAGGGAGGCTGTTGCCAGCAGCCTCCCTGTGCCTAACTTAACTCTTAGAAAAATAATAAAACTAAAGAAGCTCTAGGAGCTCCCCTAGCTGTGACCGGCTCCTCTGGGCACATTTTCCAAACTGAGTCTGGTAGGAGGGGCATAGAGGGAGGAGCCAGCCCACACTCTCAAACTCTTAAAGTGCCTGTGGCTCCTAGTTGACCCGTCTATACCCTATGGTGCTAATGTGGAGCCCAGCATCCTCTAGGACATAAGAGATAGGGGGGAAATGTATCAAACCTTAGGGGTCAATACTATTAGGTGCAAGTTGCCGTTTTCTCTGCAAATTCACATTTTGCAATCCAATTAGAACTCACATTGAACTGCATTTTTACATTCGTACCTTACTGAGGGTGAGAGATGGTAGGGAAAATCCTAATTATAAACTTAAAATGTCAGGACAACATGCAGAACACATAACACTTTGGAAACACCCACAATGACTAATTAGATAATTGGAAGCTTCCAATTATCTTAATTAGTCCAATAATATTACAGGTCATTTTTGGGATTTAAAAAGAACTGGCCTCAACTTTTCATTGCTTTATGCACTCCAAATTTAACTTGAGTATTTAGTTTTTGAAAAATAATTGCTTTACATTTTTATTTTAAACATTTTTTAAAGTCACCTCAAAAGCATATTTTCCCTACTTTCTTTTTTAGTTTTCGTATAAAAAAGTAAACTAAAAGGTTTTTTTTATCATTTTTCTATTAAATGCACAAATCAGCCATTTAGCATCTAGTGAATTCCTTTTTCCCACTAACATCCTTCTGTATGATTCTGCTAATGAAATAGTCACTTTTCTGGGGTCCAGAAAGGCCCCCTCCCCCCCACATTTGCATGCACTTCTCTCACATTGCACATGGCTGACAATTTGCAAACTCCTACTGAGAGCGTGGTGAATAGGCATTTTAAATTGGATCGGAGATTCTCGGAACACACATTCATGCGAATGTCTGCGAGTTTCATGAAACAACTTGCATCTAATTGGATTGGCGAGAGAGAAAGTGTAGTGAGATAAAGTACCAACCAATCAGCTGCTGTCATTTTTCAGTGCCTGTAAAGTGACAAGAGCTGATTGGTTGGTATTTTTCACTCTCCATGTTGTAAACCGACTCTCCGTGTCGGTTTACTAACTTTGATAAATCTTCCCTATAGCTCCAAAATGCAGACAATATAGAGGTGTGTACTGTATCTGTTACTTGCCAGGTGAGGTGTGTATCTCGGGTCCCATGAGTGAACAGCCTTTTGAAGACAGTCCCTTTTTCAAACATATGATACTTATCTCCAAAATAATCACCTGATGAACCCAAGTGTACAAGACAAGTTGGAAAAGGTTTCTGTAGTGGTTTGACATTATTCAGGACCTAAAAGGATGTATGGGGTGAATCGTACAGCCATTATTCAGGACCTAAATGGATGTATGGGGTGAATCGTACAGCACGAGCCAAATATCAAGTTGCAATGGGATTGTACACTATGAAGCCCTACAGGGGTATAAGGTATGATCCCCTTATCACAATACATTCCATTGGCAAATGCATCTACTGTTTTAGGACAATGGGGTTGATTTATCAAGAGTGAAGAAGTGGACAGTTGCCCATAGTAACCAATATACCTATGGTGTTATAGAATATACTTGATAAATGCTACCTCAAAGCCTATTGGTTGCATTGGGAAACTTTCCCACTTCTTCTCTCTCTACTTGATAAATCAACCCCATAGTCACACTCACATCTGAGATCCCAGCAAAAGAAGAAAAAAAGAAATAAGAGAAGAACCGTCGACATAAAAGTGATTTTTAACCAGATGAACCTGCATTTAAATCAACATATTCTAGTCCTAACACGACAGAGCATAGGAACCTAATTCATTAATCGCCTACCTTGAGGGTATGACAGCTCAGACTCTTACGTAAACAAGTGCGAATGTACTTTTGGCAACAGATTTGCCTTTTGTTACCTAGTCCTTTAGGATCCCGGCATACTCTACAAATGACAGGAACAAAAATCATTTGTCCTAGAATATTCAACAATTAAGCGCCGAAAGCAGTTCTCATGTGCTGTAACATGTCTGCTGAATTACACCCATGTTACAAGTACATTGGGTAACTGGCAGTGGTTTATTCAAGCAGGTAACCACGGCAACCACAATTATATATACTACCATTTATTACACAGGGATTACAGCATGTACACATACATTATACATAAGTGGTAACGCTGCCAACAAATGTGACCCCGATATGTTAATTTTCTCTATTATATTTACAGAAAAATTAGGTGGTTTGTAAAAAATAAGATTTTACTTACCGATAAATCTATTTCTCGGAGTCCGTAGTGGATGCTGGGGTTCCTGAAAGGACCATGGGGAATAGCGGCTCCGCAGGAGACAGGGCACAAAAAGTAAAGCTTTTTCCGATCAGGTGGTGTGCACTGGCTCCTCCCCCTATGACCCTCCTCCAGACTCCAGTTAGGTACTGTGCCCGGACGAGCGTACACAATAAGGGAGGATTTTGAATCCCGGGTAAGACTCATACCAGCCACACCAATCACACCGTACAACTTGTGATCTAAACCCAGTTAACCGTATGATAACAGCGGAGCCTCTGAAAGATGGCTTCCTTCAACAATAACCCGAATTAGTTAACAATAACTATGTACAATTTATGCAGATAATCCGCACTTGGGATGGGCGCCCAGCATCCACTACGGACTCCGAGAAATAGATTTATCGGTAAGTAAAATCTTATTTTCTCTATCGTCCTAGTGGATGCTGGGGTTCCTGAAAGGACCATGGGGATTATACCAAAGCTCCCAAACGGGCGGGAGAGTGCGGATGACTCTGCAGCACCGAATGAGAGAACTCCAGGTCCTCCTTAGCCAGAGTATCAAATTTGTAAAATTTTACAAACGTGTTCTCCCCTGACCACGTAGCTGCTCGGCAAAGTTGCAATGCCGAGACCCCTCGGGCAGCCGCCCAAGATGAGCCCACCTTCCTTGTGGAGTGGGCCTTTACAGATTTAGGCTGTGGCAGGCCTGCCACAGAATGTGCAAGTTGGATTGTGCTACAGATCCAACGAGCAATCGTCTGCTTAGACGCAGGAGCACCCATCTTGTTGGGTGCATACAATATAAACAACGAGTCAGATTTTCTGACTCCAGCTGTCCTTGCAATATATATTTTTAATGCTCTGACAACGTCCAGTAACTTGGAGTCCTCCAAGTCACTTGTAGCCGCAGGCACTACAATAGGCTGGTTCAGATGAAATGCTGACACCACCTTAGGGAGAAAATGCGGACGAGTCCGCAGTTCTGCCCTGTCCGAATGGAAAATCAGATATGGGCTTTTGTAAGATAAAGCTGCCAATTCTGACACTCTCCTGGCAGAAGCCAGGGCTAGAAGCATGGTCACTTTCCATGTGAGATATTTCAAATCCACCTTTTTTAGTGGTTCAAACCAATGAGATTTTAGGAAGTCCAAAACCACATTGAGATCCCACGGTGCCACTGGAGGCACCACAGGAGGCTGTATATGCAGCACTCCCTTAACAAAGGTCTGGACTTCAGGGACTGAAGCCAATTCTTTTTGAAAGAAAATCGACAGGGCCGAAATTTGAACCTTAATAGATCCCAATTTGAGACCCATTGACAATCCTGATTGCAGGAAATGTAGGAATCGACCCAGTTGAAATTCCTCCGTCGGAGCACTCCGATCTTCGCACCACGCAACATATTTTCGCCAAATTCGGTGATAATGTTGCACGGTTACTTCCTTCCTTGCTTTAATCAAAGTAGGAATGACTTCTTCCGGCATGCCTTTTTCCTTTAGGATCCGGCGTTCAACCGCCATGCCGTCAAACGCAGCCGCGGTAAGTCTTGAAACAGACAGGGACCCTGCTGAAGCAAGTCCCTCCTTAGAGGTAGAGGCCACGGATCTTCCGTGATCATCTCTTGAAGTTCCGGGTACCAAGTCCTTCTTGGCCAATCCGGAACCACTAGTATCGTTCTTACGCCTCTTTGCCGTATAATTCTCAATACTTTTGGTATGAGAGGCAGAGGAGGAAACACATACACCGACTGGTACACCCAAGGCGTTACCAGCGCGTCCACAGCTATTGCCTGCGGATCTCTTGACCTGGCGCAATACCTGTCCAGTTTTTTGTTGAGGCGAGACGCCATCATGTCCACCATTGGTCTTTCCCAACGGGTTACCAGCATGTGGAAGACTTCTGGATGAAGTCCCCACTCTCCCGGGTGAAGATCGTGTCTGCTGAGGAAGTCTGCTTCCCAGTTGTCCACTCCCGGGATGAACACTGCTGACAGTGCTATCACATGATTCTCTGCCCAGCGAAGAATCCTTGCAGCTTCTGCCATTGCACTCCTGCTTCTTGTGCCGCCCTGTCTGTTCACATGGGCGACTGCCGTGATGTTGTCCGACTGGATCAACACCGGTTTTCCCTGAAGCAGAGGTTCTGCCTGGCTTAGAGCATTGTATATTGCTCTTAGTTCCAGAATGTTTATGTGAAGAGACGTTTCCAGGCTCGTCCATACTCCCTGGAAGTTTCTTCCTTGTGTGACTGCTCCCCAGCCTCTCAGGCTGGCGTCCGTGGTCACCAGGATCCAATCCTGTATGCCGAATCTGCGGCCCTCCAATAGATGAGCACTCTGCAACCACCACAGAAGAGACACCCTTGTCCTTGGAGACAGGGTTATCCGCAGGTGCATCTGAAGATGCGACCCTGACCATTTGTCCAACAGATCCCTTTGGAAAATTCTTGCGTGGAATCTGCCGAATGGAATTGCTTCGTAAGAAGCCACCATTTTTCCCAGGACTCTTGTGCATTGATGTACAGACACCTTTCCTGGTTTTAGGAGGTTCCTGACAAGCTCGGATAACTCCTTGGCTTTTTCCTCCGGGAGAAAAACCTTTTTCTGAACCGTGTCCAGAATCATCCCTAGAAACAGCAGACGAGTTGTCGGCATTAACTGGGATTTTGGAATATTCAGAATCCACCCGTGCTGTTTTAGCACTTCTTGAGACAGTGCTAATCCCATCTCTAGCTGTTCTCTGGACCTCGCCCTTATTAGGAGATCGTCCAAGTATGGGATAATTAATACGCCTTTTCTTCGAAGAAGAATCATCATCTCGGCCATTACCTTTGTAAAGATCCGAGGTGCCGTGGACAATCCGAACGGCAGCGTCTGAAACTGATAGTGACAGTTTTGTACAACGAACCTGAGGTACCCCTGGTGTGAGGGGTAAATTGGAACGTGGAGATACGCATCCTTGATGTCCAAGGATACCATAAAGTCCCCCTCTTCCAGGTTCGCTATCACTGCTCTGAGTGACTCCATTTTGAACTTGAACTTCTTTATGTACAGGTTCAAGGACTTCAGATTTAGAATAGGCCTTACCGAGCCATCCGGCTTCGGTACCACAAAAAGAGTGGAATAATACCCCTTCCCTTGTTGCAGAAGAGGTACCTTGACTATCACCTGCTGAGAGTACAGCTTGTGAATGGCTTCCAACACCGTCTCCCTTTCGGAGGGGGACGTTGGTAAAGCAGACTTCAGGAAACGGCGAGGTGGATCTGTCTCTAATTCCAACCTGTATCCCTGAGATATTATCTGCAGGATCCAGGGATCTACTTGCGAGTGAGCCCACTGCGCGCTGTAATTTTTGAGACGACCCCCCACCGTCCCCGAGTCCGCTTGAGAAGCCCCAGCGTCATGCTGAGGCTTTTGTAGAAGCCGGGGAGGGCTTCTGATCCTGGGAAGGAGCTGCGTGTTGCTGTCTCTTCCCTCGACCTTTGCCTCGTGGCAGATATGAATAGCCCTTTGCTCTCTTATTTTTAAAGGAACGAAAGGGCTGCGGTTGAAAAGTCGGTGCCTTTTTCTGTTGGGGAGTGACTTGAGGTAGAAAGGTGGATTTCCCGGCTGTAGCCGTGGCCACCAAATCTGATAGACCGACTCCAAATAACTCCTCCCCTTTATACGGCAAAACTTCCATATGCCGTTTTGAATCCGCATCGCCTGTCCACTGTCGCGTCCATAAAGCTCTTCTGGCCGAAATGGACATAGCACTTACCCGTGATGCCAGTGTGCATATATCCCTCTGTGCATCACGCATATAAAGAAATGCATCCTTTATTTGTTCTAACGACAGTAAAATATTGTCCCTGTCCAGGGTATCAATATTTTCAATCAGGGACTCTGACCAAACTACCCCCGCACTGCCCATCCAGGCAGTCGCTACAGCTGGTCGTAGTATAACACCTGCATGTGTGTATATACTTTTTTGGATATTTTCCATCCTCCTATCTGATGGATCTTTAAGTGCGGCCGTCTCAGGAGAGGGTAACGCCACTTGTTTAGATAAGCGTGTTAGCGCCTTGTCCACCCTAGGAGGTGTTTCCCAGCGCTCCCTAACCTCTGGCGGGAAAGGGTATAATGCCAATAATTTCTTTGAAATTATCAGCTTTTTATCAGGGGCAACCCACGCTTCATTACACACGTCATTTAGTTCTTCTGATTCAGGAAAAACTATAGGTAGTTTTTTCATACCCCACATAATACCCTGTTTAGTGGTACCTGTAGTATCAGCTAAATGTAACGCCTCCTTCATTGCCAAAATCATATAACGTGTGGCCCTACTGGAAAATACGGTTGATTCGTCACCGTCACCACTGGAGTCATCGCCTGTGTCTGGGTCTGTGTCGACCGACTGAGGCAAAGGGCGTTTCACAGCCCCTGACGGTGTTTGAGTCGCCTGGACAGGCACTAATTGATTGTCCGGCCGTCTCATGTCGTCAAACGACTGCTTTAGCGTGTTGACACTATCCCGTAGTTCCATAAATAAAGGCATCCATTCTGGTGTCGACTCCCTAGGGGGTGACATCCTCATATTTGGCAATTGCTCCGCCTCCACACCAATATCGTCCTCATACATGTCGACACACACGTACCGACACACAGCAGACACACAGGGAATGCTCCTAATGAAGACAGGACCCACTAGCCCTTTGGGGAGACAGAGGGAGAGTTTGCCAGCACACACCAAAAGCGCTATATATATATCAGGGATAGCCTTATAATAAGTGCTCCCTTATAGCTGCTTTGTTATATCAAAATATCGCCATAAATGTGCCCCCCCCCCTCTCTGTTTTACCCTGTTTCTGTAGTGCAGTGCAGGGGAGAGACTTGGGAGCCGTCCTGACCAGCGGAGCTGTGAGAGGAAATGGCGCCGTGTGCTGAGGAGATAGGCCCCGCCCCTTTTCCGGCGGGCTCGTCTCCCGCTATTTAGAAAAATTAGGCAGGGGTTAAATATCTCCATATAGCCTCTAGGGCTATATGTGAGGTATTTTTAGCCTTTATAGGTACTCATTTGCCTCCCAGGGCGCCCCCCTCCCAGCGCCCTGCACCCTCAGTGACTGCCGTGTGAAGTGTGCTGAGAGGAAAATGGCGCACAGCTGCAGTGCTGTGCGCTACCTTTAGAAGACTGCAGGAGTCTTCAGCCGCCGATTCTGGACCTCTTCTGACTTCAGCATCTGCAAGGGGGCCGGCGGCGCGGCTCCGGTGACCATCCAGGCTGTACCTGTGATCGTCCCTCTGGAGCTTGATGTCCAGTAGCCAAGAAGCCAATCCATCCTGCACGCAGGTGAGTTGACTCCTTCTCCCCTCAGTCCCTCGCTGCAGTGATCCTGTTGCCAGCAGGAATCACTGTAAAATAAAAAACCTAGCTAAACTTTTTCTAAGCAGCTCTTTAGGAGAGCCACCTAGATTGCACCCTTCTCGGCCGGGCACAAAAATCTAACTGGAGTCTGGAGGAGGGTCATAGGGGGAGGAGCCAGTGCACACCACCTGATCGGAAAAAGCTTTACTTTTTGTGCCCTGTCTCCTGCGGAGCCGCTATTCCCCATGGTCCTTTCAGGAACCCCAGCATCCACTAGGACGATAGAGAAATAAGATTTTACTTACCGATAAATCTATTTCTCGTAGTCCGTAGTGGATGCTGGGGACTCCGTCAGGACCATGGGGAATAGCGGCTCCGCAGGAGACAGGGCACAAAACTAAAGCTTTAGGATCAGGTGGTGTGTACTGGCTCCTCCCCCTATGACCCTCCTCCAAGCCTCAGTTAGGATACTGTGCCCGGACGAGCGTACACAATAAGGAAGGATATTGAATCCCGGGTAAGACTCATACCAGCCACACCAATCACACCGTATAACTTGTGATCTAAACCCAGTTAACAGTATGACAAACGTAGGAGCCTCTGAACAGACGGCTCACAACAAATAACAACCCGATTTTTTTGTAACAATAACTATGTACAAGTATTGCAGACAATCCGCACTTGGGATGGGCGCCCAGCATCCACTACGGACTACGAGAAATAGATTTATCGGTAAGTAAAATCTTATTTTCTCTGACGTCCTAAGTGGATGCTGGGGACTCCGTCAGGACCATGGGGATTATACCAAAGCTCCCAAACGGGCGGGAGAGTGCGGATGACTCTGCAGCACCGAATGAGAGAACTCCAGGTCCTCTTTAGCCAGGGTATCAAATTTGTAGAATTTTACAAACGTGTTCTCCCCCGACCACGTAGCTGCTCGGCAGAGTTGTAATGCCGAGACCCCTCGGGCAGCCGCCCAGGATGAGCCCACCTTCCTTGTGGAATGGGCCTTGACAGATTTAGGCTGTGGCAGGCCTGCCACAGAATGTGCAAGTTGAATTGTGCTACAAATCCAACGAGCAATCGTCTGCTTAGAAGCAGGAGCACCCAGCTTGTTGGGTGCATACAGTATAAACAGCGAGTCAGATTTTCTGACTCCAGACGTCCTTGAAATGTATATTTTCAATGCCCTGACAACGTCCAGCAACTTGGAATCTTCCAAATCGCTAGTAGCCGCAGGCACCACAATAGGCTGGTTCAGGTGAAACGCTGACACCACCTTAGGCAGAAACTGAGGACGCGTCCGCAGTTCTGCCCTGTCCGAATGGAAAATCAGATATGGGCTCTTATACGATAAAGCCGCCAATTCTGATACTCTCCTGGCTGAAGCCAGGGCCAGTAGCATGGTTACTTTCCATGTAAGATATTTCAAATCCACCGATTTGAGTGGCTCAAACCAATGGGATTTGAGAAAATCCAAAACTACATTCAGGTCCCACGGAGCCACTGGGGGCACAACCGGGGGCTGTATATGTAGTACTCCTTTTACAAAAGTCTGGACTTCAGGAACTGAAGCCAATTCTTTCTGGAAGAAAATCGACAGGGCCGAAATTTGAACCTTAATGGACCCCAATTTGAGGCCCATAGACAATCCTGTTTGCAGGAAATGTAGGAATCGACCCAGTTGAAATTCCTCCGTGGGAGCCTTCCTGGCCTCACACCACGCAACATATTTTCTCCAAATGCGGTGATAATGTTGTGCAGTCACCTCCTTCCTGGCTTTAACCAGTGTAGGAATGACCTCTTCTGGAATGCCTTTTTCCTTTAGAATTCGGCGTTCAACCGCCATGCCGTCAAACGCAGCCGCGGTAAGTCTTGGAATAGACACGGTCCCTGCTGAATCAGGTCCCGTCTTAGAGGTAGAGGCCACGGATTTTCCGTGAGCATCTCCTGAAGTTCCGGGTACCAAGTTCTTCTTGGCCAATCCGGAGCCACGAGTATCGTTCTTACTCCCCTTTGCCGTATAATTCTCAGTACTTTGGGTATGAGAGGCAGAGGAGGAAACACATACACTGACTGGTACACCCACGGTGTTACCAGAGCGTCCACAGCTATTGCCTGAGGGTCTCTTGACCTGGCGCAATACCTGTCCAGTTTTTTGTTGAGGCGAGATGCCATCATATCCACCTTTGGTTTTTCCCAACGGTTCACAATCATGTGGAAGACTTCTGGATGAAGTCCCCACTCTCCCGGGTGTAGATCGTGTCTGCTGAGGAAGTCTGCTTCCCAGTTGTCTACTCCCGGAATGAACACTGCTGACAGTGCTATCACATGATCTTCCGCCCAGCGAAGAATCCTTGCAGCTTCTGCCATTGCTCTCCTGCTTCTTGTGCCGCCCTGTCTGTTTACGTGGGCGACTGCCGTGATGTTGTCCGACTGGATCAACACCGGCTGACCCTGAAGCAGGGGTTTTGCCAGGCTTAGAGCATTGTAAATTGCTCTTAGCTCCAGTATATTTATATGAAGAGACATCTCCAGGCTTGACCATACTCCCTGGAAGTTTCTTCCCTGTGTGACCGCTCCCCAGCCTCTCAGACTGGCATCCGTGGTCACCAGGACCCAGTCCTGTATGCCGAATCTGCGGCCCTCTAACAGATGAGCACTCTGCAACCACCACAGAAGAGACACCCTTGTCCGTGGCGATAAGGTTATCCGCTGATGCATCTGCAGATGCGATCCGGACCATTTGTCCAGCAGATCCCACTGAAAAGTTTGTGCGTGGAATCTGCCGAATGGAATTGCTTCGTAAGAAGCCACCATCTTTCCCAGGACTCTTGTGCATTGATGCACTGACACTTTTCCTGGTTTTAGGAGGTTCCTGACAAGTTCGGATAACTCCTTGGCTTTCTCCTCCGGAAGAAACACCTTTTTCTGAACCGTGTCCAGAATCATTCCCAGGAACAGCAGACGTGTTGTCGGGGTCAACTGAGATTTTGGAAAATTCAGAATCCACCCGTGTTGTTGCAGCACTACTTGGGTTAGTGCTACTCCGTCCTCCAGCTGTTCTCTGGACCTTGCCCTTATCAGGAGATCGTCCAAGTAAGGGATAATTTATACGCCTCTTCTTCGCAGAAGAATCATCATTTCGGCCATTACCTTGGTAAAGACCCGAGGTGCCGTGGACAATCCAAACGGCAGCGTCTGAAACTGATAATGACAGTTTTGCACCACGAACCTGAGGTACCCTTGATGTGAAGGGCAAATTGGGACATGCAGGTAAGCATCCTTTATGTCCAGGGACACCATAAAGTCCCCTTCTTCCAGATTCGCTATCACTGCTCTGAGTGATTCCATCTTGAACTTGAATTTTTGTATGTACAGGTTCAAAGATTTCAGATTTAGAATAGGTCTTACCGAGCCGTCCGGCTTCGGTACCACAAATAGCGTGGAGTAATACCCCTTTCCCTGTTGTAGGAGGGGTACCTTGACTATCACCTGCTGAGAAAACAGCTTGTGAATGGCTTCCAATACCGTCGCCCTGTCTGAGGGAGACGTTGGCAAAGCAGACTTTAGGAACCGGCGAGGGGGAGACTTCTCGAATTCCAACCTGTAACCCTGAGATACTACCTGCAGGATCCAAGGGTCCACCTGTGAGCAAGCCCACTGTGCGCTGAAATTCCTGAGTCGACCCCCCACCGCTCCTGAGTCCGCTTGTACAGCCCCAGCGTCATGTTGAGGGCTTTGCAGAACCCTGGGAGGGCTTCTGTTCCTGGGCAGGGGCTGCTTGCTGCCCTCTCTTACCCCTTCCTCTGCCCCGGGGCAGATATGACTGTCCTTTTGCCCTCTTGTTCTTATAGGACCGAAAGGACTGCGGCTGAAAAGACGGTGTCTTTTTCTGTTGGGAGGGGGTCTGAGGTAAAAAGGTGGATTTTCCGGCAGTTGCCGTGGCCACCAGATCCGATAGACCTACGCCAAATAATTCCTCCCCTTTATACGGCAATACTTCCATATGTCGTTTGGAATCCGCATCACCTGACCACTGTCGCGTCCATAAACTTCTTCTGGCAGATATGGACATCGCACTTACTCTCGATGCCAGAGTGCAAATATCCCTCTGAGCATCTCGCATATAAAGAAAAGCATCCTTTAATTGCTCTATAGTCAATAAAATACTGTCCCTATCCAGGGTATCAATATTTTCAGTCAGGGAATCCGACCAGACCACCCCAGCACTGCACATCCAGGCTGAGGCGATGGCTGGTCGCAGTATAACACCAGAATGTGTGTATATACTCTTTAGGGTAGTTTCCAGCCTCCTATCAGCTGGATCCTTGAGGGCGGCCGTATCAGGAGACGGTAACGCCACTTGTTTTGATAAGCGTGTGAGCGCCTTATCCACCCTAGGGGGTGTTTCCCAGCGCGCCCTAACCTCTGGCGGGAAAGGGTATAATGCCAATAACTTTTTTGAAATTAGCACTTTTCTATCTGGGTTAACCCACGCTTCATCACATACATCATTCAATTCCTCTGATTCAGGAAAAACTACAGGTAGTTTTTTCACCCCCCACATAATACCCCTTTTTGTGGTACTTGCAGTATCAGAGATATGCAAAGCCTCCTTCATTGCCGTGATCATATAACGTGTGGCTCTACTTGAAAATACGTTTGTTTCTTCACCGTCGACACTAGATTCAGTGTCCGTGTCTGGGTCTGTGTCGACCGACTGAGGTAAAGGGCGTTTTACAGCCCCTGACGGTGTCTGAGACACCTGGGCAGGTACCAACTGGTTTTCCGGCCGTCTCATGTCGTCAACTGATTTTTGTAATGTGCTGACATTATCACGTAATTCCATAAACAAGCCATCCATTCCGGTGTCGACTCCCTGGGGGGTGACATCACCATTACCGGCAATTGCTCTGCCTCCACACCAACATCGTCCTCATACATGTCGACACACACGTACCGACACACAGCAGACACACAGGGAATGCTCTTATCGAAGACAGGACCCCACTAGCCCTTTGGGGAGACAGAGGGAGAGTTTGCCAGCACACACCCAAGCGCTATAATATATATGGGAACAACCTTATATAAGTGTTGTATCCTTATAGCAGCTTAAAGATATAAAATATCGCCAAAAAAGTGCCCCCTCTCTCTGTTTTACCCTGTTTCTGTAGTGCAGTGCAGGGGAGAGTCCTGGGAGCCTTCCTCACAGCGGAGCTGAGCAGGAAAATGGCGCTGTGTGCTGAGGAGAATAAGCCCCGCCCCCTATTCCGGCGGGCTTTTCTCCCGTAGTTTGTAATATCTGGCAGGGGTTAAATACATCCATATAGCCTCAAGGGCTATATGTGATGTATTTTTTAGCCATAAAAGGTATTTACATTGCTGCCCAGGGCGCCCCCAGCAGCGCCCTGCACCCTCCGTGACCGTTGGTGAGAAGTGTGTGACAAACAATGGCGCACAGCTGCAGTGCTGTGTGCTACCTTCAAGAAGACTGAAGAGCCTTCTGCCGCCGGTTTCTGGACCTTCAATCTTCAGCATCTGCAAGGGGGGTCGGCGGCGCGGCTCCGGGACGAACCCCAGGGTGAGACCTGTGTTCCGACTCCCTCTGGAGCTAATGGTGTCCAGTAGCCTAAGAAGCCAATCCATCCTGCACGCAGGTGAGTTGAACTTCTCTCCCCTAAGTCCCTCGATGCAGTGAGCCTGTTGCCAGCAGGACTCACTGAAAATAAAAAACCTAAAAACTTTTTCTAAGCAGCTCCTTAAGAGAGCCACCTAGATTGCACCCTGCTCGGACGGGCACAAAAACCTAACTGAGGCTTGGAGGAGGGTCATAGGGGGAGGAGCCAGTACACACCACCTGATCCTAAAGCTTTAGTTTTGTGCCCTGTCTCCTGCGGAGCCGCTATTCCCCATGGTCCTGACGGAGTCCCCAGCATCCACTTAGGACGTCAGAGAAAACATTTTTTGTTATTCTGACGTCTAACAGAGCTGTCTTATACATCTGCCAAGCAAAAATTAACCTGTTATTTCCAACTATGGAAGGATGGCTCATGTTACCTACACACTATGCCAGTGAAGGTCTGATATTGGCGCTACACACTAAGCTACTGATTTCCTACCACACCACACTGAATATCATGCATATGTCCACCCACAAGGAAGAGGAGTTAATAGGAATAACCATAGGTAATATGGGCAAATTATCAAGAATGCCCACACACTTTACGATGTTGGGACCATATGGTCAATTTCTTCTGGCAAGTGTTATCAATTCGATAACCAAAGGAGAGCATTTGTGGCCATTTTATCACCGTTTGGCCAAAGTGGTCATGCCTATACACCACACCAAAAAACAGGTAGATCACTCAATTATTGCCAAATCAAAGCAAAAATTGTATAGTGTGTAGCTAGCTTAAGAGTTGTACGCAAGTCTGATTGGAGGATGGATCTTGTGTGTTTTTGCATTGCACATACTCCAGAGCACTCCACAACAGGTGATATGGAGTCATAAGAAATTCACATCTACACTTAATAGGCAAACTGTGTGGTAACTATATGCCCGTACGTGGGCAAGCTTACCAATGGTGTATCCAAGGCCAGTACATAGAACTGGTGGCTGTGGGCATACACATTAAGCCTGTTTCCATACAGATTTTTGGATCAGAGATAGGGCTGGTGCGAGTGTGTACGGATAATGATGATAGCTATGAAGCCAAGCATATGGACACGTATGTCTCTCCATTCCGGTAAATATCAGCAATTAGATTTTGCTGTGCACTACAAGTGTAATTTTGCCATTGCACCTGAAAATTTGTATTGGGAGCGCCTTATGTACATGAGGAGTTAACACAAGCACTTACATCATCACTGTGCTACAATGTGATTAGCCTCATATTCCAGTGGTCAATTTATTTAATTTCAATTGAGTTCTGTGCTACATTTGGAAGCTCCCCTTAACTTAGAAATATAATTGAAATGGATGGACCACAGACACATGTCCCATGCATTGTTAACTCCCCAACAACAACAAAAAGAGATTTGATTAATCTCCTCGTGTGATCAAGTCATTGAGTCCTGAATTCCTCTTTCCACCAGCCAAGCTGCTTGTGATTGGCTGTGTTTAAAAAAAGGACAGCCCAATCACCATGCTTACCATCCAGGCTAATTTCACAAAGACAAGGATTCCCCTGTGCTGGAGCTATCCCTGCTGTCTGGCGTAGAGTTTGGTTGAGGAATAAGGGCACAAGGAAACATGTTATTTATTTATATATTTATTTATTTAAACAATGAAGCTTCTCCCATTCCATTTAAATACCCATTTATTTCAGTGGGGATTCTACATGCATTGTACACACTAGAAACCCCCATTGAAATTAATGTCCTATTGAATTCAATGGGAAAAGCCCCATACCCCTGATGTTCTTTAAACAATTGCAAATGCAGGGCATACCACTTGCTTTTTTATCACATAGCAACCAAATATCAAACACAAAATAGATGCACACTTGTATTTATTTTTATGCTAATGCAAGACTACAGGGCAATGGCCTTATAGAGAGGTTTAAAAGAATAATGCAGATTAATGAAGGCTGTGGAGGTTCACTGGCAGGCTGATGGAGAGGATCGGAACGCTCTGTACGTTCCTGAATAGTGTAGCTACAGTGTTGTATATTCATTAGCAGTCTTTGCAGGAAATATTAAGCCACAGCAAATACATTAAACACGATGCTGTTCTACTCCTGAACATTAATAAGAAACCTTGGCTGCTTTTAGCTATTTAAAGATATGGGAGATCACTTACCAAAAACAATAAATAAAAAGTTACATCTACACAGGTAGGCGCTGTATAGAAATCTTGAAGTACACTAATGTCACCTGCTACACCTGCCTCTACTGTACACTCAACTGATCAAATGATTAATGGCAATTAACGAACATATTTCAGTGGTGCAAATCTGAAGTAGCTTTAGCACTTAACCATTTTTACCTGCTCGATGTTGGCTTGACAAACAAAACAAACTTATTTTATGTGGGCTGGTGTTTCCTGGAAGCGTCATCCTTACTTCAAAACAGTAAGAAGCTCAATAAATGTTAAAATACCTGACCTACTGTGACAAAAATTAATCAGACTCTCTATGAACATACGGGTGCAATTGATTGCAAACAGCAACAAACTCTACTCATTAAACCTTGGCGTGAATAATTCAGTCCGTTAAACCTCATGGAGCCAAATGAAGCCAGTCTATAAACACTTCTGAATGCTTACCCGTTCTTGCCAATGGTCTACCCAATTTGGTCCGCTCAGCTCAAGCCAGACCAAAGATGGCGTTTATGGGATAAACCATGTGAATCTGTAGGGCTATAGGGAAGCGATTCCTATCTAAGACCAAATTTTCACTTTAACTATACGGAGGTCAAGACCGTGCTGCCTCTTATAAATTTGAAACCTACAGAAGATGTTATTAATCCAGAATTACACTATGAGAAAATTAGGTTTCTGAAAACATCTCAAATCTGAAGAAAGACAATGGAACTTGCTATATGCTTGTTTCATGTTTTTTTCTTGTGAGTTTACAGGTGTTTTTTCAAATTTATTGTCACGTCGGTGAAGGAGTTCTGGAATTGACAATTATCAGCCTGCATGTGCAATCTTTTGAGGATACCACTTTTTGGCCCAGTAAAGCCACGTATGATCTAGTAGTTTACCAAGAGTGATGAATGGACAGATGCAGTGCAATTTGGTCTTAAATGTATATGGCCAAATTGGACTTTGCTGCTTGCCATCTGACCATATGAAAATAACATCCTACATCCACTATATTTACGTATGAATTTGATTTTCCATCGTAGGTAATGTTTCAAAGATGTAGGATCTCAGTAAGTATCCTTGATGAGTTCTAATTATGGTCATGCGCAGTAATATTAATAAGTCAACGGTACCACACTTCTTTTACTGCATTTGATCAAAATCAGGCTTAGCAGTTGGCTATGGGACCTAGGTAGGCGAAGGGCCCATTTGGACACTTATAATTATATATTGATTGATATTGCTTTTTGACACATGGTTGAGTATGACGGAAGAGTTACATAAAGGGAAGCGGTTAAAATACCCCTGGTTGGAATCCAGGTCGTCACAATGCCGATGCTGGGATCCCGGCTAGCGGTGAAATGCCGCCGTCTGAATACCGGCTACTCTCCCTCGGTTTCCACGATACCCATAGAGGGAGAATAGAACCTGTGGCGAAAGCAAAGAGCCACCGTGCCTGCAGCGTGGCGAGCACAGTGATCCTGCAAGGGACTTTCTAGCGCTCATCCCGCTGCCGGGATTACGGCGGACGGGATACCGCTGTCGGGATCATGACAGCCGGGATCCTGTCCGCCGGCATTTCATACTGATCCCGTTATAAAGGTAAGGTACAAAAGTATATAGAGATTAGACAGGGCGGCTGCTGAAATGGGTGTGGTTCATCAAATCGACAGTGTCTAGGTCGACAATGTTTAGGTCGACCACTATAGGTCGACAGTCACTATGTCGACATGGATGGAAGGTCGACAGGGTTTCTAGGTCGACATGTGCTAGGTCGGCAGGTCTAAAGGTCGACATGAGGATTTAAAAAAAATTTGGTGTCGTTTTCTTCGTAGGGTGACCGGGATCCCAAATTAGTGCACCGCGTCCGCTCGCCATGCTTCGGGCATGGTGCCTTCGCTTCGCTCGGCACACTTTACCGTTCCAATCGTAGTCCACGTGGATCGTTAAGTATGAAAAAATTCAAAAAAATAAAAACATTTTTGAAAAACTCATGTCGACCTTTAGACCTGTCGACCTAGCACATGTCGACCTAGAAACCCTGTCGACCTTCCATCCATGTCGACCTAGTGACTGTCGATCTAAACATTGTCGACCTAGACACTGTCGATCTTCAGACCTGATCCCGCTGAAATACACTGAACTAAAACATATTTTAAGGCTGTATCACTTCCTCTAGCTCCTTGTTAGAGTTCTACAACTTTTCTACAACCACCTTAAAGTGTCCAGAGAACTCTGAGCACATAATGTATAAATACCATGTACAGAATATTTACAGTACAGTATATTTTCCTCTTTATTCCCCTATTTGCATGCTGGCGTATAAATTATCAGTAGTAACAAGACAGGTAACTTACTGTGTAGTGTTAGGGGGACGCCCGCTGTACGGCTGAGAAACTTTCTATGAGAAACAGGACATTGGTGTCACAAGATCCTCAGCCCACTCCGACGGCCAATTTAAATGATGCAAATGGCATAATTGCAGGACGTAGAAGGCAGACAGGGGAGGGACTCGGATGAAAGGCTGATTCAATCAAGAACGCTATGCGTGTTATTAACTTTAAATTGCAATTAGCCTTTAGTCAGTATGTACCATTGATGTCAGATTTTTCAAACACAAACAAAAAGTACAATTTAAAAGGGAAACACTGTGAAAAAAATTGTCTGGGAGTACAGTGCCCTATATTAAGCTAGAATACACAGATGAACAGACATGGTGCACTATTCCCCCAAATTCATAGTATGCCCCAATGTTTTCCATTCACATAAGAGGAAAATTCACAGTGGGGGAATGGGGTCATCAGTGACACCGTAGTTTCTGACATCAGAGGACAGCAGGGCTGGCCAGTTACAGGAGTAGGATTTGCAAGTACATTTTTCATTCTGTATTGAATTCTTATATTTAATATATTGCATTTAAAACAAAATGAATATTAAGTTAATATAATTAATATACCAAGTGCTTTAGCATTATCCTTTATTTATAGCCACAAAGTACAAATTCAGATAAAGAACAAACAAACAGGACAAAAAAAAGGCACAGGACATAAAAAGCTACAGTAGCGACAAAGCACAATTTAGCAGGATACTAAAGGGCCGTACACACCTACCGATGTGTACGGAGATGTGCGCTGAGCGATGCTCACTTCACCCAGCGGTGAAATGAGCGATCTAACTAGATTTGCATTATTGGTTTGGGGGGGGGATCGATTACTGGTGTGCCTAGTGGCTAAATTTGCCCCTGGCTATGGGGCATACACATGGAGAGATCCATGCTTAATTTCTAAGAAGTCTAGTCAGATTTCTTAGAAATTAAGCACGGATCTCTCCGTGTGTACCGCCCTTAACCAATACAGCCATGGCATCCAATAGCTACACATTTATGAAAATTAAGACACCATGGGGGAATTCAATTGTTTTAAGGTGCCCGCAGCTACAGCCTAAAGTGACGGGAGCTATGTAATAGTTTGTGCCAAAGGGTGTGAATTCTGTGATGCTCATTTGTTTATCGCACCCTCCTGAGGTGGCGAGCAGGAATCTGCACAATGGGAGTAATTCCAAGTTGATCGCAGCAGGAAATTTTTTAGCAGTTGGGCAAAACCATGTGCACTGCAGGGAGGGCAGATATAACATGTGCAGAGAGAGATAGATTTGGGTGTGGTGTGTTCAATCTGCAATCTAAATTGCAATGTAAAAATAAAGCAGCCAGTATTTACCCTGCA
This sequence comes from Pseudophryne corroboree, assembly GCF_028390025.1. Lineage (NCBI taxonomy): Eukaryota > Metazoa > Chordata > Amphibia > Anura > Myobatrachidae > Pseudophryne > Pseudophryne corroboree. Next base: position 123,774,024 of record NC_086447.1, read on the forward strand.
CAGAAACAAAATAACCCACCCAAATCTAACTCTCTCTGCAAATGTTATATCTGCCCCCCCTGCAGTGCACATGGTTTTGCCCAACTGCTAAAAAATTTCCTGCTGCGATCAACTTGGAATTACCCCCAAAATCGGGATTTAGTGCACCCAACCTGCCGTTTCAACAACACACCCAACATTTTGCATGGGTTTAGCCACAGTACACAACCAAACCCTGTGCTTTTACGCATGACAGCAAGAGAAGTATTGGGCGCCAGTCAGGTGATCACTACTTACATAAAAACAATTGAATACCCCATATAACTACTTAATCAGATGGCTGAACTTCACCCTAGTTGATGGGTGCATGGGTTGAAAGGGGGGGGGGGGGATAACTGCATAAGGCAGCGGTTCCAAAACTTTGTTGAATCACAGCACCTTAAGAGTATCAGAATGTTTTTCACAGCTCCCCTAGGCCAAAGGTTTCTTATAGAGAACTTTAGAAAGAAATATTAAATTAAGTAAATTGTTTTTATAGGTCATCCTCAGGTTCAATTGTGTGATGAGGGAAAGGAATTTTTCCGGTTGGCCACATATTTTATGATTGACAGTCACCAGCGCTGGTTTTGCCGATTATGTTGACAATACATAATTTGAATTGGTCCTGGACCACCAAACAAAGGCACCCCTGCAAGTGTCCTGAGGCAACCCAGGGTGCCACGGCACACAGTTTGAGAACCACTGGCATAAGGAATGGAAGAGTATATGAGGGAAGAGGACCTTGGTCATAAGAGATTACAATCTATAATGAACAGACTTGGATGACACAGAGAATGGGTCAGCGTGAAGGGACACAGAGGAGGTTTAGGAGCAGAGCTGATAGGGGTTTTGAGAGCTGGTTTGAAGCTTCGGAGAGAAGTGGATAGGGAGCCCAGTGTATTCCAGTGGTAGGGGTCAGCAAAAGCAAAATCCTGCAGGCAGGACTGGGAATATGTCTTTGGCATGGCCATCATACAATTATATGCTTAACCCCACATCATAATGCACTTTATAATGCAGTGAAACATGGCCAAGCATTTCAATCAGAGCAAACAGTGAAGTAAAGAGCTGGCAATCTACACGGAATGGTGGATGGACATATTGTGTTGCCATGTTCTGTTTCCCAGAGAAACAAATTCCATCCACACTCCACCGCCAACTCTCTCCAGGGCTTGCCGAACAATAGCCAGCATGCCTGCAATGTCATTTGCTGGGAGTCTGTATACAGCTACAGAGACAGCTCAAGACACAACAGCAGCTCCCATGTAAACAGGATCTTGGCAGAATTCCCTTCAAACTTCCACCCATCTTGGGTAACATCATCCTTTCCTGTCCATGAAAGCCCCTTTATCAGGCTGGGCAGATGATACTGTACAACACCCACTACACAACTTTACTTAATGAAATTATTTGTTGTTCACTAGAACTTCTGTCCCACATACAATACATTAGGATTTACTTTCCATCCTGGAAACAAGCCTCCTGCTGTTTCTGACGTCACCCTCAGCTCACATGGACCCATGATGCTATGCCGGAGTAGCAACCAAAAAGGATGCTTTGAACACAGCACCAGAACACCCTCTACACATACTCAGTGGGGGGTGGGTTCTGATTTTCTCCCTTGTACAGTAGCATCAAATTGGGTGCGATGTGTATCAAAGTTTGGAGAGAGATAAAGTACCAACCAATCAGCTTCTGTCATTTTTCAAACACAGCCCTAAAATGACACCTAGGAGCTGATTGATTGGTACTTTAGCTCTCCATGTTTTGATACATCTCCCCTGGTACTGAGCATGCAGGAGGGTACATTTATATTCTGTATGCCTCTTCTTAGCATAGACTTTATTAAAAGGAAAATACCTACGTTCTCTGCTACCAAACTTGATATCACCAGTTGATATACAATGAATGTGACAAATTACAGGCAAATTGGAATCATGAACAGAGGCTAGATAAATGGCAGGATGGTGTTCCAGTTACATGGCAAGGCAGACACTCTATTCGCTCTTAGACCCATGCCGCAGTTACAACATACTAACATTTGGGATCACCTCCAAAAACTCCAAAAACTTAATACACAGTTTTAAAATTGAGCATCAGAAATTATACCCCATCCCAAAACCTTACTTAGCTGGGAGGTCTGGTGCTCGCAAGTTTCAGTGGGTCCCCCAATGTCTTGCACCTCACTCTGCTACTGGCCCAGGACCGCTCTCACTGGCAGAGTTACAGTACATTACAGTACCTGCCTGACAATCCACAAGGTTAGTAGAAGCTGCCAGCAGAAAGGTTGCCTGACGCATGCAAGATGTCTGTGGTCCTATCGAACCACAGGTGAGTATATTTTTGGTATGGGTGTAGCTGCTGATAAAAAAAAAGTCTGCCTGGCACCAGGAGCTGGCTATGAAGGAGCCATTCTGTTGAGAGGCAACCATTCTGTCAAAGGGGAAACACACGCAGGTTGCCTAACGGTCAAGGGAGGCCCACACTGACTGTGTCCTTAAACTGGACACTTCGCTGCACAGCAGGACTAATATTGGGCAGTTCAGTGAGAGCTGCAACCTCTTTAAAAAAAAATAAAAGAAGCATTAACTTTTATTATACCCCAGTTATTAAGTAAAGACTTATGGGCCCTACACACTGGGCGATATTACTGAAAGATATGAACAAACTCGTTCATTAGTGAACGAGATCCCGTTCATATCTCTCAGTGTGGGGGCACCAGCGATGAACGATGCGCAGCTCCGCGCTCATTCATTGTTGGTGCCCCGTTGCTTGTGCATGCAGGCCAATATGGACGATCTCGTCCATATTTGCATGCACTGCTATGGAGCCAGGTGACGGGGCGAGTGAAGAAACTTCACTCCCCCCGTCACCACCCCCACGGCCGCCGGGTCGCCCATCTGCCATATCGGCGGTCGTGCAGCTCGGCGGTGGGTTGCGCAGTGTGTAGGGCCCATTATACATGGCACGTTACATACTACAGATAGGAACACCACAGGGTAAGTTGTTAGCTATAACATTCCCCCAAAATGTGGGGAGATCAATGTCCCAGATATAGAAATGAAAACTGACATGCATAATGAAATATGGTGCGAGGATATCAAATACGGTTACATCACTTCCTGTGTCAGATGAGCTTACAATCTAAATTCCCCTTCCACTTAAACACACACGGGGACCAATTTTATCAGTCAATCAACCTAGAAGAAAGTTTTAAGACTACGGGAGCATTTCTCATAGATCGCATATTGCATGCGATCTGGGTGGGAGCTTACCGCCCAGGGTCGCATTGCAATATGCGATTTTATCAGCAGCATGCATCATCCAGCACATGCAGGAGCCCGTCTCTGCGATGTGCCGATGCACGATAGCCTCAACGTCGTCCAAAGGGGCCATTTCCGGCGGAGGGTTCCTGAGGAACCCTGCCAGAACTACATCCTGCAATGTGTAACCCATAGGCTGCGGGGGTCAATATCGGGAATGTTTCACATTCTCTATATTAACACATCGGGCAGCATCGCATCCCCCATAGAAACCAATGGGAGATACTTGCTGCGATACCTCCTTCATGCATTCAGGGGATACATAGTATTTGCAAATAGCCCCGGAAACTGAAATCGGGTGGAAATAGCCACAAATACCGTTTGATAAATGGGCCCCATATGAGACGAAACAGGAGCCCACAGGTGACACCCTTGTGAACAGAAGAGGAATATACAGACGTCGGAACCCATGACCCCAGCGCTGTACAACGATATACCAAATTATATCATGAATTATTTTTTTTAAGTGACCATATCAAGCAGAATCAAATAAAAATGTGGTGAACTAAAATTGTCAAAACAAATATTTTACGTAAATGGAAGTTTAATTTCTGTCGGTACAAGATCCTAACATGGAACTGAATAATCAACAAAACAGAAGTAGTGCGGATTAATTAGCCCCATCCTACTACAGCGGGCTGGATGTGGGGGTCAGTAATGTGAATCTCCTGACCGCCTGTCACATAACTACATCCCCTACAAACGGGTACATCAGACTATTCTAACACAACAAATGTAGGCACAAATTGGATAGATGGCAACAGGGTCCACTTCGTTCTCCAGCTGACAACATACCCCACCAGCCAAACCTGCTCACCTCCGCACAATCATATACAGAACCACTCGTCACAGATGTCATTACCCAATACTCCGTTTGTTAAACAATGGACGCGTGACACCTTTTACCACACTGCCAAATAATATATCCCTAGCGTGCAGTTATGGGGACCTGAACTGTCAAAGTCAGAAAAATGTCTTAGTGCACACTGCCATATTTGCACCGCACACTGGTCCGTGCTGCGCATGCGTACGCTCTCCCGTGGAAGCGCATACCCGCAATAGCGTGCACTCGCACGCGCAGTATGCGCATTTACGGTAGAGTTTATGTGATCGTAGCGTGCGACTCATTCGTTACAAAAGTTCACAATTAATGTAGTTTATAGATCATGTTCCCCTCAATAGTTTCTGTAAGTTTGGTTTAGATAGAATGTCCCTGAGCGGAGGAATCCCTCTTTGTATTGCACGAAGGGTCTAACAGGAGTCATACAGCAGTGTTTGGTACCCATCGGAAGAGTATTTAATTAGCAATATTCCGGTGTTGGTTTGGAGCGTATTAATCGCTCGTGCGAATAGTTATGGACATAAGAAGTTTATGTCCATTTCTATGATTTGCACATACTCAGGTATGCGGCGGGAAACCCAGTTCCCCACCCACCTGAGCTGTTGGAAATCAGCACAGCCCACCTGTATGAATCAACCTATGACCTTTGGTTACAGTACAGGGCCGAATTCCTGTGTCCAATAAACTGTAGGATTGTAGGGACTAGGAGATTGCATTGTGTGTGGGGCATAAATAGGCAGACCGACCACATCCAGCTCTCACTCTCTCATCAACGGTTATCTGCTGATAATCGGGAGCTGGATATCGAGGCGCAGGCGATCATACCCTTTGTGCGTAAGTTCTCTCCGTAATCATTGTCTTTCTGTGAGCCAATATCTCTCTTTCTCTCTCTATCTCTCTCTCTCCTCTTTTTCTCTTAAATACTTCGTAGTATTATTGTATTGTATTGTGTTAGACCAGGATAGCATTGTAGTTTATCCCTTAGTTAGGTGTTTGGTTAGGAAGTCTTTGTTATATTGTAGTGTATCATTTGTACTGTGTTACTCTTTTACAAGTATACTAGATATAATACAGATAATAGGCTTTGGAACCCTAAACCAGTATCAGTGTATTTACTATAGTGTTAAGTGTTCACTTGAGCGTCGGTGACGCTCAAACAGCTTTGTAGATAGTCAGGTTACACAAGGTTGCATTTACACCCTGTACTCACATTAAGGTATTCTGTGTGTTTCATCGGTATAAGGTTTAATATCAAGGTATAGTGTTGTGAGCGTCTGCACCGCTGGTGACCTCCTCGTGGTCTCTAGCGTATGCTACGTTACAGCGAATCTTTCCCCTAGACATAACCAATAACGTGTCCTGTGATCACTAGGCCGTGAGCGAACGTGACGCTTGAGCGTCTCGCTTACCGCTGAGCGATCGTTACGCAAATAGCGTACCATTACGGTACTTCTTGAGCAAACAGCGTACAGTGTTCTTAGCTTCATAAAGGGTTGTTTATACGACAAGGAATTTAGCATTGTCAATTGCGGGCTCGTCCGGTCCTTTTCACATCTGCACTAGGTAGATCAGCAGACGTTATCCCCCAGCAAAAGGGTGGGAGGTTGTCTCGCAGTTGCTGACGGGATAAGCGTCTGCTTCGCTTAGGTAAAGAGTGCTGAAGGAATCCGGTAACCGGAAGTAAGAACAAAACGCTTGTGTCTTTTAAAACTGTTTATTTTTCTTTTGTCTTGCGTACGCATACATTTATCTGCATTTCTTTTTCAAATTTCGTATATCACTATTCCTGTTTGCCAATTTTTTTATAGTTGATAGAAAGTGCTAAAAAGAGATTTGCTGTTATTTAAAAGTAGAGGTAATAGTTAAAGTATAGAACAAACACACGGTTTGTCTGAGATACAAGGCAGTCAGTGTGGATTGCGGTAGATGATCAGGGATCATCTACATTGATAAATAAATATATTGTGTTACGGTGGATCCTTTGCATTGCGTACACGTGTCGCTAACAAAGACTAGCGTACGCAATCCAAAAGGCAGACGCACGCAGCGTTCATTACGCAACGTAGCGTCTGGTTACGCCCACGTAGCCCAAGTCACGAAAAGTTGAATTAGCGCAAAGCGATAATTAGCGCAAAAGCGATAAGTAACGCACAGCGGTAGATAACGCGACGCGGTAAATAACGCAAATCTATTTTTTGGAAAATCTGAAAATTTAGTTTAACAGATCCTGCTCCTAATTGGTAACACTCTTGGCCTGAAGACAATTTCTGCGCAGAAATAGATATAGAAACAAAGTGTACATGTGTTGAGTGAGTGTGTTTTGTATACAAAAGTTTATATAACTTTAAGGTGGAACCAAAAGGAAAGTCGGGTACTCGTTAAGGAACATACGTGTAAGTGACATATACGGTGGCCAGGGAGGCATCTCTGGTTAAATAATATTTGAGCATTAGAGTATAGCGGACCATAAGGTAAGGGTAACAGACCAGGAGGTCATAAGGAGGTCATAAGGTAAAAAGGTCCGCTATAAAAGTCCAGTGGCACAACGCCTGGGGTGTTGGTGCAGAACCCATATAGGCCATACAAGCTCTGGTTGAAGGAATCGCAGCCGAAAACATCGATTCCATTGATCTTTCAGTACATGACAAGTAGTGCTCGTATACTGAACGATTGGACCGCACGTTATTGTGTGCAGTAGTTAGTAATCTGACCTAATACCATTAGAGTAAAGTGGTCACAAACGCTATCTGTACATTCTGACGTGATTTGTGTAATTTTTTATTTTTGGAAGGGAAGTTCGCTGGTCACTCAGGAACTATCTAACAACCCCAACTTTACTGGAAAGAGTAAGTGTCCTGCGGGTAACCCTCATATGTTCCAGTAAACTAAAGGTTCACAGGGGCCCTGGGTTGGGTACCACAGCTCTGGTTTACAGTGATTGCGGCATAGGCCAACGTGGGCGAGAAGTAAGTGGGGTACTTGATAAACCACCACCGCCGGCCTGCCCAAGGACATCTTGGTTTGTTTGTAAGGGTGCGCTGAAAGCCTTGATATTCAAGGAGGAATAAGCAACGCCTGCAGATTATGGGGGCCATTTGTTCAGGTAGGGGGCGATCAACCCAGGTTCAGGTTGATTCAGAGAACCGATCCATCGGGTCGGCACGATATGTGATGTGTAAGAAATATGGAAATCACGCTGAAGTTTTTTGTGATGAATGGGAGAGAATGACTGTACAAGACAGGGACAAGTTCCCAAGAATAGGTAGCTTCAGTCCAGAGGTGTTACAAAATTTAAGGAGGAGGATAAGTCTCGTTGAACTAACGAAGAGACAAAATAAACATTATGAATATTTACAGTTATGGCAACAGGAAAGTGAATTACAAAGAGAGTCTATTGACTTTTCTGACTCTTATCTTGAGAGGAGAGACATGGCATCGGGAGAGGAGTTGATTGCGGAGAGAAAAGCACAAGGGTGGAACAATAAAAACGCTCTTAGCAACTGTAATATAGATTATAAGAATAAGTGTAATAAATGTAACAATGATTATTGTAATACTGTTGAATGTACAACTATTAACCTGTGCCAGTTGCACCCCATGTCAAACCTCCCTCAGGAATACAAACAAGACAGTGAGCCCAGAACGATGTCAGCACCTCTTCCAACAACCATCACAGAAGCCATCCAGGTGGACACGACCAAATGGGTAAAGGCAATAATCGAACCCCCTAACGGAGGGTCAGGTGAGGTCGTGTCCACAGGTACGTACAATGTTTCATATCACGCACAAACAGATGTACCCCATATTGTAAGGCCAACACAAGATGATGGAACTGAGCTCAATCTGGCCAGGGTGATCTCAGTCCCCAATGGGAAGACTGACGATCAGGGAATCATTCCCGTCAAGGACAGTGCAATGCGCTGTCTCTTGTCCCGGACCGAATTGAGATCAATTGTGTCTGAATTTCCTGATCCTAGGAAAAATCTAGCCAAATGTCAAAGGTTTATAAAAGAACTAGGAAACGCCACAGAACCCACCAACAAAGAGTGGCGGACAGTGCTGAGGGCATGTTTGCCCTCCAGGGTTGACCCTGAAAAGTTCATTGCTGATTGTAAATTAAACACAGAGGTACCTTGTACGGAGGAACACAATCAGGAATGTATTAGGCAGATTAACCGACAGTTAGGAATATATTTCCCAGCTGCTGTCAAGTGGAATGAAATTTTCTCCATAAGACAAAACGGAAGGGAAAATGTTTCTAATTATTTCAATCGAGCACTGCAAATAATGGCTGGAAACACTGGGATCACGGACATCAAGACAAATGCACAACATAGAAGAATAGCGGTTAAGGTATTAATGAATGGTTTAAAAGATGAATTAAAAACAAGGGTACAGACCACCAACCCAAACTGGAGAGATATCTCGGTGACTGCACTAAGAGAGGCCGTCATCAATCAGGATCAGAATATCACCAGATACAGAGAGTCACAAAGAGATAAGTTAATGGCAGCAAAAATACAGGCCCAAACCACAAGACCACCCCAACAAAAGCCCCACACCCCTGCGAGAAATCCAGATATGGTAGTCTGTTACCATTGTCATAGAAAGGGACACATTGCAAGAGATTGTAGATCACGAGAAAGACCACACCATAATCATAAAAACCAAGGAACCAGGGAAGCACAGGGGAAACGATTGATGATGATGAGCATCCAAACGTTTGAGGAGGCATCAAATCAGCCAAGACCCCATTTCACTGACACTTGGAGGAAGCCCAGGGTTTGTTATCATTGTAGAAGAGAAGGGCATTATGCCAGTAACTGTAATAACCCACATAAAGTTAGACCCCCTAGACATGAAAATGAGCATGAATATGACACACCAAATTACAAGCAGGGATCATATAGGAAGAATTTTGGGCCACACCCATAATATATAGTCAGGAAAGGTGATCATTAGAACTGATGGTAAGCCTGAGGTAACGGTTAGTAAATTGGGAGGTCATTCACTGAAGACACAGGAATGACCAGGTTAAACGTTGTAAATGTATTTGTGAAAAATGTTTTTTTTCTTTCTCTCTCTATCCCCATCTCTGACGATTATTGGTAAGAATTCAAACATTGCATATTCGCTTGGTCCTTGCAGAAGTCTACCAAACCCCAGCATGACCTATCCACCACAATGTATTCTGGCCAGATACAGACAGTGGAATAATGCAAGTGCTGGTGGGGAGGGACTGCTCAAGGAGACCAGTAGATACATAGATATGACAGCCTAATAAGTCTGACAATGTTTTTCTAATGCTAACAATGTTTTCTTACAATGTTTAAAAAATGCTTTGTTTCTCTTTTCTTATTGATGGTTATTGTCGAGTTATGTAATGTATATATGCACATGAATTGTTCTCTATCTCTTTTGTTTTTATTTTCTCTCTCTTCTCACTCATGTTTCCATGATTTAAAGATGGTATGTCACCCCTCAGTTGGACCAATGGTAATGCCAGATTTTTGCTCCTTACAGAAAGATCGTCGGTTAGGAAGGAATATTGCATCACCAGAATGATCGTTTTTGAAGACTGAGAGACAACACCTTTGAGAGGACAGCAGAACAAGAAGAACAACAAGACGAGAGAACTTATTATCGTAACGAGTTCTCTCCCCCTCAAACTGATTTTCTTATACCCCATTTACAAATTTCTTCTTTTCTCCTCCTGTAAGATGGACTTGCCCCAAGAGACTGTGATATGGATTTTTCCCGTTAACCATGATGTTGACCAGAGCAGTCTGTTTCGGTGAGAGTACCAGTGAGGTCGAGAAAGGATCCAGAAAGGTCCTGATGACTGAGACGGAGGTGTAAATTTCCAATAGCAACCCAATCACCAAGCAAAGGCGAGTACCGGGCACGATCTAACAACCATGTTATTTGTAAACAACTGTGAAGGAATGTTAGTTCAAAAAGAAAGTTGTATCTGTAGGCTCTGTAACAAAGAAATGCCAATCCAGTTTTAATATCCATATGGACCGGCATCCATTGAGTGACTATCACTCCTTAGTGGGTAATGTGTTAAATAAGACCGATTGTTGGGTATGCTCTCAAGTACCTCAGGGACACAGCAAATCAGGGCTAGTACCATTTCCTTTAACGTTAGGGGAGGTACTTGAGCTAAGTGGTGGGAGACCGGTGGACCGGAGGTTTAACATCTCCAGCCCTCCTAGTTTGAAGCTCCACCAATACCATGTGGATAGGTCCCTCATATGTTTTAACATCTCCAATCCCAGAAAACCGGGAAATTGGGAAGTGTCATGGAGCAACCTTACCATGACCTTTTCACACAGAGCAGATAGAATGCCTACAGATACAGAGCTGGTACGCCACATAGCCAGTAGAGGAGAATCTTTTCGGTATCGATATACCTTAGGAAATAGGATTGCTAGAGTTGGAGAGGTATCACCAGGATACTGTGCTCATATCGTACAAACCGATACGTGCATTAAGCAGTTGGAAGAATTAGGGTCAGGAGATTTCACCTGGAAGGTTTGTAACATGGTCATGTCCTTCTCCGTCCCTTATGTTCTCCCCGATGACGCATATTTCATATGCGGGAGAAAGGCGTACAAGTGGCTAGCCCCAAACTCTGAAGGATTGTGTTATATTGGAAAAGTATTGCCTGAAGTAATGACTGTTACACATGACAAAATGAAGGACATACACCGTGGTGCCCAAACTCCTTATACTCACACTCACTACGAGCACCTTGTTAAAAGACAACTGTCAGAAAGGTTAGAGCATCCGGCCTCTGATCTTATCCATGAATCCACCGGGATTCAGGTTCTGGTAGCGTTAGATTTCACTCGCACCGCTCGAGGTGTGATGAATTATAGATACATTTCCGCACTCGCCAATTTGTTAGATAATATCACTGAAATGTATGATGACACGTTTAGATACACTGGAAGAGAACTTCAAGCTTACAAAACAGAACTAGTTCAGCATAGGATGGTTCTTAATTATCTTACAGCAGTAACAGGCGGATATTGTGTTACATTGGCAACACAGTACGGCATAAAGTGTTGCACGTATATCACAAATAGCACCGAGGATCCGGTAGAGGTCATAGACCAAAAGATGGACGATATTCTGCAATTAAAGTGGGAATTTCGTCGAAAACACAATCTCACCCTTGCTGCTGTAGGTAATGAGCTGACTAGTTGGGTGTCATGGTTGAACCCGCGAAATTGGTTCTCCGGTTTAGGAGACTGGGTTCAAGGAGTCATAATGGATGTTGGAAAGTTTCTCCTATGTATTTTGGGTGTCGTTATATCTATTGGATTGATATTTAGATGCGGGCAGGCTTTGATGAGGTGCAAGCAAAGTACGAAAGTGATGAGCTTGAGGAGTGAGGAAGCTGTAATTAACCTGGATTTGATTTATGACCCAATGCTAGAAACCACGACGTAATGATGTAATGAGTATACGGTCCGTCTTTCACCCATTTCTATGTTTTCCTCCGAGGTACAAAGACCCACGTAGACGAAGGATTTGATGAGCCAAGGGGCCGACAACGGAAAGATGGAAAGAAGAAGAGCAGACGACCTGATAAACAAGATTTTGATGGACAATGCCATGGGTACCCCAGTTTCCCTAGGAACTTTAAAACCACGCTAGCCCAACATTTTTTGTAAATCCATGGACGTTGTATGCTTTACTCACGATTTATGAGCAAAAGCACAAAGAAGAAGACTCCAATCAACCGACACCAATCAAGACCTCAATCGACGAACGTACATTACCCTGACATAGAATATCATTGCATTTTTCGTAAGTGTTCTTTATCTTCATCTCTGCAACCCTCAGGCAATAACACACATAGTCGATAGGGAATACAGGCACAGATAGCAGCAACCACATACCCCCCCCCAATTCATGTATCATCAACTAAAATGTGCATCCCCATTGTGTTACAACCACAGCCGAAATGAGCTCGGTAGAGTTTGACAGCCCATCCACAGACCTGTACCACAGGATAAGAAGGAATTCAAATGTATACTTCGCAATACCTCGAAGCTTGATTTACCACACGTACGGCATGATGATACATGACCCTCCAAACATGGACTCATACACACATGCTCCTACTCTCTCACTAGGTCATACCCTTTTCACACCTACTCCTCTCTTCTTCCTTACCCCACCATGGAAATCAATTAACCCCTGACTTACATTTTTCTCCTTAAATATTTTGTGGCAGTTATTATTGACTGCCAAAGGGTGGACTGTCAAAGTCAGAAAAATGTCTTAGTGCACACTGCCATATTTGCACCGCACACTGGTCCGTGCTGCGCATGCGTACGCTCTCCCGTGGAAGCGCATACCCGCAATAGCGTGCACTCGCACGCGCAGTATGCGCATTTACGGTAGAGTTTATGTGATCGTAGCGTGCGACTCATTCGTTACAAAAGTTCACAATTAATGTAGTTTATAGATCATGTTCCCCTCAATAGTTTCTGTAAGTTTGGTTTAGATAGAATGTCCCTGAGCGGAGGAATCCCTCTTTGTATTGCACGAAGGGTCTAACAGGAGTCATACAGCAGTGTTTGGTACCCATCGGAAGAGTATTTAATTAGCAATATTCCGGTGTTGGTTTGGAGCGTATTAATCGCTCGTGCGAATAGTTATGGACATAAGAAGTTTATGTCCATTTCTATGATTTGCACATACTCAGGTATGCGGCGGGAAACCCAGTTCCCCACCCACCTGAGCTGTTGGAAATCAGCACAGCCCACCTGTATGAATCAACCTATGACCTTTGGTTACAGTACAGGGCCGAATTCCTGTGTCCAATAAACTGTAGGATTGTAGGGACTAGGAGATTGCATTGTGTGTGGGGCATAAATAGGCAGACCGACCACATCCAGCTCTCACTCTCTCATCAACGGTTATCTGCTGATAATCGGGAGCTGGATATCGAGGCGCAGGCGATCATACCCTTTGTGCGTAAGTTCTCTCCGTAATCATTGTCTTTCTGTGAGCCAATATCTCTCTTTCTCTCTCTATCTCTCTCTCTCCTCTTTTTCTCTTAAATACTTCGTAGTATTATTGTATTGTATTGTGTTAGACCAGGATAGCATTGTAGTTTATCCCTTAGTTAGGTGTTTGGTTAGGAAGTCTTTGTTATATTGTAGTGTATCATTTGTACTGTGTTACTCTTTTACAAGTATACTAGATATAATACAGATAATAGGCTTTGGAACCCTAAACCAGTATCAGTGTATTTACTATAGTGTTAAGTGTTCACTTGAGCGTCGGTGACGCTCAAACAGCTTTGTAGATAGTCAGGTTACACAAGGTTGCATTTACACCCTGTACTCACATTAAGGTATTCTGTGTGTTTCATCGGTATAAGGTTTAATATCAAGGTATAGTGTTGTGAGCGTCTGCACCGCTGGTGACCTCCTCGTGGTCTCTAGCGTATGCTACGTTACAGCGAATCTTTCCCCTAGACATAACCAATAACGTGTCCTGTGATCACTAGGCCGTGAGCGAACGTGACGCTTGAGCGTCTCGCTTACCGCTGAGCGATCGTTACGCAAATAGCGTACCATTACGGTACTTCTTGAGCAAACAGCGTACAGTGTTCTTAGCTTCATAAAGGGTTGTTTATACGACAAGGAATTTAGCATTGTCAGAACCATAATTCTATAAATACACTCTCAGTGTCCTAAGACTATTATAAATTATAATTAGCATTCATAGGACTTGCGTGGATTTTACAATGCAACTTAATCTCCATATTGAAGGATAAATGCAGGTAGATATAGGCTGCAAATCGTCACCACAGACCAAACAAACAAACAAACAAACAAACAAACAAAAAACAGAAACAGATTCAAAATAAAAACACTGACTACTGGTAATAAGAAGGCATCAAAGCACAGAAATGTTACTAAATGAAAACTTTACATCACTCTAAATATAGTTTACATCCATACGCGCCATGCAATCACAACAGCATATACAAATCAAGGCTTGTTATTGAACTTACATAGCAGTGAGTGGGAGTATAGAAGAGAAGTACAGCTATGCAGGATGCCTGTCACCTATACAGCTTCTGTCAGACAGCTGCAACCGCCATAAACCAGGGGGGGGGGGGGGGGGGGGGCAGGTAATACAGACACCTGCCCGCCACTTACAACCTGTCACTGCACACATCCAATGAGATCCCAGCCACAGCAAGAAATCTCAGTTTAAAGGAAAACAAGCTTATAACAAAGAAACCCAACCAGCCTCCTTCTGTATCCCTCCACCCCCAGGAACTAGCAATGACAGCAGGGTCCTAGAGATCTCAATATACAGGAGGATCCTGGAGGAATTGTAAGCAGAGAGCGGTCACAATGTCACTGGTACCTCTATACACAGTAACAGACCCAGGATACATTAATAACACTCAGGCAGTGTCAGTAGCAGCACAGCCTATGCATGCATTGCACAGCTCATCAATGCAAAGCCCTGTTCACCTCTCAGGAGCTCCAGTCTGCACATACACAGCTGACTATCAGCACTACAGGACCCATACATTCATTGTGTGCAGTTATTTATTATTACATGTGGCAATGAGTACACCAATACAGCACACTGACAGCGCATCAATGGCTACACATGCATATATACTCACTGGTGATGTCCTGCTGTCAGGGCTGCAATGAATGATCCAATTAGGAAGACACCCTGCAACCCCCTGGTTGATATTCCCAGGCTGCAGCAGCGAGAAGGCACAGGCCAGCTACAGACACTAGTGTGGGGGCACTAGGGAGTATTCCAACATCCAGCAGTCGCTGCTATGGCCCACGTCACATCTCGGCCGCTTTAGAAGGTGCAATCTGTACACGTCCAGCCAGGAATGCCATCCAGCAGCCTAGTGCCTGATAATAGGTGACTGTCCCGGTGCAGAGGTGGAGAATGGGGCGTGTGCGCCCCTGTGGGCCCCCTCAGTGTAAGGCAATGCACAGGGAAGGTGGCTGCCTGCTCCCATGCTGCTGCTGGAAATGATTATTAGTGACTTAGCAGCAGTAGGGAGGAGGCTGAGGTGATCCAGGCAGCCAATCACAGAGCTGCATACACTCAGCCCAATGCATCAGCTGCTTCTCAGACTCACTTTAAGAAAGTGCTGTAATCATACATGTGCTCATACCTCATAGCTGTCACACCAGCAGGACATTGCTGATATCTATGTATTATTGCGTCATCTTCTGCAATCATTATCTATAAACCAGTTGTATCATTCTGCTAAGTTACACTTCCTAGTGCTATACTTGATACCAGCAAATTTACTGACAAGAAAGGATACATAAATTACTGACCTGCGCAGAGCATGCGCTGGGTACAGAACATAGGGGGTCACTCTGACCCGATCGCACGCTGCCGTTTATCACAGTGGTGCGATCAGGTCAGAACTACACATGCGCCGGCGCATGAGGCCGCTACGATCGCCTCTGCCTGATTAACAGGCGGGGGGAGGCGGCGTTTGGCCGCCGTTTCGTGGGCGCAGTCCGGCCAACGCAGGCATGGCCAGACCGAAGAGGGGACGGGCCTCAGCGGCTGCGTGATGTCACACGCAGCCGCTGTGGGCCGGGGAGCGACGAGTAGCTCCCGGCCAGCAAGCTAAAGCTGCGCTGGTCGGGAGCTACTCTTGAAGTGCAAAAGCATCGCCGCTGTGCGATGCTGTTGCACATCTGCGGGGGACGGCACTGACATGTGGGGCGGGATAGCCCTGTGCTGGGCATCCCCCCGCATGTCAGTGTGAATGATCGTAGCTGTGCTACATTTAGCACAGCTACAATCATCTCGGAATGACCCCCATAAATTACTGACCTGCGCAGAGCATGCGCTGGGTACAGAACATAAATTACTGACCTGCGCAGAGCATGCGCTGGGTACAGAACATAAATTACTGACCTGCGCAGAGCATGCACTGGGTACATAACATAAATTACTGACCTGCGCAGAGCATGCACTGGGTACAGAACATAAATTACTGACCTGCGCAGAGCATGCGCTGGGTACAGAACATATATTACTGACCTGCGCAGAGCATGCGCTGGGTACAGAACATAAATTACTGAGCTGGGCAGAGCATGCGCTGGGTACAAAGGCATCGCACAGCGGCGATGCCTTTGCACTTCAAGAGTAGCTCCCGACCAGCGCAGCTTTAGCGTGCTGGCCGGGAGCTACTCGTCGCTCCCCGGCCTGCAGCGGCTGCGTGTGATGTCACGCAGCCGCCGCGGACCGCCCCCCAACGGTCCGGCCATGCCTGCGTTGGCCGGACCGCGCCCCCTAAACACCCCATAAACGCCGCCGTCCAGGCCCCTCCCACCCAGTGACCGCCTCTGCCGCGGCGCCGGCGCATGCGCAATTCCGATCCAAACGCTGCGCAAAACTGCAGCGAGCAATCGGGTCAGAATGCCCCCCATAGTGTTTACATGCAATGCTGTAGGAGAGAGCACGCAGCTAGTAAACACCCATATGGGCGGCCCTGCTGAAGGTGTATTATTGCAATAACGGCAAGCATATCGATCGAACGTGCGTACACACTGCAGTTTTGTTCCGATATGGGCCCGTCCAGTCGGATGAATATTAAACGGCACATAAGATTCGACCGACTGAGGCTGAGCGTTGCAGAGCGTTTTTACCCGTTTATCGATCATAGCACATGAGTTGGGACAGCCTACACACCTGTACAATCTAACGGTCATTCACCCGTGGCTGTAGGTGCGTGGCCCTCTTTACAGTTACTGGATTATAGCCAGAGGGTAACAGCGGCTGGATTATAGTAACAGTGACTGGGTTATAGTAGCAGCCTAGGCCAAATTACCAATGGGACAGAAGAGACTACAGCTCCAGGCCTACATATAAAAATAGGCCCATCATCATGACAACATAATGATGACCACCAGCCCAGCTGGCCACATTCTCAGCCAAAAATCATAAATATTAAAATTGGATTTTATTTTCCGCACAAAATGTTTCCTGCTGAAACTGCCCCACAAAAATCGGGACAGTTAGGAGGTATATGTGTGTGTGTGTGTGTGTGTGTGTGTGTGTGTGTGTGTGTGTGTGTGTGTGTGTGTGTGTGTGTGTGTGTGTGTGTGTGTGTGTGTGTGTGTATATATATACATACATACATACATACATACACACACACACACACACACACACACACATATATATAATGGAAAATGATTAATTCAGCCTGTTAGATAAAGAGCTTTATATCCTTATATAATATACAGTAAGTGGTGATTTAGTCCAGGAATTCCTTTTACTTATATTTTCCCTTTACCTATATATTGAGGCACTCTGTACAACATTGCCTTATACTTAATTTTCTACACTAGTCTCATTTTTTTAAGACTAGAAATTCATGTAAATCCAGTTATAATTGATATATAAAATGTCTAAAATGTATATGTAATATAGCTGTAACTTGGCAGCTTTGCTGCTGGTTACTATGACATCACACACCTAGCCTGTGACATCACTAGCCTGTGACATCACAATACTTCATCCTGTAACATTCTATCTACAGCTGCTGACGTTTCCAGTTACCATGCAGGAAGACAGGTAGGAGGAGGTGAGTCCTACATAGCAGGGTATGATGGAGGGGGTAAGGAAGACAGAGTGCAGTATAGACAGCTGAAAGGCAAGACAAGATAGAACAGGGAATATAGGTACAAGGACACATTAGGAGAAGCTCAGGAAGGAATGCCATATTTAGGAATAAAAATGTAGTGTTACAGAAATAAAGAGGGCAGTATGGAGGATAAGCACACATACAGGGGATGCAGATAAGTCTCTGAGGCAGGATCTTGTTTTGGGCTGAAAAGTAAATAAAATAGATAAATTGCAAAATTTATACATTTTAAAGTACGTTTGGTTTAAGGACAATTGGAAAAGTGGTTGACTCATGGACATTTTACTGTACTTAAACCAGTACCACGCTTAAGGATATGTGTTATATACATAGGGGGTCATTCAGATCTGATCGCTAGGGAGCGATTTTTGCAGTTCTGCAATCAGATAGTCACTGCCTACAGGGGGAATGGGTTTTCGCTGGGCAAGTGTGTGATCGTATGTGTAGCAGAGCTGCACAAACTGATTTTACGCAGTCTCTGCGTAGCCCAGGACTCACTCAGCCGCTGCGATCACATCAGGCTGATCGGGATCGGATTTGACGTCAGACACCCGCCTGCATTTTTCTGGATACTCCCTGAAAATGGTCAGTTGCCACCCACAAACGCCCTCTTCCTGTCGATCTCCTTGCGAACGCCTGTGAGAATGGATCTTTTGCACAATCCCTTTACAGGACACTGATCCCCATTGCAGCCATCCGTCGCGCCTGCACATTGTGGTGCATACGCATGAGCAGTTCGGATCCGATCACCCGCTGTAGTGCATATAAGGGGCACACAGTAGTGCTCCTTATATGCATAATATCAACAGTAGTAATGCCCCTTATACACATGGTGCACACAGTAGTAGTGCCACGTATACACATAATGCCCACAGTAGTAGTGCCGCTTATACGCATAATGTCCACAGTAGTAGTGTCCCTTATATACATAATGCCCATAGTAGTAGTGCCCCAATACACATAATGTCCACAGCAGTAGTGGCCCTTGTACACACCCAATGCCACACAGCAGTGCCCTTTATATATAATGCTTTATACACAATGCCCATAGTAGTGTCCCTTATGCATATTATCCACAGTAGTGCCCCTTACACATAATGCCCACAGTAGTAGTGTCCCTTACACATAATGGCCACAGTAGTAGTGCCCCTTATACACATAATGCCCACTGTAGTAGTGCCCCTTACACATAAGCCCAGAGCAGTAGTGCCCCTTATACACATAAAGCCCACAGTAGTAGTGCTCCTTATACACATAATGTCATTTCTAATATAAAAGATAGTTACAGTAGCTCTATCATTATGACTGTAATCTGCACACTGTGGGTATTGTATGATACTAACATGGTCCTATCACTAGGGAAGATAAGACCTGGAGCAGATAACTTTGGTCTCTATGAGGCAGGATCTTGGTTTTGGATGAAACAATCAATAAAATAGATCAATTGCAAATTAATAAAATTGGAAGTATGTAACAAAATGTAGTAGTACAATTATGCACATAGTATGTCTGACCACGAAAATCTGGTTGTTTAGATCATCATCTGACAAAGTTCTGGCAAAGAGATCTGCAGAGTGTCGGGTAACCAGCATAGAGATCTGCAAAGTGTCAGTTGAAGACAATGGGAGCGGTCGCAGAGGCAGTAAGGACTGGAGGATAACATGCAGGATGTAAGTTACTATACTTGTGTAATTGTGTGTGTGTGGTGGGGGGAATTGAGAGCACAGTACAAAACAGAGACTATGGTGGGGACAGTGGACAATACAAAACATGCAGAAGGGGGCAGCTCAGTATAGGACATACATATGGTGTGGGGGCAGGGGCGGTGCTAGGGTGTTCAGCGCCCCTTGCAAACTATAAATTTGAACACTCCCATACTTTGTAAAGTGACAGCGAGCTGTCTGAAAATGGGGTGTGATCTCACAAAGAAGGGGCATGGCCACACAATAGTACTCCCAATTCAAATGACGTCACACAATAGCACAATCTTATTCACATTACACCACATGTAGTGCACCTGATTCATAGTATGCCAGATAGTGTCCCTTTTTCACATTACGTCACACAGTAGCGCCCCCTAGTAATGTTACACTACACAGTAGTGCCCATTATACACATAATGCTTACGGTAGCAATGCCCCTTAAAAATAATGTTTTCAGTAGTAGTGCTGCTTATACACATTCCCACAGTAGTGCCCCTTATATGCATACAACAGTAGTAATGTCCCTTATACACATGATGCCCACAGTAGTAGTGAGAAGCCTACTTTTCTCTGGTCGTTTCCCCTAATGTCAAAACTGGATAATACGCTCCTCTGGAGATAGTGGAATGGCTGACCATTTTATCAATGAACTGGGGGCAGATATACTAAGCCTGGAAGAGTGATAAAGTGGATAAAGAATAACTAACAACCAATCAGTTACTATCTGTCATTTTTCAAACCCAGCCTGTAACATGGCAGTTAGGAGCTGATTGGCTGGTACTTTATCTCTCTCCACTTTATCACTCTGCAGGGTTTAATACATCTCCCCCATAGAAAAACCAAATGATAAAATGGAACAAAATGGTATAAATTATGTAAAAATAGGATTTTGGTTACCTACCGGTAAATCCTTTTCTCGTAGTCCGTAGAAGATGCTGGGGTCCACATTAGTACCATGGGGTATAGACGGGTCCACCAGGAGCCATTGGCACTTCAAGAGTTTGAGAGTGTGGGCTGGCTCATCCCTCTATGCCGCTCAGACCAGACTCAGTCTAGAAACTATGCCCGAGGAGACGGACATTTTTGAGAGAAGGATTTAACACAGATAGTGGCGAGATTCATACCAGCTCACACATACAAGGCACATCAAGCTAACCAGCTTGAAAAACTCAGCAACAAACCAAGTAACAATGCAGTACATAACTAAACAAAGTTGTACTGAACCAGATAACGGTTGCAGGAAAACGAAGCGATGGGCGGGCGCCCAGCATCCTCTACGGACTACGGACTACGAGAAAAGGATTTACCGGTAGGTAACCAAAATCCTATTTTCTCTTACGTCTAGAGGATGCTGAGGTCCACATTAGTACCATGGGGATGTAACAAAGCTCCCAGAATGGGAGGGAGAGCGCGGAGGTTCCTGCAGAACTGATTGACTGAACTTCAGATCATCAGAGGCCAAAGTATCGAACTTGTAGAACTTAGTAAACGTGTTCGACCCAGACCAAGTTGCCGTTCGGCAAAGTTGTAACGCCGAGACACCCTGGAAGAACCCACCTTACGAGTAGAGTGGGCCTTAATAGATTTTGGACACGGCAATCCAGCCATAGAATAAGCCCGCTGGATAGTGAACCTGATCCAGCGAGAGATCATCTGCTTAGAAGCAGGACACCCAATTTTCTAGGGATCATACAGGACAAACAGAGCATCCTACATTCTGTGACGAGTAGTCCTCATCACATACATCTTCAGAGCCATTACAACATCCAAGGACTTTGATGTAATTGAGGAGTCAGTAGCCACTGGCAGCACAATAGGTTGGTTGATATGAAATGCCGACACAACCTTATGAAGAAACTGCTGACGTGTCCGGAGCTCAGCTCTATCTTCGTGGAAGATCAAGTAAGGGCTTTTACAGGATAAAGCCCCCAATTCGGACACGCGTCTAGCAGAAGCTAAGGCCAACAACGTGACCGCCTTCCATGTAAGAAATTTGTCCTCAACCTCCTGTAGAGGCTCAAACCAATCCGACTGGAGGAACTGCAACACCACGTTAAGGTCCCAAGGCGCCGTAGGCGGTACAAAGGGAGGTTGGATGTGCAGAACTCCCTTCAAAAATGTCTGAACCTTGGGGAGGGAAGCCAATTGTTTCTGGAAGAAAATGGATAGGGACGAAATCTGGACCTTCACAGATCCCAACCTCAGGCCCATATCCACACCTGCTTGCAGGAAGAGGAGAAAACGTCCGAGTTGAAACTCCACCATAGGAAACTTCTTGGATTCACTCCAAGAGACATATTTCTTCCAAATACGATGGTAATGTTTAGACGTTACCCCTTTCCTAGCTTGTATCAGGGCAGGAATGACCTTCCGAGCAAGTATCAGGCGCTCAACTACCATGCCATCAAACGTAGCCGCGGTAAGTCTTGATAGGCGAACGGCCCCTGCTGCAGCAAGTCCTCCCGAAGAGGAAGAGGCCTCAGTTCTTCTTGCAGTAGATTCAGAAGGTCCACGTACCAAGCCCTTCTCGGCCAGTCTGGAGCAATGAGGATCACTTGAACCCTTGTTCTCCTTATGAGCTTTAGGATTCTTGGGATGAGTGGGAGTGGTGGAAACACGTACATTGACTGGAACACCCACGGAGACACCAGGGCGTCCATCGCCTCTGCTTGTGGGACCCTCGACCTGGAACAATAACGCCGAAGCTTCTTGTTGAGACCAGAGGCCATCATGTCTATTTGGGGTAATCCCCAAAGGTCTGTTATTTCCTTGAACACTTCCGGATGGAGACCCCACTCCCCTGGATGGAGATCGTGTCTGCTGAGGAAGTCTGCTTCCCAGTTGTCTACTCCCGGAATGAAGATGGCTGACAGTGCCAGTGTGTGTTTTTCTTTCCAGAGGAGTAATCTTGTCACCTCTGATATTGCCGCTCTGCTCTTCATTCTGCCCTGTCGGTTTATGTAAGTCACTGTTGTTACGTTGTCCGACTGCACTTGAATGGTTAGATTTCTTAGAAGAGGGCGCCTGAAGAAGACCGTTGTAGATGGCTCTTAGTTCCAGGATGTTGATGGGCAGACCGGCTTCCAGGCTTGACCACCGTCTTTGGAAAGTTACTCTTTGAGTGACTGCTACCCAGCCCCGAAGGCTCACATCCGTGGTTAGAAAGACCCATTCCTGAATCCTGAACCTGCGGCCCTCCAGAAGGTGAGGTAATTATAACCACCAGAGGAGCGAAATCCTGGCCTTCGGCGACAGACGAATTCTCTGGTGAATGTGGAGATGAGATCCTGACCACTTGTCCAGGAGATCCAGCAGGAAAAACCTAGCATGAAACCTTCCGTACTGGAGGGCCTCGTAAGAGGCCACCATCTTCCCCAGAAGGCAATTGCAGTGACGAACCGATACCCGGGCAGTCTTCAGGACATCCCGGGCTGATGTTTGCGTCACCAACGCTGTTTCTCGTGGAAGAAACACCCTCAACACTTCCATGTCGGGGATCAATCCCAGAAAGGACAACCTCCTGGATGGTTCCAAAGTGATTTTGGAATGTTCAGAATCCAAACGTGGACTCTGAGTAGATAGGTCGTGAGAGCCATGGACGCAACAGCTTCTCCTTGGATGATGCCTTTATCAGCAGAACGTCCAGATATAGAATCATGTTCACTCATTGTGTGCGGAGGAGAACCATCATCCTTGCCATCACCTTGGTGAATACCCCTGGAGCTGTGGAGAGGCCGAATGGCAGGTCCTGGAACTGTAAATGACATTTCAACAGAGCGAATCAGAGAATTGCTTGACGCGGCGGCAAAACGGAATGTGGGGTTTGTTAGGTTCCTGGTGCTCAGAACAAGGGAGATGTTGCGTAGTGAGTCCAGAACACCAGAACGTGACGCTGAAATAAGGTGTGGTGTGGAAATAGCCCCTAGCACCCTACCTCCATTGTTTCACCCGTGTGGTCAGTTCACGCCTGAGTGACTATGGTTTCTTGGGCCCTCGGCAGCCGCGTTTGAAGGGCGGATTAGGTCTGCCCAACTCCGATGCCCCCAGGTCTTAGAGTGAGACAAGGCGTGAACCGAGACAGGATAATAACAAGGGGACCTCTAACTAAAGCAAACAGAAGGCTAGGGGCTACTAACAACCCTAAAACTAAAAATATATGTGCGGCACGCCGCCAAAGGAAAAGAACAACAAAGGAAATGCTGTCCACACGCCGACACAATACTGTTGTGTACCGGCGGTGACAGCATAAGCAGAACCCTCTGCAAAACACCAGTAACAAATATAACCAAAGAATACTGCGGCCTAGGCCGACGGACGCGGCAAAGCCGCTACTCACGGAACCGGTACAAATACTGGCAAACGGACAGGAACCCCCAATGTAGCAGACACAGACTCTCAGAACCGGAGGACAGGCAGAATCCCAAACGACAGACCGGTGGACACCAAGAAGCCAGACACTCGACCAGGCACAGACAAAGCCACAGGACCTCTGGACAGGAATGCCCCACGGCAGGACACGGGACCAGACACTGGAACCGACACTGGAAGCAGCTAGACAGACACTGCTAGACAGGAGCTCAGGAACTGGCAGGAACTAGCTCAGAACTCAAGAACTCTGGAACTATCACCAGCGTCTGTGTATTGCACTGAGCCAGAATATAACAGAGTCCTAATTAATTATGTCGTGCAGCTGCCCTGCTGCACAACTGAGAGGTGCAATTAACAGACAGGTGAGGCTGAACACATGGGAACAAGCTGCAATTACACAGACTCACCACCGGCAGCAAACAAGAGTCCTCTTAAACCAGAGCAACGGGAAATCCTGGCCTGCAAGACAACTATAAACATAAAATAGGAATGAACCACTACCTGTGGTTCATAACAGTACCCTCTCCTTAAGGGTGAGCTCCGAACACCCCATGACACCCACGGGGAACATAAACAGAAGTATAACATAAAATACATAACCAAAATGCAAAACAGGAATGAGCCACAGCCGTGGCTCATAACAGGGTTATGCATCCTTGATATCCAGGGAAACCCCTTCTCCCAATATTACCGCCCTTAGAGACTCCATTTTGAACTTGCACTCCCTCAGAAAAGGTTTTTTTAAAGTTTAGAATGGGTCTGACCGTACCATCCAGTTTCGGTATATGAAAAGGTTCAAATAGAAACCTTTGTTTTGCATATGAGGTGGTACTGGCACAAGAACCTGTGCCTCCACCAACGTCTGGAGGACGAACTGCCGGACAGTCCTGTCTGCCAGCAGAGCTGGCAGGCCTGAATTGAAAATCGGTGAGGAGAGAAAAGAAATACCAGCCTGTATCCCTGGGACACCGTATATTACACCCAGGGATCCAGGCCAGACGACACCCAGACATGACTGAAACGTCTGAGCTGCGCTCCCACCGGCCCCACCACCGAGGCGTGCAGTCCACCGTCATGCGGAGGACTTTAGTGCGCCTGAAGCAGGCTTGTGTTCCTGGGAACCTGCAGCAGCAGTTTTTCTGGACTTGGGTCTACCTCCCCGAAAGGAGGCATTAAATGGCCTGGCTGCCTGTATCCCTGGGACACCGTATATTACACCCAGGGATCCAGGCCAGACGACACCCAGACATGACAAACGTCTGAGCTGCGCTCCCACCGGCCCCACCACCGGGGCGTGCAGTCCTCCGTCATGCGGAGGACTTTAGTGCGCCTGAAGCAGGCTTGTGTTCCTGGGAACCTGCAGCAGCAGGTTTTCTGGACTTGTGTCTACCTCCCCGAAAGGAGGCATTAGATGGCCTGGCTTCTCTGAGGTGAGCTGAGGGAAGAAAATGTGACTTACCCGCTGTAGCTGTGGAGATCCACGCATCTAGCGCTTCCCCAAAGAGAGCCTGACCTGTGTAGGGTAGGTCTCCACACTTCTCCTGGATTCTGCGTTGGCAGACCACTGACGTAGCCACAGTCCACGCCGAGCTGAGACAGACATGAAAGAAATTCCTGTAGACATGGAACCCAGGTCCTTCATGGATTCAGCCAGAAAACCTGCTGAACCCTAAATGTTACGCAAAAACAATTTAACATCATTTTTGTCCATTTTATCCAAATCTCAAGTAACGTGCCTGACCACTTTACTAAGGACTTGGCAATGCATGTACTGGCAATAGTGGGACTTGACATTGGCCCTGAAGCCGTGCACACTAATCTGAGCGTATTATTAATCTTACGGTCAGCCGGCTGCACTGCCGGTCGGGTTTCCCACTCAGTTCTATCCTCCACAGGGAAAGGAAAAACCATCTGGATCCTCTTAGGGATCTGGAATTTCCCGCAGGATTAACCCATGCTTTTTCAAACATAGCATATAAAGCCTTTGACGCAGTGAAGATCAGCGAGGTTCCCTTATCAGTGAAGGGAGCCTCCTCAACCTGCTCAGGCGTTGTATCAGAAATATTAAACATCTCTCTAAAGGCCTCTATCATTAACTGCACTTGTGTAAGATATGCAGTCCCCCCAAACATATCCCCATCAACGTCCGCAGTGTCAGAAACGGTACCCGTGCCAACCTGCCTAATCTGTGTTTGGGAACATACAGAGGAGGGCCCTGAAGCGAGAGAACTAGGCCAGACTGCCGTAGAGTCCTGTAAAGCCTGAGGTGCAAATTCAGGTTGTGCAGCTCTATTAGAAGTCTGAGGAAAAACACTCAGGTTCCCTTGCTGGTATCTGTGCTAAACCAGTGCTATCCTGATTACATGGAATGGAATCATCCCGAGAGGACATATCCTCTGCAGCATATGACACAGAGACCCTGGACATTGCTTAATGGAGACCACAGACACTCCACACACACACACAGGGGAGGGCAGACAGTGTTCCCCCCCCAAGAATGGCAAGAGAGACACAGAGATTGGAGCCAACCCCCACACAGCGCTTTTAACACAAAGGGAGACCCCTTATCAGCGCTGACTGTGCACCTTAATAGGTTACACAGTCGTTTTGCAGCACCCCTTCTTCTACAACTCCCTGGTAGTGTGAGAGATAGCTGGAGTTGTTGTGGAGAGACTTGCTTCTTCCTGGACAGCACTGTGCAGGCAAGAAAATGGCGCTGAACGCTGCTGGGTCTGCTCTGAGGAGAAGCTCCACCCCCATAATGGCGCTGTATTCCCACTCTTCATAAGATTATACTGGCCTGAGGTTTAATGCTGGCTGAGATCCTGGGACCCCGACAGGCTGTGTGACCAGTGTAGGGTGTAGGCACTGGCTCAGGGCGCCCCTCACAGCGCCGCACAGTGTACCGCTGAGCCTCCTGGAGCGCAGTTAATACTGCGCTCCTACCCTGGTGCCGCCATCTTCACACCGGCCCCCCGCTTGCTAGGGGGGTCGGTGTCTCACTCGCCACAATCTTTAGCTCTGCAAGGGGGTAGCAGCATGCTGCTGGGGTGAGTGATCTATCCCCTCTGGAGCTCAGTGTCCAGTCAGCGGAGACAGTGGTTCAGACCCCGCAGGGTGGACACGGCTCCCCCCCTAAGTCCCTCGCTGCAGGAGGGAGGGTGCTGCCAGCAGTCTCCCTGTAAAACAATAAACTCTAAAAAACAACTTTTACTAAGGAAACTCAGGAGAGCTCCCCTAGCTGCGACCGGCTCCTCCGGGCACATTTTCTAAACTGAGTCTGGTAGGAGGGGCATAGAGGGAGGAGCCAGCCCACACTCTCAGACTCTTAAAGTGCCAATGGTTCCTGGTGAACCGTCTATACCCCATGGTACTAATGTGGACCCCAGCATCCTCTAGGACGTAATAGAAATAGAGCTGTAACAAGTGACTGTTTCCCTATCTTTGCATATAATAAAGGTGACATAGCCCTTTTCCTAGAGTCCCTTTCCTTTCCGCACAGGGGTCCTGAATCAGATGCGGACGCAAAGCTGCTGTTGCACGCAAGTGGCTCAATGCTTTTTCACTGCGCATACGTGTTAGCTGCACTGCGCACAAAGGGCCTAATTCAGTAAGGATTGCAAATTCTGCTAATTAGCAGAATTTGCATTCCTTTGGACCGCATGCTGGGGGCCACCAATCACTGGGCAAGGCCGCCCAGCATGCTGACCACCACCTCTCCCAGTTGCATTGCAATTTCTGCTTGTTAGAAGAAACTAAGGATGGCTCCTGCCGATGCAGCTTAGCTGCGCCCACAGGAGTCCTGCTGCCATGTTCTTGATGGCAGCGGCTGCATGAGACATCACGCAGCTGCCTTGATCATGCCCCCGACACCGCCACCCCCCCCCCCTTCCCGTTCGGCCGCACCGCTCCATCTCCTCAGTGGAAACGGAGCATTGACCGCCACCCCCACCTCCGCCACCACCTCTGCCTAATTGACAGGCAGAGGTGATCGCATTTTCTGCGCCCCCCCCCCCCCGCAGGAAACGCGGGAGCATGCGCAGGACGGGCGCTGTGCATGGGTCCGCATCTTTTTCTCAAAATTTGCGGTTGGATCGCACACTGAATTAGGCCCCAGATGCGATCAATCTCACATAGAGGATCCCTTTGCAAAGTGATTGACAGGAAGTCGGCATTTGGGGTGGTAACGGGGGTGGCTAACTGCATATCTCCCAACTTCTGACATCTGCAAGAAGGGACATCTGCACGCGGCCGCCCGAAAAGGAGGTGTGGCCTATGGAAAAGGGGTGTGGCTTCATTGGAGGGCCCACGAGCCAACCCCCGTTTTAGTCACTGAGGGGGCATGCCCAGCGCTCTGTGAGCTGCTGGCATGCTCCCTCTCCTTCTGTCTCCACAGCGTCTATTCACCGCTGCTCTGCTAATCAGAGCAGCAGTGACAGGAGCCTCCCAACTGCCCCCTCCCCCCCCCCCCCCCCCCCACGGGACACTGCGGCCTGTGAGTGGGACAGCGGGACAGTGCAAAAAAAAGGGGACTGTCCAGCGAAAATTGGGACAGTTGGGAGGTATGCTTACTTTACACAGGTGTGTCAGTTCTGTTCAAACACCTTTCCGTGCACGTGCATAAATTACCCATTGCGACCTGTGTTGCTGCGGGAGAGCCCTCTGTGTCTAGGAGACTTGCTCAGCCTACGACTGCTCAGACTCAGGGTGGACTGCGATGCAATTGCGAATAGCAAAAGATAGCGGCAACGATCGCCTTAACAACCACAACTGAATCGGGCCCACAATTACACCAGTATATTTTACTATTTTATTGCAATTTAACAAGGTGTCAATTTAATTAGGTGTGAGTTTGTCTTACAAGAGCCGCACTTTCTGGCAGCCCAAACTTGCTCAGAAGTGCCCGCAGCCCTATCTGGCAACAAAGGGTGCGAGTTTTGGTGCTGTTGCCAGTGTCGCAGCAACGGCAACTGATACCTAATTGGATTGACCCCTAAATGTTGGCAATTTATAGTTTTATTATTTACTGGTCAAATTTCTTTTCTGAAGGTACCCACTTTTCTCTGACGTCCTAGTGGATGCTGGGAACTCCGTAAGGACCATGGGGAATAGCGGCTCCGCAGGAGACTGGGCACAAAAGTAAAGCTTTAGGACTACCTGGTGTGCACTGGCTCCTCCCCCTATGACCCTCCTCCAAGCCTCAGTTAGATTTTTGTGCCCGGCCGAGAAGGGTGCATTCTAGGAGGCTCTCCTGAGTTTCTTAGAAAAAGTTTAGTTTTAGGTTTTTTATTTTCAGTGAGACCTGCTGGCAACAGGCTCACTGCATCGAGGGACTAAGGGGAGAAGAAGCGAACCTGCCTGCTTGCAGCCAGCTTGGGCTTCTTAGGCTACTGGACACCATTAGCTCCAGAGGGACCGAACACAGGCCCAGCCTCGGAGTCCGGTCCCAGAGCCGCGCCGCCGGCCCCCTTACAGAGCCAGAAGCAAGAAGGAACCTGCTGACAGAAAGCAGGAGAATATCCTAAAATGTATATACACTCACACGGGTGTTATACTGCGACCAGCAATCGCCTCAGCCTGGATGTGCAGTGCTGGGGTGGCGTGGTCGGATTCCCTGACTGAAAATATTGATACCCTAGATAGGGACAGTATATTACTGACTATAGAGCATTTAAAAGATGCATTTCTATATATGCGTGATGCACAGAGGGATATTTGCCGACTGGCATCAAGAGTAAGTGCGCTGTCCATTTCTGCCAGAAGAGGGTTATGGACGAGGCAGTGGTCAGGTGATGCTGACTCCAAAAGGCATATGGAAGTATTGCCTTATAAAGGGGAGGAGTTATTTGGGGTAGGTCTATCAGACCTGGTGGCCACGGCAACTGCTGGGAAATCCACATTTTTACCCCAGGTAGCCTCTCAACATAAGAAGACGCCGTATTATCAGGCGCAGTCCCTTCGGCCCCATAAGGGCAAGCGGGAAAAAGGCTCCTCATTTCTGCCCCGTGGCAGAGGGAGAGGAAAAAGGCTGCAGCAAACAGCCAGTTCCCAGGAACAGAAGCCCTCTTCCGTTTCTGCCAAGTCCTCAGCATGACGCTGGGGCTTCACTAGCGAACTCAGGCACGGTGGGGGCCCGTCTCAAGAATTTCAGCGTGCAGTGGGCTCACTCACAGGTGGACCCCTGGATCCTTCAGGTGGTATCTCAGGGGTACAAATTGGAATTCGAGACGTCTCCCCCTCGCCGTTTCCTAAAGTCTGCTTTACCGACGTCTCCCTCCGACAGGGAGGCGGTATTGGAAGCCATTCACAAGCTGTATTCCCAGCAGGTGATAATCACGGTACCCCTCCTGCAACAGGGAAAGGGGTATTATTCCACGCTGTTTGTGGTACCGAAGCGGGACGGCTCGGTGAGACCTATTTTAAATCTGAAATCCTTGAACACTTACATACAAAGGTTCAAATTCAAGATGGAGTCACTCAGAGTGGTGATTGCGAACCTGGAAGAAGGGGATTA
Source organism: Pseudophryne corroboree (assembly GCF_028390025.1). NCBI lineage: Eukaryota > Metazoa > Chordata > Amphibia > Anura > Myobatrachidae > Pseudophryne > Pseudophryne corroboree. The sequence continues at coordinate 123,804,481 of NC_086447.1, forward strand.
TATGGTGTCTTTGGACATCAAGGATGCTTACACCTCCATGTCCCAATTTACCCTTCTCACCAAGGGTACCTAAGGTTTGTGGTACAGAACTGTCACTATCAGTTTCAGACGCTGCCGTTTGGTTTGTCCACGGCACCCCGGGTCTTTACCAAAGTAATGGCCGAAATGATGATACTCCTTCGAAGGAAGGGAGTTTTATTTATCCCTTACTTGGACGATCTCCTGATAAGGGCAAGATCCAGGGAACAGTTGGTAGTCGGGGTAGCACTATCTCAAATAGTGTTGCGGCAGCACGGTTGGATTCTCAATATTCCAAAGTCGCAGCTGATCCCGACGACACGTCTTCTATTCCTAGGAATGATCCTGGACACAGTCCAGAAAAAGGTGTTTCTCCCGGAGGAGAAAGCCAGGGAGTTATCCGAACTAGTCAGAAACCTCCTAAAACCAGGCCATGTGTCAGTGCATCTATGCACAAGGATCCTGGGAAAAAATGGTGGCTTCCTACGAAGCAATTCCATTCGGCAGATTCCACGCAAGAACTTTCCAGTGGGACCTGCTAGACAAATGGTCCGGATCGCATCTTCAGATGCATCAGCGGATAACCCTGTCACCAAAGACAAGGGTGTCTCTCCTGTGGTGGTTGCAGAGTGCTCATCTTCTAGAGGGCCGCAGATTCGGCATTCAGGACTGGGTCCTGGTGACCACGGATGCCAGCCTGCGAGGCTGGGGAGCAGTCACACAGGGAAGGAATTTCCAGGGCTTGTGGTCAAGCCTGGAGACATCACTTCACATAAATATCCTGGAGCTAAGGGCCATTTACAATGCTCTAAGCCTAGCAAAAACCTCTGCTTCAAGGTCAGCCGGTGCTGATCCAGTCAGACAACATCACGGCAGTCGCCCATGTAAACAGACAGGGCGGCACAAGAAGCAGGAGGGCAATGGCAGAAGCTGCAAGGATTCTTCGCTGGGCGGAAAATCATGTGATAAGCACTGTCAGCAGTGTTCATTCCGGGAGTGGACAACTGGGAAGCAGACTTCCTCAGAAGGAACGACCTCCACCCGGGAGAGTGGGGACTTCACCCAGAAGTCTTCCACATGATTGTGAACCGTTGGGAAAAACCAAAGGTGGACATGATGGCGTCCCGCCTCAACAAAAAACTGGACAGGTATTGCGCCAGGTCAAGGGACCCTCAGGCAATAGCTGTGGACGCTCTGGTAACACCGTGGGTGTACCAGTCAGTGTATGTGTTCCCTCCTCTGCCTCTCATACCCAAGGTACTGAGAATTATAAGACGGAGAGGAGTAAGAACTATACTCGTGGCTCCGGATTGGCCAAGAAGGACTTGGTACCCGGAACTTCAAGAGATGCTCACAGAGGACCCGTGGCCTCTACCTCTAAGAAGGGACCTGCTCCAGCAAGGACCCTGTCTGTTCCAAAACTTACCGCGGCTGCGTTTGACGGCATGGCGGTTGAATGCCGGATCCTGAATGGAAAGGCATTCCGGATGAAGTCATCCCTACCCTGATCAAAGCCAGGAAGGATGTAACCGCAAAACATTATCACCGCATTTGGCGTAAATATGTTGCGTGGTGCGAGGCCAGGAAGGCCCCTACAGAGGAATTTCAACTGGGTCGATTCCTGCATTTCCTGCACACAGGAGTGTCTATGGGCCTAAAATTAGGATCCATTAAGGTTCAGATTTCGACCCTGGCGATTTTCTTCCAGAAAGAACTGGCTTCAGTTCCTGAAGTTCAGACGTTTGTCAAGGGGGTGCTGCATATACAGCCTCCTTTTGTGCCTCCAGTGGCACCTTGGGATCTCAATGTAGTTTTGGGGTTCCTAAAATCACATTGGTTTGAACCGCTTAAATCTGTGGATTTGAAATATCTCACATGGAAAGTGGTCATGCTGTTGGCCTTGGCTTCGGCCAGGCGCGTGTCAAATTGGCGGCTTTATCCTGTAAAAGCCCTTACCTGATTTTTCATACGGTCAGGGCAGAATTGAGGACTCGTCCTCAATTTCTCCCTAAGGTGGTTTCAGCGTTTCACCTGAACCAGCCTATTGTGGTACCTGCGGCTACTAGGGACTTGGAGGACTCCAAGTTGCTGGACGTAGTCAGGGCCCTGAAAATATATGTTTCCAGGACGGCTGGAGTCAGAAAATCTGACTCGCTGTTTATCCTGTATGCACCCAACAAGCTGGGTGCTCCTGCTTCTAAGCAGACTATTGCTCGTTGGATTTGTAGTATAATTCAGCTTGCACATTCTGTGGCAGGCCTGCCACAGCCAAAATCTGTAAAAGCCCATTCCACGAGGAAGGTGGGCTCATCTTGGGCGGCTGCCCGAGGGGTCTCGGCTTTACAACTTTGCCGAGCAGCTACTTGGTCAGGGGCAAACACGTTTGCTAAATTCTACAAATTTGATACCCTGGCTGAGGAGGACCTGGAGTTCTCTCATTCGGTGCTGCAGAGTCATCCGCACTCTCCCGCCCGTTTGGGAGCTTTGGTATAATCCCCATGGTCTTTACGGAGTTCCCAGCATCCACTAGGACGTCAGAGAAAATAAGAATTTACTTACCGATAATTCTATTTCTTGTAGTCCGTAGTGGATGCTGGGCGCCCATCCCAAGTGCGGATTGTCTGCAATACTTGTACATAGTTATTGTTAACTAAATCGGGTTATTGTTGTTGTGAGCCATCTTTCCAGAGGCTCCTCTGTTGTCATGCTGTTAACTGGGTTCAGATCACAGGTTGTACGGTGTGATTGGTGTGGCTGGTATGAGTCTTACCCGGGATTCATAAATCCTTCCTTATTGTGTACGCTCGTCCGGGCACAGTATCCTAACTGAGGCTTGGAGGAGGGTCATAGGGGGAGGAGCCAGTGCACACCAGGTAGTCCTAAAGCTTTACTTTTGTGCCCAGTCTCCTGCGGAGCCGCTATTCCCCATGGTCCTTACGGAGTTCCCAGCATCCACTACGGACTACAAGAAATAGAATTATCGGTAAGTAAATTCTTATTATTACTATAAGAAAGAACAAATCCCCCCAATGTGTATATTGTATAAAAACAATAGGCCCTTTGGGGTAACTGTCCTTATGTTAGGCATTTTCCATGTCCTTAATAGTTACAGTAACATATTTACATAGAGAGATTTTTCTCTCTACACAACCACACCACTGTTTGCAGTTTGTCTCTCGGCTTGTTCATCCACTAACAACGTTTTTTTCATCTTTTCCTCTTAGTCTATGCAACAGTTGACCTTTGGCAAGCATAGGCAGGTATAGGTAAGTATTGTACCCCTCCCATTACCTATAGCTCCCAGGGGGGTTAGATTTAGACTGCGGGTGGGGAGAGGTTAGGGTTATGCCGCGGGTAGGATAGGTTAGGGTTAGGCACCCCCGGGGGTGGTTAGGCTGCAGGGGAGGGAGGGTTATGTTTAGACAGCGGGGACGGAGGTTAGGATTAGGCACCTCCGCCAGAGGGTTAGAGTTAGGCACAGAGGGGGGAGGTTAGTGTTAGGCAGCGGACAGAGAGGGTTAAGGGGGTGGGGAGAGGGGAAAACACCCCTTTCTTACCCCTGTTGTTCTTTTTTGCGCCAGCATCTGTATTACAACCACCAGGATCCCGTACACTTGGATATCATACTGATCCCCCTATTAGCACACCTCTTAATGCCCAGAGGGAAGGGCGATCCTGAGGCCATGGTTCCCCAGAGGTTTCCCCCCAAGGGGGTTTTTCGTCTCACGAGTGCTGAAGGATGACTCTTTGTGAGTCCAGAGGTGTTGCTTTAATGCCATAATCAATCTCATGCGCGTCCCTGCAATGTATAAGAAGTAAATTAATCACTAATGCAATCACTTTACTTCTGGGTTTAGACCCTGGCTGCGTTATTTCACATGTGTATTCGTCAGACTTTGTATGTGAGAGCAGACAGTACTGCAGAGGGATCCCAAGGATCCTTCTCCTGGGAAGAATTGCATAAAGTAGCCCACGACCTACAAAACGCCATTTAGAAATGGCACTAGCTGCCAAGCCAAGCTCAGAAATGCTTTGCATTCTGGAGCTTGGTGAGTTTTGCAGTTTACCATCTGCCGTAGAAACTTTTGGTGGCTGATCACAATAGGAGGAATGCAACAGATATCTCCAATATCAATAATACATAAGGGGGGTACTCACGGAGCGATCGCTGCTTAAAATCTAAGCAATCTGACTAGATTGCTTAGATTTTAAGCAGTGATCTCTCCGTGTGTACCCCCTACAGCGATAGCGATGCGCAGCCCCGCGCATCGCTATCGCTGGTGCTAGATTGGCCTGCATGCAGGCCAATCTAGCGGGTCGCTCACTTCACCCGCTGGGTGAAAGGAGCTGCCACCCCCCGCACGCTCAGCACACATCGCACTGTGCTGAGTGGGGGGAGAGATGTGTGCGGAGCGGTTCGCTCAGCACACATCTCTCCCCACATCTGCCAGTGAGTACTGGCCTATACATTCAGGGCCTGTTTAATATTTGTGGGCAGCCTCCAAAACCGACTGTTTTCGGAGATGTTAAATATTCTTCATAATAAACTTTTAATATTTTAGCATAAGAAATGTTTTATGTATTCATAGACTGAGTCTCTGTTCTTTATTGCATGCTAATTTCACAGGGTCAGCAAATTATTACTGATATGACTGTTACTCTACTGTCCTGCTGGTGCTACTGGCCTGCTGTATAGCAGCGAGACATATACAGCACTCTTGGGGAGGTGTATCAAGCCTTGGAGAGAGATAAAGTGGAGATGTCCAAAGCACCCAATCATCTTCTGTCACTTATCCAGCACAGTACATGAAATGATACCTGTAGTTAGAAGCATCATTTGCGTTGGGCAAATATCCAACTTTATCTCTCTCCGCAGCTTGATACATCTCCCGAAAAATATCATGTCTCCCTTTCACTTAATTAACAAGTTAAATTAATAATTGAAAATATCTTTGTCTTGGAAACAGGGTAAGAAATTCACTGTATAAGATGTTAAAAAGGGTTTCCATCTTCCAATAACTTTCTAAAGGCTTGTCAATACTCTCCTGGTACATTTACTTTGATTTATCATTCATGTTGGTTCCATGCCAGACAGGGGAGGATTGGGAACTTAACGTGGCCCTGGAAATACTGTATATGAAAAGTGGCCTCATGTAGGTTGGAGTAAGTCAGCTATAAGCGGGGCCCAACACAAATTGGGGGTTAGCAAATTGTTATCATTAGCCACAATGGTAGTAAGCAAGGCCAATGCAGCATGGTAGGCAGTCACAGCGCCTGCAGAAGTATCCTGTCGCAGGAGGTGGAGATCACACCAGTAGGTGAGGTATTGCACTGGTAGGAAGAGTCAGCACAACAGCATGACAAGTACACACATTGGGGCAGATGTATTACGCCAGGAGAAGTGATAAAGCAGTGATAAGTGCAAGGTGATAATGCACCAGCCAATCAGCTCCTAACTGTAAATTTACATATTGGAGCTGATTGGCTGGTGCGTTATCACCTGCCACTTATCTCTGCTTTATCACTTCTCCAGGCTTAGTACATCTGCCCCATTAAATGATTACTACTACTACTACTACTACTACTACTACTACTACTACTACTACTACTACTACTACTACTACTACTACTACTACTTAATCCAACAGCAGGGAATTCCAAAGATTAGCAATGACTTGGTAAAAGGTCATTATAAAATAGATCATTCATACTTACTGGGGTCACCATCTCATCCATTGCTAAACACATTTTTCCTTGCAGTGTAAAAATAAGATTTTACTCACCGGTAAATCTATTTCTCGTAGTCCGTAGTGGATGCTGGGAACTCCATAAGGACCATGGGGAATTGCGGCTCCGCAGGAGACTGGGCACAACTAAAGAAAGCTTTAGGACTACCTGGTGTGCACTGGCTCCTCCCTCTATGACCCTCCTCCAGACCTCAGTTAGGATACTGTGCCCGGAAGAGCTGACACAATAAGGAAAGTATTTGGAATCCCGGGTAAGACTCATACCAGCCACACCAATCACACCGTATAACTCGTGATACTATACCTAGTTAACAGTATGAAATATAACTGAGCCTCTCAACAGATGGCTCAACAATAACCCTTTAGTTAACCAATAACTATATACAAGTATTGCAGACAATCCGCACTTGGGACGGGCGCCCAGCATCCACTACGGACTACGAGAAATAGATTTACCGGTGAGTAAAATCTTATTTTCTCTAACGTCCTAAATGGATGCTGGGAACTCCGTAAGGACCATGGGGATTATACCAAAGCTCCCAAATGGGCGGGAGAGTGCGGATGACTCTGCAGCACCGAATGAGCGAACTCTAGGTCCTCCTCAGCCAGGGTATCAAACTTGTAGAATTTAGCAAATGTGTTTGACCCCGACCAAGTAGCTGCTCGGCAAAGTTGCAAAGCCGAGACCCCTCGGGCAGCCGCCCAAGAAGAGCCCACCTTCCTCGTGGAATGGGCTTTTACAGATTTAGGATGCGGCAGTCCAGCCGCAGAATGTGCAAGTTGAATCGTGCTACAAATCCAGCGAGCAATAGTCTGCTTAGAAGCAGGCGCACCCAACTTGTTGGGTGCATGCAGGATAAATAGCGAGTCAGTCTTTCTGACTCCAGCTGTCCTGGAAACATAGATTTTTAGGGCCCGGACTACGTCCAGCAACTTGGAATCCTCCAAGTCACGAGTAGCCGCAGGCACCACAATAGGCTGGTTCAAATGAAAAGCTGAAACCACCTTTGGGAGAAATTGGGGACGAGTCCTCAATTCCGCCCTATCCATATGGAAAATCAGATAAGGGCTTTTACATGACAAAGCCGCCAATTCTGACACACGCCTGGCCGAAGCCAAGGCCAACAGCATGACCACCTTCCGCGTGAGATATTTTAGTTCCACGGTTTTAAGTGGTTTAAACCAATGTGACTTTAGGAAATCCAACACCACGTTGAGATCCCAAGGTGCCACTGGGGGCACAAAAGGGGGCTGAATATGCAGCACTCCCTTAACAAATGTCTGAACTTCAGGTAGTGAAGCCAGTTCTTTCTGGAAGAAAATCGATAGGGCCGAAATCTGGACCTTAATGGAACCCAATTTTAGGCCCATAGTCACCCCTGACTGTAGGAAGTGCAGAAATCGACCTAGCTGAAATTCCTCCGTTGGGGCCTTCCTGGCCTCACACCACGCAACATATTTCCGCCATATGCGGTGATAATGGTTTGCGGTTACTTCTTTCCTAGCTTTAATTAGCGTAGGGATAACTTCCTCCGGAATTCCCTTTTCCTTCAGGATCCGGCGTTCAACCGCCATGCCGTCAAACGCAGCCGCGGTAAGTCTTGGAACAGACAGGGCCCCTGCTGCAGCAGGTCCTGTCTGAGCGGCAGAGGCCAAGGGTCCTCTGAGATCATCTCTTGAAGTTCTGGGTACCAAGCTCTTCTTGGCCAATCCGGAACAATGAGTATAGTTCTTACTCCTCTTTTTCTTATTATCCTCAATACCTTGGGTATGAGAGGAAGAGGAGGGAACACATAAACCGACTGGTACACCCACGGTGTCACTAGAGCGTCCACTGCTATTGCCTGAGGGTCTCTCGACCTGGCGCAATATCTTTTTAGCTTTTTGTTGAGGCGGGACGCCATCATGTCCACCTGTGGCCGTTCCCAACGGTTTACAATCAGCTGAAAGACTTCTGGATAAAGTCGCCACTCTCCCGGGTGGAGGTCGTGCCTGCTGAGGAAGTCTGCTTCCCAGATGTCCACTCCCGGAATGAACACTGCTGACAGTGCTAACACGTGATTTTCCGCCCATCGGAGAATCCTTGTGGCTTCTGCCATCGCCATCCTGCTTCTTGTGCCGCCCTGTCGGTTTACATGGGCGACCGCCGTGATGTTGTCTGACTGGATCAGTACCGGCTGGTTCTGAAGCAGGGGTCTTGCCTGACTTAGGGCATTGTAGATGGCCCTTAGTTCCAGAATATTTATGTGTAGGGAAATCTCCTGGCTTGACCATAGTCCTTGGAAGGTTTTTCCCTGTGTGACTGCCCCCCAGCCTCGAAGGCTGGCATCCGTGGTCACCAGAACCCAGTCCTGTATGCCGAATCTGCGGCCCTCTAGAAGATGAGCACTCTGCAGCCACCACAGCAGAGAAACCCTGGTCCTTGGAGACAGGGTTATCAGCCGATGCATCTGAAGATGCGATCCGGACCACTTGTCCAACAGATCCCACTGAAAATTTTTTACATGGAACCTGCCGAATGGAATTGCTTCGTAGGAAGCTACCATTTTTCCCAGGACTCGCGTGCAGTGATGCACCGACACCTGTTTTGGTTTCAGGAGATCTCTGACTAGAATTGACAACTCCTTGGCTTTCTCCTCCGGGAGAAACACCTTTTTCTGGTCTGTGTCCAGAACCATCCCCAGGAACAGTAGACGTGTCGTGGGAACCAGCTGTGACTTTGGAATATTCAGAATCCAACCGTGCTGTTGTAGCACCTCCCGAGATAGTGCTACCCGGACCAACAACTGCTCCCTGGACCTCGCCTTTATAAGGAGATCGTCCAAGTACGGGATAATTAAAACTCCCTTTTTTCGAAGGAGTATCATCATTTCGGCCATTACCTTGGTAAATACCCTCGGTGCCGTGGACAGACCAAACGGCAACGTCTGGAATTGGTAATGACAGTCCTGTACCACAAATCTGAGGTACTCCTGGTGAGGAGGGTAAATGGGGACATGTAGGTAAGCATCCTTGATGTCCAGTGATACCATGTAATCCCCTTCCTCCAGGCTTGAAATAACCGCCCTGAGCGATTCCATCTTGAACTTGAACCTTTTTATATAGGTGTTCAAGGATTTCAAATTTAAAATGGGTCTCACCGAACCGTCCGGTTTCAGTACCACAAACATTGTGGAATAGTAACCCCTTCCTTGTTGAAGGAGGGGCACCTTGACTATCACCTGCTGCGAATACAGCTTGTGAATTGCCTCCAGCACTGCCTCCCTGTCCGGGAGAACTGTTGGCAAGGCAGATTTGAGGAAACGGCGAGGAGGAGACGTCTCGAATTCCAGCTTGTACCCCTGAGACTTGTAGAATCCAGGGATCCAACCGTGAGTGAGCCCACTGATCGCTGAAGTTCTTGAGACGGGCCCCCACCGTACCTGGCTCCGCCTGTGGAGCCCCAGCGTCATGCGGTGGACTTAGAGGAAGCGGGGGAGGGCTTTTGTTCCTGGGAACTGGCTGTATGCTGCAGCTTTTTCCCCCTACCTCTGCCTCTGGGCAGAAAGGACGCGCCTTTAACCCGCTTGCCTTTCTGGGGCCGAAAGGACTGTACCTGATAATACGGTGCTTTCTTTGGCTGTGAGGGAACATGGGATAAAAATGCTGACTTCCAAGCTGTCGCTGTGGAAACGAGGTCCGAGAGACCATCCCCAAACAACTCCTCACCCTTGTAAGGCAAAACTTCCATGTGCCTTTTAGAATCTGCATCCCCTGTCCACTGCCGAGTCCATAAACCCCTCCTGGCAGAAATGGACATTGCACTTATTTTAGATGCCAGCCGGCAAATATCCCTCTGTGCGTCTTTAATATGCTCTATGGTTAGCAATATAGTGTCCCTGTCTAAGGTATCAATATTTTCTGACAGGGAATCTGACCACGCAGCTGCAGCACTGCACATCCATGCTGAAGCAATAGCTGGTCTCAGTATAATACCGGAGTGTGTATAAACAGACTTCAGGATAGCCTCCTGCTTCCTATCAGCAGGCTCCTTTAGGGCGGCCGTATCCGGAGACGGTAGTGCCACCTTCTTTGACAGGCGTGTGAGCGCTTTATCCACCCTAGGGGATGTCTCCCAACGTGACTTATCCTCTGGCGGGAAAGGGTACGCCATTATTAACTTTTTAGAAATTACCAGTTTCTTATCGGGGGAAGCCCACGCTTCTTTACACACTTCATTTAATTCATCAGAAGGGGGAAAAACCACAGGTAGTTTTTTCTCCCCAAACATAATACCCTTATTTGTGGTACCTGGGGTAATATCAGAAATGTGCAATACATTTTTCATTGCCGTAATCATGTAACGGGTGGCTCTATTGGAATGTACACTAGTCTCATCATCGTCGACACTGGAGTCAGTATCCGTGTCGACATCTGTGTCTGCCATCTGAGGTAGCGGGCGTTTTAGAGCCCCTGATGGCTTTTGAGACGTTTGGGCAGGCACGAGCTGAGAAACCGGCTGTCCCACATCTGCTATGTCGTCAAACCTTTTATGTAAGGAGTTGACACACTCGCGTAATTCCTTCCACATATCCATCCACTCAGGTGTCGACACCGCAGGGGGTGACATCACATTTATCGGCACCTGCTCCGCCTCCACATAAGCCTCCTCATCAAACATGTCGACACAGCCGTACCGACACACCGCACACACACAGGGAATGCTCTGACTGAGGACAGGACCCCACAAAGCCCTTTGGGGAGACAGAGAGAGAGTATGCCAGCACACACCAGAGTGCTATATAATGTAGGGATTCACACTATATACACAGTGATCTTTCCCTTATAGCTGCTATTAATATACAGATACTGCGCCTAAAATTAGTGCCCCCCCTCTCTTTTTTACCCTAAGAAGTCTGGAAACTGCAGGGGAGAGTCTTGGGAGCGTCCTTCCAGCGGAGCTGTGAGAGGAAATGGCGCCAGTGTGCTGAGGGAGATAGCCCCGCCCCCTTCTCGGCGGGCTTCTCCCGCTTTTTTATGGAATATATGGCAGGGGATTTTACACATATATAGTCTTAAGGACTATATTATGTGTTAATTTGCCAGTAAGGTACTCTTATTGCAGCCCCAGGGCGCCCCCCCCAGCGCCCTGCACCCATCAGTGACCGGAGTGTGTGGTGTGCATGGGGAGCAATGGCGCACAGCTGCAGTGCTGTGCGCTACCTTAGTGAAGACCGAAGTCTTCTGCCGCCGATTTTCAGGAACATCTTCTTGCTTCTGGCTCTGCAAGGGGGACGGCGGCGCGGCTCCGGGACCGGACGACCGAGGCTGGGCCTGTGTTCGATCCCTCTGGAGCTAATGGTGTCCAGTAGCCTAAGAAGCCCAAGCTAGCTGCAAGCAGGTAGGTTCGCTTCTCTCCCCTTAGTCCCTCGTAGCAGTGAGTCTGTTGCCAGCAGATCTCACTGAAAATAAAAAAACTAGATATAACTTTCTTTTCTAAGAGCTCAGGAGAGCCCCTAGTGTGCATCCAGCTCGGCCGGGCACAAAATTGTAACTGAGGTCTGGAGGGGGGTCATAGAGGGAGGAGTCCTAAAGCTTTCTTTAGTTGTGCCCAGTCTCCTGCGGAGCCGCAATTCCCCATGGTCCTTACGGAGTTCCCAGCATCCACTTAGGACGTTAGAGAAAGAAAAAATAAATCACAAATTCACAATGCCTCTGTATACCATTCCAGTGAGATATATTCAATACAAGGAGCATCCCAGTGACCCCCATACAATGCCCATAGCAACCAACCAGGTTCTAGCTATCATTTTACAGAATATATTTGATAAATGATAGCTAGAAGCTCATTGGTTGCTATGGGCAACAAACTCTTCAGAAGGTTTACTACATCTCTTCCTTGTCCAGCTGAGCACATATTGGTGCATCTCATTTCCAGGTCAACGACGCACACGCACCCAGCCATCCACATCATGTAAAAGAAAATGTGATTTTGCAGCCCAGACCACCTTCTTCCAGTGCTGATGCTTATGTGCCCTTTGTAGGGGCTTTCTGCAGTGGGCAGGGGTCAGCATGGGCATTCTGACTGGTCCCCATATGCAGCAAGCTGCGATGCACTGTGTGTTCTGACAACTTTCTGTCGTAGTCAGCAATTTGTGCTACAATAGCTCTTCTGTGAGATCGGACTAGGGGCCTAATTCAGACCTGATCACAGCAGCAAATTTGTTAGCTAATGGGCAAAACCATGGCCCTCATTCCGAGTTGATCGGTCGCAAGGCGAATTTAGCAGAGTTACACACGCTAAGCCTACGCCTACTGGGAGTGTATCTTAGCATCCTAAAATTGCGACCGATGTATTCGCATTATTGCGATCAAAAACTAAGCAGTTTTAGAGTAGCTCCACACTTACTCTGCCTGTGCGATCAGTTCAGTGCTTGTCGTTCCTGGATTGACGTCACAAACACACCCAGCGTTCGCTCAGACACTCCCCCGTTTCTCCGGCCACTCCTGCGTTTTTTCCGGAAACGGTAGCGTTTTCATCCACACGCCCCTAAAACGCCGTGTTTCCGCCCAGTAACACCCATTTCCTGTCAATCACACTACGATCGCCGGAGCGAAGAAAAAGCCGTGAGTAAAAATCCTATCTTCATAGCAAAGTTACTTGGCGCAGTCGCAGTGCGACTATTGCGCATGCGCACTAAGCGAAATTTCACTGCGATGCGATGAAAAATAACGAGCGATCAACTCGGAATGAGGGCCCATGTGCACTGCAGGTGCGGCAGATATAACATTTGCAGAGAGAGTTAGATTTGGGTGGGTTATTTTGTTTCTGTGCAGGGTATATACTGGCTGCTTTATTTTTACACTGCAATTTAGATTTCAGTTTGGACACACCCCACCCAAATCTAACTCTCTCTGCATGTTACATCTGCCCCCCCCCCCCCCCCCCCCCACCTTGCTTTGCACATGGTTTTGCCCAACTGCTAACAAATTTGCTGCTGCAATCAGGTCTGAATTAGGCCTTAGATGGGCTTTCGCTTCCCACGTGCATCAGTGAGCCATGGGCACCCACAGTGCCAGATTAAACTCTGTGGAGGCCCCTGGGCAGTCAAAATCTCAGAGGCCGCCCTTCGCAAATTATCTCCAAATACGTTTTTAATTTTACCAACCAACAGTCTACAATCTGGAAACTGTAATGTGAATCTGATGTCTATGGGTAAGTTGTTAATGGGTACACTACATTAATACAGTATTTTCTCTTTAGAGTCTTTAATGTAAAGTTTTTGTTTCTTTGAATTGATTCCTTTTTTTCTATCTTTTGGAAACAGTTTAAGAAAGCTTGATTGTAGTTTTCTTTCAAGATCAAGTCAATATTAATTTGCTCCATTGTTTCGGGCGCCCCCCCCCTCCCCCCAAAAGGTGCAAGTGCCATAGGCCAGTGCCTGCTCTGCCTATTTGGTAATCTAGCACTGGGTGCCCAAGGCCCTGTCCAGGGGCGTTTTAAGAGAGGAGGAGGCCGGTGTGCAGCCTTCTGCTTCAGGGGCCCCCTCCTCTCTGACTGATGCACAGCATTTAATACTTACCTCTCCGGAGTCCCCCGGCGGTGCCATCCTTCTCCGCGGCAGCGGCAATAGAGTCTGAGAACAGACTCTATTGCGCATGCGCAAACCTCCGGGAACACGGCGCGGTGGCCATTTTCCCGAAGAATTTGCTAATGCGCATGTGCGAAACTCCGGAAAAATGGCTGCCGTGCCATCTTTCCGGAGTTTTTAGCAGGCGCAATAGAGTTTGTTCCCCCTAGTGTTCAAACTCTATTGCGCTGCCGAAAAGGGATGGCTTCGATGGGGGACTCCAGAGAGGTAAGTATTAAGCAAATGGGTGCAGTGTGTGCACACACTGCACCCATTATAGAAACGCCAATGGCCCTGTCCCTAGTTCACCAGATGTCCTCCCTTGGTAGGTACTAACCACTGCATACCGTTAACAACACCCCACAAGACCTGCTGTTTTGGAGATGCTTTGACCCAGTCGTCTCGCCACCACAATTTGGCTCTTTGTGAAAGTCGCTCAGATCCTTACATTTGCCCATTTTTCTTCTTCCAATACAGTACATCAACTTCAAGAACTAATAGGCTTCATACATCAGCGTGGATTGCGCCAATTCCTCAATCCTCAACATGATATCAAAAAGAGATTTTTAACATGCAGAATCAAATCTGCAACTGGGCAAAACCATGTTGCACTGCAGGTGGGGCAGATGTAACATGTGCAGAGAGAGTTAGATTTGGGTGGGGTGTGTCCAAACTGAAATCTAAATTGCAGTTTAAAAATAAATCTAACATTTGTGGGCTACATGCAAAAGCAGCCAGTATTTACCCTGCCCAGAAAAAATATAAATGCATATGCTTGCATGTCAACATGGTTTATTCCAGATTCAAAGTTACTTGCATTTTTGCATTACTATGAAAACGGCCCATAGTTTATTACACATTTACATTACTTTTTTTAGCCTGGCATTGGCATTACATCACTTCTGAGCTCATAATTTCTACATTTTATTCTCTGTGAGAAACTTACACTCTTGTACATTTTTTACTCTTTCAAGTTTTAAACTGGTCTTATGTTTGATTACTGTTAGGAGACCTTTAATGTTTAATATTTTAAATTTCATTTTATTCATCTTTTGGTGTTATTTATAGTTTTGATTTTATATTGTCTGCTCTATCAGGATATCTTATACCCTTTTCCACCATAAACCAGGGTCCAACCCGGATAATTGTACACAGTTTCAAGCCATGGCACAGCGGCTTAAAACCCCGCTCACACCGCAGGCTGGAGCAGAGTTAGTGGCGGCTCTTCCCTCTGCAGGCGCTCTGAGATGACATCATCTCCAAGTGCTGGTGATCCGTCTCTCTATTGGCTTTTAGCATGACCTGGGTCACCCATTTACACAACAGGCTTCACGAGTCCTTCCTGGGTTCAACGCTGGTAGCTACCAGGGTCAGTTTCCCGGGTCACTCGACCCAGATTATTTTTAGAGGACCCTTTTACATCAAGCCACAGCCCGGGTAGACCCTGCAATAACCTGGGTTATTGTGTCAGTGGAAAAGGGTATTATTAGCACCACTATTAATGTTTATGATTTTGTGCTGGTCTAAGAATTGTAATAAGCGATTTGGATGATATCCATTCTGAGGAAACAATGGGGGTCATTCCGAGTTGTTCGATCGTTGCCGATTTTCGTTATATTGCAATTAGTCGCTTACTGCGCATGTGCAAGGTTCGCAGAGCGCATGCGCTTAGTTATTTTACACAAAAGTTAGGTATTTTACTCACGGCATAACAAGGTTTTTTCATCGTTCTGGTGATCGTACTGTGATTGACAGGAAGTGGGTGTTTCTGGGCGGAAACTTGCCATTTTCTGGGCGTGTGCTGGGAAAAACGCGGGAGTGTCTGAAGAAACGGGGGAGTGTTTGGGCGAACGCTGGGTGTGTTTGTGACGTCAAACCAGGAACGAAATTGACTGAGCTGATCGCAGTGTAGGAGTAAGTCTCGAGCTACTCAGAAACTGCTAAGAAATTTCTATTCGCAATTCTGCTAATCTTTCGTACGCAATTCTGCTAAACTAAGATACACGCCCAGAGGGCGGCGGCTTAGCGTGTGCAATGCTGCTAAAAGCAGCTAGCGAGCGAACAACTCGGAATGAGGGCCTATGTACTTTTTATTTATTTACACTGATCAAGATTAAGGTGAATATTATCATTATTATTTATAAAGCACTGTAGGAACACAGGGCCTAATTCAGACCTGATCGCAGCAGTAAATTTGTTAGCTAATAGGCAAAACCATGTGTACTGCAGGTGGGGCAGATATAACATGTACAGAGAGAGTAAGATTTGGGTGGGTTACATAGAAACATAGAAACATAGAATTTGACGGCAGATAAGAACCACTTGGCCCATCTAGTCTGCCCCTTTTTTTTATCCTTTAGGTAATCTCAACCCTTTTTGAACCTTAATTCTTTGTAAGGATATTCATATGCCTATCCCAAGCATGTTTAAATTGCTCTACAGTCTTAGCCTCTACCACCTCTGATGGGAGACTATTCCACTTATCCACTACCCTTTCTGTAAAGTAATTTTTCCTTAAATTTCCCCTGAACCTCCCCCCCCTCCAGTTTCAGTGTATGTCCTTGAGTTCTAATATTTCTCTTCCTTTGAAGAATGTTTCCCTCCTGAACTTTGTTAAGACCCTTGATATATTTGAAAGTTTCTATCATGTCCCCCCTTTCCCTTCTCTCCTCCAAACTATACATGTTAAGATCTTTTAGCCTTTCCGGGTACGTTTTGTGATGTAGGCCATGCACCATTTTAGTTGCCCTTCTTTGTACACTCTCTAATGTATTTATATCTTTCTGGAGATATAGTCTCCAGAACTGGACACAGTATTCCAGATGGGGCCGCACCAATGACCTATACAGTGGCATTATCACTTCTTTTTTCCTACTACTGATTCCTCTCCCTATGCAACCAAGCATCTGACTTGCCTTTCTCATTGCTTTGTTGCATTGCTTTCCTGCCTTCAAGTCACTTGAAATAGTGACTCCTAAATCCCTTTCCTCCTCAGTAGTTTCCATTATAGTACCCTTGATACTATATTTAGCCTTTGGGTTTTTGAGACCCAAGTGCATGATTTTGCATTTTTTAGCATTAAACTGTAGTTGCCACGTTCTTGACCATTTCTCAAGCCTACCTAGGTCATCAATCATTTGTTTTACCACTCCCGGTGTGTCTACCCTGTTGCATATCTTTGTATCATCTGCAAAAAGGCATACCTTCCCTTCAATAGGTATGTATTTTGTTTCTGTACAGGGTAAATACTGGCTGCTTTATTTTTACACTGCAATTTAGATTTCAGATTGAACACACCCCACCCAAATCTAACTCTCTCTGCACATGTTATATCTGCCCCCCTGCAGTGCACATGGTTTTGCCCAACTGCTAACAAATTTGCTGCTGCGATCAACTCTGAATTAGGCGCACTGACAAGTAAATAACATGAAACAGAAGTGAAAGATGGCCCTGTCCGCACTGGGCTTAATAAGTGTAGGGTATATTCAATACATAAAGTAGGGGAATAACAATTGTAGATACTGATAGGGAAAGTGTTTGTGGCTATTGTGAGACAGAAGCATTATCAGCCACCAATAATAAAACAGCCATTGGTGACTACTATTATTGTGTGCAGTTAGCAGTGGTCTGGTATGATTGGAACCAGGTGAGATACAAAATAAGAACTGAGGGACTGTAGAAATCCTAAAATTGTCAGCTGCTGTTGACCATAACTGTCCTTCATCATTTTTCCGGAGTGTCCTTCCTCAGCTGGTTCTAGAGGAGGTTTTGTGCAGCAAGGTCATATGTGCTTATGTGTCTGCTTGGAGTATCTTAACGTGGCTCTTTGTTCTTCATCAGTATCTTGCTGGCTGCTAGAAATAGAGTTGGGACAGTTGTTCTCCATGTTTGGTGGCAGCTGGTGACACTAAGGAGGCCTCAGACGTCAAGCAAAGGAGGAACAGAATTGACAGATAAACTCACTGGGTCCAGCAGCTGACCTGAGATCATGTTCAGTAGATCTTCTAAACAACCTTCGCCTGGGTGTAATGACACTTGGCACCACTATTATAATCCCCTTCTGCCTTCACAAATTCTCATTTGTCTTATATGTGCAGGAAGCGGAGTATGTGGGATGTTACAAATATGTCGGTCGCATGCCACTTGGTGGATGTTGCAACTGTGTATAAATATATATTTTGCCCTATGCAAACAAAACAAGGTCTCTGGCAACCTGTCCAGGTATCGGGTGTCTTCCGAAGGAACAGGGTCACCTCTTATGGTGCGTTCACACTGGCCGATATATCGGCTGTTCTCTTGAAAGGCTGATATATCGCGGGTCCGTTGGCCAGTGTGTACGAGCGATATGTGTGTGAACTCCATCGTTCACAGACATATCTTGTCGGCCCTGCAGTACAGCTGACGGCAAATATATCTAACGATATATTGGCACATAGATGTGTGTGTACTGGCACAAGCTGCAGCAGCCGGCGGTGACTGACAGTTGAACTAGGCGGGCGTGTGTAAATGCCCGTCCAGTTCATGACGTCAGTCCCAGACAGATCGGGCAGAGTGTATGCACAGCACACATCCCGATCTGGCTTTAGATATATCTGCAGCTCAATTAATCGGGCAGATATATCTATTAGTGTGTACCCAGCATTACAGTTAGAAGAAAAGAGATGTCGCCTTATCAAAAGAACTAGAATTTACAGAGAGGACAACATAGTAAGAACAAGACAAGTTCCAAGCATAACAGAAAATATACATCTATTGCAAATTATAAACCAAAAAGGCAGTAATTCTGATACAGGCTGCTGTCTGGATGACCGTGAGGAGTAAGGAAGGAATTGGTCCAGTCTTAAAATAAAATGAACCATGGTTTATTGTAGATTTCTGCCCTACTCTGGGTCATGATCGGTGATGGAATGGAATTTCACATAGGTAACTGCATATGGAGTATTGTGTTCCACATAATTTTTTTCTATCCTGCAGGTCATAGTTATGCTTAAAGTTCTGCAGTGTCCTGCCCAAGTCATAATGCAGGAAAGAAAGTGATGAAGGCTCTCATGCTTAAGACTTATTATAAGGGTCATATCTGTAGATCAGGTGATGCTGAGAGAAATAGCTGTTATACCCCTTTCACGTCGCCAAAATAACCCGGGTTATTGCCGGGTTGTTGCCTGCTCGGACCTGGGTTCAAAAGCCGGGTTGACCTGTGTTTGCAATCTGAAAGCAGTATGGGTCTAATATACTGTAGAGAAGTACGTGAATCAGAAGGTACTTCTGCAACCATGAAAACATTGACCAAGTTTTGTCAAAGACAAGTTCTAGAATCATATCAAAACCTTGATGTATACCTTAGATCACAGTTGGTTTTACTTCAATGTGATGGCCAAGAGTTGGATGTGGAGGACATGGACATGACACTTTTTGGTGAAGTTACATTTTTGTGATGTAAAGAAAATCATATATTGTGAATCTCAATAACACAAATTTGTTATACACCGTTTGTCATGTATGTGATAATGTGAGTCACAGATAGGTAGAACCATGAGCACACATGGACAGCAAGCAGTGGGGACCCTTGTAAAAAAAAAAAAAAAAAGTGCCCGTGGCCATGCCTCTTGAACTTACAGTTAACTGGTTCTGCCCAGGGGTGTTTTGAGCCTGGAGAGGCATGTGTGTAGACATCCATTGGCCCTTCCTCCCTCAGAAGAGTTAGGAACTGCTTCTAAGTACTTGTAACTTAATACTGCTGTTGACCAAGTTCGGGAGTAAAAATTACATCAAACATCTTATACTAGGAATATATATTCTCACTGAGGGCGAGATGTATAGGAGTTATCCTTAACTCCTCTCTCTCCTTCAAACCACACATTCAGTACCTGTCACTGTCCTGCCATTTTCATCTCAAAAATATCTCCAGGATCAGACCCTATCTCACCCTAGATGCTACTAAGACCCTCATCCACTCACTGATAATCTCCAGATTGGACTTCTGTACCCTGAGCAGGACCCATACAGTTTGCAAATTAGCAGACAGTGCTAGTGACATTAATGGACATTTACAAGTTATTGAAAGGATTTGCAAACAGTGCATGGATGCTATGCTGCTTGGAGATCTTCTTGGTAGTTACCACTGAACGTCAAAAGATAAGACCTGTAGAACTGACAAGTAGGTCTTCTCGCCTTATGACAGCCGCCTTTCCCGTAAAGCAGGACACGCTTACTGGTACTCAGATACCCTCAGGTCTTACGCTACAGGCCGTGGTACAGGCTTATGAAAGATGTCAAAAACAGCTACCAGTGGAAAGAATAGGTAACAAGAACAAGCCTAACACGAATGAATAAAGATTCAAGACAGCTAAGGGTAAAGAATACATGGAGCAGACTTGCCAGTACACGGTAATAAGGCGACCGTCCTCACAGAATGTAGGTTGGAGTTAACGGACGGTATTTCTGATATATGAATGGTATGACTACGCCGTGCCGGCTGCTAGCAGTAGAGGATAGGCCAGGAATGTTGGCTCACTGTAGTTAGAATAATAGTGGCCAAACTGAATGCAAACTAGTGTCAACAGGACAGATTTTCCAGAATGACGTAGCAGATACTGCTCTGCCGTGCAGATTGCAGGCTGGAAAAAAACTGGACAGGATAACAGACACTCGGTAGTGGAAGCGGCTATTGCTGAACCGTATGCACACTGCTGCGAACCGGACAGGACAGGAGCACAGGATATCCTGGAGCTGGTTACACAGGGAGAAAGCAGAGTACCTAGCAGAGGGACAAGGGCTCCCGCTGCTACTGAGAACTATAACTGGCGGTGCCTGGCAGG